>NC_062983.1:16706933-17338496 GCF_023078275.1 Leguminivora glycinivorella | reverse complement strand
TCTTCACTTTAAAGCGATATCGACGGAGCCCCGCATCCGGGGGGTTCAAACTTTGTGCAAATTGGCCTTCGGCCATTTGAACATACTTGATGTAGACTAATAGCTATCTAGACTTAATATTGCACTTCTTATTTTGTTATATAGGATAACAGTGCGTAAAAAAACAAAATAACTCGCCCATTGGTTTAAAATGCGAACACATTTGCGATTCAAATCTTTTTACTTATCATAAAGTATTCAAATTCCGATGTTAATATTTCCGACACGTCGGTCGAGCCGCGTGCCGATGCGATGCAATGCTCCGTTGTGGGGCTGTACAATTTTATATCGTTATAAAATGTTGGATAGGTTGGCAATCGCTTACGTAAAAAACTTCTCTGAAACTACAATTATTAAATTGTTTTCAATTTTTTTGTTACCACAACCCAATCATCATATCCTTGGAGTTTTTGACCGTTGCCACCGTAACTAAATGACCGTAACTAAAAACGAAACGCCGTGAAAGGTAGTCTGGCTCTGTCGCGCCAATATACAAGAGCGATAGAGATAGATATCTACGAGCGTTTCGTGCGTTTAGCGTTTGTGTCATTTGGCTACGTACCCTGGACACATGGAGGCCTTTATAGGTTACCGAAAAAACAGGATTTACCAAAGTATGACAGTGGTATGCACGACTTTGGCAGTATTGCATTCGGTTTATGTTATTCTCCCCAACTTTTTCATTAATATACTGTATGTTTCGATTCTAGTGCGTAAATAATAAATATTAAAAGAATTCTATTCTAACATCGTACACAACCTCCTGAAATGTGAGTCTTAACCACATATAAATGTAAGCAAGACGATTAATTACGATATGAGACTGAGTTATCAAACGTTTCTTCGAACAAAACGTCATGTACATAAAAAATACCAATATTGTTATAATTTGTATCAAGTCGTGGATATAGGTAGAATCGTACATAGATCTTATATTCGACGCACTCTAAAGTTCGAGTAGGGTTGTCTATGATAATGACGTAAACGGGTATATATACATACATTATAAACACGAAACTATCCTGATTAAGTTGAACATTACTTTTGCGATGTACTTAGCCTTAATTAACTCCGTAGGGACTATGTACGTCCATGCTAGCGACAAAACTAGATCTTATCTAGACTGTAGAATAGATACCTAAAGCTTCAGAAACTGGCTTTATAACTTTCACTAATTACGTTGGATAACATTTTGATGAACAATATTGACAATATTATTATATTAAATTTATCTTTACGTGTGAGTAGGCTGATGCTGATAAATAATTTTTTTATTGATGATTTCTAGTGTTTTTGCTACTCCGTTTCAAAGTAAAACTTAATACATATGTGGCATTCCACTCAAATTCTTGATTACGTAAGCCCATGCGAAATTCAGGCAAGCTTATTAGGCAGTAGCCATCGCTTTAACCCTTAAATGCATGGTGATGTATATATGCGTCATATATTTGATGGCCCGTGGCTCGATATGTAGCTATCCACAATCACATTTATTGCTTAATTATTATTCATTATTTATTACTATTTAATAAACAATTGAATAAATTAAATAATATAATGATTTACTATTTATTATTAAAGGATTAAGATGAAATGGCGGAAAAGAGTAAAAAAACAGGATGATGGCGATTTTTAGTTTGTGATTTAGGCTGATTTTTTTGAAGTTAGTAATTAGTTTTTGTTTAAAAATTTTATCATAGGGGTTTCACAAATAGTGTACCTTTTTAATAGTAGTCATTATTTTTTAATAAAACTTACCAATAACGATATATTTATATAAATAAGATTTGGCCTATTTAACTTCTAACACCGATTTAGTATAAAAATCGATCTTCAATATTTTTTTTATTATTTTTCCCAGAGTCAGAAAACCATTGTCTGTCGCATATACTCATATCTCGCTAAAAGAAAAATTCATGCATTTAAGGGTTAAAAACGGCTTCAATACATTTTTATTTATTTATTTAAATATCAGAGTACGTAATCAAATGCTCAAAAGCATAACGGTAATATCGTTATCGTAGATATCTATCTCTCGTATTGGGTCGAAAGAGCTAGCCTCGTAGCGCCCACCATACAAAATGTTTGCTAGGGAATTTTGATTTTTATTGTACTTGAGATTGAATTCAACTTCATTTGTTCGAAAAATTTTAGAAACAATAGAAATTATATTTTATTTGGCAGCACATGAAAGTTAAAATTTCATTGAAACCAAATGTACTTCAGAAAGTACATTGGGCGCTACTAACGTCTAGCCTAACGTCAACGATTGACATTTCGGGTAGGCCGGCAGAGTCCTTTATTCGTGCAACTTATTACAATCCATACTAATATCATAAATGGGAAAGTGTGTGTGTCTGTTTGTTTGTCCGTCTTTCACGGCAAAAAGGAACAACGAATTACCGTGATTTTTTAAGTGGAGATAGTTGAAGGGATGGAGAGTGACATAGGCTACTTTTTGTCGCTTTCTAACGCGAGCGAAGCCGCAGGAAAAACGAATAAGTATATAGTTTTTTTTTAATACGTAGAATAATAATCAAAAGAGTACGCCATAAAAATGCAGGGTGCAACCAGCATTTTTATGGCGTCGAATATTTGCTAGTGAACCGATAAAAGACAAACATAACAAATGAAAAACTTGGCAAGTCAGAATCGGCCTTTCACTCGGTTTCGTGATTCGAAATAATTATCGCTATTTACGCGTGACTTCACATGTGATATTATGGGAATATTGTAGATGTTTTTATGTAAGCTATGGTCGCTATGGATTAGCAGTAAGAGCGTTCAATCTGGAGGTCGCGGGTTCGAAACCCGGCTCGTAGCAATGAGTTTTTCGGAACTTATGTGCGAAATGTCATTTGATATTTGCCAGTCACTTTTCTCACGAAAACATCGTCTGAAAACCAAGCTAATTTCAATAAGGCCCTTTAGGTTGGAAGGCCAAATGGCAGTCACTTTCGTAAAATAAGTGCCTTTGCCAAATCTTGAGATTAGTAGTCAAAGCGGGCCCCAGGCTTTCATGAGCCGTGGCGAATGCCGGGATAACTCAAGAAGGATGATGATTGTGGATGTTATTATGTAAGCCATGGCCTAAAGCGAGACCGAAATCTCCAGAGGGAATATAAAGTTTACCTGTGTATGCTCCCAATTTTGACCCGTGGGCTAAATGAGCTATATTTTTAGTAAAATATTGTTTAAGGCTATACTCACATAGAAAGGTTCTATGTATTTATTGTAAATAATGGAAATAAGAGTTTTGATTTACTGGTTTCTAAAAAACTCTTGGTTACTCTTTATTTTTAATTTTATGAGTACTTATATGTTATGTAATATGGTGCCTCGTATTGGGAAAATTATTCGTATATGTTTGATTTATTTTGTATACCTATTTGATAATATCTTCCATAACATTCTTATACATTATAACCATTATTTTCGAATAAATAATCTTGTTTACTATACAAAAATAATTAAAAACATAAAAACATCTGTGATTTCTTAAACGTATAGATATAAAATTTCGTAATCGTACCTATTATGTTATACACGTAAGTCACACTCGTAAATAGTCAGGTAGTCATACTGAAATTACTGACGAGAGAAAACTAGCAACCAAAACTACAGCTGGGTATACATGAGATTTCAATTTTTTTTTTACTCAACGAGGGTGCGGTGTGCTGATGACGGGAGGACTTACGGAACTAACTTGTTCCGTTTATTGTCCTTTGAGGCGTCGGCAACCCGAACCCTCCTTAGAACTTGTACACTCCTTTTTACTGTGTACTTAACACAGCAAAAGGGAATGTACAAGTTTCTAATGGGGTGGCAACGCGCATGTGACACTGTTTGAGTTGCAGGCGTCCATAGGTTACGGTGACCGCTTTACATCAGGCGGGCCGTATACTTGTTTGCCACCGACGTAGTATAAAAAAAAAAAAAAACTTCCTTACTAGGCTCGGTGATACAGTAATTTCAATAAATATTACACGAGTCAGAAAGCTTTCAAAGCGCCGGCGTCTGGTGACATTACGTTGATGGGCCGCTGCCACTCTCGTCATTTCCTTCGGGCCCCATTCCCATCGAATAGCGGGAAGTGTGGCCTTAAAGTGTGGAGAGAGTATTCGATGATATACAACACAGACATATATGGCTCCCAATTTGAAAATACCATGAAAAAATGAAGTTTATGTAGTACACACGTAATGGGAACCAATAAAATGTCCACGTGTTGCGTTACGATTTTTTTCAAATTCGTGGAACAATTTTTTCTAAGTTGTCCACCCTATTATTTTGTTTCCACTCAGAATCGTGAGCTCTTTCAATTATAATAGGAGAAAAAAGTGTCTCAAGGTTTTTTCCCATTCCGTTACCATTTTTTAAAACATTTTGTATGGCGGTAACGGAATGGGAGGTTCGAAAAAAGGTATGGAAATCTTGGGACATTTTTTTTCTCCTATCAGGATCGAAAGATCTCGCGATTCTGTGTATTAATCGCATAAAAAATACCCATGTTACAAAACAGGGGTGTACAACTTTGAAAAAAAAAATGGCCCTCATACAGGTCTTTATCTATCCGGTTCATATAATTGCGTCAGATACAGGGCGCGGCTAACTTTTAGACCATTAGGCGCGGTGGTCTGGACAAGTTCGCGCATCGTTCACGTACGAGCAAAAAAACTACCTAATAAGAAAAATCGCTTAGGGGCAGGTAAGACCTCTAAAAGTTTACCGCGCACTATAACCTACTATATCAATGTTCCTCAGGTATCTCTTCAGCTTTTAGCAATTGTACTAGCCTAGCGCCTAGTGTGTTAAACTTTAAATATCGCTTAAAAAACTGGCTGGCCGCGCATCCGGTCTACACTTATGACGAATTTTTTATTAATTAGAAAAAAATTATTGTGCATTTTTAATGTAAATGTTGCCTAACTTTTTTGTAATATCAATCTTCTTTCTTTTATTTTCTTAAGTATTATTGTTGTATGAATATTATTCTTTTAAAGCAAAACTTGACGTGTAAAATGGCTTTACAAATAAATGACTATGCGTATGAGTACCAGACACCTAATGCCATCATTCAAAATGTTCATTTCAAATATATTATCTTACGACAATTCTTCACCTGTCTTAACAATAGGCACGTTTAGTTTCTATACCTTTGTTTATTATCATGATTTTAATGTGTTTACATTAATTTGTGTTTTAAACTAGGTCATTATCTCTTTGCCCGAGATACAGGGTTTTTTTTTCCTAGTTCGGGCGCACGTATCACTGCACGTAAGATAAGTAAACGCATAAATGTAATATTAGCAATAAGGTTTTTTTCAATAAATTATTCCTTATTCCTTATTAACAATATATTTTAAGCTCTTATCAAGAAATAAATATGTGTCACACAAAACACTAAGAAAGTGCCTTTAACACAGATATCATATATAAATCTTCTATTTAGATACATATCTCTGGTTCGTATAATTCCGTCGGATGAGCGATCACCGTCTGTAATCGCGGGGGTGGTAAATGACCGTATCGTGGACATGGACAAGGATGTTTTGTGATTGATTGTTAAGGATACTCAATAAAAAACTGTTAGGGGTAATAAAATATATACTGTCCAGGAAAATAATTTTCAATACATTTATTTCGTTATAAAATTAAAGTTACTCTCAGTATTTATTTTATGTCAGATTAGATGTTTTACAATATGTATATAAAAATAAAATACAAAAACATTTACAAAACAATATAAAAACATATAAACATATTATAAAAAACCTAACCTAGGGTGCCGCCAGCAGCGGGGCAGGGCCCAAGCTGCCGGTGGTTAGGGCTGCAGAGAGAGGAACCGTCGAACTATCCGCGCTGTGTCCAAGATCACTGGCTTCTGCATCTGGCCCTTGATCCAGCCACCTAGCGAGAGTCTCTTAAGATGTTGGTCGAGACTCTTCGCTATGAGACCGTTCGCTGAAACGACTATCGGAACAATGATCGTTGATTCAACATCCCACATGGCGGTTATCTCGTGAGCCAAGTCTAGGTACTTACTGGACTTGTCCTTCTCGGCTTTCACGAGATTCTCATCAAAGTTACTCATTATTAGGCTTAGGACTTTTTATGGCATACCGTGGTTCTAAAATCCGTGGAGTCGCCATGTGAAAAATTTTCAAAGTCAAAGTCAAAGTCCAACGGTATGATGTCACATTAAATATAAATATTTATACATACTGTCACGTCACTAAGTTCATTTTAATCGAACGTAGTTGATTTTATCCTAATAGTATTTTTTTGGTATTATTATATAGGATTATGATAAAATTTACTAATAAATAACATTATTAGTTAACTTTACTACGTTCGATTAAAATGAACTAGGTAACGTTGTGACAGAATGTATAAATATTTATATTTAATATAACATCATACTGTTGGACTTTGACTTTGACTTCGAGAATTTTTCATATGTCGACTATACGGATTTTAGAACCACGGTATGCCATAAAAAGTCCTAAGCCTACTCATTATAAAATACAATAAATTAAATGTACCTACTCGTATCAATGCTACATAGATTTTTTACAATTCTTGACTCGCAACTAGAGCCCATTCTTGATATTAATAGTACATATAAGCAGTGCTCGGACAAGTCATTGCAAAACAATCGCAATCTGACTGCAATAGAACAAGATCAATAGAGTCGCATTATGTACAATATTATTTAATTATATTTTTCAATGACATTTATTTCTGCAACCCAAAACTCACCATACATGTGTGAAGATATTTCCATTAACATTTTTTTTAATGCTAATGGTTTTATTGCACATACTCAACCATTAACTTCCACATTGTCTGGAACAAACCGATGTGTTATTCAATCATTTGTGTTAGATATAAAAAGTAAACAGTTGTTATAAAATACTTTCAAACCTTTTACTCGAAACTGCCCAAATACTTCTATGACATCTTCCCAGCAATCGTCAAAAATCAAGTTGTTGATATGTTTCAACATAAATCGCAAACATCAACAAATCGTTGCAAAAAGTTTCATAAGAAAGGGTTAGAAATAGAGATTTTGGTTTGAAATCTTGACAGTGATTCGAACCGATTAAACGTCATGCTTCTCAGAAAAACCTTAACACCCCGAAAAAGGTTTTTTAACACAATATGGTACAGCAACATAGTAGAGGCAATTTGACAAGTTCTCGCAAAATAAACTGAAAAAAAAATACATAGACATAGACATAGACATTTTATTAATAATATTATAAATATTACACGTTCATCAATAAAATTATTTAACAGCAATTAAATTAAGATTATTACAATTTCAGTCTAGTTATAATTTCGAATATTTAATTGAAAGATGCATTCATTGATTATATTACATATGATATGTCATTTAGATTTGTTAATTTGATTTTATACATAATTATTATTTTATTCTAATATAAGTTATTTGGTAGGTCAAAGAAATCTTTTATGTCATAGAAGGAGTATTCTAAGAGCCACCTTCTTAACTTTTTTAAAAATTGGTGGGTACTGCCTGCATTTTTTATTTCTGCTGGTAGTTTGTTGAAGACTCTAGGTCCTATGTGAGACATGATTTTAGACGACTTAGTCAGTTTGGTAGTATGAGTTTGGAGTTGATTTTTCGAGCCCTGTCTGGTGCGAGTGATTTTTTTGAACGGGTAAGAGTCCAAATTTTCATTGACGTGCTTTGCCACGTCGTAAATGTACTGAGAAGGCAGTGTGAGAATATTGTTCTTTTTGAATAGGTTTTGAGCCGGAGTACGAGGTGGAACGGAAGAATATAATGCGGACAGCTCGCTTTTGCAGAATGAAGACGCGTCGCCATTCGGCTGCCGTAGCCCATAATTCTAAATCGTAACACATAACTGAGTGGAAAAGTGAGTAGTAACACGAACGGAGTTCTTTGGAGGGTAGGACTCGGGATAGTCGACCCAAGGCATAGCATGCACCAGATAGTTTACCACATAAATTATCTACGTGAGCGTCCCATTTGAGACCGAAATCCAGTGTGATGCCTAAAAATTTGCTGTGTTGTACCTAGTACCTGTACCATAGGTACAGGGTACAGTCACCGGCAATAACATCGCACCAAAAGGCCGCCGCACAATATTTGACATAATTTAGAACTGTAAGGGCCAGTTGCATCAACCACATTTGACAGACACATCATCGTCACACAGCAGACGCCTATGGAACTTCGCATACTAATAAAATTTAAGAAATGCTTTAAGAGTGACAGTCAGTTTGATGCAACCGGCCCTAAGAGCGTGATATATTAATGCAGTCTTCTTTATTTACACTACTTAGTTTGAAAATTACATCAAATCCTTACAACATTGTTAATACAGAACGCCTTAAATTCCAAATTCCTTGTTTTATTCAGCAATATCCCGTAGCGGTGAAACTACGTAATAATATTGTAGGCCGGCCTCTTTGGGGCGGAATCATCGATAGTCATTATCGGAAAAGCGGGTTTAAGAGCCCAGCCCCTGTGGGACCCTTACGGAGGTCTCATCCCGAGTTCGATAACTATGCTAATGTTATTTGCGTCGACGGGGTGGAAAACAGCACTGGCATGCATTCCGAACCGAGAGGTTGAGACTTGGCTGATTTGGGAACAAATGTAAGGAAAAAACACTACTTTAATCGAAGTAGATAAGGTACAGCAGGCCAAATCTCGACTGGGGGGCAATTGTAACTAATCCATTTTTTCCAACACTATGATGTTGAGTTCTACATGTATCCACTGAACACGCCTACCATATATAACCGATGGACACTCTAGTTATGTAACTGTTACTTTTGTCCCCTAGTCGAGATTTGCCCCGCTGTACCTTACGTCCAGTGCGTATTACAGTCTGCAGCAGAAGTTCCGTAACGGGCAAGGTGTTCACAATGATCCTAACACGCTCTTATTGTCTTAAAAATAAGATCGTGTCAAGTTCATTTTGAACACCTTGCCCGCTACGCAACTTCTGCTGCTGACTGTACCTACCTACTACTATCAAAACTTGGACGCGTTAAGAAATAAATCATATTTAAAAATATTTTAAGCGGGTTACTCACGTGTTAAGTCGTTTTTTTTAATATGTTTGACTCTCACGAGAGTTTTATAGTTATAGCCTGACAAGTTTTTATTTGACCCTCGCCGCGTTGCGGATTTTCAGCTGAACTAATTTCTTTTACTGGCAAGGATTACTATTTGACACCCGTTGTCGAAAGTCATCGAATGTCAGTGATGTAAACATGAAGCAAATATTTAAAATTTTCTAACGGTTTCATCGCAATTTTGTCCAAAATAATATGATTAAAAGTGAAAATAATTATACTAAACGTGATAAATTACTTACAACAAAAAAGGATGAAGGATTCGACAGCATTTCGATACCAATGTTCTGAAATTGGTTATTGACAAGTCCGGGACTGACAGTTTATAGTGCGGTTCTCCTGTATTAATTTGTTGGTTTCGCGTTTAGCCTAATATATTTTTTGTTCTAATTTAAGGTGTCTGTAGCTCTGCCGTGAAAAATATGTATAGAAATAAGGAGGCCGTTCCATAACTGCCACCAGTACAGAACAAGGTCCCACGAAAAAAGAAAATAAACATCGATGACTTCGATTAAGGCACAAGATTCATGGATTTTAGGCTGTGCGGAAAGAAGTAGCGAGTCTTAAAACCTTGCTTTTTAAATTTTGATTCTCTAAAACCATGTTTTAATTTTCTACAAATATTAACGGGTAACCAGTACACGCTGTCCCCAATACGTATGACGTCGGCACATTATTGCCATATGAAAGCGGTTTGTAGCGACACTCTTTCAGGGTCAAATAAAATCTTGTCAGGCTATAAAATCAAATCATATTAAAATGTTGTGCAAATTCCAACCTTTACGGGGTTGAAAATTGGCTGATTTGATAAGGATTTATTTCAGATAATCAAACAAAATAATAATTTTAGCGGAGAAGTCCTATTCTCAATGCTGTGAAAATGAAAATGAAAATGAAAATGAAAATGAAAATGAAAATGAAATATTTATTTTTCAAGTAGGCATATTACAATGCGCATATGAACGTCAAATAAAGCTACGCCGGCTCTAACCCTACGCCTCAGCCTCGAGAAGATTTCAGTCCCCCCTCAGTTGGGAGGGGGGTATCCACTATGGGACCGGCAAGAAACTCGGCGGGCAACTTCTTTTCAAAACATTACATCTTATAACTAACATGCATTAAATAACAAGATACAATTTAACATGCAAAAGTATTCATCAAAGAATATGAACAGACTAGGTACTCTATGGAAATTAATTTCAATAAATTATATTATTGCTTAATAATACGTCGTTCTTCTTCAGAGAAAACATATCAAATTGTCACAGAAGAAAAAGATAATATGAATCTCAATATCATTAAATATGTAATTTACCTACACAACATAAAATATAAAATATTTGATGTGCTTTCTTATCTGAACTGTGTTCTCTATACATAATACAATTATTTTAATTGCTATTCGTTTTTTGTAGTTTCTGGTTCGGGCCATGCATGTTTGTCTGTCAAATAGTCCTCGACTCTGTAATAAGCCTTTAACATCAATGATTTTTTTAAGTAGTTCTTAAGAGCTGGGAGGGGTAATCTCAAAGCAGTGTCAGGTAACTTATTATAAAAATGAATGCATTGCCCAACAAATGACTTCTGTACTTTACGGACACGAAACTTCTTTATGGCAAGCTTATTTTTGTTTCTAGTGTTATAATTATGGATATCAGAATTCTTAGTGAAACAGTCTAAATTCTTAACAACATAAATTATACTATCATAAATGTATTGGGAAGCTACAGTTAAGATATTAATTTCTTTGAAGAGTTCTCTTACTGATTCACGTGTTCCTAAGTTGTAAATAGAACGAATGGCTCTCTTTTGTAATACAAAGATAGTCTGTATGTCAGCTGCTTTGCCCCAAACCAGAATACCGTATGACATTACACTGTGAAAATAACTATGATACACTAGGCGAGCTGTCTCAACATTAGTCAGTTGCCTGATTCTCCTAACGGCGTATGCGGCTGAACTTAATTTGCTTGCTAGTTTCCTTATATGAGGACTCGATTGTAGATTTTTGTCCAATGTTAAGCCAAGGAACAGTGTTGTATCTACCATCTCTAAGCATTCATCATTCAAAAGTATTTTTGTATCGATTGGTTTAACATTCGGCAGAGAGAATCGAATACATTTGGTTTTCTTAGAATTAAGAAGTAAATTGTTGACAGTAAACCACTGCAGTACATCAGCTAACGTGCTATTAATTACATTGTAATCCGTAGATTTTCGGTCAACATTAAAAAGCAGTGATGTATCATCAGCAAAAAGTACTATTTCACAAAAGTTTTTTACTATACATGGCAAGTCATTTACATAAACCAAAAACAGGAATGGACCTAAAATTGAGCCTTGTGGCACTCCTAATTGGACAACAGTCCCGCTAGAGCGAGTTTTGTTAACAACTACTGTTTGTGTTCTATTGCTAAGGTAAGAAGACATAAAGTTTAGGGCATTTATAGACAAACCATAGTGTTCTAATTTCAAAATGAGCGTTCCATGATCCACACAATCAAAGGCTTAACATTAGCACAAAGTAATGAATGGGCTTGAACCGCAGAAGAATGTAAACATTTTGTGGTGTTAACGGCTATGTTTGAGAAATAATCTTCGAATGCCGAGGCAACATCGCTGTTCGACACTATTTGTTGATTATCTGATACAATGTTGACTTGACAATCGCGTGATTTACATTTACCAGCTTCTTTATTTATAATACTCCAAGTTGTTTTCACTTTGTTGTCCGACACTTTCAATTTAGAACTAATAAAGTTTTTCTTGGCAGTTAAACACACTTTCTTGAAGATTCTTGAGTAGTTTCTTACATAGTCCAGGAATTCTGAATTCTTGTTCAGCTCTCTCTCACCATAAAGTTCATAAAGTCTTTTTCTACTTTTGTGAATACCTACAGTAGCCCATTCACTAAACTTTGTTTTAACTTTTGACCCACTAATAGATTTCACTTTGAAATTGTTATTAAATTGATTCAGAATTACATTGAAAACTTCTTGATACAAATGATTACAGTCATAATGCCAAAATGGTATTATAGACAAACTATGTTGAATTTCATTTTTGAATGATTCCAAGCGAGATCCAGTAATGGGTCTATATGTTATTGTTTGTGGAGTATCATGAATAACGTTTAAGAAAGCTGCCCTTTGACCGCTGTGATCGGAATGAAAACAGTTAAATAATTTCTTATCTATACATTCACAGTCACAAAAAATATTATCTAGGCATGTTGCACTAGTCACACCTACCCGGGTAGGTTCAAGAAATAAATTAAATGATTTAAACAAACAGAGCATTTTAACAGTATTACTAGATGACTCGAGCAAGTTAACATTAAAATCTCCACATACAATAACATGTTTTTGGCCCTTGCACACTAACTTCAGAACATTTTCCATTGTAGATTCAAATATGCTGAAGTCAGCTGATGGTGGTCTATAAACACATACAATAATATATCTGTCTAATTCAACACATGAAATTTCTATAGTTCTTTCTATGGAATATTTTACAACATCTTTGCGCTCTTTACACTTCATACAATTTTTAACAATAATAAGGGAGCCACCATGAACAGCAGATTTTCTGGCAAAAAAACTAGCTAATTTAAAATTAACATAATCAACCGGTGTGGTATTCAATCCTATAGCTAAATACTTTGTGAACAATCTGATTTAAGATTCTAACCTGCGGGCCGATTTTTGAGTCTCAAGCGTTCGAATTCAGAAAATTGTCACTGAAAATAATAGGCAAGTCACCGTTTTCAACCAGCATTTTAGTGACAGTGAGACTCAAAAATCGGCCCCCTGGTGATTCTTACCATAGACAAAAAAGTAAGGGAAGAGTTGTAACTCGAGAGCGAAGCGAATGCGAGTTATTTGTATAGTTAAGTGACACCTAACGACTATCACGCGTCAATCACGCGTCAACTAGCGTAAATTATAGTACTGCTACTTTTCAATAGATGTCGCGACGAAAGAAGAGTCTAATGCTCACCAATTTTTACCTAATATTACAATAGGTAATATTAATCAGTATTCTGTTTTGAATTCCTTCTGCTTGTAATATAAGTTGTAAACTGTTCTAATATTACATTTTTGGTAGACGAAACACTGTTGTGAGTAGTGGTACTGATAATTCACGCTATTTGACGCGTGATTGACGCGTGATTGTCGCTAGATGTCACTTAACTGGGTGTGTAATGATTGGTATAAACTTTTTTGGTATAGTAACATTTGATATAACAACATTTGGTATATATTTAAAGGATATAATCATTCATTTGACATAATTAACATTTGGTATAACCACGAAATATCTACTTTTATTTTGTATAATGATTATTTCGTATAACACTTATTTATAATAACCGTTATATGGTATAACTATCTATTGATATACTACTAGTATAATATAACTACCGAGCAGTATAAAACAATAATTATATCAAATGATCGTTATAACAACTAAAAATATATCAAAAAAAGTTATATCGATCGATACGCACCCCACTTAACTATGCCTATACAAATAACTCGCATTTACTGATGTATAGAATTACAACTCTTCCCTTACTTATTCCTCTATGTTCTTACTCAACCATCAGGAGGGTTACCATGACGTACTAAAGACGTTCAGTTTAGATTGAGAGAAAGGGACACAGCTATAGCAGTTACATAGCTCCGTCCCTCTCTCTCAACCTAAACTGAAAGGCTTTAGCACTTCATGGTATTTAACCCCCAGCGCTTAGTCTTGTTTAAGTAATATTGGTCTGCATCTAACTGGAACGATCGCAAAATGAATTAACTCAATTAACTTTAGACAGATAAATTCAAAAGTGCTGTAACTAGCAATCGGAATGCACAGTTATTTATGGTAAAAAGTCCTCTAGGATACGATTAAGTTTTTTACCGTGAAATACGATAAGCTTTGTATCTGGAAAATGTTGTTTTAAATGCAAAGTTAAATCGGAACGGAGTTGGATGTTTTTGTCATTGCAAATAGAAAATAAAGATAATTATGTTTTACCGCAGATTTTGCAACTATTTCTGAAAGTACTAGCTTTTTCCCGTGCCTTCGCCCGCGTACTAATTTAATCTTGTTTTCCCATAAAAACTTTGTACCCTACATTTCACCCCCTTAGGAGGTGAATTTTGAAAAATCCTTCCTTAGTGCTCCTCTACACCTTCTTCTTCTTCTTCCTCGTTCCCTCAATGCTGAGGATCGCGACCACAAGTAGCGTGTCTCCATTGAACGCGGTCATAAGCCATGTGGACTGCAAGATATAGGCTGCCGCCAGTCGACTTCTTCACACAGTCAGACCATCTCTTACGAGCCCCACCCCAAGCGCGTTTACCATTCATTCGCCCCAAGATGATACACTTCTTCATATTATGCATTGGTGATCTCATGATGTGACCGAAAAATCTAAGGGTTCGCTCCTGGCATATTTTGGAGAGGCATGTGGTGATATTAAGGAACACCTTCTAAGGAACCTACGTGCCAAATTTGGAATCTCTAGGACCAGCGGTTTCGGCTGTGCGTTAATATGTCAGTCAGTCAGTCAGTTTCTTCTTTTATATATTTAGATTTGTGATACTTTCATAAAATATTTATTGTTATCTGTAGTGTAATAGATTTACAAGGTAAAACATGTTACTCTCTGTTATGCATTATATTATATTTAAAATAAATGAAACTCCAGGTTTAGATTTTAAAAATACAAAATACTATGTACCTACTAATATTTTTGTAAAAGACAGTTTGTTTCTTTCTTAAATAAAAAAATAAATACTTGGCTCTGTGAGCTGCCGAGCGTCGAGCATCTATATAGCGTTAATTAATATTAAAAAAGTTGATTTAGCTCCTGTTGCGTCATAATACTCTCACAACCTTGTTTCTGCCAAGCTATATCCACCATTTAATAAACAGATGAAACTGTCGTTTGGCATCGCCGCGCCTTGGCAATGAGCGTGAGACTAACCTGCGCATTAGACGGGCAGGGAGGTTGCCAAACGTTTACAGTTAGGTGACTAGCGGTGAAGAGTGGTTAGAAATATACCTTAATTCGAGTTAAATATATTTACGTAATTTACCTAAATATATATACCAAAGCCATCCCACCCATTACAGGGCAAGAGATCAACACCGCACTAAAAAGTATGAAGTATCAAAAAAGCCCTGGGGAAGATGGCGTAACAACGGAAGCTCTGAAAGCAGGAAAAGCCACGTTACTGCCCCACCTTACTAACCTGTTTAATTCCATTTTACTCTCTGGTCACTTACCTCAAGATTTTTGCCATTCAAATATAATACTTCTATATAAAAAAGGTGATAAATCAGAAATTGGAAATTATAGACCTATTAGTTTGATATCTCACATTTACAAACTATTCATTAAAGTCATAGAAAATAGAATAGCTCCCCTTCTTGACAAACATCAGCCCCCCGAACAAGCCGGTTTCCGTCCAAGTTTCTCCACTACAGATCACCTTCACAGCCTTAATCAACTAATGGAGAAATCCAACGAGTTTAAATTACTACTCTACCTCGCATTCGTAGATTATAGCAAGGCGTTTGATAGTGTCAAGCATTCTGCTGTATTCTCCGCAATGCGTCAGCAAGATATTGACAATGCTTATGTTGAACTCGTTGGATCCATATACCGACAAAGCACAGCAAGTATTAGACTGCATGATTCCGGCCCAAAATTTAACATCAAGAAAGGAGTCAAGCAGGGCGACCCGTTATCCCCAAAATTGTTCACCTCATGCCTCCAACAGATTTTCCAAAAGCTGGCGATTAAGTGGGAAACAATGGGCATTGATGTCGGTGGTAAAAGGTTAACTAACTTGCGTTTTGCCGACGACATAGTGTTATTCTCTCACTCTGCACCCCATCTGGAACAAATGCTGCAAGACCTCAGCACGGCAAGTCTTGAAGTCAGACTCGAAATGAACAGGGCTAAAACCAAGTTAATGACTAACAGAGCGAAATATTCAATATGTCGACGAATATATCTATTTGGGCCAGATAGCATCCTTCGAAAACAGGCAGTCTAAGGAAATCGATCGACATCGAAAATGCCTGGAAGAGCTTCTGGTCCATGAAGGCGCTAATGAAGGGCAACCTTCCACTGACACTAAAGCGCAAACTCGTCGACATGTGTATCCTGCCTATCCTAACCTACGGCGCCCAAACTTGGTCGTTAACGGAAGCCGAAAAGTCCCGACTCAAGATTTGCCAACGAGCAATGGAGCGCAGCATACTTGGAGTTCGTAGAACCGATCGAGTTAGAAACACTGAACTGCGCTCCAAAACAGGTATAATAGATGTGGGTGCTAAGACAGCCAAACTTAAGTGGGATTGGGCAGGGCATGTATGCCGGATGCACCCGGAACGGTGGGCCAAAGTGACGACTGAGTGGTTACCGCAAATTAGCCAGGGCAGAGGACGACCAAAGAAGAGATGGCGGGACGACCTCGACGTATTTTGCAGAGACTGGCAAGAGCGGGCATCAAACCGTGAGGACTGGAGAAGGGAAGGGGAGGCCTTTGCCCAGCAGTGGGACACCATATAGGCTATAAATAATAATAATAATAAAAAAAATTATTTACGTAATTTTGTCTCCCAGAAAGCCAAGTTCATGCTGATTGCTATTCTTATTGCTTTATTTGTTTCTGTCGATATGTGTAAGGCGTCCCCCAATACGACCGTATTTATTATCTCAGGAAAATTTTATTTGCGTGCTATTTCCGTCATTTATGGTAATCAAGGATTATACTAAATTATGATATACAATGTGTTACCACCACCCGGGCATTTATTAAAACCAATAATAATACAGTCAATTAGCAATCATTTGCGCATATCAGCAAACCATAGTTATTTACCTTGACTGAAAAAATAATTTTTCCAACATTCAATGTAATGTGTTTGTGTGCGGTACATTACTGGCAATAAATTTTTTGTTAGTAAGTTTATAAAGTCAACATTTTTAGTTAATAATTAAATGAAGGGCATGGTTAAGTTAAATAACTATGTAAGATTACGTTCTTTTTTTTTTTAAAAAGCCCACTTGTTGGTAACAAATTGTAGACAGGAAAAACTGTCAAATAGTCAATGTAAGTGTCGTAATTGATACAAGAGATAAAACTACGGAAATTGATAATAATATCTCGTATTATGAAATTTGTTTTTTATCATGCAGAAACATCTGCGAGCGATATTACATATTTTTAAATTAAAGGAAAAATGGAAAAATTCACACCTCTGGCAGGACTCGAACCTGCGACCTCTGGCCTTGCCTGCCTGCTTGGGGCCTGCCGGAGGTGTGAATTTTTCCATTTTTCTTTTAATTTAAAAATATGTTGTATTAAGGTGGATGTACCACTGCTCGACAGGTTAAGGGAAAATATTTATGTGTTTCGTGATATTACGATAATTTACCCATCTATACAAAACATATCCATCTTTTTTGGGAGATGTGACCTTTAACTTTGTTAAATGCAATTAGTTTCATACAGTGATAATATAAAAAAATCTCAAAATTAAATAAAACGTAAGTCAATACGCTTGTCCGAATAACTGACAGGTGCTTTTGCTGGCAGTCCTAATAGATGACATCTAAGTATGATTCAGGAAAAACAGTAAAAAACAAGTGTTTTGGGTTAAAATTTACTACAAAATTAAATAATTTAATAAAAAAAAAACGTATTCTGTTGATAACATTTACTTTTTACGTGTTACATTTATGTAATAAAATAGAATAAGTCGGCTCCGCATTTTGAGCAAAATAAATTATGTAATGAACTAAAATAGGGATTCCCCCAAAATAAAAATTGTATTCCACAGGTTCTGCAATACTTTGCCGGCTCCACTTCTTCGTCGTTTAAATCCACCTCTGTATCTGGAAGCATCACGAAGAACAGATCCAGGAAAATGTGACGCGGTAAATCCAGGACAGCAATAATTTCCTTAATTTTCATACCAAATTTCTTTGCTGCCGAGGCGATGGACGAACCCCTTAACACATCTTCTATGGCCTTTTCTAAGTCTTCTTGAGAATATGTCTTCCACTGACCTTTATCAGGCGGCATTTTTGAAAATATACCCAAAGTTTTGTGAAAAATGACATGTCAAGCACTACCCAAAGAAATTATACAGATTTCACTACATTTAACGAGAAAACATATCAATAAAACCGTAAAAGATATACAAAAAACTGTCTATGTGCATTTAATTAGTTTTTTTCAGTAAAGTTAATGTGACTTACAGAAAAATATGCTGATAATATGAAACTGTAAACGATTCGTTTTGGCTACTTTAATCGTGATATCCTGAAAAAACGGCTCGACAAACATTGGGACTTGGAAAATAACGTAACAGTCCCAATAAATGCCAGCCGTGTCGAGTTTTAGACTTGCGACGGTTTTCAGTCCTAATAAATGACACGCTTGTTTATCACAGTAACAATGAACTGTAAGATTCATGAAAATAACATGTTAAGATTTGGTGGAATTTATGTTCTGGGAGTATAGATCTTGCATTATTTATCTGTAAAAACGTATGTTATTCATAATTATTTTGAGTCATTGTGAAAACAACCTTACTGTCTTAACAATAGAGATCAATGTTATTAGCAGAAGATATCAAAGTCTAGTCTATGCCATTGTTGTAAGTGTTGCTTTTTAAAAAAATAGATACTATTGCAAATGTTTAATTAATTCAATAAATTAGATTTATATTCATTTAAGCATATTTATAATATTGTTAATGATGCTAGTTTACTTTATTATGAGTTTAGGCAATTTCATTGACAACAAGAATTAAAAAGGTTAGACACCTTTTTAATTAAAAAGTGAGTTGGCGTTGGCGCCAATTAAGATTATAAAAAAGTTACGTTGGATATATTTGTCACTATTGATCTTGTAATTTTCATTTGATTGTATCGATACAACTATTGTTAACAATTAAATAATTATAAGTAATAGAGACTCACGTTTTTATTTGGAATTTACTTCAAATTCAGAAGCGAGATAACTACGTGCTATTTTCAAAAGCCGGTTGAGCCATCTTTTCAAGGAATAAGTAAATACCAAATTCACCAAGGAAGGTCTGTGAACTAAATAAGGCCTTGGTAAGGCACGGTAAGGTAAAGGTAAACATTTGGTGAATTGTTTTAAAGGTGAGTTATCTACATTTTTGTTTAAAAGTGTAAATAGAATGCTAACAAACTAGCCTGTTTATGGTAATCAAATAAAATAGTGTAAGAAATTTGAATTTGCGTTAAACAACACAGTACATTTTAGTTAAACAAAGTACCTACTTAGTATTGTATTTTGTGTAAGGTTATTTTATGTAAGTATTTCGCTCGTTGTTAAAATAATAATATGATTCATAGAAGTAGAATGATAAAGAAGAAAACAGCCAAATATCAAAAGTGATACCAAACTGGAACAATTTCAAGTTCGGGGAGTATTAAATGCAATAATTATGTATGATTACGTAAATAATTTACTTTCAAACTGTTTAATCGAAACGGAAATCACCCACTGTATCTTGTAAACACAACTTTTTGTACTGAAAAGTCTAATTAATAGGTTAAAAGTAAATTGGTGCCGCTGCCGAGGTCAAAAATGGTCACGTTTTATTATTTATAGTCTGTCTCTTTTGTACTCATGGGATGTTCATATCTGTAATTTTATATTTGAAATTCTTAAGTTGTAATATTTTGTATGACTTGTCATAAGTGCTTATTTAATTAAGACTTGAATGAATTGAATTTAAATTTAATAAATTAATACGTGACAGCTTCTCTTTTGCACACTTCAGCAGTTTTTAAGTATACGCAAAACGATAGTTCACCCTCCTTGAAAGTTTAGTTATTTGCTTAATTTAGTAATAGTCCTATATTTCTTTCATTTTGTTTCCTTAGTGTTATTTTACATATATGATAATAGGATACTTTACTATATTTAAAATATTTTATGCAGTGCACGAAATAAAGCAACAAATAATTAAAAGAAAAATATAGACAGTAGTTATTTTTAAACATAATTTCTATAAAATTTAATAAGTCAACGAGAATGATATAAAGTAAATAAATGAGTTGTCTGTGACTTCACACCTCACGATTTTATATTTATTACATACCTACTAGATAAAAAGTAGCCTCTATGGCACTCCCCATTCCTTCAAATATCTCCACAAAAAAAAACACTTTGATTCGTCGCTCCGTTTTGCCGTGAAAGACGGACAAACAAACATACACACACACTTTCACATTTATAATATTAGTATGGATTAGCAAATCGTATTGACAGTTCTTAAGAGGCTCTACGCCTTGGAAAAATACTTCAACTCAAATTGTGAAGAAAGTGTAGGTAATTTTATAATACTTTGATCTTAATTTGAGCAAGTAAAATAACCAAAACTTGAATTTATTGCGAGGGTAAATGTAGTAATGTATACGTGGAAAAACCCGTACTTATTCTTATTAAAATTTTGTAAATTTTGAGTGATTGTTGAGTTGAGTTTTCACCAAAAAAAAAAAAACACTAAAGTACATCTAAATTGTATGTTAACTATTAAATCACAGTAGCTATGTTAAAGCCAGGGAGAAAATGTTATAATTTACATCACACTGAAAAAGTACTAAAAATTCATGAGTGGTAGTTAGGGAATAAGGCATCTTAAAAAGAAACTGATTTGACTAGTAGTAAACTTGCCTATTAAGCGAGTGGGTAACTAACACAACCGCCATATATCATGTTTTAGTTTATATGACATCAGTTAATGAAAGGGACGTTGATTTCAGAATACTTATACTTATTTGACGAGATGCCTGAGCAGCGTGAACAGGTGCCGTCGCGCACCCGGTCTATGACTAGGGGCGTTCGCAGTCATAAAAAAGTCGGTGCGAGCTGTGGCAGTCGCAGCAGGGCGGCGAAAAGACATCGCTGATGGAACAAAGCAGACACGAGCGGTCGCAGTCAGAGGCAGCTCGTGGCTATGATATAGCAAGCCGCTATTGGGTCGCAGTCACACCAAAGGCGGTGCGAGCGGTCGCGGTCAGCCTGAGCGGGGCTTGTGACGAGAGTGAATATTAGATCTTCTAGGTCATCAACACCGCGTTCGCATGCAAGAAATAAAAAGGTATTCACGTCGGTCGAGAAGTCGTGCATCACGTATGACTAACAAAAATAAAAATACAGTAGTAACCGTAATGTAACATGATGTAAATCGCGCGTACGTTATTCTCGATCGACTAAACGCTTAATATTGAAGTCACACAACTAGACGCTCTATGTCACGTAGATTTAACTACTCGAGCTCAGTTCCATATCTACTCGTGTGATAGAAAATATTTTAGATGTTCAGCACATAAGATGAGCAATATTCGTTCATTTACTTTGTGTCAAATTGACTGTTCTCCACGTGTGTATTTTGGCAGGCGTGTCGACTAATGAGAGTGAACAATATTCTTCTTAAAAAAAAAAAATTGTTGTTAAAACCCTTAAGACGGTGTCAATACTGTTTGCCCCTGAAGCTAGCGTACACTGTCTATTCGTATGAGAGTGAGTGAGACCGCGCTGTCACTAACAGGGCAGCTAGGTACGAAGAGTACAGAATAAACGTCGTATTACAATAAACAGATGCATTATTTGTGCAATATGTTTCTTTAGAATTTTATATATGTATATTTTGTTGCTGTAATTGAACGTCATAGAACCGTTTAATAACGAACTCGAGACCAATCTTTGCAATAGTCAACAAACTGCAAAACGATGGTTTAAGTTTGAGAAGATAAATTATAGTTAGCATTTTCGTCTAACGAGAACTACGGACAAATTGTTAATTTATCTTAAATTAAAACTTTAAAGCATGAACTTAATTCTAAAACTCTGCTTAATTTTCTTACAACAAGTGCAGATAGAACAGGTGAAAATACTCTTATGAAATGTTCAACAGTAATGAAGCTGCACTTACTATACCTTTTTGCAAGAAACCAAAAATTAGGCATCAGTGGCCACATACATATGTATGAGTCAAATCTCTCTCAGGTACTCATGATCATTCATTGGAAGTAAAATAAAATCAAACCTAAGATTTTAAACGTGGCTAAATAAAGACCGATAAAAGGGCATCCTTTGCATAAATATAGGAGCAGCCGCATGTACAATAGTATCTAGTTCATTGTTCTAAAATTCCAGAAGTTTGGGACTCTGAGAATGATAATGAGCAGTTGACACAGAAGTGTACATATATAATTGTATATTCATTTTTCAGGCACGGCGGTTAGATTTCCGTACGTGTATATTTACTCTTAGGCACGGCGGACAGATTTCCGTACGTGTATATCTATGTTTAGGCACGGCGGCTAGATTTCCGTACGTGTATAATTATCTTTTGTTTCAGATACAACTGCCATATATCTAATTTATATTATTTTTAGGCACGGCGGTTAGACTCCCGTACGTGTAATTTATTTTTAGGCACGGCGGTCAGATTTCCGTACGTGTATAATTATTTTTCTTTTCAGGTACAAGTCCCATATCCTTTTAATAATATTTTTAGACACGACGGTTAGATTCCCGTACGTGTATATCTATTTTTGGGCACGACGGTCAGATTCCCGTACGTGTATATCTATTGTCAGGCACGACGGTCAGATTTCCGTACGTGTATAATTATATTTCCTTTCAGGCACAACTACCATATCCTTTTAATAATATTTTAGGCACGGCGGTTAGATTCCCGTACGTGTATATTTATTTTTAGACACGGCGGTCAGATTACCGTACGTGTATATCTATTTTTGGGCACGACGGTCAGATTGCCGTACGTGTATATCTATTTTTAGGCACGCCGGTCCGATTTCCGTACGTGTATAATTATTTTTCCTTTCAGGTACAACTTCCGTATCCTTTTAATAATATTTTGAGGCACGACGGTTACATTCCCGTATGTGTATGTTTTTTTAAGGCCCTGCGGTCTGATTTACGTTTGTGTATAATTATCTTTTGTTTCAGATACAAGTTCCATATCTGTTTAATAATATTTTTAGGCACGGCGGTCAGATTCCCGTACGTGTATATTTACTTTTGGGCACGACGGTCAGATTCCCGTACGTGTATATATATATTTTTGGGCACGACGGTCAGATTCCCGTACGTGTATATCTATTTTTAGGCACGGCGGTCAGATTCCCGTACGTGTATATATATTTTTAGGCACGGCGGGCAGATTCCCGTACGTGTATATCTATTTTTAGGCACGACGGTCAGATTCCCGTACGTGTATATCTATTTTTAGGCACGACGGTCAGATTCCCGTACGTGTATATCTATTTTTAGGCACGGCGGTCAGATACCCGTACGTGTATATCTATTTTTAGGCACGGCGGGCAGATTTCCGTACGTGTATATATATTTTTAGGCACGGCGGGCAGATTCCCGTACGTGTATATCTATTTTTAGGCACGACGGTCAGATTCCCGTACGTGTATATCTATTTTTAGGCACGGCGGTCAGATACCCGTACGTGTATATCTATTTTTAGGCACGGCGGGCAGATTTCCGTACGTGTATATATATTTTTAGGCACGGCGGGCAGATTCCCGTACGTGTATATCTATTTTTAGGCACGACGGTCAGATTCCAGTACGTGTATATCTATTTTTAGGCACGACGGTAAGATTCCCGTACGTGTATATCTATTTTTAGGCACGGCGGTCAGATACCCGTACGTGTATATCTATTTTTAGGCACGGCGGTCAGGTACCCGTACGTGTATATATATTTTTAGGCACGGCGGTCAGATACCCGTAGGTGTATATATATTTTTAGGCACGACGGTCAGATTCCCGTACGTGTATATCTATTTTTAGGCACGGCGGTCAGATACCCGTACGTGTATATATATTTTTAGGCACGACGGTCAGATTCCCGTACGTGTATATCTATTTTTAGGCACGGCGGTCAGATTTCCGTACGTGCCTCTTAGGTACAACTGTCATAAATCGTACATGAAAAGTTAATTTATTATTTCACTGAAATTGTTTTATATTAGTGTACATTTCAAATTATCGATTATCATACAAGCAGCAAACAATTCAGTAAAGTTAGGTACTGCTAATAAAGTAATAGTAATTAATATATTTTAGATTTTTTTTTTCAAGTATTTGTTTCTTAGACATTTTAGCTTGTTTAATGGACATCATATCACTCTGATTATATCTTATTAAGCTGTTAATATCTTCAATTATTAATATGTCTATGTACGTCCATGTACTTAATGTTGACGTGTTAAATGTCCCTGTGGCCTATTTGCCGAATGATTGATATCAGAATCAGCATGTCTTTTGTAAAATATGGAATGATATTAGATTTTAGGTATATACACCTATATTTGAGTAACTCTGTTTTGCCGGGTGGCGTTTTCATATGTTAAAGATGACGTGAACAAAAATCCAATTCACAGGGAAAAGAAATGTCTTACAGTTACTTAACTTTAAAATAAACCTATTAGTTTGTCAGAAGTAATATAACAATTCAATTGAATTAGAACTCAATGAAAATTTACAATTCAATACAAAAATATTAATTAAATCATTATTCTGTTATATGTCACAGTTATTCAGATATTCTTTTATGAATAATAAATTATTTCTCCATTGTCGAAATAAGCCTTATTAACTAGAGAATCAATAAGTTTTTTTTTTATATGTTCACGTCCTCTAGTTTTCGTATGCTGTTATGTTATTAGAAATTCTCGTTTTAATTTCAAATTTACTTTTTGAAACAAGTGTTATTTTAGAAACTAAGTTTTTTTTAATACTGCCAATTTTAGACGCATTGTTATATTTTGTATATTGTGCTATCTATATTAATTTTCACATATAATCCCGTTTCATATATATGGCAACGGAAGAGTTAAAATTCTTAATTTGTGAATTAAGAAGATTTTTTTTTATTTATTACAAAAGTTAAATCAATGTCTGTTGACTTTCCCCAGAAAATTACCTATGTTTGAAGTTAAATTGACGTACCTAAGCGTTGAGGAAGTTGGGACAGCGCATCGGTTATCTACTTTTCTGAGATGACAAAGCGCATATGAAAATGTACTGTTTCTTATATAATTATATTGTCAATTTAGTATTTCTATATTAATTTGTTATCTAAGCTATGTACGTATATAATTATGTAAATATTTTCATGTAAATAAAGAGATATTAAAAAAGCTTAATCCTAAAAATTTGTAACGACAGTTTTATAAATTATATGTCCATTGTAAGTCCGTCACGTTGTCAGTTCTTTGCTTTGAGTGCATTATTTTGGTTATGTCTAAATTAATACAAAGATTGTTCATGTTGTATTTGTAGAAATAGTAATTATCTTTAATAAGTAACTTATTTGTAAAACAACCTGTTTTGTAACTTTTATCACGAGGACGTGATAGTTTTATCAGGATGGGCGAA
Source organism: Leguminivora glycinivorella (assembly GCF_023078275.1). Taxonomy (NCBI): domain Eukaryota; kingdom Metazoa; phylum Arthropoda; class Insecta; order Lepidoptera; family Tortricidae; genus Leguminivora; species Leguminivora glycinivorella. The sequence goes on along the minus strand of NC_062983.1, from coordinate 17,312,836 downwards.
CTGTAAGATTCATGAAAATAACATGTTAAGATTTGGTGGAATTTATGTTCTGGGAGTATAGATCTTGCATTATTTATCTGTAAAAACGTATGTTATTCATAATTATTTTGAGTCATTGTGAAAACAACCTTACTGTCTTAACAATAGAGATCAATGTTATTAGCAGAAGATATCAAAGTCTAGTCTATGCCATTGTTGTAAGTGTTGCTTTTTAAAAAAAAATAGATACTATTGCAAATGTTTAATTAATTCAATAAATTAGATTTATATTCATTTAAGCATATTTATAATATTGTTAATGATGCTAGTTTACTTTATTATGAGTTTAGGCAATTTCATTGACAACAAGAATTAAAAAGGTTAGACACCTTTTTAATTAAAAAGTGAGTTGGCGTTGGCGCCAATTAAGATTATAAAAAAGTTACGTTGGATATATTTGTCACTATTGATCTTGTAATTTTCATTTGATTGTATCGATACAACTATTGTTAACAATTAAATAATTATAAGTAATAGAGACTCACGTTTTTATTTGGAATTTACTTCAGAACGAAATCGACATTTAATTACTTAAATATCTTCCCGCACATTCTAGCACCAACACAATTATAGAATATGTTCACAACTTACCGTGAAAGTATTTTAAATAAGTCAGCAAATGAGCAAAGCTACAAATCGCTAACAAAATTGAGAGATTGATTGCTCATGACAATGTCATCACATATATTATTCATTAATTGAAAAAAGTTTCTATATTTTATAATATGGCGTATGAAATGTGAAGTAAACATCTAATAAATCTAATTGCGATGAATGTAACGGTAATCTTATCTTATTAATCGCTATTTAAACCATGGGTGACGAGTACTAGTACCGCATCGAGCACTAGTACATCCACCTTATTAATTTAAAGTACAACCTTTTTATTGCACAACCTCAGAAATGTACATGGAAAACATTACAATAAATTTTATTACAGAAGTAAACAACAGGCGGCCTTATCGCTAAAGAGCGATCTCTTCCAGGCAACCTTTGGGTAGTGGAAAAATGGTATTCATAACTTTAACTAATTAGGAACTTTAAGTAATTGATATACTTCTCTTGCCTCTTGCCTCTTGTTTTACCTCTTAAGTTGTTGTTTATACTTGCTATGTTGTTTCGTGTATTGAGGTGTGCAAAAAAGAGTATTTGTATTGTATTGTATACTTAATAGATATTGTTCTTCCCAAGTTACCTACAGCGCGCTTTTGCCCCCTTTTAATTTCCTGGCTTTATGCTAAGTTTGTCACTAATAACCATGACAAAGATGTTACAACTTTATTCCTTCCTATGACGTGAAGTTTAATTTGAGCCAGTCAGAGGCAGCTTCCTCACGCTGCCTTTAATTATTACTGCAAGACTACGCTAATTTCATACCAAGGATAGTGATGTTATATTACTGGGAATATTATTATTTAATAAAAATAACTTAAATATTTCAATAAACGGATTACAGTCAACCAATTGGAACCCTAGGCCACTCTACAACCATGTCAAAATGACAAGCTGTAAGAGATTTCTTACTATCTGATTTATAACGTCACTGTGAATAGGGCCTAATCGATTCAACCAATTCGAAATTAATCGTTAGGTTTGGCAAACGATACCTACGTCTTAGCCACATCGCAACATACTTCAAAACAAATGTGTCAAAAATGTGAACTTACAAATCCGGGACAATTCTACAGTGGCCTAGGGTTCCAATTGGTTGACTATACTCCCGTTAATACATCGCGTTCGGCGATATGTTTCAAGTCATTTGGAGACCCGTCATCAAGCATGATTGCTTGCGGTGGCTACTCTAGACTAGACTGATGACGGGTATCCAAATGGCTCGAAACATGTCATCAAATGCGGTTTATTAACGTGATTAAATTTGTATGTTTAAATCCTCCTCCTCCTTGCGTTATCCCGGCGTTGGCCACGGCTCATGGAAGCCTGGGGTTCGCTTTAACAACTAATCCCAAGGTTTGGCATAGGCACTAGCTTTTACGAAAGCGACTGCCATCTGACTTTCCAACCCGAAGGGAATTAGTCCGGTTTCCTCGCGATGTTTTCCTTCACCGAAAAGCGGCTGGCAAATCAAATAAATTTAAATATACATTTTTATATTTAAATATTTGTATAGGTATTATTGTTAAAAATATTTTACCCACTCACATGGGTGTTATAGAAGTCGACTATGGGGTCTAGATTCAACAGTGGTTTAAGCGACGGGCTAACAACCTGTCACTGAAATATCTCAAATTAGTTTACTTTCAACCCCTTTTCACTGAAACTTGAGCATTTCATGCATTCTTTTGAAAATTCATTTTGTTTTGGCATGAGTTTAATATTTGCAAATTTAATTTTTTATAACATAACGCATATTCTTCGCGCAGTGTTTCTAAATTAAATAATAGTCTAGAATATGTTTTTTCCAAGTTTTGGAGTCTCGGAAAATGTAATTAATATTTGAAACCTTTTAGAGTAGTTGGATAGTTTCACTGTATCTTTAGAATGTCCCATCAATGTCACATCACTAACTAAAAGCGTTTCTATATTACATTATATTACAATGTCCAATCAATGTCACATCACTAACTAAAAGCGTTTCTATATTACATTATATTACATTGTGCTCGACGGAGTGAACGAATTTCAAGTAGCTTCTAATATTCGAACCTCTATGATCAGCAGTTACTATTTAATTGAACAATTTGCAGCCTCAAGAGTTAAGACTTGAACAAAGACATATGTAACTCCGTATAGACAGATAAAGTATAGGAAAAAGACGTACCTGAGAACCATAGAGAAAAAGGTACGGTGGCCTAGATGGCGTTACACCTTTGGGGGACTCTCAACTAGATGGCGCTAATATTAATATTTGACATTTTAACACAATATCAAGCTAAGAAAACGGACCATATTGTCAAAACTAAGGTTTAAAGGTTTAGCCTGTGTTGAGAGATGGTAGTGTATACACTGTGATTACACATTTTACTTTGACAGTAACCCTAATAAACTGGATCCTCTTTGGATTTGAATGGCGAAATTTGAGATATAGAAATTAGTCGCTACGTACAGTCAAGTGTAAAAATATGGGTGCGTACAACTTATCAAAAATATGTCCCATAGCTCTTTATGTCGGCGGAATAAGGTCTCGGTACATATTTTTGAGCGGATAAAATCGATACGTATTTTTGCACTTGACTGTACACGACTGGTGTGGTGCTGCCCCCTTATTGTCGGCTTTTCGATAATAAATTGTATATAGTCAAATTAGTTCCAAGGGCCGCCTCTAAAATCATAATGTTGGACATGCCCCGTTACTTATAACGGTATTTTTACAATACAATGCAATACTCTTTATTACACACCGTGATAAAATAGCTGCAGCAATACAAAGGATAGTAGCAACAGAAACAAAGGTAAACAACAGGCGGTCTTATCGCTAAAGAGCGATCTCTTCCAGACAATCTTAAGGTAGCGGAAATTGCTAAATTAACGCTTAGTATGTGTCAGCAAAAAAACAATGTTTTGGAATATGGCCTAGTTGTCCGATCTCTGAAATTATTATAAAGAAAAAGAAAAAATCGAGACAATTCGACTTCAAAGTGCTGTTGACATGTAAAAGTGCCCCCGTGGCCTATTTGCTGAATAAATGATTTTGATTTTGATTTTGATTTTGATTTTGATTTCAATAGTTAATGACATATCGTAAGGACGCTCCTGACCCGACCTTAAAAATCTTTGTCTACTCCCGAACCTGTTATTCGTCATTTACAGCGTCGTGCATAGATCTTTAAAACCCTACATAAAAGTCTATTCCCCAGAGCCAGCATCCGCCGCATGCGCGCAGTATCGAAAAAACTGAAAAAGCATTGTTTGGCTCTGTAACCATGGCAACGCATTGTTATAACGTTACTGCGCGAGTGCCCGGGAAGGCTTTGGGCAGCTGAGCTGACAGTGCAAACCTTTGAGTCAAAATACAGGAAACAGTGTAAATTTCACGAAAGTTAATCAAGAAAACTCATCATCATCATCATTTCAGCCATTAATCGCCCACTGCTGAGCATAGGCCTCCCTTCGTGTACGCCACTTATCCCGGTCCTGGGCTAATCTCATCCAGAAGTGCCCCGCAATTTTTCGAATGTCGTCCACCCAACGAGCCAACGGATGCCAGGCGCTTCTTAGATCCGATAGCGGCCACCATTCGGTCAACATTTTGGTCCACCTGCCATCACTCTGCATGGCAACATGCCCCGCTCAATTCCATTTGAGTTTGGAAGTGACACAAGAAAACTATTAAAAACTAAGTGCGTGGCCGTAGAAAAACTATTATACGCAACGGTGTAATGTTTAACTGAGTCAAAAAATACTCATGGCGTCTTAATAACTATTTTCGGCTTCGCCTCAAATTGTTACCCACGCCACTCATCTTTTTTGACCTCCTTTAAACGCCTGTTGCATAAAATACTAAAAAAACGCGATGTAAGAAATGAGCGTTCATCGTACAAACAATATTTTTTACATTACGAGTGCCCCCATTTACTACCCTGCAAAGCCTATTTCAAGTCAAACTTTAAAAGTAGGTATAGCTTACCGCACACCTCTTAGCCATCCTGCGTTATTTACAAACCCGCCCCAACTTAATAACTAAAATTAAACCCCCAACCGTAACAGAATGAGCCTATGTTAAACGGCCAGATTTGATTTATACAAATTAAGCTGTCGGATCTCGAATGTTATCAAAGTGACGGTTTGAATTGGGATTTGCCATAGATTATAGAAACCTCTAGATGACGGGTATGTGACGTCATCATGGCACCACTTTTCCATTACTACAGTCTATAAATCTAATACGGGCGAATCTCTTATCAATAGATAGTACCTATAGGACATAAGAAATGTAATTAATAGATAACTTATACTTAAAAATAAATTAAAATTGTATCCATGCAAGATTATTCAATCCGCAATATAAATAATAAATAAATAAATTTTGGGGGGACATCTTACACAGATCAACCTAGCCCCAAACTAAGCAAAGCTTGTATTATGGGTGCTAGGCGACGACATACATACTTGCATACAAAGACATCGCATTAATCGCTCGTTGTCAGTAACTTTTAAAAGCTCAAATATCGTATGTAATGTTAACTAACTGTCATTGCAACTATGTTCCATTTGTTTACATAGCTACTGAGAAAATTTACAGAAATTAAATATGGGATGAAAAGTTGCGGACAAGTACCGATTGCCGCTTAATTAATGATGACACAAATGAATTATATGTGTGGTGTGTCTGTTGTTTAATTTATCGCCTATATAATTAACCGCTTAATACCATTGGTCTATATTTTTGTCCCACGTCTATGTTATCAAAGTGACTCTTTGATTCGGGATTTGCTGCGGAGTTCCTAAACTGTTACGCTTGGCCGACTTTATGATCTTGTTATTTGTACATCGCAAGCTTCGGTAGTCCAGCCCTTACTGTGGGTCACAACTATTTCAGTAGAGAATCGTATTTTGCTCAAAAATATTAATTAATTAATTCCTGTTTTTTTTTTCAAATGTGGTGTGGTCTTTTTTTCAAAAATCACGCTTCAGTGCTACTTTTGGCAGTCAAAATTGTGATATGAACTTAATAAAAAAGCCTTTTATTGTTAGACAACGTCCAAACAACATATAAAATAATACAATAAACACTTACATTAAAACCTACAATAAAACTTATAAATTGAATATTTGGCCCAGGTCTTGCTCGTTGGGTAAGTTGCCCAGAAGGCTGGCCGCATTGCCCGCTGGATAGCAATGCTGATCCGCCCTCTGGTCACCAGAAGTCCAGAAGCGTCTATAAGGCGCTTGGATAGCTCCTTGTAGAGGCAACGCGCACTTGGCCCCCATCGCCCCAGGTTTCGACCCCAAACGCCGCAAATATGTAACTACTACCGAGGGTGACATACTTGCGACGCTTGAGGTCTTCAGCCAAGGTAGCTACTCAAAAATTGTAAAAGTAAAATTGGTGTGCCTTGGTGGAAAGCTATACCGCGATTGGTTGACTTGAGACATTTTTCGTATGTACGAGTATTTAAGGAAAAAAAATGTGTTTAGCGAAAAAGAAACAAAAAAAGACCAAAATGTATTTATTTCAACAAAATATATTATTTTCGTTAACAAGATCAAACAAAGCCAACAATACAAAGGCTAAGTTACCTACTAGAAATCTGTGTCCTTTTTTTTACCTGTGAGATTATAAACAACAGAGGGTGGTACAGGTAAAGTTGATAAGGCGGAGGATCACGTGGGATGGCTAAATATTTAAGCAGGTCCGCTAAATATTAGTCTGAGGTTATGTCAAGGATAGCTTTCTTGACTATGACCTACAGACATCTGTATATAACCTTTCTTTAGCTGGGCCATTTTTTTTTTTCAAAGTTGTCCACACCACTTTTTTTAGATTTGGAAATTGTTATGTGGTATCCACTCAGAATCGCGAGGTCTTTCAATCCTAATAGGAGAAAAAAGTGTCCTAAGGATTTCTTCCCATTCCGTTACCATTTTTTCATACATTTTGTATGGCGGTAACGGAATGGACGGTTTGAAAAATGTATGAAAAATCTTGGGACATTTTTTTTTCTCCTATCAGGATCGAAAGACCTCGCGATTCTGAGTATGAATCGCGTAAAGAATGCCCATGTTACAAAAAAAGCTGGGTGGACAACTTTGAAAAAAAATGGCCCAGTTAGGAGATCAATTCTAATTCAATAATTTGTTTTCGGGAAATTCGTTTCGATGCGCACACTCATATATTACCTCTGCTTTTTACTTCATTATGTAAACGATTTACGCGGTGAAAAGATAAGCTTATTATCATCAATATCATCATTCATAAATTCTGTTTATTGAGTTCAACGCTACATATATCGTATAAGACGGCGCTTTTCTTCTAAGATAAGATCAATGTTAAATGTCAATTTCGAATTTCGCGCCTTGCGAATCCGTCTCGCGCTTGACGATCCTTACGTCAATGTCATGTCACTTGTCTTGTTTTAGCGGCTACTCTGTGACACATGTTTTACGAGTGTATTTTTATAAATTAGCTTATAATTAAACGTTATTTCTAGTAAACTCTCGTTTAATTCATCAGGTTTAGGGCCCAGTAAAGCCCAGAAAAGAAGACAGTGCAATAACTCTCAGAAAAAGTGATAATTTGTGGACATAAAAATCGGCCTAGAACAATCAGTGACTTGCAGTTTTTATTTCGTCAAATAAGTGTTATTTCGTTTGTGTTAACCAATAAAACACTTGAAAATGGCATCGAATAACCAAATGGCATTAATTGAAAAATTAACCGGCCGTGCTAACTACGCTACATGGCGATTTGCAGTAAAAACTTATCTTCAACACGAAGAGTTGTGGGATTGTGTTGAACCGGCTGAAGGTGCAAAAGTAGATACAAAACTAGACACAAAAGCAAAATCAAAGATAATTCTTCTTGTTGATCCTACAAATTATGTGCACATTCAGGAGGCCAGCACCGCCAAAGAAGTATGGGAGAAACTGTCAAGTACGTTCGACGACTCTGGGCTGACACGCCGAGTCGGCTTGCTGCGTGATCTTTGTAATACCTCGTTAAATGGATGTCAAAATGTAGAAGAATATGTGAGCAAAATTATGAACACTGCACATAAGCTCCGGAACATAGGCTTCAAGGTAGATTATGAATGGCTCGGAACACTGCTACTCTCCGGTCTACCAGAATCGTATCAGCCTATGATCATAGCTATTGAAAGCTCTGGCATGAAAATTACCTCTGACTCTGTGAAATCAAAATTATTGCAAGATGTCAGATGTACTGAGATGGATTCAACAGTATTTCTTGCTAATAAGAAGACACATAGAAGTAACAAGAAGCAGACTAAAGGGCCTAGGTGCTATTCTTGCAATAATTATGGCCATAAAAGCCCAGAGTGCAAAGAAAAGCCAAAGAATGCACAGCATCATAGTCACAGGTCAAGCAGTGCGTCATACGCTGCAGTGTTCATAGCTACAACAAGTCAAGATGATGTGTGGTATATAGACTCAGGAGCAGCTTATCATCTTACTAAGGATAAAAATTTGCTACAGAATGAGACAACCCCTGTGATAAAGAATATTAAAGTTGCCAACAAAGAAGTGGTATCTGTGCATAGCTCAGGACAAGTAACTTTAGATACTTGTGATGATAAAGCCAAGGAGCACAAAGTGCTATTTACAAATGTACTGTATATTCCTGAGCTGGCTAACAATCTTCTTTCCGTCAGTCAGATTGCAAAAACTGGAGGCAGAGTGAATTTTCACGACACAGGCTGTACTATAACAAACAAGAAAGGTCAGATAGTAGCTACAGGAACTCACATCAACAACATGTACCGGCTAGATATGCCTGAAAAAGGCTATGCATGCATGTCTGAGGTTGAAAAAGAAGAGGATACTTACCGGTGGCACCAGAGAATGGGACATCTTAACTTTCAGAGTCTAAATAAAATGACTGAAAATGCTGAAGATGTAAATTTCTCAGAGAAAATAGAAAATCTGACATGCATAACATGCAAGGAAGGTAAACAGACCCGATTACCTTTTAAAAGTGAAGGCCCCAAAGCTGAAAGTTTACTAGAAGTGGTTCACTCTGACTTATGTGGGCCCATGGAAACTCCGTCGCTTGGTGGAGCCAAATACTTCATTACATTTGTTGATGATTTCTCAAAGAAAGTGTATGTGTACTTTCTCCACAACAAATCAGATGCTTTAGAAAAATTTAAAGAATTTAGAAATGAAGTAGAGAACCAGCTCAATGTCAGGATCAAGGTGATTCGTACGGATGGTGGAACCGAATATGTCAACAAGAAATTCTCCGACTACTTGAAAGGTGCAGGTATCATACACCAAACAACCACACCACTAGATCAAGCAAACGTATCTACTTAGCGTGTCAAATGAACTCAGTGAAATCCACTGAGTTGCCCGTCTTTACTCGCAGCTTGCAGCTTTCTGGCGTCAATTTTTGTAAGTTGAAGTCAACCAAAACATAAAAAATGCCTCGTTACGTGATATTCAATTGCAACAACACAAAAAGTATGAACAATCAAGAGCCTGAGACATATTTAAAATTACACGCAAGAATCAACTTCAGTACAAAATTTGACACGCTCGGCCCCTATACAAATACATGAATTTGTTTCTTCTGTCTAAATTAAGTTCTGTGAACCACACCGTATAGCCCAGAGAGCAATGGGGTCTCAGAGCGAATGAACAGAAGCTTAGTCGAACGAGCAAGATGTATGCTTCAGAACGCCAACTTACCAAAGAAATATTGGGCTGACGCAGTTCACACCGCTGCCTATGTGATCAACCGCTCTCCGACTAAGTCGTTATCATTCAAAACTCCTGAAGAAATGTGGTCTGGACGAAAGCCAAATGTGAAACACATGCGCATATTTGGCTGTGAAGCTATGGTCCACCTGCCCAAGGAGAAACGCAAGAAGTGGGATCCCAAAGCACACAAAATGATTTTCATAGGATATTGTGATCATTCTAAAGGTTACCGATTTATAGTACCGGGGACTACTACAGTGATAAAGAGCAGAGATGCTATATTTCTAGAGTCTACTGTCAAGAGAGATTATGTTCCTGTTGAAATATCTTCAAAAGATTCGGCAGAAAACAATAATACTCATGAGATGTCAAAGGAAAGTGTCAGTGATACAGATAATTCAAGTTTTGACACCTCATATGATACAGTATGTGAAAACAGATCCACCTCAGATAGTGACTATGTACCTGATACTTCTCTGGATACACCGATAGTCAATAAGATGGAGCTGAGACCTAGACAGAATAAGGGTACTAAGAGATCAGAAGAAAGTACTTATCTGTGCTTAAATGCCATACCTCCGGAAAATGTTCCTGCTTCATATAAAGAAGCGATCAAGTCACCAGCTGCAGAAAAGTGGAGAAAATCCATAAAAGAAGAATTGGATGCTCATGAGATAAACAATACCTGGACATTGGTAGAAAAACCCCCAAATGCTAAAGTCATAGGATGCAAATGGGTGTTCCGTATCAAAGAAGAACCAACAGGTCAGCGTTACAAATCACGCCTGTGTGCTAAGGGATATGCACAGACAGCAGGTATTGATTATCAAGAAACCTTCGCACCAACTGTAAGGTATGATTCTATTCGATTACTACTCTCTGTGGCTGTTCAACAAAACCTCAAAATGGTCCAACTAGACGTCAAGACAGCTTTCCTTTATGGTGAGCTTGAGGAAACCATATACATGACTCCCCCAGAAGGACTTCCTCATGAAGAAAATATGGTATGTAAACTTAACAAATCATTATATGGTTTAAAGCAAGCGCCCCGATGTTGGAACAGCAAATTTGATTCAGTGTTGAAAAATCTTGGCTTTGTCAATAGTAAAGCTGACCAATGTGTCTATATTGGTCAAGTTCATAATAAGAAATGTTATCTATGTCTATATGTTGATGATGGATTATTATTCTCGACAGATGAAACAGTTTTAAAAACAGTAACTACCGAATTGAATAAAGTTTTTAAAATTAAGATTCTGGATAAGCCTAGCAATTTTGTTGGGATGCAAATTGAAAGGTCCAATGACTATATATTTATTCATCAAACAAGATACATAGAGCAAATGTTGAATAAATTTAACATGCATGATGCTAATACCAACAGTGTTCCGGTCGACCCTCACATGAAGTTGCAAAAAGGAGAAGAAGAGCCTGAGAGGAGTCTGTCATATAGAGAAGCAGTGGGATCCCTCATGCACCTGGCAATTGTGAGTCGTCCAGATATAATGTTTGCCGTCAACCTGGTGAGTCGATTTCTTAATTGCTATAATCAAACACATCAACCGAGATATTTGCGTCTGGTGGGTTTAATGCGGATTAAACGCACCTACCCCACCAAACACAAAATATAATCTTAGTGCCGTAGCCGAATGGCATTTCTACGCGCGAAATGAAAACGAAACGCCGCGAAAGGTAGTCTGGCTCTGTCGCGCCAATACGCACGAGCGATAGAGATAGATATCTACGAGCGTTTCGATTCGTGAGCGTTTGTACCATTCGGCTACATACCCTGTTCACCGTATCAATGTAAGATAGAAACCGTAAGAGTAATAAACCTAACATACGTACTTTTTGGTGTGCCATTATCTTTGGAGGGGAAGGCTTTAAACTTTGACCCAAAAAAAAATTCGGAATGAATTGTTATTACATTACAGTATTTATGTACAAGTTTGTCATATTCTTAGGGCCACTTTCACCACTCTTGGTTAACTCAAGGTTAGTGGGCTGTCAACTGTCAAATTCCATATAAAATGTTGGGTGAACTTCGGGTTAACCCTCCGTTTTCGGTGGTGCAAGTGAACCTTACAAGATTAATTATACCTACTCATACTCATTGTTGCAGACCGCGTCCGCAAAGCTTCCTATCGACGGCTCGAAGTGGAGAGAATGTGCTGGAGCTCGTGCGACTCACTCTTTCGTCCCGGGCCTGTACCTTGAGCTCCGATGTCGTCCTCAGCAATCAACCGTACCGATTATGATTTTGGATTACACTAACTAAAAAACGAATCAAATCAAATGGTTTATATTTACAAAAATCAACGACTCTAATTTTAACGCGGTTATAAAAATACTCCTAAGCTAATATCCTAACTTGATCCTAACGAAACGCTCGGTACGGACGATACGTCGCGATGCTGTCGTTTTCTGCTGCTGCCGCTACCCGTCGTGGAGGGTGGCTGGCTGCTGGCTGTAGGCTGCTAGCTGCTGGCTGTAGGCTGCTGGCTGTAGGCTGCTTGTAGTAGGCTGCTGGCTGCTGGTTTTCCTTGGAGGTTGCTGGTTCTTCTTGTTCCGGTCGAATTCGAATGTCCCATACCGAGCGATCGTTCCTTTTATACCCCTTTTCAGAATGCGCCTACGCTTCACGGAAAGAAACATTTCAATTTATTCGCCCAATCACGACTCGGCTGAGCGCGAGGCTCCGTGCGATAGAGAGGTAAATAATTGCGCCCGATAGGCGACGGATGGCGCGTCGTGATTGGTCGAACGCGTTACGGCGCTCGATTACGTGAATTTAACGCTATCATTTTTCGTTCAAATCCTAATTACTTATAAACTAATTAGGCTATCGCTTCGAAATTACGTAACAATGCACCTGACACTAGGGTCATTCACCTCGAGTGGAATGCACCTGCGTTTGTTTACGTTTTACACAATAGAAGAGGTGATTAGCCGTCCGGGCCATACAATAGACTGGTTTCTCAGCTTGCCTTGAGCTCCATTGTTATCGATAACGGCATATTACTATGGAAATGTAGGTTATCGTGTTACGTAAGTTCCCAGCTACGTTTTAAAACTATTTACATCTTCATATGTCTTATAGTTATCGAGTTATTGGCTTGGATTCGAGTAATCCTAAGGCAATTTTCGGGTGAAAGGAAAATGATTTCGGAACTTTAAGGAAATATTTTTAGCCAATCAGAGGAGAGTTCGGTTTTCTCGCTCTAAGCCTCTCACGTTAGTGCTTATTGGCTATTAATCGTAGTCCAATGGACAGTCTGAGTTTAGATTGAACTTTGGACTCGGTTTCCGCGACTTGGGAAGGAAGGAATATGGGAATTGCCTGCTATCGAATACATCACATATGAGTCTTATTATCATACTTAATAATCGGAATTGACAAAATTAACTTAACTAACGCAGTTCTACCCGTTTCCTACCTACGAAATAATCTTTATTACGAATACAGTCTTAATCGAATTCTTATGCTATTTTACATATATTTCGACGCGTCGCTAACATTTTGTCCCCGCAGTCGAAGACTCCTGGTGCATGGGTTGCGACGCGATGACCGCCAGCCTGCAGCTGGGCCTGCGTAGCGTCCCGTGTCTCGTTCTGATGTCAGCGGAGCGGACCCGTCCATCGGGTCCCGGGTAGGTAGTCTCGACGACGCCTCGGGGCCACACGCTGCGTGGACCATTGGGTTCAGCGACGATGACCACATCGCCTGGTTGAAGTTGCCGCCCTCCGTCGTGGGACGACTTCCTCGGTGCCAGTAGAGGAAAGTACTCTTTGGTCCAGCGCCGCCAAAAGTGGTCGGCAAGCGCTTGGGCCATCTTCCATTGCTTCTTTTCGTTCTCGTCGTAAACGCCAATCATCGGTAGGTTAGCGTTATGAAGAAGTAGAAAGTGTGCTGGAGTCAAACTTTCTTCGGAGTCTGGATCGACGTTGACATGCGTAAGTGGTCGTCGGTTGACGATATTCTCTATCTCGGCGAGTAGAGTTTCGAAAACTTCGGATTTCGGTGCTCGTTCGTTGAAAGTGTAGGACATCGCTATCTTAACTGTCCTTATCATTCGCTCCCACGCGCCCCCGGCCGAAGGATTGCCAGGTGGGATGAATTTCCACTCCATTCGGTTCTGAGTGGCGTAAGTTTGCAGTACAGGCAGCCATTGCCGGTACGCCTCACGTAGTTCCGTCGCCGCCGCCCTGAAGCACGTCGCGTTATCGCTGTACATCGTCCTGGGCCATCCTCTTCTCGCGGCGAATCTTCGTAGTGATAGTAGCGCGCTGTCGGTTGAAAGACTGTGCACGCTTTCAAGGTGAATAGCGCGCGTCACTAGGCACGTGTATAGACACACCCAGCGTTTTTCTCTGCGCCGTCCGATCGTGACGAACATCGGTCCCATGTAGTCTTGTGCGGTGTGAGTGAAGGGACGTTGATACGCCTGTAGTCGCTCGGGCGGGAGATCGCCTAAGGGCTGCGCTCTCGGTGTTGCTCGTCGTAGTGTGCATAGCGCGCAGTTTCGAGCTACAGACTTCACGGTCGGCCGCAGATGTAGTATCCAATATTCTTGTCGCAGTTCGTTGATTACTGCTTCGTTGTGAATGTGCGCTGATCGTCGGTGAGCTCGCAGGATGAGTAGACGGGTGAACGGCTCGCGGCCATCCAGTATTATCGGTTGTAGCGCGGTGTACAATACTGGAGCGCTGCCCAGCCTCGTCTTCATGCGTAACACGCCGTCATCGCCTAGCTCGGGTGCCAGGTCGTATAATCGCGATTTGCGATCGATGAGCCTATTCTGGCTTAAGGCTCGAAGCTCTTCGGGAAAGCTTCGTCGTTGACTGTATTGCAACCACATGTGTTCTGCCTTTCTCAAATGTCTGACTTGTAGCTGCAAGGCTTTATTCTTCGTTCTCATTTTCTCGATGAATAGCAAGACGTTCGCTGTCGCGTTCAACAGTCTGTCGTAACTGCTAAACCGTCTCACGTCTGGCAGTACGCTCGAAGGGTCTGGCTTCGCTGAGATGATCGCCAGTGATGTCTCGGTTGACGGTCTCGCCTTCCTCTCAGGCAGGTCGTCTGTTCGATTCGATGTGTGACTAGGCCATGATGTCTCGGGTCCATAGAGAAAGCGCGGTCCTTCGTACCACTCGTCCTCGATGCGCACGCTCTGCGCTGGTTGACATCTCGTCGCTCGATCTGCGGGGTTCTGAGCGGTTGGTACATACCTCCACGCGTCTCTATCTGTTTTCTCGGCGATCTCCGCAAGTCGGTGTGACACGTACGGACGATAGTTTCGCGCGTCATCGCGAACCCATCCGAGAACAACCATGGAATCTGTCCAATACGTCACCTTTGTCACAGGATAACGCTGCTCGCGTAAAATTGTCTCCGCCAGCCGCACGCCGACGACTGCTGCGGTTAATTCGAGCCTGGGAACTGTCATTACCTTTAGCGGGCAAACTCGGCTTTTCGCTATAGCTAAGCTCACTTGCGTTTCCTCCTCGTCGTTCGATACTCGCCAATAGGCCGCCGCGCTGTAGGCCTCGGTCGATGCATCACTGAAAATATGCAGTTCTCTTCTAACTGCACCGGTGGGCGTGGCGTATCGTCGGGGTATTCGCAGCGCGGACACGTCGCTCAGTGCCCTCAGCCACCGGAAAAAGTCCTCCGCTTCCTCCGCCGGCAGCCGCTCGTCCCAGTCCGTGCCCTTTGTCCACACACGTTGGAATATGATCTTAGCGCTTATCATATACTGCGCTATGAGGCCTAATGGGTCGTAAACTGACATTACGGCACTCAAAAGTTCCCTTTTAGTGGGCGATCGCTCGTACCTTTTCACGTCGTCTGGCACTCGTAGCATTTTCGTGTTGTACCCCAGCGTATCCGTCTCTGGGTCCCACGTCATTCCGAGGACGGTCTGTTGCTTTTCTCCGAGATGAGAAGGTCCCGTCGCTCGCTCCTCCGGATCGATGTTTCGCATTAACAACTCGCTGTTGCTAGCGTAGCTGCGCAGCCGAAAGCTAGCCTCCGCGTGTGCTAGTCTCACCTGTGTCGCTGTTGATATGAGTTCCCGTTCTGTCTCATATGATGCCACATAATCGTCCATGTAGTGATTATTATGGATATCGTAGACCGCGTCCGGATAGCGATCCTTGTTGTCCGTCGCATTCCTATTCCGCACCGAGTGTGCGAGAAAAGGAGAAGAGATGTTACCGAAACATACCCGGTTTAGCTGGTACGTCCACGGTGTCACGTCACGCCGCGATCCCCTCCAGATGAAGAGCTGACTATGCCGATCCTCTCTTCGCAGCTGTATTTGAAGGAACATTTCCTGTATGTCCGCGGTGACGGCGAATTCCCACTCACGGAATCGAAGTAGTATCCCCAGCAGGCTCTGTAGTAAATCCGGTCCCGCGAGGATGAAATCGTTCAATGCACATCCCTGACTTTTCGCGGCGCAATCGAATACAGCGCGATACTTTCCTTTATTTAAATTGTAGACGCTGAAATGGGGCAGAAACCACATCCGATCTGACTGCGGTGGTTCCATGATGCGCTCTGCGTACCCCTTTTCCAGAAGCTTGTGTATCTGTGCTTGATACTCGTTGGCGAAGTCAGGATCTCTCGACATGCGGGCTTCTAGATTGCGTAATCTCGCCTTCGCCATGTTGAAACTCGGTGGCAGCTTTATGTCGTCGGCAGCCCATAGTTGGCCGACTTCGTATCTCTGTCCTACCTTTTTTACTGTTCGTTCGAATGTATCGATCGCTCGCTGGTCGTCGGGTCGAATGTTGTCCTTTGCCGTTATGCCAAGCGCCTCGACTGCCCAGTGTTTCTTGACCTGCTCCACGAGATCACTGTCGTCACTGTGGCAGTGCATCACGACCTGCTCGTTATTTGGTACATACCTCGGCATTCGCCCGAAGAAAACCCATCCTAACGAGGTTTTAACTGCGCACGGCTCGTCCTCGCCGCCCTGCCTCACCTCCGTCGGGTTTATAAGATGACTGAAGTCTCCGCCTATTAACATCTGCGGCACGCCCATGCCCGTGTAGCACTCGTCGCCCAAGTCCGCCAGATGTTCGTATTCCAATAGACGCTTCTTATTTAATGACTGCGAGCGTATCCCTAGTCCGTCTACCGTTTTTAGGGATATATCGTATGTCAAGCCGCCACGAGCCGGGCTTACTTTAGCCTTGACCGTCTGTGTCACTGAGCTAAGTTTCAACCGCTGAATACCTCTTATGCATAGCGGCTCGTCTTGACCGACCGCGCCGATCTCGTCCGCGACGTCCTGGTCGATCATTGACAAGGTGGATCCATCGTCAAGGAAAGCGAAGATATGCGCCGTTCCCTTTGGACCTGATACGGTTACGGGTAGTACCTTTAGCAGCACGCTGTAGTCCGGTGTTGACGACACGTACACGCGGGCGTCGTTCTCGTCGTCCGCAGCTCGCGGCTCCGTCGTGTCCGCTGGCTCGGCCGATGACGTCACTGCTGACGATGTAGGTGCTGACCTGATTTCTTGTGTTAGCACCATAGCCGTATCCTCACGCACTTCCTGCGGCGAGTCCGCATGAAGCAGTCGATGGTGTACGTGAGGACAGCCTGCAACGCCGCACGCTTTGGCCTTGCATTGTGTTTTCATATGCTTCGCGTCGATACAGCGATAGCATATACGATTTAATTTCGCCCACTCCCATCTAGCGCCCACGGATTGGGCGGCTAACTTGCGGCAGTCCGGCGTCAGGTGACCGCCACCGCAGAACAGGCACGTCGTCGAACGGGATGTTGTGGCTTGACGTGTCGCGTACGTCACTTTCTGCACCTCGTGTTGACGTCCTGTGGGAGCTCTCGGCGGGTTGTGCGTTGCGGATATTTTCACGCGAGCGCCGGCTGCGCGCGCGTGCGGCACTGATAACGGCGCCTGCGCTCGCCTCGGGGCGGCGCGGGCGTGACAGAAGGACATCTCCTGTTCGCTCTCCTCCATGAGGAAATCCGCCAACTGCAGAATCTCCGGGTCCTTGCTGTCTCGATGTTTCTTCGCGTAGTCGCACCATCTGCTTCGAAGATGCGGCGACAACCTGTCCGTAACCTCTCTGATGAGCATGGGGTTATCGGCATAATGCCTTCGATCGATATCCATAACTGTAGATACCACATTCATTATTTTTATCGCGAAAGTGTTGAGGTCGTTCGCGGTAGGCCCCAACTGCGGCAACTTTCGCAGGTCGTCAATCGCCTTGTCTAACAATACCTCGCTGCGTCCAAACTGCTTTTTCAGTATTCTCACGATCATATCGGGTCTGGTGGCTGTCGATAACACGTGAGACACACACGTCTTTGCGTCCCCGCGTAAAGCCATCCTGAGCCGCGCCACGTTCTCGTAGTCAGTAAACTTATACCGCTTCGATGTCTCTGCGTAGGTATTGTAGAAACTTCTCCACTCGCTGACGTCTCCGTAGAAATGCGGCAGCTCGAATATATCCTTCGGGGCTGGACGGGCCGCCATCTGCATCCTCTCGAACAGGTGCAGCATGGACTCTGCTACAGTACCTTCGGTGGCGCGCGTGTGCGCCGTGTGCGGAGTACGCGCGTCCAGCTGTGGCGACGTCGATCGCTCGCGACGCGCCGGCGGCGTCGTCGATCGCCTGCGTCGCTCCGGTGGCGATATCGATCGCCTACGCGACTCCGACGGTGGCGATATCGATCGCCGATATACCTGGCGGTCCGGTGAGAGGCCTCGAATATGCCGCTCCGCCTGCGCAGGTCGTCTCGGAGTCTCGTACTTGGGTAGAGGTTCGTCGGTTAACCTCTTACAAATGGGTTTTGACGTCGCGTCTCGCGAGTTCTCTAGCCATTCGTCTAATCGATCTTGATTCGAATTCCGCACGCTACCAGCAGATTCGTGCTCGTCTGCGCTATCCGCATTAGCGCGGATCTGCAGTTTTCTGGCGTCTAGCCGTTTACGTACCATGTCCGCTTCTAGCTGCAACTCCCTCCGGGATATCTCCGCTAACCGTTCGCTGGCCTCGAGCTCCGCCTGAGACAGCTGCGCTTCTATCACAGTGCGACTGCTCGCATGTGATCTGACGGACTGAGCTTTAATAATTGGTTTATTTACCTCCTTGGTAGTTTCCTGCAGCGACTTTCGTTTCTCGGTAGTTCTGTCTATGACGGCAGCCTTGGGATGTCTAGCTGGGATCGGCGTGGGTCTGGAACGACGCCGTAACCGCTTGGCTAAATCCCTTCGCCATAGCAATGTCGTGTCGTAGGACGGTGACCTCGGTGTCTCTACGGTTAATCCATACCTGAGCGTGCTGTTAGCTGTCGCCGCGCCCATCGGTTGCGCGCCGGCGACGCTAAGCCCTTCCGTTACGCCAGCGGGTCCGGAGGGAGGTGAGGAGGGCGCGCCGCGTCGGCGCCCATCGCCCTCTCAGCGCTTGCGCGTGCGGCCTCTCGTTCGCGGGCCGCCGACGCGCCTTCGTCGAGTAGTTGCTGCCTCTCCTCTTCGCTCGTCACTGACGCAGCTCGGTTGGACCTGGACCTCGTCCTTACCATCCTGTCGTCGCTCATGACCGGTACGTCGCTGTAGACCCGTAGTCCGCACGAAGATCCGGCTCGAAGGACCAGAAACTGTTGCAGACCGCGTCCGCAAAGCTTCCTATCGACGGCTCGAAGTGGAGAGAATGTGCTGGAGCTCGTGCGACTCACTCTTTCGTCCCGGGCCTGTACCTTGAGCTCCGATGTCGTCCTCAGCAATCAACCGTACCGATTATGATTTTGGATTACACTAACTAAAAAACGAATCAAATCAAATGGTTTATATTTACAAAAATCAACGACTCTAATTTTAACGCGGTTATAAAAATACTCCTAAGCTAATATCCTAACTTGATCCTAACGAAACGCTCGGTACGGACGATACGTCGCGATGCTGTCGTTTTCTGCTGCTGCCGCTACCCGTCGTGGAGGGTGGCTGGCTGCTGGCTGTAGGCTGCTAGCTGCTGGCTGTAGGCTGCTGGCTGTAGGCTGCTTGTAGTAGGCTGCTGGCTGCTGGTTTTCCTTGGAGGTTGCTGGTTCTTCTTGTTCCGGTCGAATTCGAATGTCCCATACCGAGCGATCGTTCCTTTTATACCCCTTTTCAGAATGCGCCTACGCTTCACGGAAAGAAACATTTCAATTTATTCGCCCAATCACGACTCGGCTGAGCGCGAGGCTCCGTGCGATAGAGAGGTAAATAATTGCGCCCGATAGGCGACGGATGGCGCGTCGTGATTGGTCGAACGCGTTACGGCGCTCGATTACGTGAATTTAACGCTATCATTTTTCGTTCAAATCCTAATTACTTATAAACTAATTAGGCTATCGCTTCGAAATTACGTAACAATGCACCTGACACTAGGGTCATTCACCTCGAGTGGAATGCACCTGCGTTTGTTTACGTTTTACACAATAGAAGAGGTGATTAGCCGTCCGGGCCATACAATAGACTGGTTTCTCAGCTTGCCTTGAGCTCCATTGTTATCGATAACGGCATATTACTATGGAAATGTAGGTTATCGTGTTACGTAAGTTCCCAGCTACGTTTTAAAACTATTTACATCTTCATATGTCTTATAGTTATCGAGTTATTGGCTTGGATTCGAGTAATCCTAAGGCAATTTTCGGGTGAAAGGAAAATGATTTCGGAACTTTAAGGAAATATTTTTAGCCAATCAGAGGAGAGTTCGGTTTTCTCGCTCTAAGCCTCTCACGTTAGTGCTTATTGGCTATTAATCGTAGTCCAATGGACAGTCTGAGTTTAGATTGAACTTTGGACTCGGTTTCCGCGACTTGGGAAGGAAGGAATATGGGAATTGCCTGCTATCGAATACATCACATATGAGTCTTATTATCATACTTAATAATCGGAATTGACAAAATTAACTTAACTAACGCAGTTCTACCCGTTTCCTACCTACGAAATAATCTTTATTACGAATACAGTCTTAATCGAATTCTTATGCTATTTTACATATATTTCGACGCGTCGCTAACACTCATACTCATTTATTTATAACACTATTACATATTATACGTCACAATTGATTTAGATAATTCGTATTATCGTGGTTAATAGTTATATAGTTATACGTACCAATACCAAATGATGCGCTAATTTCTGTTTAGCCGTTTTTGTAGGTTATTAGCAAAGACATAATTATGTAACTCCGGATAGACGGATAAAGTCTAAAAAAAAACGTACCTCAAAGCCCTAGAGAAAAAGGTACGGTGGCCTAGATGGCGTTACACCTTTGGGGAACGCTCGGCTAGATGGCGCTAATATTAATATTTGACATTTTAACACATATCAAGCTAACAATATGAGCCAAATTGTCAAGGCTGAGGTTCAAAAGTTTTAAGCTTGTGTCGAGAGATGGCAGTCTATGATTGTGATTACACATTTTACTTCAACAGTAACTCTTTACTACTCGATCCTCTTTGTTATTAGTAACAATTTGATATAGTCATTAATTTTTCACATCATAATAATATATTCCATCTCTGAAACACTTAGTAGCGGTCATCTACCCTTGACAATTTAAGGATCTGAACTTGCGAATTTAATTACAAAGGTCTCCACTATTTACCAAAGAGGCCTCGACGTTACGATTTGTTTAATGGCCAGATGTTGATTGCCATTTCCAAAGATGATTTTAGTTATGTCATTGAACTCTGGAAATATGATTTTTGTATTTGCTCCGATATTCAGTACTCAGTGAAATTTTTTAGGACCTAAGAGAAACACAGAAATAGACCGAATAGGCTAGTTTCCTACTAGTCAAATCAGCTTCTTTTTAAGAACTGTCAAAACGATTTGCTAATATGGAATTACTATGAAATACCTGAGGAGTGACGTCACGGTGAATTCATTTACTTTATATATTTTTCTTTGAATTATTAAATAGAAATTATGTTTGAACATAACGACTGTCCATATTTTTTCTTCGAATAATGTGGTGCTTTATTTCGTGCACTGCATTTAATATTTTATTTAAAGTATAGGAAACTAGTCTATTCTCCTTTTTAAATTAAGATTTTACAGCTTGGAGTAATTACATTTGGATAAGCTTGGGTTTAAAATTTAACAAATGGATCATTGACCATTCATATAGTTTTATGTCTCAGGGCTTGGGTAACTATCTAGGAATTATTGAAATGAACATGACATTAAAAATCGGTGGTTTATTTTTTTTTTTATTTTTTTTTAATGGGCTTACTCTGGGCCACAAGTCTTGGCCGGCGGCTATATTTTCTAGCTCATATAACCCGGCAACCTTCAAAACAAGGATGAACTGGCATTCTTCCACTCCATCGTAGATCACGTCTTTGCCTTTGGCTGACTAGCCACCAAGGGCCGGCAACGAATTCCACTCCTTGGCAGTGCGCATAAGAAAAGAAGAAGCAAAGCGCTTCATGCGAATTCACGGTTGGAATATCTACCAAGTAAGGATGGAAACCGGCCGTGCGTCTAAGAGTCCGATGGTAGAATGGGGACGGTGGTATAAGCTCATGTAGCTTTTGAGCACACTCCCCGAAGTGCAACCTGTAAAACACCGACAAACTGGCGACCTTCCGCTGACCTAGAGTAATTTAATCGTTATAAAGTGATACAACGTGAAATAACGTAAAAACAAATTTATTTATACAGAAAATTACTGAATAAATCATTTACATACTTGCCAGTCGCATTATCGGTATTTCATCAAACAATACAAAATAATGAATCGTGCAAAAGCACCTGCATTACAAGTGCATAACTCACCACAACCCACAGGTGCCAGCTACATTACATCTTTGTATTACCGTAGAATGGAATCACGTAAAATATTATTTTGTCGAACGTGGAACGAAACGCTACGAATATAGTCCGTGTGTTGCCTTTAGTTGCACGAGCGACGACTTAATGGGGCCCAGTTTAACAAGACATGTAGATTTAGGTACAGAAACTTAACTCAAAGCATTTACATGAAATTAACATTTTCTGATCATACTGAGCAACATTTTCTATAGGCCAACCCTGAAATGGCAAAAAAAAGAATTACTTTTCTTGAGAAAATACGAACTCAGACCAAGAAAATGTATGAAACCGCCAAATTTTTATTCGTGAGTTTAGGGTTGGTGATATAGAAATAGATTAATAGGTTTAAGCGGGTTCTCTTTCGTTCTGTTTTATAATATTTGAGGATGTGTTTTATAGGAAAATTTACCTCGACCTAACTTTTTAACCGCCGCCTCAAATCTCTCAAAGGAAGGTGGTTCTCTATTCGTCTGTATTTTTTTTTAATGTTTGTTCCTCAATATCTCCGTCGTTACCGGACCGATTTTGAATTTTTTTTTGATTGAATGTATATGTATACAGATTGGTCCCATTTTTCTCAGAACCCAGTTCTGATGATAGGATCCTGAATATATCGTGGGAACTCCTCAAATCTGAAAGGTACACATATGGTGATTTTTGTGTTTTTAAAGGAACAGCATGCATTTACGTACGGAACAGTGACATTTGGTGCAGTGGAACTACCGATGATGGTCAGAACCGAACTCCTCAAATTTATCTGAACGGCACACTTATAGTGACTATGGTATTTTTATAAGAACAGCATGCACTTACGTCCAGAACAGTGACATTTATTTAGTTATGTTTGTTAAGAATATTGAGTTTTGAAGTCAAATTTTGTCAAGCTTCGATTTCTTATAATCGGATTCATGAGGGATTGGGGAAACTCCTCAAACCTTAACGGTATGCGTATATTTATTTGTGTTGCCATCAAATAATTAAAGCATTAAAAGCAGTTTTAAAAAAAATACCTACACATTTCTACATAATCCAATATTCGCAAGTAGCTTTCACCAAAACCCCAAAGGCGGTGGTTTTTTTTTCTTAAAAATTATAATTTAGTAATAATTATTTTAAAACAGCTGGATTTTGAAGTATTAAATATTAAAATTTTCGTATGTAGATACGTGCACCTAAAAATAATAATAATGTTTTTGCGCTTATAGTCATCCCACATATGTCAGAAGTCAAATTATTTTTTCTACTTGTCGGCTGTAATCTGTCAATTAGGAAACCACAGACTAAACTATAAGTGCTAATTTTTCAGTGTTGGATACTCTATGGCAGTTCCGACTCAATTATAATGAGCTCATTATAGTTGACTTTAGTTAACTGTAATAATTTCAAAAATAGAACTTCATACAATTTCTATACTAATTTGCGATACCTGGCAAATTTTCCTGCATCTGAAACACATTTTTTTTATCTGTCGCGTTATCGGCCAATCAGAGACGGTAATTACAAACAATTGGTTGCTAGGTAATTCGATGTTGATACAACGGTGAACGACTCTATTAACATTAATTTTAACTTGCATGAATGATATTTCCGTCCATTGATGATGAAGATGATGCCTCGTAGAAAAGTATTGTATACAATAGTGATATAATTAAGCTTTTCACTCTCGTACCGTACTATTAGGCCAATCAGCAAGCTTCGTGGCCCAAACATGGTACTCGACTGAAAAGCTTTGTATTATATCACGATTGTATAAAATAGTATTATGACGAGAATGTTTTTTTTTCCAACGTATAGTTGGGTTATCTTTGTTCACATCCCCGACTCGCCAACAGTAGTTAGACTCTAGCAATACCACTATTACAGTTACTACGATACGTGTAACAGAACACCTGCAAGTGAAATGCGCTTACTACAATCACGTTCAAGCCAATACTGCGGTGGAAAATGAAAAAGCAGTAACTGTCCAGGTTTGGCGCAGCGTAGTCAAATTATGTGTTTATGTAGTTTGAAAATGGAAATACGTTTTTCTACTCCCGAACTGTTATTCGTTATTTACAGGGTCATGCATAGATCTTTAAAACCCTACATAAAAGTTTATTCCCCAAAGCCAGCGTTCGCCGGCTTTCCGCGCATGCGCGCAGTATCGAAAAAACTGAAAACGCATTGTTTGGCTCTGTAACCATGGCAACGCATTGTTATAACGATACTGCGCGAATGTGCGGGAAGGCTTTGGGCAGCTGAGCTGACAGTGCAAACCTTTGCGTCAAAATACAAGAAACAGTGTGAATTTCACGAAAGTTATTCAATAAAACTATTAAAAACTAAGTGCATGGTCGTAGAAAAAGTATTGTATGCAACGGTGTTTAACTGTATCAAAAAACACTCGTGGCGTCTTAATAACAATTTTCGCCTTCGCCTCAAATTGTTACCCACGCCACTCGTCTTTTTTGACCTCCTTTAAACGCCTGTTGCATAAAATACTATATTACTTGTTACAAATAGAGGTAGGACGATTGAGCGTCATTTGTTTTAAGTTTTTAACCCCCGACGCAAAAACGACGGGGTGTTATAAGTTTGACGTGTCTGAATGTCTGTCTGTGTGTGTGTGTCTGTCTGTGGCAACGTAGCTCATTTTAGTTTTTTTTTGTCTGAAATCTGAGTTAGTCGGGAGTGTTCTTAGCCATGTTTCATGAAAATTGGTCTACTATGTCGCAGTCGGGGGTTTTTTCAAAATTTGAATTTAGTTTAGAGGTTATCGGAATAATTAAACTTATTTTGCTTGTTAGAAATTATGTTAAGAATGCTATCGATGGTTATAAAGGATAACTCATGATATACTGCGAATCAGGATTGTGAGCCATAAAAAAAGTGTTTATAATCCAGGGAGGAATGAGTTTGCGTGAAGTCACTAAAATCATAACTCTGCGAGGTACACAAAGTACCCAATATATAAACTTAGGTTACCTGATATTCTGGTATCGAAAACTTTTACCACTTTTAATTTTAAAGTTTTCATTGGCACAACCTGTTTAAGCTGTAAAAAGCTGTCATATAAAACACCGGCTGAATAAAGCTAGTCGCCAGTTTCACAAGATACTTCCGCCATAAGAAATCCAATTTAACTTTGTAGGCGAACAAAATGGTCCAATAGAAATAATTTCGTCAAGGACCAACCGCTGTTCAATTCAATCAGACTTCTGTTTTTCCTTAGTATTTTTGTCAAAGTTTGGTAATGAGTAACAAATAATGGAATAAATTATAATTAAATTGAGTGATTTCGATTTTGTTATGTTATTCTTGGTAATAGGATTACAAATCCGTAAGGAGGTTGACGAATAAATATGTAATGTCTGGGGTGAGTTATTTACTTGGAACCAATGCTACTTTTTCGAGTTTTGGGAACGTTCTATTCTCATAACAGTTTAAAAATCTAACTTAATGTAAACTTGTACAAGTATGCCAGGACTTAGGTACTAGTTCAAGGAAAGCGCATTAAGATAATATTGGTATTTTTGAAACTGGCAAAATATCAAGAAATAAACGCTTCGACAACACTTGTCATACATTAAAAAACCGGCCAAGAGCGTGTCGGGCCACGCTCAGTGTAGGGTTCCGTAGTTTTCCGTATTTTTCTCAAAAACTACTGAACCTATCAAGTTCAAAATAATTTTCCTAGAACTTCTAAATAATCCTCCTCTTTTCGTAAAGTTCTACTTTTGTGATTTTTTTCATATTTTTTAAACATTTGGTTCAAAAGTTAGAGGGGGGGGGACGCACTTTTTTTTCCTTTAGGAGCGATTATTTCCGAAAATATTAATATTATCAAAAAACGATCGTAGTAAACCCTTATTCATTTTTAAATACCTATCCAACAATATATCACACGTTGGGGTTGAAATGAAAAAAAAATATCAGCCCCCACTTTACATGTAGGGGGGGGGGGTACCCTAATAAACCATTTTTTTCCATTTTTTATTTTTGCACTTTGTTGGCGTGATTGATATACATATTGGTACAAAATTTCGGCTTTCTAGTGCTTACGGTTACTGAGATTATCCGCGGACGGACGGACGGATGGACGGACGGACAGACAGACATGGCGAAACTATAAGGGTTCCTAGTTGACTACGGAACCCTAAAAAGAAAGAAAATAAAAATGACTGCTTTTCCTCTCCAACTTTATGAATATCATGTGAATTTTTGGTAAGCAAATGGCTGTCAAACATAATATATAAGTATATTGCCGTAGGTAATAGAAAGTGGCGTAAACAAGAGGTTTCTACTATCTATACTGGTAGTGACTTACTCACATCTTAAATCATTTTTATTACTAATCATTTATTTGGAACTTTTTTTTTTCAAAGTTGTCCACTAGACTTTTTTGTAACATGGGTATTTTTTACGAATTGAGGTCTTTTGATCATAATACTGCCCTGATAAGCCGAAAAGCGCTATCTCAAACGAAAATCCATAGCTAACTTATACTTAAGTATCTATAACTGACAGTTCCATTTTCAAAATCATTTGGTTTTGAGATAGCGCCACTCGGCTTAGCAGGGCAGAATAGGAGAAAAAAAATGTCCCAAGATTTCCATAAATTTTTCAAACTTTCCATTCCGTTATCGCCATACAAAATGTATGAAAAAATGGTAACGGAATGGGAAAACAATCTTGGGACCCTCTTTTCTCCTATTAGGATTGAAAAAGCTTTAGATTCAGAGTGGAAACCACATAAAAATTTCCAAATCCAAAAAAAAAGTGGGGCGGACAACTTTGAAAAAAAAATGGGCCATTTACATGAACAAATTGACATATAGAAAAAATTAATAGCTAGCTTATATTATGCCGTTGAGGTGAAGTGCCAAGGAAACTGGCGACATTTCCTCGTATCTTATCGCATCCCTGTATCGTAATGCTGATACCGGATACAGCGAGCTTAGAAACAGGTTAACTTTAGAATTTCTTGTAGCATAGTTCAAATATGGTAGTTTGTACAGTCGAGTCCATAAATATGTGTACATTTTTTCACCGTATCGCAACGAGTTAAGGTGAAGAAATGTACATATATTTATGAACTCGACTGTAAGATAAATCTTTTCCGAAACGTGCATTGTAATGTACATTTGTATTGCCGCAATTCTTGAATAGAAATTGCTCGCCATTCCATGAACTGCTTTCAACTTATTTTTCTACTTCAGTGCTCGGTTTCTAGTTCTTGCACTATAGCACAGAATACATAATAGTACAAGTACAGAATTTCGCCAATGTAAATTTATACCTACATTAACAAACGGACCGCTCACGAGCAGCCGACATTGAATTCTATTGCGCCGCGCGAAGGGTGTCACCACTAAATGGGCCGCGAATTACGTACTTGTAACGCGGCGATAGAATCGCAGAGTGAGCCGCCCCTGACCATACTCAATGTGTCATCTTGTGTTGAATAAGTCAGGTAACCCTTTTTAGGGTTCCGTAGTCAACTAGGAACCCTTATAGTTTCGCCATGTCTGTCTGTCTGTCCGTCCGTCCGTCCGCGGATAATCTCAGTAACCGTTAGCACTAGAAAGCTGAAATTTTGTACCAATATCGATACCTTTGGGTTCAATTGGCGTAAAGGACAAAATGCAGGTTTTCAGGAGAAGCAAAAAACAACTTTTTTTTTAGAAAAATGTTTATATCTTTTTTGTTTTTTGACCTATATTTGTGACGTATATAGAAAAATATGTAGATTTTTAGTATCCTTCACTTAGTGTAGCAACCGTAGTGATAAACTAAACGGTTTAGAAGTTAGATGGTTGTAAAGGACACGTCAAAATGCTATGGACGTCCTTTACACCCACGATTTTTTTGAACAATTAGAGTTGATAGGGTCGTAAATGACGGTCTTAGATGATTTTTATACAAATTCGGGGCGTAAATGTAACCGGAATGGTACAAATGGCAACTGTTTTTAGCTTAGTTTACAATTGAGAAACTTGAAAAATGTATCAAAACGTAGTTAATATGGCATAGAATAGCCACATTAGTGTTACAGTGTATATTTATCTAAATATTTAGCAGAGACAAAGAACAAGACTATTAGTTTTGCAATAACGAAATGAAACAACATTTGCTTAAAAACTATTTAATATTTTGGAAACTTATTATTTTAGTACTCGCCGCTCGGCTGTCTCAATAAGTTGACGCATTCCGTATTTAATTCTAGCAGGGAAACGCTTTCGTAGTTTAAGTAAAACACTAATTGTAATCACGTAAACTTTAATCAGCAACTGTGAATAGTAGACTATATTAATACGACAGTAATTTTAAGTCTAAAGTAGAAAGAAGTTTTAAGAATAACTAAGAGTTAAGTACTTATTTACAAATGCAAGTTAGGACGCGTATACAAACTGTAGTCAAGACTACCTACTATGTTGATTCATATTTTTGATAATTTTAAAACAGAAGATTGTTATTTAGTCGTAAACCTGTTAAATAAGAATAATCTTAATTATGAGTTCAATCCTAGAAATATTATAGTCAATGCTTTAAGTACCTGGGTACATAGCCAAGTCACCAAACGCTAACGCTCATTCGCTAGCGAAACGCACCTGTTATTGTCGCACTAAATGTTAGTATAGTCTACTGTTAAAGTTTACTGCCGGTGTAGCTGAACGGTAATCGTCGACGACAGACGCCGACAAAAATGCAGTCTGGTGCAATACGCAAGAGCGATAAAGATATATAGCTACGAAATAGATATTATCGTGAGCGTTTGTGCATTTGGGTACGTACCCTGATTACCATAATGTTTTTTTTTAATTACCTACATCTCGCTGCAGTATAATAATACTACGAAAGCGTTTCCCTGCTATAATTAAAGACTGAATGCGTAACCTACTGACTATTCAGACAGCGGCGAATACTAAAAAAATAACTTTGAATTTGTTGCCAAAGTATTAGATAGTTTTTAAGCAAATATTGTTTCTTTATTACAAAACTGGATATAAAATATTAGTCTTGTTCTTTTTTGTTGCTAAGATAGCTTAAATAATTTATAATACACTGCATTAAACTGATGTAGAGCTATTCTATGCCATATTAAGTACGTTTTGATACATTTTTCCAGTTTTTAATTGTAAACTTAGCACAACATTTGTACCATTTCGATTACAATTACGCCCCGGTTTTGTATAAAAATCATCTAAGACCGTCATTTACGACCCTATCAAATCATGGGTGTAAAGGACGTTAATAGCTTTTGACGTGTCCTTTACAACCATCTATCTTCTAAATCGTTTAGTTTATCACGACGGTTGTTACACTAGGTTAAAGATACTCGTAATCTGCATATTTTTCTTATACACGTCACAAATATAGGTCAAAAAGACAAAAAAGGGGGTTTATCTTTCTCTTGGAAACCTGCATTATATGTCCTTTACGACAATTGAACCCAATGATATCGATTACAGTTGAGGATAAAATATTTTTAGTGCTGGTCGTAAAGGACGAAGAACAAAAAAACTTGTCCTTTACGCCCAACGTTACCACACTACTATAGAAAGTGATCCTTAAAAAGTAAGGGCTTAAAGGGAAACAATATATAACAAGGTGACTTACGACTATATTTTTATTTGTAGATTTCCTTTACGACACAAATAATAATTTATAATTAATGACTTGATATTTACGCCCCTTCAGAAAAGCTATTTTTGCAAGTCCATAGTAGAAAATCTTGGTCGTAAAGGCAACTTTTTAAGAGATATCGAAATTTTAACTACACAGATCGATAGCGCTTGAAATTCTGAACAAAACTGTATATATAACTCATTTTCGCCAAAATGTCCTTTACGCCAATTGAACCCAGAGGTATCGATATGTATATCAATCACGCCAACAAAGTGCAAAAATAAAAAATGGAAAAAAATGTTTTATTAGGGTACCCCCCCTACATGTAAAGTGGGGGCTGATATTTTTTTTCATTCCAACCCCAACGTATGATATATTGTTAGATAGGTATTTAAAAATTAATAAGGGTTTACTAAGACCATTTTTTGATAATATTAATATTTTCGGAAATAATCGCTCCGAAAGAAAAAAAAAGTGCGTCCCCCCCTCTAACTTTTGAACCATATGTTTAAAAAATATGAAAAAAATCACAAAAGTAGAACTTTATAAGGACTTTCTAGGAAAATTGTTTTGAACTTGATAGGTTCAGTAGTTTTTGAGAAAAATACAGAAAACTACGGAACCCTACACTGAGCGTGGCCCGATACGCTCTTGGCCGGTTTTACAGTTTAAAAGTGCTTATATTTTAGTATGACGGTAACTAACTGATTTTTAATATAAATTTTTGCAACAAAATTTAACCACTAATAATAAAATCTGAATTGAATTTTGTTATATTACAATTCATCATTACAATTACTCATTGAAAAAGTAAGAAGTTTTCCCTAAAACAGTCACAAGTATGATATCCATGGTTTCATATGTAACCGACAAAGTAGGACGGTCGGCACTAAACTTTGAGGCCCTGAAAAGGTGCTTAAATTTGATATTTATGCACCGGCATCAAAATAAGAGCTTTATTAGAGTCTTATTAATCAGTTTTTATTGAAAACCGATTTTCGGTAGGTTTTGCCATATTTCACTAAACTGCCCGTAGCTCTGTAACTAGAACCGACAAAGTGGGACGTTTCACGTGCACAAGCACATATTATTAAAGAACAAGTCTTTATCGCATGAAAAAAAGCTTTAATCCTAATACAAACAATTTAAGCTACCAAATAAAACTCATTCTTAGTCATGATAAGTCACAGAATGTGTATGACCCCATTTTCACGACTTATTTTTCCGAAAAAAATAGTAAAAATTAGTCTGTCATCTGAAAGTTTGGAAAGGAGAAGATTTAAAGATCTATTTATTGTATGTTTAAAAATCCAGGTTGATTATTTACTAAATCCAGATAATATTCAACCTCAACAATTTTACTAATAATTATCAAACGTTGCGTACATATCTCCACCAACGGACCTTTCGATAAATTTAACTTGTCCAACTTCAAGAAAGCGGTTCGCCGACATTTGCTTTGGTTTATTACCCCAGGCAACATAGACACCGCATCGTGAAGCGTTTACGAACATGGTCACCAGACACAATTGTGTACTTACAATTTTCTGGTAAATATCACGATTTGATCAGCGCAAGTGAGTAGCTTCCTTACACTATAAACATAAATTATTTTATTTATTAAACTTATGATTTAACGTTTTACAATTTTTTCGCCAAAATTGATACAGTTTGTTGGCGAATTGTTCGCTCAAACTTGTTCTTCATAATTTGTTTACCACTTCAACTAACAACTAACAGTTGATAATCATTAACAGCCCAATCTATTTACACGAAACTACAAAAATAAACGAGCTTTGGTTGTATATTTTAGCACAACTGCATCACTCATAGTGTTGTGTTCCTGCCAGAGCTCAACGAGGGTGCGGTGTGCTGGAGACGGAAGGACCTACGTACGGAACTAATTTGTTCCGTCTATTGTCCTTTGAGTCGTCGGCAACCCGAACCCTCCTTAGAACTTGTACACTCCTTTTTGCTGTGTACTCATCACAGCAAAAAGGAGTGTACAAGTTTCTTGACGTAGTATAAAGAAAAGCGGTTGTGTTCCCGTACTAAATTGCTACTGAAAATCATAATTTTGTTAACTATGTCATAGACTTTGACCATAACTTTCAGTGGGTTTGGATGCTCCGTCTACTTCTTGAAGTGGTCTATGATTATCACACTAAATAGAAACAAAAGTCATTCGCGAATACCTCTCTGAGAATTCTAATTGAATGAGAAACCCATTCAGCTAATAATAGACCTTTAAACTTGTATTATTCGAAGAATTTGTCTCGGCTTGCGATCTCAAACATGCGTTGGGTTGTTGAGGTGCTTGAAATAGAAACTAGATTACCAAGTGTACGAAGTGACTAATATATAGTGAATTTCAAAATTCAATAGTTTTTTATGTCATATTCGTCACTAGGGCTCTACATGATCCTACGGGGCCCTACGTGAACATGAACATGGTAAATGTATTAATTTTCTTTCAAAACGATCGCAAATTGATTTATTTCAAAAGAAAATAATCCGAAAATACTGAACTGTGTAATGTTTATAGTAATGTTGACCAGATTATAACTTTAATATACCTACTTCGAATATTAAATCTAGATACGTTATGGTTCGATCGGATATGTCGACGTCAAAAAATGAATCTTTGAAGAATGTCGACAAATTGAGGCGAAGTCGAAAATCGTCAATAAAGATGCCACAAGTATTTTTTGACTCGGTTAAACATTGTTGCATACAATAATTTTTCTACGACCGTGCACTTAGTTTTTAATAGTTTTCTAGAATAACTTTCGTGAAATTCGCACTGCTTTCTGTATTTTGATTGGTCGGCCTCCCCTCTGTTCCTGCACTCACCCTGTCGCCCGCACTCCCCCCCCCCGCCGCCGCCAGCCCCCGGCGCCCCGCGCACCCTCACTATATCCATTAAAGGTTTACTAACAATGCTTTAAGAGCTATATCGTATGCGTGGGTGAGCGGGGTGCCGGGCGGGGCTGGCATCTTTTATGTAGGGTTTTAAAAATCTAAGTATGCAAGACACTGTAAATGACGAATAACACTACGGGAGTAGAAAAAAATACTGTAATAGTTTTCTAGAAAAACTTTCGTGAAATGCACACTGTTTTTTATAGTTTGACGCGTCGTCCTCCCCTATGTTCCTTCACCCGATCCTGTCGCTCGCACTCCCCAGCGCCGCCGCCCCGCTATATCCATTAAAGGTTTACTAACAATGCTTTAAGAGCTATATCGTATGCATGGGTGCGCGGGGCGCCGGGCGGGGCTGGTATCTTTTATGTAGGATTTTAAACGACACTGTAAATGTCGAATAACACAGTACGCTAGTAGAAAAATAAATATACATCCAGCGGCTAGGCTCACTAGGCCTCCTGTTTGCTCTTTGTGCATCATATCCGTCCTATTGTCCGTCTTGGATATCGATAGGATTGTTCGAAAGTAGGGATTGCCATCGTCCAAAAGTATAGGTATGGGATAAATTAACACGACAGTTAAGTACAGTCAACCAATTGGAACCCTAGGCCACTCTATAACCATGTCAAAATGACAAGCAGTAAGAGATTTTTCACCTTCTCAACAATCATGTTAATTTAACGTTCCAGATTAGTGTTCAGAGCAATATTGGATTTTCGCACCGGTCTCTTTATACCTACTGAAACTTTTCCCATATTTTTTTTTTAATTATGTATCTACATCTATATTTATATTTATATGTATACAATAAAGATTATGATTTTATGTAAGAGATTTCTTACAATCTGATTTATAACATCACTGTGACATAGTTCTACAGTGGCCTAGGGTTCCAACTGGTTGACTGTACCTATCAAAGATTCCATTTTGAATATTACTGGTCAGTGAGGTTTCATTAACCGCATTCATATTTAGTGATTCTCAAAAATATGTCTACATTTCTATACTTTATTTCGCGGTAGTAAAGGTGCAAAATGTTTAAATATTTTTGAAACGGAACCTTCAACCTGAATGTTTAAACAAAAGCACTCAGCGGCCGCGGATTTCATCAAAGCTAATTGAAAAATGCAGCTGGTTAAGCAGTTTAAACCTAGATGAGTACGGGTTTGGTCAAAGCGCTTATAATATAGATTACTAGCTTTTGCCGGCGGCTTCTCTCGAGTTAGAGAGAGACTAAAAATAGCTTATGTCACTCTCCATCCCTTCAACTATCTTCACTTAAACAATTACGTCAATTCGTCGCTCCGTTTTGCCGTGAAAGACGGACAAACAAACAGACACACACTTTCCCATTTAAAATATTACGAGTAGTATGGATTATGAATTTGAACAGTGTAAGTACCAGACCCTTTAGCACAACTTGCCTTGTCGCGCGCGAGTCCATACTTGAAGTCGCGCTTGATGTATGGACTCTCTCGCGACAAGGCAAGTTGTGCTAAAGGGGCAGGTAAGGGCCCCCACCTCAAAACCATAGAGAAAAAGGTACGGTGACCTAGATGGCGTTACACCTTTGGGGGACGCTCGGCTAGATGGCGCTAATATTAATATTTGACATTTTAACACATAGCAAGCTTAATATGGGCCAAATTGTCAAAATTGAGGTTCAAAAGTTTTAATCCTGTGTCGAGAGATGGCAGTATATGCACTGTGATTACACATTTTACTTTGACAGTAACTCTCTATAAAACTCCTCCTCCTCTCCTTCTCCATCCTCTCCATCCTCTTTGCTGACGCTTAATTTTTATTTCGCAGTAATTAATTTAAATATTTTTATAAAAGGAAAAAATGTTTAAACCCGCACTTTTTGCAATCCGTGCAATGCTCTTACCAATTGAGCTACGGAAGTGCATGTTTAGAATCGTAGCAGACGTTTCTGCTTAATACAAATTAATTTATATATAAATGTTTAAAACTTAATAAAATAAAGTGCAGTAGGGTAACTAATTTCGAAAGTCACACAAAAATCACCATTATTTCCATTATATCAAGATTCCCTTT
This sequence comes from Leguminivora glycinivorella, assembly GCF_023078275.1. Classification (NCBI taxonomy): domain Eukaryota; kingdom Metazoa; phylum Arthropoda; class Insecta; order Lepidoptera; family Tortricidae; genus Leguminivora; species Leguminivora glycinivorella. The sequence continues at coordinate 17,278,019 of NC_062983.1, read as the reverse complement.
TCGGAATTACCAGAGCATTTCTGTCATTCGGAATTACCCTAATGCACCTTAGATCGACGAGAAAAAACCCTATTTTTTTTTCTTGAAGAAAAAATTTAAATAGTTACACGTTTCTTGCGGAATGATCAACCGGCTTATGCCACGTTCTTGCCAATGTCACTTCTATTCGCAGTTCTGGACAATCTGCATTCTACGCAATTAGTATTTCACCTCTTTCGCTATTGTGCACAGTTATTACTTGTGGATAGTGGCGATTCTTCCTGTTCGCAATCTGCACATTCTGAATTGCACACAATAGTTTTTGACCTCATGCGCTATTGTGTGCAGTCATTATTTGTGTACAGTAGCGATTCTTCCTGTTCGCATAATCCGAACAACCGTAGGTACTTTCTTACTTTAACTTAAAATGTAGATACATCACAGCTTCAGAGGTATGTAGACCTCTACATGGTTAGTTATTTTGGACTTAATTTTGAGACAAAATGTCTTGTCAGACATACGACCGGATGGACTGCTCGGAAACCCCATAAAGATCCGTTTTGCTTTTTTGAAAACGGAATTCTAAAAAGAAAACTCGGCTCATAATGAAAAGATGCACCGCGCGTGCCGTGCCGTATCAGTCCCGCATCTGGCCACGAGTGCTCGACAAAGGCTGCATAGAGTGCCCATTGTATCGGTTACAGCTGTGGTGAATGCTCTGGATGATGATTTTATAAAACGATACAAGTGCGGAAAAAAGTATGCTCGAAACTATCCATACTAATATTATAAATGGTGTGTCTGTTTGTTTGTCCGTCCTTCACGGCAAAACGGAGCGACAAATTGTCGTGATTTTGTAAGTGGAGATAGTTGAAGGAATGGAGAGTGACATAGGCTACTTTTTGTCTCTTTCTAACGCGAGCGAAGCCGCGGGAAAAAGCTAGTTGGCCATAAAAAACACGGCCGAAAGGAGAAAGATATTTCATTGCAGATGGTGCCTTTTTAACGCACTAGTGCGAGAAGTTGGTCATTTTTATCAGGTCGAAATTTCAGAGGGCCATCTGTACTGAAAAACGTCGTACGATACAAGTGCGGAAAAAGGGAAGTTCGTAGTAGTTTCTTCTTTCCGCACTTGTATCGTAATGTACTTCTCCTTTCGGTCGTGTTTTACGTTGTCGCCACTTGTTTAGAACTTCCTTTTTTCCGCACTTATATCGTAATTTACTATATACTTAAAGCTTTGTAACAAATTAAGCTATATAAATACTTAAAAATAAAGTTCTAGATAGTCTTAAATATTACTACCCTCAACTCTAAAGTCTCTACAAAAAATTAGGTTTATACATTAGGTACTCAAACACATACCTACATAACGATGTGTATATCCCTTTATTCTTGTAAATGTATATAAACTCAAATTAAGACTCTTAGCAACGCTCTTTGATGTGATTTAAAAATTAGACTCAAAAGACTCTTCTAGAACTTTCAACTTAGGTCTCAAACGGTTGAAATCCATTTAATTTTATTATCCGTAAATTATACGAAGGCTGTTAAACTTTGCCAATTTTAGGTTTCTAATCAGAAATGGTAAACGACATTTATATTATAAAATAAATCAAAACATTCGCTTTCATTTTTAAATGGATAATTGTTTAAATATTGGTTTTCTTTTTGTAGGCATTTAGTAATACTACTTTTTTTTTATTAACCTGCGGCCCATTTCTCGAAGTTACAAATTACAAGTGGTAGTCAATATCTAATATGACAAGTTGGAAAGAGACTTCCGCTTGTAACTTGTAAACTTCAGCTTTGAGAAATGGGCCCCTGTTGTAGTGCTCCATTGCTGGGCAAAGGCTCCCCTCGTATATTCCACTCAACCTGTTACTTGTGTAATCCTGCCAACCTGGATAGAATGCGAGGGTGCGGTGTGCTGGTGACGGAAGGATCTATGGAACTAATTTTTTCCGTCTATTGTCCTTTGAGTCATCGGCAACCCAAACTTCTCCTTAGAACTTGCACATTCTTTTTTGCTGTGTACTTAACACGTGTCCATAGGTGACGGTGACTGCTTTCCATTAGGCGGGCCGTATGCTTGTGTGCCACCACCGTACTATAAAAAACATGCGTTCAAGTCATCCCGCCATCTAGCATCCCTTTTTTGGGCTGACTGAACCCTGACCTGCACCGTCTACGGTGTTCCGTGGCCATTTTAATATTTTTAATACTAAGTATAATTAATATATTCATTTATTCATATTGATATATTCATATTCGCTTCCAGCTATATTGTGCTCCGTGTAATCGCACGTTTAAAAACAAGTTCGGTTTTGCGAGTCATTTAAGAGCCCACCAAAACTCAGACCTCATGGACTAACAAGGAGTCGCCATAGCCGTATTTCGGTTTGGACGATGATGATGATTCATATAAATATTTGTAGGTTTGTGTAGACGTTTAACACTTTCGAAACCGGGCTCTACGCGGCGCTACGACATTTTCGCTACATACGGGGAAACCCACGTAATCGGCTACGCTTCTACGAGCGGTGTGCCCGACAGTCGGGTTCTTGGTAGCGAAAGTGTTAAATAACGTGCTTGTAGCAGATTGTCCCAGGTCCAAATCCTAGTAAGTGTAGGTATTTATTAACCATAGAAATCGCCGTACATACACTGCCGATTTTAAAGTAAAATACTAAGCCTTTTTCTTGGGGTTACATTTAAAATAATACCAACATTTAAATAGATAAAGACATTTTTTCTCAAGCTGGAGCATGGTAGCGTAAATTCAATTTAGAAGGATTTTAGCTCGGCGAGGATTGGAATGAGAAAGAAGTGTTTCTGCTTTGAAAATCTGATTTTGATTGAATTTTTCTAATTTTTCACACAGTGAATTTTACGGGCAGGCGATATATTTCCGTAGACGCTGCGCGCACTCGTTTTTTGAAGCCGTTAAAAACATAGGAAAACGCAATGGAAAAATCTGAAAACGATATATGTTAAATTTCAGGATCTGGTGAGTATGTTATGGAGTTGAACAACATGAATGTTACAACTTCGCTCGATAGAAAATGACTCCAAAGTTACCTCTTCTCTTAACAATAAATCGTTCCCATGGCTATGATAAGAACTTTTTTGACTTATTTTTTTACATCAATATATAGGTAATAAGATTATCTAGACGAATCTGATGAGTTTTTGCCGGTAGCGTCATTAAAATAATATAATATTTACCAAATACTATCAAATCCGCAAAGGAAAGATGGAACATCTATGAACCCAATTTTAAGACCTGTTACTAATCCTGTTTTTGCAAAAAAAAAAAATTTTTTTTAAATTGTTTTGAAATTGAAAACATTTTCGATGGCACTTATGGCCTCTTCAGTCGCGCGGCGGCGCTTTCAGAGGATGGACCTGTGTCAGTTTTCTCCGCGTGGTCACGTGACATTAAAACAATGGGGAACAAAGCTTTGAGGAGGCAGAAAAAATAATTGCGTGCTAGAAAACAAATAAATAAAGAAAATTCTAATCAAAGCCCGTGAAAAGGTAAGAAAATGATAATTTATATATGCGCGTAAGTATTTCATTTTCATATGATGTTATCAAGTGACATTTACGATATCTAAACATCATAGATTTTAGAAACCCCTAGATGACAGGTCTGTGGCGTCATTACAGCACAACTTTTCCACTTAGAAAATATATGACTGATGTCCAGGTAGTGAACAAACTTAAGCAAAATTTTCATAAAAATATTGAATTGTTCGAAAGAAAAGGCGGCGGTAGGTACAGTACTGATTGAAGATCAGGTACGGTAGGTATTTCTGTCTTTCAAAATTTAATTAAAAAAAATTAGATCGTGCTACCCTCCGTCTATATTTTTTCTGTGTCTATGCCAAACATGTGGCCAGCCTGACAGAAATTTTGTTTGACAACTATCGCCATTTTTCCACAATAGTTAAAAGATTTCAGTATTTTAACTTCTCAATAAATTTTGATGAAAGTCCATAATTATACATTGATAAAGCTGGACATTTTTTTTTATTTTTATTTGGTGGGTATGATTACGGTACTTGATATTTAAAGATATTTGTATAATTTGCAAGATTATATGAATCCTTCAACAAGCTGTCTGACTCCTATGACAATAGTTGATACTTGATATGAATATTACTTGAGAATTCAAGGTAGGCATAGAATGGTATTGATAATTTATCCTGTGCTGGGTTGTATTCCATTTGGAGGTGCGGTAGTGGCGGTAGTGCCCCCGCCAACACGAGTCAAGCGAAGAGAAAAGCTGTTTTTTTGAAGCATTTTGTCGTTCTTCTGAATCGTCGAATTTTGGGTCTGGTTTACAGATAAATATAATTGTCAGGATATGATATCAATAGCAACTTTTTTAAATATACAAAGTTTCAATTGCATAATTTTCATACTTTAGATTTTATTCATATCTTAATATAAATAGCACAGATTTCATCAGTGACTGGCTGAGTGACTTCATCATGTTTGAAGTTGTAGGTTCATTAACAACAAGAATAAAATTAGAAACTTTGGCATATATACAGCTTAAAGGCTTTCAATATGAAAATGAAAAAGCGTTATTTATTCACGACTGACAAATTTTATGTGTCTTTTTAAACAACAGTGACATGACATAATATCTTTTTACATAAAGTCTATGGTCAAAGAAGCTGATGGTTACTGTGTTCCGTTAACAATAGGTTTACAAGAAAAAACTTCTACATAAAGTAGAAAACACGCCAAGATGTTAATCTCCTCCCGCCTCCACATTTTTATGTCCCCATTTTCGGTTTTTTATATATTCAGGAAAACCGTAAAAGCTACGGTTATGATGTTTAGGAGAAGTAGGTATATTTCCATAAAATTCTCCACACAGTATTATCTTTGCAGGTAAATAATTGTAACTCGTAATTTTCAAATTATGCTACTATTTATTATGGGATTAATGATGAAAACGCAAAAAAAAATCTATTGTATACATTTCGACTGTTATGATACAGCTCATTTCTATGGAACATCCAATTTTTTTTTTCCTGGTTTCAGCATTGGACCCTTAATAAAAGTTGTTCATAATGACATCAAAAGTCACTATGCAAAGTTTGAATGGTCCTTTTCATTTCACCCTGTCGATCTGTAGCCAGGCCCCGTAGCCGAATGGCATTTCTCCGACGCCAATGGCTGGCTCTGTCGCGCCAATACGCAAGCGCGATTTCTACTAGCGCTTCGTCGATCGTGAGCGATTGTGCCAGCTAGGGGGCGGCTCACTCCGCGATTCTATCGCCGCGCTACAAGTACATGCTGGCGGCCGCGAGTTCGCGGCCTAAACAGGGGTTGCCCGCATTCTCGCGGAACGCACATTCGCACTTTTTATTGTTACTTTACGTCCGCGAGTCTTTTTTTAAGTTTTATATGCGATGTCCGCGTGAGAATGGCTAATAATGCTTAGTTAAATAGACATCATGAATAAAATAGGACATTCTTACACAGATCTGCTATTGATTAAGTCCCACGGGAAAGTTCAATAAGGCTTGTGATGTTGGCACTTAAACAAAAATATACTGTATACAATACCTAGAAAGAACCCAAGAGTGGAATATAATAGTATAACATTTTATTTGAGTACGTATTAATTCATTTTAATAAATAGACAACCCTATCGTCCGACGCTGCGCACGTGCGGCTCGTTTCTTTGTTAGAATTTTGTAGGCATTTAAAAGGCGGCATTTCGTAACATCAAAGCAGTGGGCCTTCTGTACTTGTACTATTATATATTCTGTGCTGTAGCTAAGTGCGATTACTAAGAAGTTTCGACGATGGCAGTTGGAGAATCCGAAAAAATCGATAAAATTGATTGTAGCTTAGGGACGTCCTTTAAAAGCAACAACAACGCTGACCAAACATACTGTAACTATAAATCATTCGTATTACTTACACAAATGATGAAACCTAATAAAAAAAAAATAAGGCGGTGATCGTTTACTATCAGGCGATACAGCTGCTCATTTGCCTCCTATTTCATGAAAAAACTAAGAAAGCCCAGTTAAAATACGGCGATCATTATACTGCGATCCGTCTGTGTCATGCTGCCGCGCGAATTTGAGTTCCCGTGTGCGACAAGCGAACAGAGCCGCGCGGGCGGGGCAGCCCGGACGCCGCGCACCTCACCCCCTTAGTTTGGTTAGTTTGACAGATCATCTCGCCTTAAAGAAGGTACAGTGAGTTTCATGTCATAAGGCCTATTAAACGATATTGTTTTAATGACGAAGAGACGTGTCCAAGTCATAGACCATTAAAAAAAGAGCATGGGTGTAGCAAGTGTCCATAGGTGGACGTACTTTCTAACTAGTAACCACTAGTTAGAAAGTACGTCCACCTATGGACACTTGCTACACCCATGCTCTTTTTTTAATGGTCTATATGTCGTATACATTTAGAAAAAAAAAAAACTAGTTAAATAGGTGTAAAATAATATTTTTTAGAAAAATAACCACCGCTTCTGGAGTTGTGGTGAAAGGTACTTGCGAATGTTTTGTGAATTGATTGCGCGATAACCCAACGCACTACAACACATAATTATGTATAACGTACATATGAACATAACGAATAAAAAAAAAACCGGCCAAGAGCGTGTCGGGCCACGCTCAGTGTAGGGTTCCGTAGTTTTCCGTATTTTTCTCAAAAACTACTAAACCTATCATGTTCAAAACAATTTTCCTAGAAATTCTTTATAAAGTTCTACTTTTGTGATTTTTTTCATATTTTTTAAACATATGGTTCAAAAGTTAGAGGGGGGGACGCACTTTTTTTCTTTAGGAGCGATTATTTCCGAAAATATAAATATTATCAAAAAACGATCTTAGCAAACCCTTATTCATTTTTAAATACCTATCCAACAATATATCACACGTTAAGGTTGGAATGAAAAAAAAATTCAGCCCCCACTTTACATGTAGGGGGGGTACCCTAATAAAACATTTTTTTCCATTTTTTATTTTTGCACTTTGTCGGCGTGATTCATATACATATTGGTACCAAATTTCAGCTTTGTAGTTCTTACGGTTACTGAGATTATCCGCGGACGGACGGACGGACAGACAGACATGGCGAAACTATAAGGGTTCCTAGTTGACTACGGAACCCTAAAAAATCTCCTAACATGAGCTGTGCGTTGTTGAGGTGTTTCGTTCTGATCATTATCCACTGTACCAAATGTTACTTTTCTGAACATAAAACTACCAAGGTCACTATAAGTGTGCCCTTCAGATTTTTGAGTTCTGTTCTGATCATCATCAGCAGTTCCACTGCACCAAATGTCACTGTTCTGAACGTAAATGTATGCTGTTCTTATAAAAACACATAAATCGCCGCACACCTTTAAGATTTGAGGAGTTCCCTCGATTTCTCCAGGATTCCATTTCATCATTAGAACTGAGTTTTGGTAAAAATGGGACCAATCTGTATTATACATTAAATAAAAAAAACGGTCCAGTAACCACGGAGATATCATGGAACAAACATAAAAAAAAAGAAAATCATACAGACGGATCATAGGATGTTGGCTGGGGTGCCGCCGTTTACTCCGACTGAAGGGCTTTTTCGAGAATTAAACATTTTGACGGTGCCATGTTTATACATATTTGAAGTGGCAAAATATATGTATCGACACAAGAATGAATTTATGTTCTACGTCGACCTGACCAGAGAAAGACTGATCGTGATATTAAATCTGTATTAGTCAGGCTCGCGAAATCATCAAACTCATTGGAGGTGGTGGGTATCAAAATATATAATAGTTTGAACCGTGACATTAAAGAAGCGGCTTCTTATGAGTTGTTTGTTAAAAAGCTGAAGGACTTTTTAATTGACAAGGCATTTTTTACGGTCCGCGAATTCTATAGTAAGTTTAATTTAAAATGATGAATGTGTGTTTTGTCTTTTGACATTTTGTTTTAATTTCTTGTGTTTTTTTTGTTTATGGTTAGTATTTATCATTATTTTTGACTAAGTTATTTAAGATTATTTTAATTCCTTATTTATTGTATTATTATTTTTGTATTTTTGACATGTGTTGTTTATGAAATTAAAGGTTTTGAATTGAATTGAATTGAATTGACGAATTGAGAACCACCTTCCTTGAGATTTGAGCGGCGGTTAAAGAAAGAAAATTTTGCTACAAATTGCGTTTATTTTGCTACAAATCAACAAAAACAAACAACAAAAATGTATAGCAAAAACTATTATTAATAGGTTTAATAAACATCACACAGAGAAATCGGATAGTTACAGCAAAACATTTTAATCTGCGTAATTAAACTAGCTTAAACCCCAAGTCAACATTTCACTTCAACACTCGCAAGAAGTTGCGGTAGTGACCCTAGTGATGTGGTTATGACAGGAATATTCGGACTCAAGGAAATTTAAGACGATTTTAAATATTAATTCGTTCGGAGATCAGCTGAAAACGACAACCTCTACCTTGGACACACCTCGGACACTGGCGATTAAATATATGAAAGAGGCGCGTTCCTAATAGCACACAGTCTAAGCTCGTGTAGGTGAACGCGTACTATGCTTGTATGAGTGAAATATAACAGATCGACTGTTCGCGTTTTTGACAGGCGGTAACTGTGAGGTAACCGAGAGGGGGTGGGCGGCACTTTCAGCGGGGAGTGAGAGTGGCCATCCTGTTCGATAGTACTCTTTGTTATACTGTGCCTTGGGTGAGAATTGAACTGAGCCACCAAGACTTCAATCAAGCCAGCGAAATTTTCCACTACTTAGGTCAATGGGAATGGGAACCGTAGCGACATCTACCGTATGATTATTAAACTTCTGTACCTTGTTGTGTATCATCAATCAGAGCGGTATTCTCTTTATACAAGTATTTCAAATACTTAAAAAGAGATACTAGGCCAATGATGTAAATATTGTATTGCTACCAAATATTTTTTTCTTAAATCAATATTGCGATTTATTCCATTTACTACTTACAATACTTTTGTTTCAAACGGATAAAGTCGAACAAGTCGAACTTGTTAAATTCACAATGCAAATTTCTCTCAGTGTAGGCGCTTTTTTTCTATATACTAGGTACGCAAGTTCCCTGTCATGTTATTGAAGAAAAACAACGCTTTGGCCAACTTATAATTTGTAAATATTTACGGAACATTCTACACTCGTAGTCCCATCACTATTAACCCCGAACTAATCGCTTAATATTGATACGTGGTTTTGACATTTCCTTACTTAGTGACCCTTGAGCCGCATAAGAGTTGCCAAACACGGCTAGCCCCGTCCGCCCTTTTAGTTGGCAACTTTGAATGGCAATGTTGCCAACTTTGAGGTAACTTCAAACCACTATTAGTTATATTATGTGATTAATAATAATCGTTATTTGTGTTCGCATTAGAACCGTTCGGTAAATCGATTATTAATACTTAATTACTTATATACATACATTTAGCGAAAATTATTTATAATACTTATCTGATTTAAACTTAAGCAGTCAGTGTTTTAAGAAGGAGGCTGATTACTTTCCTGTATTTTTTTAATATGTATCTTTTTTTCGTTTTTAGTGAATACGTATATTTATAGGTATTGAAGGCATAATTATGTTCCATCCGATCCCATAAAATCTTAATGGCCTACGAAATACCTACAGTACAGTAATTATTACTCTTTAAATTTTATTCAGAGGCGACTAACATCAGTAGCAGACGTGTCAGTTTCATTTTTTTTTAATAGGTATATTCGTAACAAGATTTTTTAGGCAAAATAGGAAATTATTAACTATTTCAAATAAATAGCTCTATTTAAAACTAAAAAAAAGTAATGAACATTGTAAATAAAATAATCATAATTAAATTTAATACTCTTTATTGGTTATTCCAAGAAAATACAACATTTTAATAAAAGGTAACTTAAAATAAATATTTACAAATAAATTAACTATTAAACCCCGCTCCTTATCGTTTCTGGCACAAAAGTACCCATAATACTTATGGCGTTACCCCTTTGGATGGTTATGGATAACTTTTGCACCAAAAACGATTCAGAGCGGGGGCCCTCTTCTTTTTGCCGTAATCTGCGGCCTATGTCGCGCACAAACTCTTTTGCGTCGGCACCCCAGCAGCCCGCCGTCTCCACTGCAAACGGTACGAATATGTACCCGCCCAAAGGAGCATACTTCTGGCGCTTTAGCGCCGCTTGAGCCTTAAATAAACAACGCCCTCCAATAGCATTTTATCGTAACTTTTTACTACATTAAATCGTTTCCGTTTCCCGTGACATTCCGAACATATTATATTTCCTTTGACACCGAACCCGACGCAAAATTAAATTATATGCCATGTAAGGAATGACTCACTAATTAAAATCATTGTAACACAGCTACCATGAGTTTTTTAACTGATGAAATGATAATTATGCATAATTACATTGCTTTGTTTTATTTGCATATTATACATATCGTCATTGGCCACGACATCTTAGCAGATGATTGTTGCAGTGATTTTATTGTGTGGTGCCGGTACATCGTCTTTGGTGGCTTAGTAGTCCGATGGCAGCCCGACACCTTTTGCCACATCTGTCACAGGTGAAACATGTGTCAAGAGGAGGAGGAGCTCTGCTGAAGAACGCATATAACTGAAATAATATTTATTGATTTTAATGAACACTTTCTATTTCGTTTCAAAATTGTAACGCTTTTACGCTTTTAGGCATAATACTTAACTGAAATAATATTTAAACTTGTTTTTTATCATGCAGAAACGTCTGCGAGCGATATTACATATTTTTGCCGGGGCAAGGCCAGAGGTCGCAGGTTCGAGTCCTGCCGGAGGTGTAAATTTTTCCATTTTTCCTTTAATTTAAAAATATGAAATAATATTTATTGATTTTAATGAACACTTTCTATTTCAAAATGGTAACGCTTTTACGAACTTCTAAGAATAAACTATGTACCTACTTGATATTCGGTATCGAATTGCCATAGATGTAATATTGCATTAATACTTGTACGCTATGACCATGATATAATATTGATAGTAAAGTTTCTAGTAGTAATAGTAATCCTTTCAAGCGAGCAATGTCTATAATAGACGTCGCCACATAAGCGTTAACTACACTTTACCCAAGTTCCACGTTTTTGTACGCCAACTGAAAAATAGTATACATTTATATACTACATTTATATGTATCGTACCTTTTTACTAATAATAAATTAAACTAAATAAATCGGATAATCGGGTATAAACTATCGAGTAACGTCTTCTAAAACACTGATTTAAACTTTCACTATTATTACACATAATTATTTTTAAATCGGGACTCATCCACATGGAATCCTGTCATTCCTAAGTGTAAGCGGGAAATAATATCGACAGTCGTTAAATCGAATATCGTCAGTGTTGTGTGCCGACAGAATAGCATCCCTAGTGCGCAAATAGCTCAAGTTGATAATCAAAACCAAGTGCGGGTAGTTCGAAAAACTCGCGCGACTGTCAGAAGATGTTGATGAAGGTTCAAGCCAGTCTTCTCCGAGACCACGGGGACAACGCCGTCCCTGAAACGTTGGAGGTTAGTTTAATACACTATGTAACATAATTGCCGAAGATAAATCCTACGGCTTATACTTATACATTACCTTCTATAGTACCTTTAATTTTCATGGTGTTTATTTAAAAAAAAGGAAGTAGTGGTATTCGTAACCGCTATTCGATACCGGTTATGCTCTTAAATGGATCACCAGCATTAATGTTACATCCTGTATGTAGTCATACGCGATTAAGTCCCGATTTTAAAAATAATTATGTCTTCTAAAACGTCGGAAACTCTTTGTGGGCCCATCAAAAATAAACTCACTTCATATGGATATGTCACATTATATATCTGAAAATTTTATCGTTTCGATTGAGGTAATTGAAAGCTTTAAGGAATTTATTTCCAATTTCCAATATATGAGGTTTTCCGCCTATTCGGTATTGCGTCAGAGGCATCGATATTAAATTTATAACCTGTCTCATATAATTTTAATAACGTAAAACGATTTGGGGGCGTTAACGCTTGATACTGTCATTTAAAAGGCTAATTGGTTTAGAAACGCGCTACCTACATCGAAATTCATATTTATAATGATGATGTCATAAGAAAGATGAATTACAAAACCAATAAATTATGTACCTATTACCCACGTTAGAACTACCCAGTTCTGCCCCCTAGCACAACTTGCACAGCGAAGAAGTGGAAGCATGGGCACACGTTGGGCAGACAGAATAACGTCTGTGACAAAGACCACTTTGCAGGCTAGCATGCACCGGGCCCAGGATCGAGTGGCGTGGAGACAACTGGAAGAGTGTCCACATTCGTCACGTCCCTCAGCCATGAGGGTATGACAAAGAAGAAGAAGAAGCACAACTTGCCTTGTCGCGCGCGAGTCCATACTTGAAGTCGCGCTTGATGCATGGACTCGCGCGCGACAACGACAAGGCAAGTTGTGCTAAAGAGGCTGCATTAACGAGTACGATACCCAAAATGTTCTATAGCAAGCTTTATGTCAACCATCAGAGCTCTAAAATGAGTTTTAGACTTTTAAGAAAACATAGATCAGATAGACAAATAGGATAGACTTTATTGAGACGAATCGGTGAGCTCCATCTTAGACTCTGTCTTCACTTCCCATCAGGTGTGACTAGGGTCAATCGGCGATCAGTCCATAATAAAAAAAAAAACATTCTACATGAAGAAATAAGTTATTTACATCTCAATAAAATCTGTCCTATTTCTTTTATAATAAACATTCTACATAAAGAAATAAGTTTACAATAAACCTAAAATTTGAATTAAATACACCGTGTTTTTTTTTGTTTTCCGTTAAATTCGACACGCAGTTCATCATCAGGAACCACCCTGTATATCGCTTTTTGTTAAATTCACAAGATTTTTTTTTTCGTTCCCAAACATAATAAATGGATTAATTATTGTGAGAGGACCTTAATCATAACATTAAAGTCATTGTCAAGTGTTTGACGGCACATGTCAAAACAAATAACATTAGGAAGTGGTAAGGGATGCCACACACGTGTTCAGTAATTAATTTTTTTATTTAATAATTCGATAACCGTAAGCGTTAAGACGTTAGTTTCTTAGAGAGATTTATTGTATTTGAACTAAATAATCTTCTCTTAAAGTTAACGGAATTCAATAAAAACAGGGTGTATACTTAACTAATCTTTTTTGTGCGTGGAAGCTGCTAGCCATCACCTACATGATATTCTGTTCTAATTCAGGAACACAGACAAAAAACTCTTGCCAATTCTATAAAATTTGATAATTAAAAAAGTGACCTTGACATTTAAAACATTATTAAAAGTCCCACGCACTTCCTTGTTTAATCGTTTAATCCTTCGAGGTTAATTTTATACTCAATCATTTAATAGGGATGACGACTACATAAAGAAATGGCATTCTGTTTAGTCCGTCAGTTAGATCGTCCAAAAATACTTTTTTTTTTCACTTTTCCTAATTAATAAAAAAATACAAAGATTTATAGAGCATCAAAGTTCCGGAGTGGGGGCTTGTGACGTCACTTCTAAGTAAAAATTGTACCTAGGCGTGACGTCACGCGAAACTTCAACGCACTGTACCGTCGTCATTTTTCGTTTATGAGAAAAAAGAAGAAATATGTGTCCAAAATTCTTTGATAATCTAACTGACGGACTAATTTTTTTTTTTTAGTCGTCTCGCCTATTTTATCTATCCCTCCCTTAGTGATCGTATTGCTATGTTTACTCTGTAGTTGGTATGATTGCTGTATATTTTTAGTTTGTTGCTATATATCTGACTTGTTGTATATTACTATTTAAGTATGTAAACATACTTATGAAAGTCTATTTATATTATCTTATATGTGTATGTTTATTCAATTTGTGTGTTGGAAATTAGAATAGCACCTACTCTTTTTTATTATGTTTATTATTTCCGCTACCCAAAGATTGTCTGTAGAGATCGCTCTTTAGCGATAAGACCGCCTGTTGTCTGCCTCTATTTATAATCATTTGTTTTATCTCCACTGTATCTTTTTTCTGTGTCTTTTGCTGAGGTATGCCTATAAAGAGTATTCTATCTGTCTATATTAAGACGCTACAGGAGCGAAAATGCTAAAATGGAATGGAGCCCCCATTTCAATTTGGGAATTTTAGTTAAATAACTAGATTTATCGAAAACAAATTGTCCATTCAGAACAACTGAGTTTAAAAGATATTGTGAAAAAAACTTTAAAATCGAGGTTCTGCTCTCGACTGTTTCCTCTTTCAAAACTTAATCAATTGTAACGAAATTTAAGAGTCTGAATAACAATGAAATAATCTGAGTCGGACCGTTTAGTTTTTTTGGCTAATTGTTACAAATTTTAGTATTGAAAATTTGCGCCGTAATCAATAAGGCCGTTTTTGGGATTTTTTGATGGGATCTAGCGTCTTTAACAATAAGAATATCAAAAAAATCAAAACGGTCCAAAACAGATAAAAATAATAACAATCTGTGTTGTAAAGATCATTGCTCTATCTTAAAAAACCAGGGAAGAAATAGTCGAGAGCGTTTGTATGGTTTGTATCGTCTTAATATATGAGGTGTTATTTCAACAGTCAGTTGGTGTTGTTTTAACTGTCTAGTTAGACTAGACTCTAGTAATATTTAAAGTTCATTAACGTAACTCTAAAAACAAATGCCCTTAAAACCCGGTTCGTTCAAAATAATATTTTCCTGACCTCGCAGTAAAGTAAGCAACAGTAAGTAATAAAGAATGTTTTGCCCGGGGCGAGCGCGTCAACTTTTTGTGCGTCCGCGTCATAGAGGACTAAGTAAAGGAAGAGTGAACTCCATACATCAGTAAATGCGAGTTATTTGTATTTGAGACAAAAAAATATTTATTAATAACACTTAAATGAACCCTTTCTTCCCGTGGGTGTCGTAGAACGCGACTATGGGATATGGGTTAAATTGTGGTGTATGCGAGAGGCTGGCAACCTTTCACTGCAATGCCACAGTTTCGTTTTCTTTTAACCCCTTATTTTTGCCAAGAGTGGCCCTGAAGCTTTAGTAGTTTCATGTGCTCTACCTGACCATTTATGGGATACAGGCGTGATTGTATGTATGTATGTATGTATGTATGTACTTAAATGAAAATTACATACAATAAATGGCGACCGGTCTGGCCTAGCGTGTAGTGACCCTGCCTGCTACGCCGCGGTCCCGGGTTCGAATCCCGGTAAGGGCATTTATTTGTGTGATGAGCACAGATGTTCCTGAGTCATGGATGTTTTCTATTTATATAAGTATTTGTATATTATATATATCGTTGTCTGAGTACCTGGAACACTAGCCATCTTAAGCTTACCGTGAGGCTCAGTCAATCTGTGTAACGCCGTGTCTTGCGTGGGCGACGGTCGCGCGACCGTCGCGCGACCGTCGCCGTCGCGTCTTTTTTTTTTATGGGATAGGAGGCAAACGAGCAGACAGGTCGCCTGATGGTAAGCGATCACCGTCTCACACTTCCATATCGATAAGGTTTGATTTCGTATGCGTCGCATCGCCGTCGCGCGACCGTCGCCCACGCAAGCCACGGCGTAAGACTGCCCTATATTAAAAAAAAAATAGGCATAGGTATAGTGGGAAGAGCTGTAACTCCTTTGTATAGGCATAATTATAGTGACATCTAGCGACAATCACACGTCTATCACGCGTCAAATTGCGTGAATTATCAGTACCACTACTCGATACTAAATTAGGTGTCAACAGTGCTCGTCTGCCAAAAAAATAATATTAGAATAGTTTACAACTTATAAGCAGAAGGAATTGAAAACAGAATACTGATTAATACTATTGTAATATTAGCTAAAAATTGGTGAGCATTCGTTCGTCGCGACATCTATTGACAAGTAGCAGTACTGATAATAGATAGATAGATAGAATACTCTTTATTGGCACACCTCAGCAAAGGACACAGTGGAGGCAAAGACAAATGATTATAAATAGAGGCAGACAACAGGCGGTCTTATCGCTAAAGAGCGATCTCTACCAGACAACCAGACAACTAATACACCACTAACTAACCAGAAAGAGATAATTTACGCTAGTTGACGCGTGATTGTCGCTAGATGTCAGTATAACTATGCCTATACAAAGGAGTTGCAGCTCTTCCCTTATTTTATTCCTCTATGGTCCGCATACAGATATATTTAAAACAGCTTTGGTAAAATCCGCCCCTTTGCACGTGTATGTATCTTTACGGTGTTTTGAAATGAAAAATGAAAATGAAAATCGTTTATTGAGGCAAAAAAAAACATTACAACAAGGGTTAAAACAGTGGTTCCCAAACTAGGCCGAGCCTGTATCTTAGGAGCCATAGAGAGGTCACGAGTAGCTATTTAAATTTAAGTTACACTGTCGTTTCTCCAAAGAAGTTATAGAGGTAGGTAACACTAAGAATGAACATAGTTTTTAGTCTTTTAAAAGGCATGCAATACTTAAAAATACTAGTAAGTACAAACTATATTTACAAATCTGTTTCTGAAAGTGTATGTGTTTATGTGTGTATGTATGTGTGTACGTATGTATGTATGAGTTTTGAATGACTCACGGTTATTTTCATTAGACTTATATTGACCGGGATATAGACCGTGATTACCTTTTTGATTTTTGTCAAGCTCCCGATATTTCGACGCAGTTGCATGCATTGTTGTTTTCCGTGATCATGATGCATGCAACTGCGTCGAAATAGCGGGAGCTCGACAAAAATCAAAAAGGTAATCACGGTCTATATCTCGGTCAATATAAGTCTATGTATGTATGTATGTCTGTATGTATGATCCTACTTACTCGTGGTGAAAAGGGACTCTGTTTTGCAGTAAGACAATGTCAACAACCATTTCCCCAGGACATGTTTCAGCTTAGGAGGCACGCATTCTTGAATAGTTATAATAAAAAAAAAATAAAAAAAATAAAAATCATTTATTTCAGACAATACAATCCATAGTATGTTAGTTACAGAAATACTTAAATTACTATGTTAGTACTTAAACTAAGATGTTGGGAGGTCGCAGCGCTTGCTCAACGTCGCGTGGAACCCGTCCACATGCGCGTCGGCGAACATGCCCGACGCGCTGCAGTAACGCGGCAGTCTCAACAGTACCCTGAACGCATCATTGTACTGTACACGTATGGCATTTATAGTACGCTGCGTCCACAGGCTGCAGGCGTACAGCGAAGTACAGTAAGCGCGAAAAAGTGTTATTTTAACTTGCGCTGTACACCTGCTGAACCTACGGGAGATCATATTAGCCCTAATAGCTAACGCTCTGCGCTCTCGCTCAATGTCTTCGTCGTCACGAAGGTCTTCGGTGACCAAATGCCCAAGATACTTGAACGTATAAACCCTCTTTAATTGTTCTCCATTCAAACGAATGGGTGGGACGTATGATGGGCATTTGCTCCCCGCCTTGAAGATCATGTACACACTTTTTTCGACGTTATATCTTAGGTTATGTTTTTTGGCATAAGACTCGCACTTTTCAATGAGTATTCTTATACCGCCGACCGACGGGCTCAGCAATACCATGTCATCTGCATAACTTATGTTATTAAAACACACCCTATCTACATGACAACCAACATGGGTATTGCTGAGCTCACCGATCAGGGCATCCATATACAAATTGAACAGCTTCGGAGAGGTCAAACCCCCCTGCCTTACCCCACACTCGAGTCCGTACTCGTCGGACATTACATCACCCCACCGCACACTATTTCTCTGGCCAGAGTACCAACACTATATGCGCGTGAGTTCTCGTGGGAAATGCACTTCGTCAAGTTTTTCCAAAGTAAATTGTAATTAACAAGATCGAAGGCTTTACTGAGGTCTAAGAAACACGCATAGATACGTGTCTTCCTACGCGTATAGTACTCGACAGCCTGCTTCAAACAAATAATAGCACTTTCCGTCGATAAGCCGGCACGGAAGCCGAACTGCGCATCGTGCAATTTTAAGTACTTATCTAACTGTACGTTGAGCAGGCCGTCGAGCACCCTCGCTACAATTTTATTGTGGCAATTGTGTGTTATGTGCTTGCATATGACATTGTAGATAAAAAGGTGCATGTGGTAAGGTTTTATAAAAGCGTACGTTTTATCAATTTTATTTTATACGGGAATTGGGCGGGAGGCTGTGCGAGCGTGGTCACGACCCTCTCTCCGGGTCGTTCCTGTTGCAAAGGTTGTCCAGATAGACTACCTGTCGTCATTAATACAAATTAGACAAAGACGTGTCATCTATCTCGCGGCGACATACTCCCGCGGCCATCATGTGCTAGGCCTACTGTTGCAAAGGTTGTCCATCGCGGTTCAACGTGGCAACGCGGCGAGCGTGATGGGCTCCTTTGCTTCGGAAGGGACTCGGAGTGGATTTAGTTAGTAAGTAGTTTAGGTTATTCTTAGTATTATTTGTAATTTTTAATTTTTTTAGTTGGTAGAATTATGTGTAATTGTTAGTAATTAAGGATTTATTGTATTAATTTTTATTGAATTGAATAAATGTATTTTTTTTGTATGTAGATGTAAATACTCGGTACTACCTGAATTAGACATACATTCAACACGAAAGTCTGGATCTCATTTATAATAGGGTACCTAAATATCGATTTTAAATATTCAAAATATTTAAATTACACTCAGCAATGGAGTTATAACAAAGTGAATAATTATTTAAGTCCGTCCATACTGTCCATAGTTTTACGCATGGCTTTAATTGAATCTTTCTGTGATTTAAACCTATGATAACTAAGTATAGTTTATAGTATAGTTCGTAGTTTCATAGCCTGACCCCAACTTATCGTATCATCTTCAGTCATATTTAGTATACTAAGGACAATTTTAAGAGGCGTTACGTACCTACAGACATAAAAACTTTTCATATTCACAGACCTAAAATTACCTAATTGAACAAAGTATAATTTTCTCGAAAATTATGCTCAAAATCACATGAAAATAATTTAATCGCATTGCGCAGAATGACCCAAATTTAGCTCGGTAATGACATACGATAACAGGTTACGAATATCAATGATTTATGAGCAATTGTTGGGTCGTGACCATCTCGTTCACAATTCTATTTCGTCACCTTCTTATATTCCCCATAGACCAGAGACCACCCATCTCACTCTAATGAATATTATTAGAACTATCAATCCAGGTAGGCAAGCATGGTCGCGTGATAAACGGTGAAACGTCAGGCCGTCCTTTTCGCATTATTTGTAAGTGCGGTAGAGACACACCGATGTGATAAAGTTTTTTATCGTACTAGTGTGGTACGCCGGCAGGTATCCTACGTCCTGAGAAAGAAACATTGCGCCCATAATGTGATTACATTACCTCACAGCCAGCCAGGTACCATAATTATATTATTATCCGTAAGCGTTTATATTACCATTACGCTACCTCCTATATTACCCTGTCCGCTTTGTAAAAATAAGATACCTTCGTAAATCTTGACCTTCCTTCCTTCCTTCCTTGATTTCCAGTACCATTTTGACCACTGTGTACATAAAATCCTTCAGGACCACATTTCTAACATATCGTCACCTCGTTTGAAGACATTAAATCTGGCAGGCAATCATGGTCGCGCGATAAACGATATAACAACAGGGCGTCCCTTTCGCACTATTTGTAAGTGAAATAGGGACGGCCTGATTTTTTATCGTTCATCGCGCGACCATGCTATCGGTGCTGGACAAGATATAGGAATATGTTTGTTATAGGAACTATGCAAATATATTCATTTGAAATGTTATTCTCAGACCTTAATCCGCAATAAAGACTTCGTTAGCTGAACATAAACTCGCCACACCGTCCTAAAAGGATCATAAAAAAAAGAAAAGAATGCGAATCTAAGCATTATGACGTTATATACATAATATAAAAGTGACGAAACAAAATGTGCACGAATCAGTCGTCCACCCAATTGTCGTTATTGTACAGTTGTGACGCGCGCTGATTATTGATGACGCCATCACGCGCGTCAAAATCTTTTAATCAACGTATTTATGTCGGTAAATACTGATGGCCGCGTTAGGAATAGAAATGACGGGGAAATTTTAGGTGTAACAATGATTGATGCTTATATTGCTTATGCTCATATTGCTCATACTATATCGTAATGATTTGTATAGTAAATAATACGGTGTAATTTCTGTTTTGAGTTCATTTGTTCAATTGAATTCTTATTTATGAGCATAGGCCTATGCCTCCCTTCGTGTAGGTACGTCACTTATCCCGGTCTTAGACTAGTCTTATCCGGAGTAGTCCCGCAGTTAAAAAAAAATCCCGATGTTTTGTCCGGGTCAGTCCCTTTTTAACATTCTTATCCATTATTGTATCCATAATTGGCGGCGCCGCCACGCGGTGCTCAATTGCTCATGGCGGTCTCCTCCGCTGGCGAAGGTTGTCACAAGCAAATGGAACAAATGCTTGGCCAAGTTGTATCTGCGGGACTCAACTACCTGGCCGATCCTGTGAGTTGCTTTGAATTGATTATGTCATTTCACCATCGGATCCCAATTTTCCGAATGTGGTCCACCTAACCAAATACGACAAAGGGAGTCACAACAGCATCCTCGCAAAGCGCAACCTGGTGTCCACTTTATTTCTTTTTCAGAGCAAACTGAACACAATCGGATGTCATTAGTGTTATTTATGTGAGTTCCGTGCCGCGGACGTCAGACGTGACTCCAATACTAAAGGACACTTATTTTTTATTGATTGTTTTTTAAGGGATGTATGCATTGTTACTAGATAATGGGTTTATTTTAGTTCACAATCAAGTAGGTGAAGCATGAAAACGCAAGGAAACAAATCTCTGTGTTCATCACACAAATAAATCCTAGGGTCACTTGCATCACTGAAAATGGAGGGTTAACCCCGAGGTTAAACCCACCATTTTTTTAAGAATTTGGCAGTTGACAGCCCACTAAACTTGAGTTAAACGGGTGGTGAAAGTGGCCCCTAGCTGACAAGGTCACTAACGTCACTATACAGATGCATTATTCTTGCCTCAGTCGTTGGATTCGTGTTCATATCGGGGACCATTAGTCATTTTTGGTCTCTGTGTCATTGACTTTGATTGTACTGGGTTCTTAAGGCACTGGTTCCACCAAAAGAGTAAGCTATGAGCTATCGGCTATAAAAACGAACAAAAGATAGTCGCTCCCGTGTATGTAAAAGAGAGAGCGAACGATTTGTAGCTCATAGCTCGACTGCGAACTATAACACGCCCGTGCTATCATCGCGTTTCTTTTATTTAATAAATAAATAAATATTATAGGACATTCCTACACAGATTGACTGAGTCCCACAGTAAGCTCAAGAAGGCTTGTGTTATGGGTACTCAGACACCGATATATATAATAGAAAACATCCATGACTCAGGAACAAATATCTGTGCTCATCACACAAATAAATGCCCTTACCGGGATTCGAACCCAGGACCGCGGCGTAGCAGGCAGGGTCACTACCAACTAGGCCAAACCGGTCGTCAAGGCACTATCGGCTATAAAAACGAACAAAAGATAATCACTCCCGTGTAAATAAAAGAGACACAGCGATGTTTATAGTTTTTCGCCCAGCAGTGAGCTATCAAAATCGCCGTATCTCTTTTATTTGCACGGGAGTGCTTATCTTTTGTTCGTTTTTGTAGCCGATAGCTCATAGCTTACTAACTCGCGGTGGGACCAGTGGCCAAGACATGGAATTTACACGGGAGCGACTATATTTTGTTGTTTTTCGTAGCTGATAGCACATAAGTAGCTGCTCTTGCTGGGACCAGTGCCTTAGCGAAGCGATCGCGGTCGCTATCGCTCTTCTGTAGTGATGCGACAGAGCCAGACTGACTTTCGATCGCGAAGTAGATAGGTAGCGTCAAAGATTGTCACTTCGGCTATGCCGGAAGGAAATTAATGCCTGTTTCCTGTTTTGATAAACTAAATTATACATAATGAAGACGCATTGAAAATAGGCACACCTATTTATTTAGTTTTCTACTTAGATCAAAGTCTGCAATACGAGTAAAGGAGTAGACTTATAAAAGATAAATAGACTTACGAGTATATTGACCGGGATATAGACCGTGATTACCTTTTTGATTTTTGTCAAGCTCCGGATATTTCGATGCAGTTGCATGCATCATGATCACGGAAAACTAACGAAGGATGGATGTCAAAGTTGCGTAGACAGCGCGCGATCTACCCTCCTTCACTTGCGTCTGCTGCGTTCACTTTCAGCGTTACCACTGGTCGCATTCACACTCGATGGTCTGTCCAAACACACTAAACTCACAGTGTCACTCTGACTTCCCGGTTTTTTACACAAACAAATCACTGGATTCCATACATTTGATAGTTTGAACGATTGAGATTTACAAAAAAATTCACGATTCAAATTTTTATATTTGTAAATCTCAATGGCTTCTCTTACCAATCTCAGTTATATAGTGGCGTTCCGTCTCGATCCAATGCCTTCGTCAGTTTTCCGTGATCATGATGCATGCAACTGCGTCGAAATATCGGGAGCTCGACAAAAGTCAATATAAGTCTAATGAAAATAACCGTGAAATTAAAAATCTCTCACACTCTCACATAATATATATCATATATCTCACAGATCAGTAAAAATGCGAACGCAAAACTAACTTAGATATTGGCACTTAAATAAAGTCATGCTAACATGAAAAATATACATCCAGTGAAAACTTGGTGCTATAAAAGTTGGAATTAACTCCTGCATCAAAGCAAATACGAATGAAACATAACTTATATAATTTAAAGTTTACTCGCTTTAAAATATTGTATTTGCAGTGGTTTTAAAATAACAGATTTTTTATTACATAAAATGATTATGTCGAACAAATGTTATGTTTATCCTACTAAATATTGCAGACTAGGTAAACATCACATAAGTGTATTTTTAACCCCCGACGCAAAAACGACGGGGTGTTATAAGTTTGACGTGTCTGTCTGTCTGTCTGTCTGTCTGTCCGTCTGTCTGTCTGTCTGTCTGTTTGTCTGTCTGTGTGTGTGTCTGTCTGTGGCATCGTAGCTCCTGAACGGATGAACCGATTTCGATTTAGTTTTTTTTATTTGAAAGCTGTGTTAGTCGGGAGTGTTCTTAGCCATGTTTCATGAAAATCGGTCCACTAGGTCGCGGTCGGGGGTTTTTTCAAAATTTTAATTTTGTGGTTAGGTTATCACATTATCCGATCCGATATCGAATGTCGGACCGATATCCCATACATTACAACTACCATGGCGTCTGTTTATCACTGGTTATTAGAGCGACGTTCATGAGTTCAGGAGGTGGCTGACATACCCAATCTTAGGCACTGGTCCCAAAAGAGACACGGCGATTTTGATCACCGCTGGGCGAGTAACTATAAACATCGCCGTGTCTCTTTTATTTACACGGGAGTGCTTATCTTTTGTTCGTTTTTATAGCCGATAGCTCATAGCTTACTAGCTCGCGGTGGGACCAGTGCCTTAGCAGTAAATGTGTGGCCACGTTCACTGCAGGTCATTTCTAATCCTATGACAAAAAATAAACTGTGCAAAATTTGGTTGTCAATTCAGTGTTCCTATTTTTATCAACGACAGTATTACCTAAAGTGCCGCGGAAATTTTGGAATGAAAATTTGAAACTTCCATGAATTTCTAAGTTTCTACTTAGAAAGCTCTGGTTTCGATTCGGGACTTTTAATGCTCTGAACTGTTCACAGCTGTTTTTAGGGTTCCGTAGTCAACTAGGAACCCTTATAGTTTCGCCATGTCTGTCTGTCCGTCCGTCCGTCCGCGGATAATCTCAGTAACCGTTAGCACTAGAAAGCTGAAATTTGGTACCAATATGTATATCAATCACGTTAACAAAGTGCAAAAATAAAATATGGAAAAAAAAAATTTATTAGGGTACCCCCCCCTACATGTAAAGTGGGGGCTGATATTTTTTTTCATTCCAACCCCAACGTGTGATATATTGTTGGATAGGTATTTAAAAATGAATAAGGGTTTACTAAGATCGTTTTTTGATAATATAAATATTTTCGGAAATAATCGCTCCTAAAGGAAAAAAAAGTGCGTCCCCCCACCCCTCTAACTTTTGAACCATATGTTTAAAAAATATAAAAAAAATCACAAAAGTGGAACTTTATAAAGACTTTCTAGGAAAATTGTTTTGAACTTGATAGGTTCAGTAGTTTTTGAGAAAAATACGGAAAACTACGGAACCCTACACTGAGCGTGGCCCGACACGCTTTTGGCCCGTTTTTTTTTATAACTCTTTGGCTTCTGTTTCAAGTACGTCATAGTTATTTATTTATCACATCACATGGCTTACATTTCTCTACTAAAATATTCAAGGAATCATAGAGGAATAAGTAAGGGAAGAGTTTTAACTCCATACATCAGTAAATGCGGGTTATTTATGAACATCTCTTGGTCCGATCGTGTCAGGAACACCGCAGTACTACGCCGTGCTAATGTCAGCGGCATTGAAGCCTATCTGATGCGACGACAGTTGCGATGGTGTGGTCATGTCTCCCGTATGTCTAATGACAGAGTTGCTAAGCGCATCTTCTACTCAGAGTTGCAAAGTGGCAAGCGGAAACAGGGCGGCCAACTTTTGCGCTACAAAGATGTGCTTAAGCGCCACATGCGGAGATGTGACATTGAACCATCGCACTGGGAGACTTCGGCACAAGATCGGCCGAAATGGAGGCATACAGTGAGAACAAAAGTGCAAACCTTCGAAGAACAGAGACGAGTGGAACTTGACGCCAAGCGCGACGAGATAAAGGCCCGACCACCTGCAGCCATCAACTATAATTTCATCGGAGGGGTGCTGACATGCAGTGAGTGTGGTCGTACATTTACTGCAAAAATAGGCTACGTCAGCCACCTGAGAGCTCACGACCGTCGCTCTCAATAATAAACCAATACCCAGTCGCTGAGGCCGAAACCGGTCGGGACAGGATGATGATGAAATGCGGGTTATTTGTATAGTCATAGTTAAGTGACATCTAGCGACAATCAGAATCAGATGTACAGTCAACCAGTTGGAACCCTAGGCCACTGTAGAACTATGTCACACTGACGTTATAAATCAGATTGTAAGAAATCTCTTACTGCTTGTCATTTTGACATGGTTGTAGAGTGGTCTAGGGTTCCAATTGGTTGACTGTACCTATTGCTTGTAGGTTTACGATCCGTCACAGAGGTCTTTGTTAGCGTGGCTTCTGTGCCGCACAGTGAACGAAATAGAACAGTTAGCAAATATAAAATATATAAAATACCTTAAAAATTATACATAATTATTGGTACTCATTACCGAGGCACATGTTCCCTATTGATGATCCATAAGAGAAATTATTGTATATAATGTTATACATACATACATACATACATACATACATACAATCACGCCTGTTTCCCAGAGGGGTAGGCAGAGATCACGGATTTCCATTTACTACGATCCTGACAAACGTTATAAAATACCTTATAACCCGACAACCTTCAAACCAAGAGTGAACAGGCATCTTCTGGGCGAGCTCACTCCATCGTAGGCCACGTCTTTGCCTAAAGCTAGTCTGTGGTCAAGAGTAAGCCCATTTATAATTAAAAAAAAGAAAAAAAAACCTTAAAAATGATACAAATTGGTAGTCATTACCGAGGCTCTGGTATTTTTACATTTCATAGCAGAGCTACTGTGCGCACTTTTAGTCAAATAAGCAATTTTTATGTTTAGTAGTTTTATGGATTTGTCCATATTTGCCCTATCAAGTTCCACTTTTTAGAAGAACTTAGTCTCTCAAATATTTTATGTCGATCGTTATAATATTTGTCATTTCAAAGTTATGTGCTTATTTTTTTAAATGTCATCTTGTTATATTGGTGAAAATATTTGTATTGTATCGTATTGTATTGTCATTTGCGAGATGTACGACTTCCCTTGAGCCACAAAAACATTGCTAAAAGTATAATGCGTATGGCTTTATGAAAAAACAGTTTTTTCATAATAATATTTAATATAATGTAAACTACAACGTTATTAAAATTACAAAATACAAAACTCTATGATACGAGTATCAATCGATCATGCTAGTATGTTAATCCTAATAAATATTACAGATTAATTACATAACAGTTAAGTAACATTTTTATTTGTGGAAATATTGGTTTAGTTTAGTAATATAACTTCTAGGAAGAATCTCCAGATAACAACAACACAATAGTTTTATTCACATGAACATATTTAGGGTGCATTGTGGTAATTTCGAAGCACATAAATGCTCGGGTAATTTCGAAAGGGGATTCTTGATAAGATGGAAATAATGGTGATTTTTATGTGACTTCAAAGTTAAATAGACGGCTTTCGAAATTACCCCAATGCACCCTACATATAAAAAACTAAGTCTAAACTTAAAAGCTAGCTAATATCTAAAATAAACCCTTGAGGCATTGTACCAAGGATGCTGGCGACATTTCCTCGCTGTATCGCAGGTTGTGCGAGGAAGTGCATATAACGCGCATGTCTTGTCTCGCAAAAATTCCGACTAATATCAGTCTGCTTCCTTACTGTTTCCAATAGCGTAATATGCAATTGTACAAGCATTGGCGGCTCAATATCGTCTATACAAGCCTGCGGTCAAGCGTGAAACTTCCCGCCCAAGAAAGTCAAACTGTTGTTTGTGAACTTCGCTAATTAATTTGGGAATAAATTGGGCTCATTAAAAAGTTTAAAAGGACTTTTATTAATTTGTGAAAGTCAAAAAATAAAATAGTATGATGTTTAAGTTTTAAGGACCGACGTTAGTTTCAGGTTTTTAGAAGAATATCAAGTTTTTCATGGGCCCGTTACTTTATGTTGTTGATAAATATTTGCAAGATGTCAAAGCGGACCCCAGGCTCCCATGAGCCGTGGAAAATGCCGGGATAACGCAAAGAGGATGATGAATAAATATTTGCAAGATTTATTTAGTGAAGTTTTGAATTGCTCACTGTTCTGACTATTCACATAATGTCATTTCGCATACGAGTCTATTAGTGACCTACCTAATAGTTATGTGATTCGGTATAGATATTATCTAATAGGCATTAGTCTGAAACATTTTGAGGTTAAGGATTACGACTCAGAAATAACCCATAAAAGAAAAACAAAAAGGGTAAGATGAAGAAAAAACGCATATTATCCTAATGTTTACGATAAATATTACTAAAATAGCGACTCGACGACAAATAACAATATAACAAAGACACGTCACATCAACAGACTTATCCTAACACAGCACCGCATTTTCCTCCTAAATAAAAACATGGCAATCCGTCTCCATGCAACGCAAACACGAGAAAATCCTTAGTTTTCCATTCTTGGTTTAGGCCGTGGGTTGAATGCGAACGGCTAGCGGGGCGATGGATGATTCAAGAGAAGTCCATACAATTTTTATACTAAGCCGATTTACCAGAGCTGCTAGGCAAATGCCTTCCCTCGATTCTTCCACTCAACCCTGTCATGTCATTTGTATAATACTGCCAATCTGGATAAACCGCGGGCCGCGTCCATCTCTTTGTGGGTCTGCCTGCACCCTCTATGGTCGGTGCTGTCCAAAGGCCCGCAGCGCTCGTTTCCAAGCACCACGAACAAAATGTATAAACTTTATAATTAACAAAATATCAAAATTGCCTTGCCTCACACAAAATATCCCATCTATTCACAATAGTTCAGTCAATCCACCTTCTTCCTCTCCCATAGCCAGTCCACCCCACCCCTCGACATCTTTTCATATCCATTTAAGCCATCTCAAAAATAACGCATCTATAATCAAAAGAATACCCCGTGGAGCCCGAATAACCGTAGCCTCACACCTCACCGATATCATAAACAAATGTATCGAATCAAACACAACCTCGGATTGGCACCAGCTCCTGCTTTTCTCATACAACACTCTACATGTCAAAGATGATTCCGCCATAACTCTTACACAGAAAATAAAAAACAATTGTATCGACAATCCCTCGCCACTTTTGAAAACAAAACAAATAAAATCTTTAACCAAAAAAGACACATTGAGAGCAAAATTAGCGATGGCGACCTTAAAGGTGCCGCTCGCCTCCTCTTCAGTAGCGACGTGCTATCGCCGGATACCCCCGAGACTCTTCTGGCTTTACAGACAAAACATCCCCCAGGTCCCACCATTCCGCACTTTTTGGACCCACCAACGGCAAACCAGGCCTGCTTACAAATAAAAAACAGAGACGTCATTGAAGGTATCTGTTCATTCAAAATCGGTTCTGCAGCAGGCTTGGACGGGCTCTCACCCCAACATTTACGAGATCTGACCTCTCACTCCGTGGGCGATGCTGGGGAGCGTCTCGTTGACTCTCTCACAAAGTTAATTAATCTTATGTATACAGGCAATGTGAACCCGGAAATAGTCCCTATTCTTTACGGAGCAAATCTCATCGCCCTCACCAAAAAGGACGGAGGGGTGAGACCGATTGCCGTCGGCTTTACATTAAGACGTCTCGCCTCCAAAATTGCAGTTAGGTATGTTTTCTCTAAATTAAAACCTCTATTCGAACCTGTACAGCTCGGTTTTGGCATTAAAGGAGGTTGTGAGGCAGCCGTCCATGCCTTACGAACATACCTCACAAATTCATCCTGTGACGTGCTGGTTAAAATTGACGTTCGAAACGCTTTTAACTCAGTGAACAGGGACACCCTGCTGACAGAAGTAAAGAATAACGTACCGGAAATTTATAACTATCTTTTACATTGCTATGCTGACCCTTCCAAATTAATTTACCGCGAAAATGTTCTGTCTTCTGAAGTCGGCTGTCAGCAAGGCGATCCTCTCGGGCCGGCAATTTTCAGTTTAGCCATCAATCCAATTATACAAAATTTGAAATCAGAATTTAACGTTTGGTACCTGGATGATGGAACCCTGGGAGGCGACCTCGAAACCGTTCTTTCAGACCTATCGACAATAAATTTAAAATTTCAAGCAATTGGTTTGGAGTTAAACTATAGTAAATGCGAACTTTTTATTAACAACACCGATTTAAATTTTCCGGATATAAAACCAAAATTTGATTTGTTTACGCCAAATATTAAAATAATAGACAAAAGCTCACTTTGTCTCCTTGGGTCCCCCATCTTTGAAGAATCCTATTCAAATTTCATTTCCGAAACAAGTACTAATTTTCAAAATTATGAAAGTCGTCTGCTAGAAATAAGTCCGCATTTCGCTTTGGCTATAATTAAATTCTGTCTTTTCGTTCCAAAATTAATGTATGTACTTCGCTGCAGCCCTTTTTCAAAATTTCTAAATTTATTAACACCACTGGACGACTTAATCAAACTTAATTTGGAATCTATTTTAAATCTGCAGTTCAGCGAAGAGTCCTGGATCCAGGCATCCCTTCCCATTCGCCACGGTGGGTTAGGGATCCGCAAAATTTCAAGTGTCTCTACCCCGGCGTTTTTATCTTCCGTTCATAGCTCAGCAACCCTCGTAGGTAAAATCCTAAGGGCATGCCCTACAAACTACGAGATTGCTGCTTTAACGGAGTCTAAAAACGCCTGGGCCATTGCCTGCCCGGGTAAGGATTTTCCGGAAAGTCTAAATTCACAAAGGGCCTGGGATGACATCCAATGCAAAATTATTTACGACTCTCTTTTGGGCCGCAGCACAGGTTCAGCACGCGCGAGACTTTTAGCTGCAAGTGCCAGGGAATCCGGCGCCTGGCTTCACGCTTTCCCGTCGGTAAATACTGGAACCTTTCTTGAACCACACACCCTCCGCGTTGCTACCTGCCTGCGACTCGGCGTTCGGGTTTGTGCTCCACATAGGTGCCCCTGTGGCACTGACGTCGACGCCTTCGGACACCACGGGCTTTCCTGCCAAAGGAGCGCAGGCCGTTTCTCCAGACACGCCGCTGTCAATGATATCCTCCGCCGGTCTCTTGCCAGTGTCAATGTGCCTGCTCTTCTCGAGCCCCCCGGTATTTTAAGAGATGATGGTAAGAGACCGGACGGAATGACACTAATTCCGTGGAAGCTGGGACGGGTACTGGTGTGGGACGCCACATGTGTAGACACCCTAGCCCCGTCTCATCTCCACGGCACATCTTTTAAGGTCGGCGCAGCGGCTGAAGCGGCCGAAAAATTAAAAAAAACGAAATACAAGGGTCTTGGCGCCGAATACAATTTCGTACCTTTTGGCGTTGAGACCCTTGGCCCGTGGGGTCCGAACGCCTTAAATTTATTTAAGGAACTATCCAAAAAACTGTCAGAGGTCAGCGGTGACCGTAGGGCTGGCAGCTTCCTCGCCCAAAGAATAAGCCTAGCGATTCAGCGAGGAAATGCTGCCAGTGTCTACGGCACCATGCCTAAGGAGTTCCCCTAGTTTTTAATATTTTTAGTTTAGTTAGGTATTTAGTTTTAGATTAAGGTTTAAATTATGATTAGTATTATTGTTTCTTTAGTACTATTAATAATAGATGTCATAAAAACAATTAATTATGATACCGATCCGTCAGTGACAAAAATTATGTTTTTTTAATATAATTCCTTACCCATATTCCCATTAAAATCAGGCCGTGAATCAATTTATTGACAGCGGCTTCGGCTGGTCCCGCGACCCGCTGCCTTCCTCGCCACGTGCGTCCAGTCCCCAGCCTTACTGCGATCTTTTACCCATAAAATTCATCAATCTAATGGCATTAACAGCCTGTCTAGATAAAGTCTCGGCACTATCACTGACAACAAATGCAGGTGCTGCCTAATTACCACCAAGGAAAAGCGAGATAGCTATACGGAAACTTGCAGTGTAAAAGCGGGATAGTTGTGGGCGAGTCAATCTGTCACTGTCGTTTTGGGTAATCTTGTAAGAATAATAAATCCTGTAGGCGTTGACTGGTGATTTTTGCTCCGTTGACATGCGTTGTGTTCCATTTTGAAAGTAATATGTTGGAGCTAGGTATTATTGTTTGTAGATGTCGAAGTTCATAAATCAAAGTGTTTGTTGTTTTGTACAGGGCTTAGGATATTGCTAGTATAATGGCATGAGTAACATTGCGTTTGTGAGCACTGCCATATTTCATAGTTTTGATTGA
This sequence comes from Leguminivora glycinivorella, assembly GCF_023078275.1. Taxonomy (NCBI): domain Eukaryota; kingdom Metazoa; phylum Arthropoda; class Insecta; order Lepidoptera; family Tortricidae; genus Leguminivora; species Leguminivora glycinivorella. Next base: position 17,246,820 of record NC_062983.1, on the reverse strand, counting down.
CTTTATAAAATGAAAATATGGGATATTTTTGATGTTGGAAACGTTTATCAAGCCAATCGAGAAATGTTTGTGGTACCTTTTGAATAGTACAATAACAGGTTATCATCGAATCTTTATTAATAAAAATAATTTTATAACTACTCTATTATTTACACTTGCAAAATATTTTTCCCCTCACTAGCTCGGAAACACATGTTTTGTCATTTAATACCAGCGGGTAAAAACGCATTTTATCCACTAGTGGGTAAAGTAATTTAACCTTGAATAAAGTCAAATTAACTGCTTTAAAATTGCTAAAAGTAGGTGAATCTAGTAATAAAGATGATTTACCACCTGTGGAACTACTGGAAGCAGTGATAAACGCATTTTTTGCGTTGTAGTTTCCTCGCTATAGTGTGGGGAAAATTTTTGTGTTACACTCGGGTTTTGTGTTACAACTTTGCCCCCTTGTATAACAAATAACTATTTTTGTGACTGTATTCTAATGTTTATTTTTATCCACATATGGAAAACAAAAATAAACATGACCAATTCATTTATTTTTCTATTTTATTATACATTCGACTGGAGAACGCCACTTGAAATAAAAATACACATTAATCATCATCATTTCAGCCATTAATCGCCCACTGCTGAGCATAAGGCCTCCCTTCGTGTACGCCACTTTCCCGGTCCTGGATTATTGTCAATAAACCTTTCGATAAAATATAAGATACTTCTTTAAATTTTAATAAGAAATCAAATTCAACATTTATTAATTAAGAGCTGGCGACTTCCTGGTACAACGTATCAGCATTGCGATACAGCGAGGAAATGTCGCCAGTATCCTTGGTGGTGTCCTGCCGTTTCGCCAAAAAACGTTTCGTCAAATTTCATTTCCCAATAATCATATCGCAATAGTTTCATTTCCCAAAGTATTGTTTGGCAAAGGTATGTTTCGCAATGATTTTTAATGGCAAAACTTTTATCCCAAAAACATGTTTGGTCAAAATTTCACATCGCAAATTTCGAAAATATTTAGGCATTTGCATTTTCATTTCTACGGGATTAATTTAATTTACCGAAGATTTTTTTGCCAACACTTAAAATTGTCAAATGATAATTTCAGTTTTATTCCCAAGGCTTCAGTTGGACATGAAAAGTTTGCTCAACTTTATTTTTGTCAAATCAATATTACCTACTGGACAAAATTATTTTGTCAACTATTTTTTTCTCAAAAAATGTTTCTACAAATTACTCCATGCAAAACCACGTTTGACAATAAAATATTGCAACAGAAAACTCGTGTGTGACAGGGTCAGTTTAGGTGCGACGACGAGCGAAGCGAGGAGGAGCGTGTTAGGTTGACAGAGAGCAAACCGGAAATGGCTTTTTAAAGTAATTAAAAATTAATAGAACGTAATGGTCTTGAAAACATAAGGTTTCTTATTAATAGAATGTATCCGGACATGTAAGTGAAAATGTCATCCTTGACATTTGCAGCATGCGTCAGTAAACCATCCTTGGTACAATGCCTGAAGGGCCTATTTTAGACATTAGCTAGCTTTTAAGTTTAGTCTTAGTTTCTTATATAATATAGGTAATTATGTAAATATATTCATGAAAATCACGACTTTCAAAAATTAATTTGTTTATCGTTATTTAGTTGAAAATAAACTAATTAATAAATTCAACAACAAAAATATTTTCTAATAAGTTACGACAAATTCTAAATGAAATTCACCTATGAACACAAAACATTTTCCTAGAAAAATCAGAACCACTACTGGCAACGTTGTAGATCGTATATCTGAAGTAATAAGTGCTTAAGAGAGCCAGGTTACGAGCACACAGCTGCGCCGAATTTACACATTCGCGAAGAAATACGGCGTTGCTTATTAGTCCATGTATTGCGTGGATTTTGTTCGACTTCGGCGATGTTACACATTGCTGGGAGTTGCGTGCAATAAAAGTTTTCTATTTTAGTTTCTAATTTTATTAAAAGTCAAAACGGGTATCTTCAAACTACACATTGAGGCCTATTTACACATTGATTAGTGTTTATTCTGAAGAGATTCCAGTTACGATCACAGAGCTGCGCCGATTTTACACATTCGCGAAGAAATACGGCGTGGCTTATACTACTGCGTGTATTTCGTTCGACTGCGGTATTGATATACATTGCTGGGAGTTGTGTGTTGCGAGAACAATCTGATTCCGTGCTGAGAGACCCGACTTCGTTTTATGCAGAATCACGTAACCTTTCCTTTTTTTTGCCATTTTTTTATTTTGATTTTTTTAGGGAATTTTAGTCAATTGTACTCAGAATCACGAGTACTTTCAATCTCACTGGGAGACAAAAAGTGTCCCAGAATTTCCATACATTTTTGTTACTTTTCTGTTTTGTTACCCCACACAACATGTACGGAAAATGGTAACAAAATAAGAAAATATCCTATGGGACAATATTTGTAACTACTAGGATTGAAAAAGCTAGTGATTGTGAGTAGAAATAGCATTTTTTTTTTTTCAAAAATATCACATTTCATAAAAGTGGCAAAAAAAACGAAATGCTCACGTAATAAATCAATTAATTCGCAGAAATCGGTTTGGATACCACCAGTACCGATTGGCGCAATCACTCTCAGCAGCTTTAATGTAAAATCTCAAATTACGATTATCATGGTAACCGTACAGAACACTGCGGTTCTCACGTGAATCATCCTTAACTTGTAAAAACCGGCCAAGAGCGTGTCGGGCCACGCTCAGTGTAGGGTTCCGTAGTTTTCCGTATTTTTCTCAAAAACTACTGAACCTATCAAGTTCAAAACAATTTTCCTAGAAAGTCTTTATAAAGTTCTACTTTTGTGTTTTTTTTTATATTTTTTAAACATATGGTTCAAAAGTTAGAGGGATGGGGGGACGCACTTTTTTTCCTTTAGGAGCGATTATTTCCGAAAATATTAATATTATCAAAAAACGATCTTAGAAAACCCTTATTCATTTTTAAATACCTATCCAACAATATATCACACGTTGGGGTTGGAATGAAAAAATATATCAGCACCCACTTTACATGTAGGGGGGGTACCCTAATAAAAAAAAAATTTCCATTCTTTATTTTTGCACTTTGTTGGCGTGATTGATATACATATTGGTACCAAATTTCAGCTTTCTAGTGCTAACGGTTACTGAGATTATTCGCGGACGGACGGACGGACGGACGGACGGACAGACAGACATGGTGAAACCATTCCTAGTTGACTACGGAACCCTAAAAAAGTTTGTCATCCACAAAGTCCGTGTGTATATCATAAACATTTCTACTTTAGGATCTCCAATAATGCAACGAGTTGACTCACTCACGGAAAACTTCCGTGAGTTACGGACTTACGACGCGCGTGTATTGCAACTTTCTATGAAATAATTTGACACACAATCTGTTATAAATTGATAACCCAAAAGATTTTAACAGTGTATTCTTGACCACATTTAGAGACAATAATGTCATATTATAAACTTTTCTGGATATTTTATGGAATCTGCTTACAAGTACCTTATTTATATATATTTGAAATGTGTGTATTTGTAAAATGCAACCAAAATGGATATACAAAAAATTATGAATTATGTAAGTTTAATACGAGGTACCCTAACAAACTCATATGTCCGAGAACACACACAAGTTTATACACGGTGTTTCCGGTATCACTCAAAAGCTCAGACACCCCAACAGATTTTTATTTTTTTTAAACGTATCTAGAATGTTCATTTTTTAATCTGATGATTATTATTTTTTTAAATTGAGATTTAAATTTTCTGTGCAGCTCTACTCGGCTTTTAACTCTACACTCAATAAAATAATTGCTAGCTACCATCATAAACCTTCAAACTGTTTAATTGTGTACGTTACTGCAACGACATAAGGTTTACCAATAGACAGCTATGTCAATGTAAAGCACTTCAACCTGTGTCACAGTAAACTTCAAATTGGACAGGTGACTCAGTAAGCAAATTTAAACCTAAAATTCAAAATGACAAGGTTGTAATTAGGTACGAGTTCAATTAGTTATGACTTATGATAAACTTGAAAATTAAACTGACGCACAACGTCTATCTCGTAGCGGAAAAAATAATCGTCCAAGTAACCAGCCAGTATTAATACCCTTAAATACTGAAAAAGGTATACAACTTTTCAGGTTTTTAGTAAAACACGAAAAAAAGTCCTATCCGAAAATTCTATCTGTTTTTTGATTGGTTTTATAATTATGAACATATTTACATAATTATATAAGAAACTAAGACTAAACTTAAAAGCTAGCTAATGTCTAAAATAGGCCCTTGAGGCATTGTACCAAGGATACTGGCGACATTTCCTCGCTGTATCGCAATGCTGATACATTGTGCGAGGAAGTCGCCAGCTCGGTTCGGTCACCAGTTACCTCAACCAGACGCTTCGCGATTTCTGTGAACATATTGTTCGCGCTGGGACCCCATGGACCAAGAGTTTCTACGCCAAAAGGTACAAAAAGGTATTCTTTGCCAAGACTTTTTTAATTACTTACGTACCGTAGATTAATTTTATATTTAATTTCTCAAGGCTCTAATAGTGTAGGTATGTCGCGACAGTAACACAGCGGATGTTGCGATTCCAACTTCACCTTAAATGCTCCAACTAAACTTCCCCTGACTTACGACGCGAGTATTGGAACACTCTATATAATTTTACCCCTACCACGGGTTTTTTTACATTTCAGAACGTACGTAACCGCCGGTTCGTAACCAGTTGCGATCGAAGAATTTTTATTCTTTGTAAGAAGCCAGTTACGCCCGAAAAGTTTTTATTCTTTCCATTTACGATAATATTTTTCGAAACATTACTAATTCGACGGAGCCCCGCTATGAGTGACACTTATTTCTAGGCTGTTTGCCCTTCGGGCACCTAAAGATGCCTAACAAAGCTAACTTTCCCATTGTTTTGCACCAGACACAAGTTTCCTACAACAAATAAGAACTCTTCGGCTGTAACTATTGTTACCAACTGGTGGTTACGTACGCGGCCGAAGGGGTTTCTCGATGTCACAGAAAATGTATTTAATTTTATAAAATTAGTTCTATTTAGTATTAACTTTTAGAGGGCACTGTACACTATATTTTTATTAACTACTATCACAACCCGTGACATTTGCGGTACAAAGTAATCCATACTAATATTATAAATGGGAAAGTGTGTACCTACGTGTTTGTTTGTTTGTCTTTCACGGCAAAACGGAGCGATGAATTGACCTGATTTTTTAAGTGGAGATGGGTGAGGGGATGGAGAGTACCATAGGCTACTTTTTGTCTCTATCAAACCCCCAAATTCCCTAAAATGGAGGGTGGAAGTTTGTATGGAGAATTCCGCAATTTTCGAATGTAAATGAGCTAAGCCGTGAAAACGCTAGCAAGGTATAATATAATATTATAAATGGGAAAGTGTGTAAAATTGTTTTTATTGTTTGTCCGAAAATGTTTCTCATACAAAACATTATAACGATCATTATTTATAACAATTTTTTGTTAATAACTACCGTAACTTCGAATGAATTATGTTCATAATTTCATTCATCATAAATACGTTTTATACTAATGTTTATGTTTATATACTTATTGATCATAACGATTGCGAGTAATATAATTTATAGTTATATTATTGTTAACAGAACAGACATCACATGTGACAGTCCAGTTAGGTGCGACGACGAGCGTAGCGAGGAGGAGCGTGTTAGGTTGACCGTGAGCGAACCAGAAACGAATTTTTTGTAAATTGTATATGTCACTGATTCAAGCGCGCTAAAATGGCACAAGTTTTCCCCAAAACTTTTTAAATAATTTTATGATGAATGATTTTCCTAAACACAAAATTATGAATGTTATTTAAATATTTATGATTAAAAATTTTCGACTGAATGATTTTTATTCTTTTAGTACTATTGACAATAATGAAACAAAATTATGATAAGTAAAATTATGAGAAATGATCATTCGGGCACAAATCAGTATAAACAATAATTTTATAACAAATAATTTATATGAGCTATAAATTATAAAACTCGTAGTACAGGCTGTAAATACGCGTACGAATACACGTATACGCACTTGAGTTACGCGTAAACAAGCGACTTACTGGTTCAGTAATTAAATGCCAGTTGTAATTTGTGATAGGGTTAGAGTGATTGTTCACAGTCGTAGATGTCTGTAGATGTACATAGATTTAGGGATAGCAATAGCGATTGAGTTATTGAGGCCTTTAGCACCTTAGGCTTTAAGACGATACAGGAGGGGAATTCTCCATATAAGTACAAACGCTCTCGACTATTTCCTGGTTTTTGAAGATAGAGCAATGATTTTTTCAACACAGATTATTATTATTTTAATCTGTGTCGGACCGTTTTGATTTTTTTTTATTTTTAAAGACACTAGAGCCAACCAAAACTTTCCAAAAACGGCCTTTTTCATTATGGCGCAAAAAAAAAGGTGTGATACTCAAGATTGGTAACAATTAGCCAAAAAAACTAAACGGTCTGACACAGACTAATCATCATCATTCGCCTGCCCTTATCCCTTTCATTTGGGGTCGGCGCAGCATGTCTTCCGCTTCCATACCTCCCTATCCGACACAGACTATTTCATTGTTATTCAGATTCTCAAATTTCGTTCCGATTGATTAAGTTTTGAAGGAGGTATCAGTCGAGAGCGGAACCTCGATTTTAAAGATTTTTTCGCAATATCTTTTAACTGAGTTGTTCTTAATGGACAATTTTTTTTCTATAAATCTAGTTAATAACACTTGTATATTTAACTAAAATTCCCAAATGGAAAGGAGCCCCTCTTTCCATTTTAGCATTTTCGCTCCTGAATCGTTTTAACAGTTCACAGAGCAGATACTCTATTGGAATCCTCATACTCAAATGATTTTTTTTTTTTATACTACGTCGGTGGCAAACAAGTATACGGTCCGCCTGATGTAAAGCGGTCACCGTAACCTATGGACGCCTGCAACTCAAACAGTGTCACATGCGCGTTGCCACCCCATTAGAAACTTGTACACTCCCTTTTGCTGTGTTAAGTACACAGCAAAAAGGAGTGTACAAGTTCCAAGGAGGGTTCGGGTTGCCGACGACTCAAAGGACAATAGACGGAACAAGTTAGTTCCGTAAGTCCTCCCGTCATCAGCACACCGCACCCTCGTTGAGCTCTGGCAGCCTTACTCACCGGCAGGAACACAACACTATGAGTAGGGTCTAGTGCTATTTGGCTGCGGTCTTCTGTAAGGCGGAGGTACTTCCCCGGTTGGGCTCTGCTCTAGATTCGAGCGAGATTTCCAAGAATTTCATCCGTTATACATACAACCTTTTATTTAACTTGCAAAGTTTGTTTTGTAATGTTTGTTCGGGTCAAATCTTGCTGCTAAATTAAATCTATTTCCCAGTACTCAATTGAGATCAAACTTCACATATGTTTATGGTCTAGTGGTCACGTAACACCAACGATTGTCATTTCGGCCAGGCCAGCAGTTCTCCATAATATTATACTTAAATGCTCTTTTGTACACATTTTACCCATTGACTTGTACCCATTTACACTAAAATTACATGTATTTTTTTATACCACGTCAGTGGCAAACAGGAATACAGTCCGCCTGATGGAAAGCAGTCACCGTAATCTATGGACGACTACAACTCAAGGGGTGTCACATGCGCTTTGCCGACCCATTAGAAACGTACACACCTATAGTACACCTATACTATAGTTCATCGGAAATACCTCGGCAGTATTCACCTACTGGAAGAAATTCTAAACCGCACGGTAAAATAGTTTTTTTTATACATCGGAAATATACAGTCCGCCTGATGGAAAGCAGTCACCGTAATCTATGGACGACTACAACTCAAGGGGTGTCACATGCGCTTTGCCGACCCATTAGAAACGTACACACCTATAGTACACCTATACTATAGTTCATCGGAAATACCTCGGCAGGGAGCTCATTCCACAGCCGGAGCGTCCGCTGGAAGAAATTCCTCTGAAACCGCACGGTGGGCGACCATTTAGGTTGTAAGGTGTGTGGATGAGCGCCCTGTCGATGGCGAGCGGTGCGATGATGAAAAGTGGACGTTGGCATCATATCAAACAGTTGTATGTAATGAAATAAAACTATGGAAACGGATTAAATCGCGTATAATGAATTTAAAATACATCCCGACGTTTCGACCTTTTTACAGCGTTCTTTATTTCATGAGTAACTATCGCGGTAACCGAAGACAATATTAGTTGTATGTAAAGTTTGTACTCGAATGAAATGCTGGATAACTCATTGACGTCGTTCAAATATCGTGTATACTATAGTATTGTTCCTACCTGATCCGGTTGTACATTGATCATTTACCAACAGACGACTTGTGTGCTCGTTTACCTCCAACTCGAATATAAAAAACTAAAATTTTTGCCACTCGTTTCAAATTTCCTCTTTTCCGCATTTGTATCGTAATGTACTATTTATTTGCATTATTGTTGTTGCCAATTATTGGGGAAATATCGTAAATAAATGTAATAATAATAACTACGGCTTCTCTCGCGTTAAGTTCGAAAATCGTGCTCTGCTCCAATGCTCCATACAAACTTAATTCCCCCCCCCCCATTTGTTAGAAAGTGACAGAAAGTAGCCTATGTCATTCTCCATCCCTTCAACTATTACTTAAAAAATCACGTCAATTCGTCGCTCCGTATTGCCGTGAAAGACGGACAAACAAACAGACACACACACTTTCCCATTTACAATATTAAAATAATTGATTAATATTTATGTCGTCTATGATTTGTTATTGCGGCAAATCAGGACGTTTACTATTCCATTATTCATGATAGTATTAGCAGAGACAATATTGTAAATGTAAACAATAAGCAATTTACTAACAAGTCAAACTAAAGACGCCACGTAAATATTTAGTATTTACTTATGTATATTTAGGTTATAGGTAAAAGGTTTAGAAGCCAGAATATTTGATATTTACCAGTCACTTTTCGCCAAAGGGTAATGAAAGATAATGAGCCCATCTTGTGGGGACGAGTCACCGTCTGCCGGAAATAAAATTGGATACCGTTTTATTAGGCAGGCGTCCGGTTTTTTATCCATAGCCCAGTATAGTCCATCACTTTCATCAAAATAGAGCAGTTCATTTTAGATTCCATTAACTCTCAAATAGTCCTTGCACCCTGGCGGGTGTTGCCTCTGCGTATGTCCCATGATACGGGCAAGGGCAACATCCGCTCGGTGTACCCCTTACATTTCATTAAAGTGTCGAAAGGGCCTCTACGTGTTGGCTTCGGCCCCGCGCCCGCCTCCCAAAGGTCCGGAATACCATTGTTCCGTGATGGGAAAGACATACAAATAAAGATAATGACATGAGTCGGTCGGCTAAGAACCAAAAAGAACACTCCCGTCTAATTCAACTTTCAAGCAAAAATAACAAAATGTAAATTAGTTCGTCTGTTCGAAAGCTACGATGCCACAGGCACACACACACACACAGTCAGACAGGCATGTCAAACTAACTTATAACTCCCCGTCGTTTTTGCGTCGAGTGTTAAAAAGGTCTTGGTTTCTGCTCTCGTTAGATATCCGTTTACAATCTTTTTTTGAATATGGATTTTTTAATATTGTCTTTATTACTCATGAAATAAAACTATGGTAACGGATTATATTATCGCGTATAAGCTATGTATGTAACACGAATGCTGTAAAGTGTTCGAAACGTCGGGATGAATTGTAAATTCATTATACGCGATATAATCCGTTTCCATAGTTTTATTTCATGAGTAACTATTGCGGTAACCGAAGACAATATTACAGGTACCGACTGCGACGCGAAAGAGTTTGTGCGCGACATAGGCCGTAGATTACGGCAAATGGGCCCCCGCGCTGAATCGTTTTTGTGCAAAAGTTATCCATAACCATCCAAAGACGCCATAAGTACTCGTATTATGGGTACTTTTGCACCATAAACGATAATCAGCGGGGTTTAATAGTTAGTTTATTTGTAAGTATTTATTTTAAGTCACTTTTAATTAAATTATAGTATTTGTCTGTATATTGTGAATAAATTCTTTGCCTACCTTTTGTAGAATATTACTGCACAGTATAATAAATATGTTAGTACAAGTTGCCTTCACAGTAATAAAATAAATAGCCTACATTTAAGTAGTAATCCCCATAAAACTAATGGCTTGAAAACATGACAACTGAAGTGAAAAGTAGCGATAAAAGTAATCAAACTGTCGTTAAATTATTGTTTTAGTACCATCATTCGGTGCACGACTTTTCTATAAGTAAATTTGGAAGTTAAAAGTAGAATTGAAAGTTTATTGCCTTTAATTTTCTTTATAAATAAATTCTGCTTTTTGTAGCTCTTAATAATGATATCATAGTTTCTCTGTCGTTTTATAGATTACTAGCTTTTTCCCGCGGCTTCGCTCGCGTTAGAAAGAGACAAAACCGGCCAAGAGCGTGTCGGGCCACGCTCAGTGTAGGGTTCCGTAGTTTTCCGTATTTTTCTCAAAAACTACTGAACCTATCAAGTTCAAAACAATTTTCCTAGAAAGTATTTATAAAGTTCTACTTCTGATTTTTTTCATAAAACATATGGTTCAAAAGTTAGCGCTATCTTTAGGAGCGATTATTTCAAAATATTAACATTATCAAAAAACAATCTTATAAACCCTTATTCATTTTTAAATACTATCTATCACATGTTGGGGTTAAAAAAAAAAATATCAGCCCCCACTTTACATGTACCCTAATAAAACATTTTTTTCCACTTTTTATTTTTGCACTTTGTTGGCGTGATTGCTATTGGTACCAAATTTCAGTTTCTAGCTAACGTTACTGAATTATCCGCGGACGGACGGACGGACGGACGGACAAACAGACATGGCGAAACTATAAGACTACGGAACCCTAACTAGTTGACTACGGAACCCTAAAAAGTAGCCCATTCCATCCCTTCAACTATCTCCACTTAAAAAATCACGTAATATTAGTATGGATTAATAAAGTGAGGCTTAGAAATAAGTAACAAGCGGATAATTCAATCTTGGTAACTCAAACTGTAGTAGATGCTGGGCATTTTCAGAAATTGGACCCAAAATTGGTGACAGTTGTTAACAAAAATTAACTCGATGTCAGTTTTATGACGACAATAGGCTAGTTTCTATACTTAAAATAACATATTTTTCCCCTCACTAGCTCGGAAACACGTGTTTTGTCCTTTAATACCAGCGGGTAAAAACGCATTTTATCCACTAGTGGGTAAAGTAATTTGACCTTGAATAAAGTCAAATTAACTGCTTTAAAATTGATAAAAGTAGGTGAATCAAGTAATAACGATGATTTGCCACCTGTGGAACCACTGAAAGCAGTGATAAACGCATTTTTTGCGTTGTAGTTTCCTCGCTACCGTGAGGGGAAAAGTTTTGTGTTACACTCGGGTGCAAATGTATTTTACTTCTCGTGTGTTAAAAACTAGCAAGTTCAGGATTCTATTTTCGAATCCTTTCACTTGCTCGTTTTTCAATTCCATCTTTGCCCCCTTGTATAACAAATAACTATAAATTATGTAGTGCACGAAATAAAGCACCACATTATTAGAAGAAAAATATGGACAGTAGTTATGTTTAAACATAATTTCTATTTAGTAAGTCAAAGAGAAAGATATAAAGTAAATGAATTGACCGTGACGTCACTCCTCAGTATTTCATAGTCATTCCATATTAGCAAATCGTTTTGACAGTTCTTAAAAAGAAGCTGATTTGACTAGTAGGAAACTAGCCTATTATGAATAAAATTTGTCTAGAAACCCCCTTTTTTCATGTTGTAAATGTAGATTTTTGCTCATAGTTTAAGTAATTAACACAAAAGAAATATTTTCATTGAAATTTCATACTTAATTGTCGTCACAAAACAGACATCGAGTTAATTTTTGTTAACAACTTTCACTGATTTTGGGTCCCAATTTTTGAAAATGCCCTGGTATTTGAACATTTTTGTAATTTTATATAACTTAGTACACTCATTACTACTTACTTACTTTGTTGGCGCGACGACCCAAAGTCATCCAACACAAGAGCACGCCACTTTACGAGAGCGACCTCTGATCGTTAACGCCGAGTTCACGGAGATCTACTTCCACTCTATCTGCCCAACGATATTTAGGATGGCCAGCGGGACGGCGTCCAGTTGGACAACCCAGATAGGCTCTCTTGACTGCCCGATCCTCACCCATCCTTATAAGATGGCCAAGCCAGCGGAGACGATGTGCCTTGGTCTCACCTATTATATTCGGTTCGGCTATAAGATGTTCAATTTCGGCATTTTTTCGGATTCTCCAACTGCCATCGTCTCTTTTCACGGGTCCCAGAATCTTCCTGAACACCTTACGTTCTGTTACTAGGAGGCTATGTTAAAACACCCATACATTAAAATGGGGCGGATCACGGATAGTACACTCATTGATGATATTATACTTATACTAGCGATCCGCCCTGGCTTCGCACGGGTACTATACCTACATGTAAACCTTCTTCTAGAATCACTCTATCTATTAAAAAAAACCGCATCAAAATCCGTTGCGTAGTTTTAAAGATTTAAGCATAGGTACATAGGGGCATAGGGACAGAGAAAGCGACTTTGTTTTATACTATGTAGTGATAAACAATGATAAAATATATGAATTCAATTATAGCTTGCAGTCTGCCTTGATTATCAATGTGTGCTACCTTTGAAAGTCCTCGTTATATAGTGAAAAATCAAGTTAAGTATTTTATAATTAATCCATTTTAAAACATTCAATATCTATAGATATAGCAATGAATAATTTACTCCAACATCATCTGTCTGAGATCACTATTGCCGCAGCATTAATAATCGAATCTCACCATCCTACGCACCTCTACGCGAACCGCTAAAATCATTTGTTTTGTCTCCGCTGTATCTTTTTTCTGTATCTCTTGCTGAGGTGTGCCAATAAAGAGTATTCTATCTATCTATCTATCATAAGCCAGAAAATTACAATAGCTTCACATTTATCCAATATTCACCCTTTCAATTTTCCGTTATTTACATACATACATCAACTCACGCCTGTTTTCTGAAAAGGGGTAGTCAGAGCACACGAAACTGCTGAAGTTGTCGATGTCACTCTTAGGCCCGCTTGCACCAACCACTTAACTCAGGGTTAGAGGGCTGTCTGGCATCTGTAAATCTGTGTTCAGGAATTTGACAGTTGACAGCCCACTAACCCTGAGTTAAGTGATTGGTGCTAGTGGGCCTTAGTAATTAACGGGACCAAAGAAACAAAAATGGTGATATTGAACAACTACGCAGGCCTAAAATCGTACGCCAGAAAATAGGATGACGACTACATAAAAAATAAACTTTTTAACAAAAAATAAAACCGATGACGACTACATAAAAAAAATGCCCCCGACTCCAAAAATAATTGATTTGTTTATAATTTGGATGTTTAGATTATTGCAATCCGATAAGAAATCTGAATTCAAAGGTTTATTATTTTTTGCTTTTTAGTTTCTCCTAGTTTTGTAACGCGCTTATTTTTGAAGGCGGTTTTATTTTTTGTTAAAAAGTTTATTTATTTGATGATTTTTAGTGGTTCCTATTGATATCATATGTATCAGTCCGAATATATGTACAGTAGTGAAAGAATTATTGAGGAGTTGACCTTCCATCATCAGCTCAGCCACATAAAATTATTACCATCAGGCGTAAATACTGGTGTACCTGTGAAAAATACACTAAAAACATTACATGTGCCTATTACATTTGAAGAGTTCCCTCGATTTCTCTAAGATCCCATCATCAGACCCCGACTTGGTGCCAATGGGACCATCTCGGGGTTATACCTAATCGATTGAAAAAAAAAATTTTGAAAATCGGTTCAGGATTCTCGGAGATATCGAGTCTGTTTAGTCCGTCAGTTAGATCGTCCAAAAATACTGAACACATATTTTTTGCTTTTTCTAATTAATGAAAAAATACAAAAATATAGAGCATCAAAGTTCCGGAGTGAGGGCTTGTGACGTCACTTCTAAGTAAAAATTGTACCTAGGCGTGACGTCACGCGAAACTTCAACGCGCTGTACCGTCGTCATTTTTCGTTAACGAGAAAAAAGAAAAAATACGTGTCTAAAATTCTTTGATAATCTAACTGACGGACTAATTAGTTTTTTTAGACGTCTCGCCTATTACAACAGGGCTCCACATTTGTTCAATATTCAGTAAGCGATGCTAGATGAACTCTGCGATGCATCGTCTTGTCACTCTCCTGTTATTTAAATACATGAACTCACGCCTGTTTTAGAAAAAGGGGTAGGCAGAGCACACGAAACTGTTCAAGTTTCAGTGCCACTCATAGCAATTAATAGGTTGAAAGAAACAAATTCTGATATAGTAATCGACGGAATCAGGCGTTACTTTGCGGAAATCCATTTTAATCAAAATCTAGAACATTCCTTTGCTAATCCACGAATAGAAACTTATTCTATTCCTTATTATATTCGCGGACTGGGAAAGGAATGTTCTAGATATTGATTATGATATAGCGCAACTTCGCAGCGCTAAAATCATAAGCCAGAAAATTACAATAAAATAAATAAATAAATATTGGGGACACCTTACACAGATCAACTTAGCCCCAAACTAAGCAAAGCTTGTACTATGGGTGCTAAGCAACGATATACATACTTAAATAGACAAATAGATACTTCAGTTCAGTTCAGTTTTTAAAATTAAATGGCTTCAGTCCATTGGGACTATTTCGCCAGTGTCAAGGTGATATGAGCTAATATTAGTAATTTTTGTACAGTAAGTACGACATTGTACGGTGACTTAGCACTTGTAAATTGATAGCTAGATTTTACAAGAGCACGTGGACTACCGGCCGTTTACGACAAAAAAGAGGCTAAACGCGTTTCGAGAACAATTCTTCATCAGCTTCTCACTACACCATTAGTTTACTGCATAATAAGCTATCAATATTACACTTTAAACAACATTAATGAGTAAAAGAAAAATAAATTATTCACGACACGAAACCGCTAAGATGGCGTCCCAACCGGAAGTCAAAATAGATACTTATATACATAGAAAACATCCATGACTTACAATAGCTTCACATTTGTTAAATATTCAGTAATCGATGCTAGATGAACTCTGCGAGAGCGTATCATCGCCCTGTCACTCTCCCGTTATTTACATACAAATAAATATTAACTCACGTCTGTGCTCTCAAAACGAGCGGTCAGAGCACACGAAACTGCTAAAGTTATCAATATTACTCTTAGCAATTTATGAGTCCAAAGAAGCATAAATGGTGATACTGAGCAAGTACGCAGCGCTAAAATCATAAGCCAGAAAAGTACAATAGCTTCACGTTTGTTCAATATTCAGTAAGCGATGTGAGATGAACTCTGCGAGAGTGTATCATCGCCCTGTCACTCTCCCGTTATTTATGGCCCAGTAAACCGGGAAATATATTTTCCTGCCGCCGGCTCGTGTCCATTTCAGACTAAGCCCCTTGGGCCAGACACTAGACGAGTCGAGTGTCATAAATTTGAAAACTGTTTCGCGAACGTGAAAAAATGAAACAAATATTTGAAGGTTATCTTCGGTTATGTACGATACTTTCACAGTGATTGCTTGGAGGGAAAATGTAAGAGTATGGATCGGAATAAGTTTTGGGGTGTAGGTATGGAGGAACAATTTGGGGTTCGGAAAACAGTAAAACGCCTTAAAATATTTGAATTATACTTTTATTTAGGTGTCTAGTACAAAATTAGCGTTGATATTGCAATGTTAAGTAGCTGCAGTATTATTCTTGTTGTAATGTAGATATAATGCATGTTACCTTCTCAAATAATTATTGAATTTCAATATCAACCTTATTACTTCCACGGTAGACGGTCAACGGTCACTAACTTCATTAAGGAATTTGTCATTGACAGAGCAGCCATAGTAGTCAGTATTATATATAAGATTCAAAATCGATTAATAATATCTATTTATAATGTTTTTGTAAAACATGTAATATTTGTTTCGGCACGTCGCGCAGGTACAACAAATCTTAAGTTTCTTTACCTAAACCATTCACTAACTTACACTACACTGGCATTTGTTGCCCCTCGCGGTCCACCAACTTAAAACTTCAACAAAACTATCCAGACTTACTTTTTATTCACAGCCACGGCTGTATTTTATAGGTTTCGTATCGAAAGCACTAAATACTCCCCCAAGGAGACTTCCTTTGTCCCGCACTCTTTTGTTTACTGTACAATGCAGAAACGTCCGAAAACGCTAACAACGTAGTAGCCAAAGTTTTAATTGCATCCGAATAAGTGTAGCTAACCCCAGCTCCGACAAAGTTGAGCGAAACCTAGATTAATTGAAACTCATTTGCCTAAAAGGCTTGGATGTTTACAAGAAGCACCTTGGGCTACAGTAAAAATAAATACTGAGCAAAGTTTGGAGTGTTTACATGAAAATTCATACCGGATTCAGATAGTATTGGAACGGACGGAAATTATATATTTTGATATCGGGCTTGGCTCGGATAACTTTTGATGAGTATTTCAGCTTTACAGAAGTTCTGCGGTGAGTTTTTAAAACCACGTTGTTAATTATTCATTACACTCCTAGTAGTAACAGTTTAAGTGGCTCTGAGATGTGACCTTCGCTTAGAAAACGCAAAATCTTGATGTCATTAAAAACAGTATTCAGGAGGGTTATAAGCGCCATACACCTTTATGGCAATTTCTGCATTATCAAAATTTTGTTAAGTACATTTATTTATTTATAAGTAAGAAAAACAAATATGAAGCCTAACTGGTCATATATACGATTTGCCAAGAACTATTTGCAGTAGGGGTTTCGTATATAGAATTCAACACAAATCTAATTGTTACTCTAACTTGACTGGCAAAGAATACCCCAAATAATTGGCTATATTAGAAATACAACCCAATTACTAATTTCGAGAAATACAATAAAAGTAACATCTCGTTAACTTATTAAGTATAGAACACAAGAGGTGAGCTGAAGCTGATCTAATAAACTCACAATGGAGTCTATTCTAATAAATATAAACTTGTCAATAAATATAAAATGAACAGAAATAAAATAGAAGACGCTAAGCATTGTCCATATGGTAGCCTTCTCAATAAAACTTCTCCATAAAATAACTAAAGTTATGACAATAGGGTCGATTAAGAGTACGTAAATTACCATAGACACAGTTTCACGGCTACGGACCATATTTTACGGATTCGGGTCGGAATTAGTGCAAAATCACTCTTACAAAGCAATTCGGGCCCAAAACAAAATAAAACCCACAATATACTTCTTTTAATCACGCTCCCTAAGTGTACCCATATCCTAAACACTCAACAACAGAACAGGTGAAACGTAACGAAGTTTATGAGTGCCCGCAGCTGCGCTCAGCTATAAATTCCCAAGTAAATAACAAGTATATTTATTAACACTAGTAAAACGTTCCGCTGTATGCGAGACAGGAAGGATTTGATAGCTTTTATAACTTTTCGGGTAAACAATTTTTGACGCTGCCCTGAAACGGTTTAGTTCGGCGAATGTTTGAATACCTACTCGTAAGTAGAAGATTAAATGGGATTAATATTGGATAATATACAGTAAAATTTATGCAAAGTATTATTAACCTACTTATTCATTAATTTAGCACTTTCGTTGAATACATAGGAGATGAGATGACGGGTGATAGGTAATGTACGAAAGAGGAAGACAAGCTGCGCCGACCCCAAGTGACTTGGATAAGGGCAAGCGAATGATGACTTTCATTGATATTTCAGTCATAACCAATCGATGGATTTACATATATTATTGTCTGAGCATAAAATAGTCAAAAATATAGTCAGAATTCAAATACGCTTTTATTTAAGAAATGCCTATTATAAAAAGTTTCTACAATTGTTCCTTTTTCTCCTGTAGCTAAGAGCACTATCGTTGTTGCTCCATGGCAAATGATACACAACTGGCACTGTCGCAAAAATACGGAAAAGCGATAGAGAAGGACAGCAATGATACGCTACGGAGCAACAAGATTGTAGCTACTCTTTGCTACAGTCCCAGTTGCCAAAACTGAGCTCCAACAACGATGGAAAACTCGTTACTGCGGACATTAGAGCAGAAACTGTATAGTTTGAAAGAATAACAAAAACTTAAGCACATTTTCGTAATCCGGGCATGTCCGTGGCTAAATATCCGCCATCTTGGAACTTTGAAGAGTCGTTCGTAGACGTTCTTAGTTCGGTAATGAGCGCAGTGTTCTTGCTTTCAGTAGTAAATATTTATTTGTGTTTGTGTTTTCTGAGGTAAAACTTGAATGTGTTTTAGAAAGATGGTTAGCACTGTTAAAATAAAGAAATGGTATTGTGATTTATTTTTATTTGATGAAGTACAACTAAAGAAGGTCTAGGTGGTATTTTTAATTGTCCGGTTAAATAAATAAATATTGGGGACACCTTATCAACTTAGCCCCAAACTAAGCAAAGCTTGTACTATGAGAGCTAAGCGACAATATACATACTTACTTAAATAGATAAATACATACATATATACATAGAAAACATCCATGACTCAGGAACGAATATCTGTGGTCATCACACAAATAAATGCCCTTACCGGGATTCGAACCCAGGACCGCGGCTTAGCAGGCAGGGTCACTACCGACTGAGCCAGACCGGTCGTCACTGAGCCCGCGGTCGTCCGCGACCGGACCGGTTACCGCGATAGTTACTCATAAAATAAAACTATGGAAACGGATTAGGTATATCGCGGAATTTACAATTCATCCCGACGTTTCAAACACTTTACAGCGTTCGTGGTCAACGGGTGACTGAGGAAAAATTACAATGTGCAAGAGCTATCCACATACAAGAAATATTAATAAAAGGCAGGTTCACACACTATTAATAAAGCTAGTTATGCAATATTAAAAAAAAATACAATTGATAAAAGTGACGCATCCGTTGAACCACGTCTAGTTTACGTGAATTAGCCCGACTGGTTGTGACTTGTGACCAGTGATATACCTACGCAAACCTCACGAATTTGCAGCCCAACGGATTAGGCCTCAAAAAAATGCCCTGGGAAGCCGGCATAAGGCAGCTTCCATTCGCTCCCACGAACTGGAATTTCGACCTCACTACGCTGCGCAACGCCTTTGAAATGCATGAATGATCCTCTTCAGGCTGAACAAAATCATAATATATAATAGTTTTATTTTCTTTTACCTACTTATTTACTTTTTAAGTTTTTAGTTTATTACTTGTCTTTTAATTTACGAGTAAGTTCTGTATTGTAGATGCCCCTCGCAAGCCTTTCCTGCCCTACAGGAACTATTGCATCGTCAGAGAATCTTCTTCGTTGCCCGGAATGTTCGAAACCAAATTATTTTAAAGGCACTAGGGGTCTTAACATACATATTACCAAAATACACCGAAGATGATACTCAGCCGTCAACAAGTACTACACCGCCCCAGCCCTGCGTACGGACACCTCCATCTATATCAGACCACACCGTATCGGACGTTCACGCCTTTCCATGAACTACTGAGTGATCTCAAAAGTTCACGCCCAGTATTAAAGCGGATACCACGCGCTGAGTATCAGTTGCAAATCATTGAGCCTGATAATTAAAGCAATCCTGTCAAACCGGTCGCCAATTGGGAAAATTTTCTTTCATTTTGAAGGTCCTCCAGAAATTCAGACAAAAATTCAAAATCTCTGACAAAAAAATTAAACACAACTGTTTCAGGATATTTCACTTCAACCCTCTTCCGTTTTAGCAACAACAACAATTTGTTTAAAACAGTCGAGACCAAAATTTCTGATGGCGACATAAAAGGCGCAGCCGCTTGCTTTTTTCCGACGATGCAATAGCTCCCTATAACTCTGAAACACTCACAGCTTTACATAGTAAGCACCCACCTCCAGCTATAGACCTTCGCCTGCCCGATCCCCCATTACCTGCTGATCTGAATCTCGTTGCCACCCCACAGGATGTCCTTGGAGCCGTAATGTCTTTCCCCAATGGCTCTGCTGGAGGTCTGGATGGTCTGACACCTCAGCACCTGAAAGACCTCCTATGCAGCGGCTGTGGGGAAACGGGGGACACGCTGTTAAAGGATCTGACGGCCCTGGTTAATGTCATGCCGGTCAGGTCCCGGACGGCATTAGGGATATCCTGTACGGAGCCAACCTATGTGCTTTAAAAAAAAAGATGGCGGTATCCGCCCCATAGCGGTTGGTACCACACTCCGACGCCTAGCCGCCAAGATCGCTTGCCGCTCCATCCTTTTGGAGCTTACCCCAGAACTTCAACCTATCCAACTGGGGTTCGGCTCCAAAAGCGGATGTGAAGCCGCGGTTCACTCCGTAAGAACATTCCTTGAGCAAAATGCAGGCGAAGTTCTGCTGAAGGTGGATGTTTGCAACGCGTTCAATTCCGTAGATAGGGGCGCCTTGTTGGCTCAATTAAAAAATAAAACCCCTTTGATATACAAATTTCTTTGGCAGTGTTATAATTCTCCCTCCAAATTATTATATAAAAGTAACGTTCTGGCTTCATCCGTAGGATGCCAACAAGGCGACCCGCTCGGTCCAGCAATTTTCAGCCTCGCCATACATCCCATCATCAAAGAACTAAATTCAAAATTAAACGTGTGGTATTTAGACGACGGGACTCTCGGTGGTGAAGCGAACTGCGTCCTGGAAGATTTAAAAAAATAATCATTGACATGAATACTATTGGCCTTTCACTAAATTTTTCGAAGTGCGAACTTTTTATCACAGACTCCTGTCCGGACAAGAATAACAATATCGACCTTTTTACACAACTAGCTCCGGGTATCAAAATTATAAACAAAGAGTCGCTTCACCTCCTTGGTTGCCCCATTTTGGACCAATCCTTTGAAACCTTTATTGACTCTAAAATTCAAAATTTTAAAACAACATCACACCGTTTGGCCAAAATTAATATTCATTCAGCCTATTCAATTATTAAGCACTGCCTTTTCGTCCCAAAATTTACGTACATACTCCGCGGAACTCATCTTTGGAAATACCCAACTTTGGTATCAAAATTAGATATGTTAGTCATTGAAACAATCACCTCCATCTTCAATATCCATTTTGACGACAGAACTTGGACCCAGGCTAGCCTTTAGGTTTGGCGGCCTGGGTATCCGCAAAATTTCTTGTGTTTCTACCTGCGTTCTTGTCCTCGGTGCATGAAAATGAAAATGAAAATGAAATGAAAATGAAATGAAATGATAATGAAATATTTATTTTTCAAGTAGGCATATTACAATGCGCATATGAACGTCAAATAAAGCATGGTGCTCAAAGCCTTATAGGTAAAATATTAGAACCTTCAATTGGTTCTTTAGAAGCCGCACACTGCTCCGAGGCCAAGAACGTTTGGTCCATAACCTGTCCAAACACGGACCCGCCTGCCAATCTCTGTTCGCAGAGGCAATGGGACGAGCCGCTCTGTCGACTAGTACGGGAAGTTCGACAGACCGAGCTCGTCTCCTTGCGACTGCGGAGTGGGAGTCGGGTTTGTGGCTACAGGCCTTACCATCACCAAACATTGGGACTCTGCTGGATAACACCACCTTTTGCCTAGCAGCTAGCTTGCGTTTGGGGGCATCAACAAACCAGCCTCATCGCTGTCAATGCGGTACCATGGTGGACACATTGGGTCACCATGGCCTCTCATGCGCCCGAAGCGCTGGAAGGATCCCGCGCCACGCCAGTATCAATGATGTTATCCGTCGGGCCCTTGTCAGCGCGAAACTGCCAGCAGTCCTGGAGCCCACCGGCCTGGCTAGGGACGACGGCAAGAGGCCTGACGGTATGACACTGGTGCCTTGGAGCATGGGTCGGACGTTAGTTTGGGACGCTACTTGTGTTGATACACTGGTATGTCAAATTTTTTATTTATAAGTAGGTTAGGTATTTAAAATTTATTATGTTTTTTATTTGTTTTATTCATTTATGCAATAAAGATTCCTAATAAATAATTGGAATAACATTACTATGTTAAAAAACAATTAATAAATGAATCTACACAAAATTGACAAAAAACAAAACTGCAAATGTCCAACACCATACAACACAAATGCCTCATAGTCTTCGTCGTGCTTGTTCCATTATCAGATGTACTATTGGATCCCAAGCCGGTGGTAAAGTAAAGCCATCTTCTCTATTAAGTTTGGATATTTCTTGATCTCAATGGCCTTGCGCAACATTCTGGGTATATACCGCTTCTCCTTAGCAAGAACCAGAGCGGCCAATTTTGGATAATGCAGAGTTTATTTTCCATAGGAACATAAGGGTCCAGAAGTTTCATGTGTAATAAGGAGATTTCAGATCTAATTAAAAGAAAAATATAAGTATGATCCTGTACAATCACAATCATTATTCAAATTATCATCACTTACAGGACAATCTAAGTAAATATCACAAACCCAAATCCAATCCTAACGTTTTTGTTTAAATATAAACCATGCAAGGTCCATCGCAGACGACACGGGCGGGTGCGATAACTATGATAAATGACTGTTATGACACACGTTCCGTCCATACGATCTCGGCTTGGCCACAATGGCTACTAAATCCCATGGACGAGAACAAACGGGGATGCATTTATTGGTGTAAGATGGTAGCTTTGATGATTTGGGTTTATTCAGGCGTGTTCTGATTTCAACAGGTATTTAGAGCGACGACTTTGATGGAAGATATCACTCTCACACTCTATGGGGAACTACAGTATGGGATTCTTAAAAAAAGGTGCAAGACGCATGTGACCAACTCCTTCAGTTGCAGGGGTCCATAGGTTACGGTGACCGTTTTCCATCAGGCGGAGCGTATGCTTGTTTGCCACCGACGTGGTATGAAAAAAAATAATTGAAACATTCGTTATATTGAAAAATATAGAAATAATTAAGTGTTAAATCAAGTTTCATTAGGTATTTATCGCTGTTGGAGATTCTTCCTCCGCGCACAGTGCACGCCAGTCTCGTCGATCGCCCCTTGCGCGCGCGCTGACAAGGTAGAGGCGCGGGGCAGGTCGCAGCGTGGAAGTTTTTGAATAAATAAAATAAACATCTATACTTCACTTTTTATAGTTTTAATATCGCAGTGAAATATTATTCACATGTTACTAGCATTGTCTGAATAAGGCAGTACCTATAATCGTGTAAACTATTTATTTTGAGATCGATTTAATTCAAAATTGAATTTGATAGTCACTGTACAGTTAGATACGTACGAACTTTACTTCGATTCATATGCACAGTGAGCTACAAAACTGCATGGAGAAATTATGAATGAATTCATTGATAAATTCGCTATGCACTTTTGCAGCTGATAGTACCAATCAGTGATTTTCAATATCGTATCATAAAGAAGTTTAATTTGAATCGTACCCCATTTAAACATCAACATAAAATTATATCTTATACTTTTAAATGAGCAATTCTTGTATATTTATTTATTTATTTATATATATCGACGATCTCGGAAATCGCTCTAACGATTTCGCTGAAATTTGTTATGTGGGGGTTTTCGGGGGTGAAAAATCGATCTAACTTATCCTTAGGTCCCGGAAAACGCGAATTTTCGAGTTTTCATGCGTTTTTCTTCGCGCGCCATCTCGTGTGCAGTAGTTGTACTGTTAAGACAGAATTCTTTCGGTCGATGTAAGTACTACTTATTGCAAAGACTAGATGGCGACACAGGTCAAGGCTAACACGAATAGAAAAATACACTATTTGAGCTTTTGTGGCGAAACGCGCGCCATCTCGTGTAGAGTAGTTGTGTTAAGACTGAGAATTCTTTCGCTCGATGTAGGTACTATTTATTTTTGAACTAGATGGCGACACAGGTCAAGGATGCGAAACAGAACCGAGCGAAGCTCGGTCGCCCAGATATTTATTGTACTTAAATAAACACTTTTTACCTCAAAATGCTAATTGTGGCTTTATTTAACACAGAAATCTCTATTTCAACCAAGAAATTTCCAGAATAAAAACTAGCAAGGAAAGAGAGAATTTATTTCGCGCTGCGAAATTGCCAACGGTAGGTTCCTTCCTGCTAGAGGTACACATAAATAGCGTGAAAGTTACTTGGCGACACCTCGATTTCATGAATTTTTGTAGCTTCATATTTCTTGACAAATAGTTAAGCGTGGCTTCTAGTGCGCACGTTTGAGAATGCCTTATGAAATATATGGGGCGACAGTGCGGGTTTTGAGCGCTTTTAATATTGTATTTCATTTTGCGTGTGCTATCCATATTAAGCGCGGACAGTTTTAAATAGGTATTTTTAAATGAAGGATGATTTTATCTGACCATGATGTACATAACTTGTTGATATGGATTACTGTTTTTCATCTGATCAAAATATTCTGAATCGATCTGACAAAAACCTAAAACACAAAGTTAAGTACACTGGGTATGTATATGTCTTTCATCATTCACTTGCTTTCGTTTCATTTTATTATAATTTTAATTTATATTCTGACTTATCTATGTAAGGTGTTAACATATTAGTCACGGATATTTAAGGAACGTTAATTAACATTAAAACAATTAACTTCCACTAGAAATAAAAAATATCATATGATTTTTTTGTTTTCATTTATCGAACAAAAAATTATTGTAATTTTTGTCCAAAAATAATCACCATGTACATTTAACCTGACAAATTTATCATTCATCATACAATTATTTATAAAGTTTTGGAGAAGTTCTATGAAAAGTTTGCGCCATTCATAGAAGCGGGAGCTTTTACAATGTACATCATACAATAATTGCATGTAAAAATGTCGTTTCTGGTTTGATCAGCGGAAAACACGCTCCAGTTACAGTCACCTAACTAAAACCTGTTCAATGAGTTTCCATTAACTGATAACAATAACATAATGCGATAAATTATATTACTCCCATATAGGATGATTCAAGAGTTTTATTTAATAATTAATCATTATTCATAAATCATTTTAATCATGACTTATAAACATAAGTCTATTCACATGTGAAATAATTAATACCTACTTGATACTTGAAAAGTAATTAAATTATTTGTTTATTTTTTATACATACATTTTATTAATCAGGTTTATTACCATATTTCAATAAATTATAAAAACAAACAAATTGTTTCCATTTCGTTTCACGCATCGAGTAGGTATTAATTATTCCACGTATGAATAGCTTACTTTTGAAGTCATTTGTAATCGATTAAATTGATTAATGAATAATGTTTAAATATTACAATAGAACTATTTGAATCATCCTATAATATGTAGTGTGACGTCAAATTGATGTCATCGGCATGAAAGTTACGGGCCTTGCTGATAACACTAACAGGGTGTTTTAACACTTTCGCTACCAAGAACCCGACTGTCGGGTACACCGCTCGTAGAAGCGTAGCCGATTACATGGGTTTCCCCGTATGTAGCGAAAATGTCGTAGCGCCGCGTAGAGCCCGGTTTCGAAAGTGTTAACGTAGCAAACTTGTTTCCTAGTTTTTTCCAAAAAAACATATCTGACCGTACGTCAAAATTAATGTCATCGGCATAAAGTACGCCCGGTTTCGAAAGTGTTAACGTATATAAAACGTAATAGCGTAAAAATATCCGTAAGACGACATTTGAAGGTAGAGACATATTTTTAGAATCGAAACAAGTAGCGTAAAATAATAGACACACTAAACACTTAACTTAGGTAATTTTTTGACCTAAATTCTGGTCGTTAGCTAGCATGGCCAGAAGGCTGGCCACATTGGCCCGCTGGATAGAAATGCTCATCCACTTAGCGAAATATTGGCCAACCCCCTGATCAGCAGAAGCATCTACATACATGTAAGATGCTTAGACAATGCCTCATAGAGGCGACGCGCACTAGGTGCTAGGCGGTTTTAGCTCCAATTGCTAGGAGATAAATGGTTGGTGGCGACAGGGAAAATGGCCTATAATAAGAGTTTTCATAGTATAAAAATTGTTCATTATGATCTCAAAAGTCACTATGAAAACTACGGCTGGTATTTTTTATTTCATTCTGTATGTATAAACTCCATTATACTTGACTTACCTAGTAGGTTTCCAGTATAAATCTTATCGTTCTGATGCAAACAACACACCTATTCAGCAAATACTTATAACATAGCATAACTGTCAGTTGAGCAAATATTATCAGAAGTACTAAAACACTAACACAACCAAAAACTTCGCGAGCGCAAGAAACGTAAATATTTTGGTACACTGGCTAACTAAATTAGTAACTTTTCGACTGCAAAACACTTCGGGAATAGCAATAAATGAAGTGGCTATTAAGGGGCATTTTCAGAATTTGGGACCCCCGATTAGCGTAAGTTGTTAACAAAAGTTAACTCACTGTCAGTTTTGTGACGATAATTAAGCATGAAATTCCAATCAAAATATTTTTTTGTGTTAATTTCATAAAGCGATAATCTACATTCAGAATGTGAAAAAAGTGAATTTTTAGACAGATTTTATGCTTAATTGTCGTCACAAAACTGACAGTGAGTTAATTTTTGTTAACAACTTACGCTACTTGGGGGGGTCCCAAATTCTGAAAATGCCCGTAAATATTTTGGTACACTGGCTAAATTAGTAACTTTTCAGCTGGAAAACACTTCAGGAATAGCAAGAAATGAAGTGGCTATTAAGATACATTTAGAGAGAATTAATGGTTACGTAATAGAGTGCGAACGGCAACCCGCAAAAGTAAGTGGGGGAGACTTTCTTTGTTCTTAGTAAATCGAGTACTGAAGTCGTTTGTCGACGCTATATCACCTTGATTCGACATTTATGGCGCTTCAGAGATATTTATCTTCGTAGTGTCGCAGTGTAATGCGATTTCTATGAAAACCAAATGCGAGTAAGTTATGATGTGATTAGGGTAGCTGGGAAAGATTCTTGTAAACATCAATCAAAAAGTTGTACCTATGAAAACTTATTAGTTACATTCCGTGTTTTTAAAACATTGATTCGTGTAAAAATTATTGATATAACTGTCCATTTATTACTGAAAAAATATATTGTTCTAACTCACAACCCCACTAAGTAGGTATTTTGCGTGATCTAATAAAATATATCTGAAGCGCGCCCTTACTGTCCGATTTCTTGATTTGGAGATACTTCGTTATCATATTGGTAATCTTCAGGTGAGTTGATTAAAAAATGTGACCTTCCCAAGTAAAAGGTACCACATCGTCGCTTACCATAAGGACCGAATTTGCCAGTATCTTTAGACGAATAATTTGTTACAGCTACCTTATTCAGCGTAAATGTGGTATATTTTGCCTGAGAACGCCACAAAAATACGTGGGTTCTAGACGCTTAAGTGGATTGGCTCACAATTTCATTATAAATGTTTTAATTATTCATTCACTCGTTTTGCCAATAAGTTTTTACGCCCGATGAGGTTTTTTGCATGCTTTAAATTCAGGTGTGCATAAAATTTCATATAAAATTTTAATGATATAGCGCGGTGAATACTTAAATAAGGTAACTGATGTTCCAATATCGTATATAACTAGAGTCCCATTCTACAAATAGGTACAGTTTTAAAATAATACATAAATCAGATCCATGCGTTTGGGGTTGAAAACCTGAGGCCGTGGGGGCACAGTGCGCCTCGCCTCCTATAAGGAGATGTCTAAGTGCCTTATATCTATAACCTGCTTATATCTATATCTGCTTTTGGTAACCAGAGGACTGGCCAATATTTCGGTCAGCATTGTTATCCAGCGGTGCAATGCGGCCAGCGTTCTGGGCATCCTACCAGGCCCCGAAATGATGAAAGCAAGTAAATGATGAGTTTTTAGGCGATAGGTCTGAAAGATTTCTTGATGAAATATATATGTAGGTACACAAGAGATAGAAAAATATCACTAGCGTGTTACATCATCATCATATCATCATTATTATTACACACAGAAGCTTGTACCAAAGTAGACTTACCTTACCTTTTTACAGAAAAAATACAAGTAATATAATCCCCCTGATGAACGGTTTATCATTCATTAAAAGGTCTAATTATACCTATGAAATTTATGTACCCGTACTTATTGAAACCTTTTTCATGTTTCATTAATTTAATAAACTCGAATCATATCAAGTTATTTGACCTATTATATGTGTACATACATCATCATCATATCATCATTATTATTACACACAGAAGCTTGTACCAAAGTAGACTTACCTTACCTTTTTACAGAAAAAAATACAAATGTACCTCTATATTTTCGGGCATAACAACAAAACTCCCCCTGAACACATACTAAACTGAACGGTTTATCATTCATTAAAATCTAATTATACCTATATAATTTGCAATTCAGTTCAGCAGAAACGTACATTCCCGGCCGAGGACTTAAATGGTAGTTAATTAATATATTAATTTACTCCACCTGCCTCGTTAGATTTTAAAAACGTCGTATTTATCGTGATCAGCGACCCGATAAACCATAAAAACGATACCCATATTGATTTTTTGACTTTATCACCCCCTTTTCACCCTTTTAGGAGTTACATTTTCAAAAAACCTGAAACACGTATTCCCAAATGAGTTGTGTTTGTCAAAAATTATACTGACATTATGTTTTGGGTGAAATAAAATGGTAGGCTGAATAAGCGAACAATTTCCGTACCTCGGAATCATTAATAAAAAAGTTATGGTCGTATTTAGGTGCTCTGCATTTTTATCGCATGTATAACGGCGTTCTCCGAGGAATAGGCGAGACGACTAAAAAAAACGAATTAGTCCGTCAATTAGATTATCAAAGAAATTGAGACACGTATTTTTTCTTTTTTCTCGAAAACGAAAAATGACGACGGTACAGTGCGCTGAAGTTTCGCGTGACGTCACGCCTAGGTACATTTTTTACTCAGAAGTGACGTCACAAGCCGCTACTCCGAAACTTTGATGCTCTATATCTTTGTATTTTTTCATTAATTAGAAAAAGCAAAAATATGTGTCCAGTATATTTGGACGAACTAACTGACGGACTAAACAGAATGCCATTTTTTTAATGTAGTTGTCATCCCTATTGTTCGATTTAATCCCTGCCGCTTCTTTCTGCCATCGCCCTACACGATAACATTTCCATCTTCATCATTTAGATGGCTGGCAGTCCTCAATTGTGCGTTTCTCCAGAAACTTCCTGCCCCGCACACTGCACAGCTAAACCACATCTCGGACACTAGCGATCAAATACATGAAAGAGGCGCGTTCCTAGCACACATTCTAAGCTCGTATAGGTGAACGCATACCATGCTTGTATGAGTGAGATATGACAGGTCGATTGTTCGCATTTTTGACAGGCGGTAACTGTGAGGTAACCGAGAGGGGGTGGGCGGCACTTTTAGCGGGGAGTAGGAGTGGCCATACTGTATGATAGTACTCTTTATTATACTGTGGCTACACTGTGGAACGAATTGTCGCCTGCGGCATTTCCCGACCCAGACGACCTTCAGACCTTCAAGAAAAGAGTAAAGGCCGGCAACGCCTCCTATCCCATAAACAAAATATATACATGACGCTATGAATTAACTTTTGTTAACACTCTGTAAGCTATCGCCAATTTAACAATAATTATAAACATAACAGTCTGTTAAGGATTATGAGTCAAATAGTAAAAACGTAGGTTTAATTTTTTTTAACCCTGTGTCGAAGACGGCGCTAAAACACTGCTACTTTGACAAAAATCCGTCCACATCCATTCTCTTTGGTAGTTTTTAAACTGCAATAATGCTTTTTCATTACCCGTGAGTAAAATACTACGTGTACGGTAGCGCAGACCCGAGTGAGGATAAGGAATAGGGTGACTCCAACACGTGCAAATAATTGGTTCACCAAAAACTAAGTTCAGGGAAAAGTTGCTGCCCGTCTTCCAGCGAGTCATATCTCAGCAGTTCCAAAAACTTTGTACATACCTAACCACATCAGCAAATTTTAATTGATCCTATTTTGTTACCAACATTTAGTAAGTAATACAAGTCGACTTTCATAAGATATATACAGGATACTTGTTATAATTAAGAAAACATAGATACTAGAGAATCTTAATGATGAAATAAAACTTACAAAAAAATTAAATTCATCAAATAAATCTTGGTAACAAAATAAAAACGTCGATGTAAATGATTTAACTTTTCCTTAATTTTTGTACAAACTTTTTCAGAACTGCTGATCTTTGACTTTATTTTATTACGTTTTCAAATAACAAGAGCAAAGATTTTAGGCACACTACATTTTATGTGGTTTGTTTTTCATATTTATTACATTTGGGCCAAAAACTTTAATTTAATACACAATTCAGCAGTATTCTTTGCTTAGCAACTTTGTATACAAAATTTACCATGAGGTCAATTGTGCAGCGCATGTATACAGTCATTAGTACGTAACACCTACTTCTTTAAAATTGTGTTACGAAAGTCTAACCCCCTTAATCATTAAACGTAACTTACTACAGATAATAAGACGCTAATATTCGTTTGCTTCTTTCTGACGTATTAGTACGATGGAAAAGGACAACGGCAGGGGCTGAGATAGAATGTGAAAAACGAAAATCTGTTCTGAGAGTACCTAATAAAATGTCCGCTGTAATGACGCTGGTAATTCCAAATTATTAATGTGCCCTACAAATTCTTCGCATGAATTTTTACTGCTGCGGCCGCAATAATGGCGATTGCAGTATATTTGTTAGAACGACACTTATGAGATCAATGGCAATGTCAACTTAGTAATTAGAAGCATTTGTTTAAAACTATGTATGCAAATACACTTTTTAAAACACTTTTTACGTGTATGGAAGTGTCGAGCTAACACCACTTTACCAAGCGCGCTAAAAAAATATTAACCATAAAATGGTCGCTGGCACTCAGCCCGCGCCCCAAAGGAAGCCATTTATTTTCTTTCCGAATAGGTCTCGCAACTCGCTGAAAGGTGAAATACCTATTCTCAGACTTATCAGCGTTTTTTTGCGTTCGTATAACAACAATACCTTAAGCTGGAATCCACGGGAAACCGACGACTATGCAAAGTGCTTAGATAAACATTCCTTCTAGCTTTCTGTTTGGGGAAATGCAAAACGGTTTGTGAAAACGAGTAGATAATATTAGGTCAAAGAATATTGTCACTTTTGGTATTTATGTTTAAGCGGTTTTTTTAAATAGATAGACTGATTCTTAAAGAAGGTTTATATGTATAATACATTTAAGTACCACGGGCGAAGCCGGGGCGGGCAGCTAGTATTATATGTAATATTATTGTTAGAGTATTTTATCTGTAGTTATTACTGTATTTGTGTACATCTATGTTGCATTACTTATGTATGTTTATTATGAGTTATTTTAGTATTGTATGCGCCTTAGCCGCCTCTCACATTTGCAGTCTCACTTACTAGGTGTGCTGGAAGAAATTTCTTTTTAGAAATAATCTTTTTGTACGTGAAAAATAAACTATAAATAAATAAATAAGAATGACGTCAATTTCGAAACACCCCCCCCCATCTATCATTTACCGTCATCCGCAGACCAAACCCCCCGCCCCTAATTTAGAATGACGTAATTTATGGACGGCCCCATACTCGTTGTTTATCCGAATATTACCTTCCATAATCATACAATGCCATACTATTTGTTAGCCATATTATTAAGTGCAATAATATGGTTTCATAGAATATTCAAACGCCATAAGCAATTATTGCCATATTAATTGTTGCCCATATTATTACCTAACCTAACCTACTTTCTGATAGCAGTTTCATTTTCCAGGGGTCACAGTTCTAACCTAACCTAACCTACTTTTCCAGCAGTTTCATTCTCCAGGGGGTCACAGTTCTAACCTAACCTAACCTACTTTCTGATAGCAGTTTCATTTTCCAGGGGGTCGCAGTTCTAACCTAACCTAACCTACTGTCTGATAGTATTTTCATTTTCCGGGGGGTCACAGTTCTAACCTAACCTAACCTACTTTTCAAGCAGTTTCCTTTTCCAGAGGTTCACAGTTCTAACCTAACCTAACCTACTTTCTGATAGCAGTTTCATTTTCCAGGGGGTCACACTGCTAACCTAACCTAACCTACTTTCTGATAGCAGTTTCATTCTCTAGTCCTTCTAGTACCTATTATAGTAGTTTTCGATTCTGCCAAAGCACATTATGGAAATTGACTTTTCTGGACGCTAATTTGTATGACAAATGATGGTATGGAATGTGGTGATTACGGATTTCGATGATTCTGACAAATGACATTATGGAAACTAACTTTATGGGAAACAAAGTTTCTGGCACTAGATTAATATAGTAAACAATGATTATGGCATAAGATGTTATGAGAAACAATATTATGATTGTTGAATAGGATGGCAAATAAAATTATGGCAAATGAAATTCTGGCAAATGGGGGTATCCCACTTATAATATATACGCTCACTTTGTATAAGCTTGCTCAGCATAACGTTCACTGGATATAATACTCAAAAACGATAATAGCAAATTAATCATCTAATTTCGAAGTGGATAATGTTTATTCTCTATAATATCAGTGTATATAAAGATTAATGTATATAACGTTCGAGATACCTAATATTTATAACATATATTATTCCATTATTCTAACATCAAAAGGTGTAATGTTCATAATATCTAAGATCTATGTAGTTGTAACGACCCGATGTCCTCGCCTCTTACAAATCTATGTATATAATTATTTGAATAATCTGACTTTGTTTCTTTTAGACAATTGTCTATGTTAATGTTGTGTTGTATGATTTCATAATAAGTAATATTCTAATCAAATAGTTACACTATTTGAATACAGTATTTGTAAAATTAAATATGCTTAGAAACAAAAATTCCAGGAAATTGAAAATAACAATTCTCGGAATTTGGGCACGCACATTCCGCATAACGATCACTGTTGCTACCCGCAGCACAAGGCCACGCTGGGGAGATCACACGATAGAAAAATAATAATTATTCCCGGAATTCAAACGTACATAATTTACAAAGATCAACATTTCTAAAACTGTTGCCAAAAGCGTTATTATCGAGGAAAGCAGTAAATCGGGATAAAAATATGAAAGTTAGCGTAATTTACAAAATCAAACATTCCTTACACTATTGCCGTAAGCGTTGTTATCGAAGAAAGCGGAACTTTGGACGAAAAACTTCAACCAATGAGACGCTAGAGAATCGCGTCCCGGGCGTTTGGGGAGCGTCACCAAGAACAGCGCATGCGTCATATTCGGGGGAATAAAACTCTGAGCGCAGCGTCAGATGGGGTCATTAGGTTCGGGAACGTTGAAGACATAACATTATAAGAATAGGTAATTTGTGACTACGGAGGAGGCTGGAGCTAAGGTTCGCATAGTTCAGAAAAAGGAGTTTTGGTGAGTAGGCCAATAATTATGAAGAATGGAGGAGCTTGGAGCTAGTCATCGAAGGCGACATAAAGAAGACCTTCCGACATTAAGAAAACAGGTACTAATTATTCTTTAATAATTTTAGTGCGCAAGTGAACTACATAATTAATTATGTGACGTTTTTTCATTGGCATTTTTATGTGTGTGTGATTTAAATAATACTATAAAGTTCGTGTGTCATAAACTTAAGGAACCCGCTTTAAGTATGTAATTGCAATAAAACTATTTCAGCTAGATAAATACCTTTGTACATTTACATTCCGTCGGGACATTAGCTTGCTTTTATAGTGTAAATATTTCACTAAACAATTCACTAAGACACAATCACAGTTTATAACACAATGCTTATTGCTTTCCATTATCTTTCACTTACACAAAAAGTTAATAACGTGTTGATATCTTAAAGATTTAACTGATACATCCCGGCTCTGTGATATGCCTACAAAATAAACAAGTAAGTCCGTAAGATCAGATCTTCGCGAATACAATCTTAGTTCATTTATTACACTGATAGAATACAAATATACTTTCACCACGTAGTTCGCGTTCGCGTTGTATTTGCCTATCATTATGTATCAATTACAAACAATTTAGATTAATAAGACATCGCGTTAAACCGAGCGAAAAACGACATGCGATTTATTCCTGTGACGTAATAGAACTAAACCGCTCGTGCATTTGATACCAGCCAGCGCGGGTCTTGACCTTCGAATTTCAAAAATGGCGGATGATTTTGATCGCGTATCGCGAGAGGGCGCGAATTCTGTACTTTCGATATTCTATTTAACGTACTAATATATATTCTGTGATTTAATCCAATATCGTGTTTCAATGCGATCTAGTAGTTGTTTTAATATTTACTGTGTATATGAATAGTGATTTCTTAGTGTATTCCTAAAAGTCGATAATAATTTGGATTGCAAGTTCGACGCGACGCGAGGCGGACGGCCATTTTAAACTACACTGTGTTCTAGTACTAGATAACTGAGCGCGTCGGGTTCAACTTATACTGGGCGTGTTGTTACTGTGTTTATTTGAATTTAAAGTTATTTTGTATGATATGTACATTAGATAAGTAGGTTAAATGTCATTCAATTATACGTATTTTTTATACTACTTCGGTGGCAAACAAGCATACGGCCCGCCTGATGTAAAGCGGTTGTTAAAAGAGAACGCTTTAGCATTAGTTGGTAATTAGGTAAATTATTTGATTTGATTTGATTTGATTTACAATAAAGCAGTTTTACTTTTGATTATGAATTATAGCAAGACTAAGCAATCTTGATACTGTAGTATAAATTTAATGATGATAAATAAATAAATAAATAAATATTATTGGACATTCTTACAGAAATTGACTGAGTGTAAAGTAAAGAAGAGTGATATTTTTTGTTTAGTGTTCTGAATTACGGTTTGATAAAAGAAGTGACTTTACGATGTTTTCCTAAGGAAATAACTATATTATGATATCATGAGATTAGATGATTATTTTGTTTATTATGTATTTTGATTACTATTTGAGTACACATAGTATATTTAATGTGAACAAATGTTACTCGTCAATATAAACAACAAATACGATGAGTTAACACAGACTTATTGCATTACTCAAATATAATGAATATGGGGAATTATGTCCCAAATGATATATTTAATGTGTACAAATGTTACTCGTCAATATAAACAACAAATACGATGAAACAACAAATACGATGAGTTAACACAGACTTATTGCATTACTGAAATATAATGAATATGGGGAATTATGTCCCAAATATATATATAACATGTACAAATGTTTCTCGTCACTATTAATAACAAATACGATGAGTTAACATAGACTTATTGCATTACTGAAATATAATGAATATGGGGATTATGTCACAAATATTATATATAACATGTACAAATGTTTCTCGTCACTATTAATAACAAATACGATGAGTTAACATAGACTTATTGCATTACTGAAATATAATGAATATGGGGAATTATGTCACAAATATTATATATAACATGTACAAATGTTACTCGTCAATATAAACAACAAATACGATGAGTTAACACAGACTTATTGCATTACTCAAATATAATGAATATGGGGAATTATGTCCCAAATGATATATTTAATGTGTACAAATGTTACTCGTCAATATAAACAACAAATACGATGAGTTAACACAGACTTATTGCATTACTCAAATATAATGAATATGGGGAATTATGTCCCAAATGATATATTTAATGTGTACAAATGTTACTCGTCAATATAAACAACAAATACGATGAGTTAACATAGACTTATTGCATTACTGAAATATATTGAATATAGGGATTTATGTCACAAATAATATATTTAATGTGTACAAATGTTACTCGTCAATAATAACAACAAATTAGATGAGTTAACATAGACTTATTGCATTACTGAAATATGATGAATACACTATGCAACATATTACTAAAAGTTCTTTATGGGGAATTATGTCCCAAATAATATATTTAATGTGAACAAATGTTACTCATCAATATTAACGAGAAGTTAGATGAGTTAACATAGAATTATTGCATTACTGAAATATAATGAATACATTATGCACCATATTCCTAAAAAGTCCATATGTGGACAATCCTCTCTCACGTATGTTGAATAACATCATTGGTATAATTTTACCATCTATATTATTTTCTTTTCTATATTATTATTAGCTGTTTCTACTTAGAAGATTTTGAATATTTGATTGAAATTAATTTTGATAATGTTTTTTAACATTTATGAAATATCAGTTCATTTTGATGGCACGAAGTAAGATCTTTATTATTTCTTCACTGCTGTTTGATATGAAATATCAGTTCATCTTGATGGCACGAAGTAAGATCTATATTATTTCTTCGCTGCTGTTTGACATAATGTTCAGGTGGACATTTTATGGTTTAAGTGCACTAACCGAGCGGAACGCAGAGTTAGGAGTCGTACTGTATAATAGAAACAGTCGATTCGCGCAACTTATACCTAATGAATTGTATTCCTGACTAAGGTCATATTAAGGCTAAGGCCTATTACAATTATTACCTAAGGGTAAAAATGATCTACGGATCTGCCATCAAAGCTTACAGTCTGACTAAGGTCATATTAAGGCTAAGGCCTATTACAATTATTACCTAAGGGTAAAAATGATCTACGGATCTGCCATCAAAGCTTACAGTCTGACTAAGGTCATATTAAGGCTAAGGCCTATTGCATTTATTACCTAAGGGTATAAATTGATCTACGGATCTGCCATCAAAGCTTACAGCTTTTGGGAATGGGTTATGGGATTAAAGCTTAGAGTGAAATGAAGTAGGTAGGGGGGGTTTCTGGTGAATACTTGACGTTTCAATCATCGGAATACCATTAGGAATTGTGAAACGTTTTCTAGCCATTCGCTGAGTCTTATACTCCTAGGAATAGGGAGGTAGGGATTAGGAAGCCCAATCGAGGGATTTTCCCACAGTGATTGGTTTAGGGAGACTCCATACCCCACCTAGTATAGGAAGCGTTAGTTTTAGCATTCAGATTTTATTAGGTTAAATTCCATAACTTTAGAGTCACTTCGGCTTATCCGACGCTTCTCGTGCGACAGGAGTCACAAGTAGGAGTTGGGGATTTTTACCAAAAACCTTTTTTTATGTTTATGTATTTATTATCTACATCGTTGCACCTGGAAGGACTACAAGGACCATTGTTTCTACTCCAGCTGAGCTACTGCTATTGTCAACCAACTCCAACGACTGACGAGAGTTCCAGTATCCAGATTCTGCAGTATAGTACAATTACATGAATGATTACTTAACTAAATTATTATTGTGTTTGTTATATTACATTGATTAAAACATGTTCTTTGTTACTTTGCTTTTGTTATTTATCTACTTCTCATAATAACCTAACTTTAATATAATCTAACTTTCTAAGATCTAAAACTTTATAGTAAATTACCTTTAATTAATTATCTAGTTTCATTAAATTCCAGTTTTGTAAGGTATGCCACTCTCCTCCTTGTTAAAGAACCAGGGGTTACTACGCACAACTACGGGGTCCTACCACTTACTAGACGATCACATCACTTTTATGGCCAAACGTTTAAATGCAAGACAGAGACAGATAGTTAAAGTAGATTTGCTTTTAGGGTTCCTTGAGATTTAGATTAGTTATTGGGTAAATGGGTCTTTGGGTTAAGGTAACGTTTAGGTGGGGCGAGGGGGCTTTTACAATTTGGTGGCGCCATGACCAGGATTATTATTTACTGAACTTAAAATTATTACCATTAATAGGATGTATTTAAATGTGTTTAGATTTTTTTTTGTGTCTCTGTTTTGCTAGTGGCACGCGAGTGTCACAATTTGTTGCCGTGTTACGGATGCAAAGAGTTGAGAGTTGCATATTTATTATTACCTTTCTAACATTGTTTTATATTTTTAGGTCTACATTACTAACCATGTTCTTGTGAAAAGGTGGGTCAAGAGTTTACTAAAAGTGGGGGCAGGTTAACTGCAGCAAGATTGAATTAAAGCTATATACTGTGATGTTATTCCATTATTTTCTTCTTCATACATAGTATAGGAAAGTTAAAAGTCTCAAAATGAAGAAAATATCAGGCAAAAGATATAAAAAGTAACA
This sequence comes from Leguminivora glycinivorella, assembly GCF_023078275.1. Taxonomy (NCBI): domain Eukaryota; kingdom Metazoa; phylum Arthropoda; class Insecta; order Lepidoptera; family Tortricidae; genus Leguminivora; species Leguminivora glycinivorella. The sequence goes on along the minus strand of NC_062983.1, from coordinate 17,208,579 downwards.
AAAATTGGTAAGACGATAATAACCATTCACACAGCAGTTTATATTATATCGAGGTAAGTGAGCATGTTTGAAATATGTCTTATTCGTGTTTACTTAAACGTAACTTTATATATTTATCTTATCGGATTTATATTGTATTCGATTGCAATTGGAATTTTCTTGTGGATTATGCTACTGCATAGTTGTCGTTTTGATATTTCTACTTTTATTTTAGAAGATTACTTGTGCTAGTTTGTCGTAGCTATTCTTGGAAACTAGAGACATAAAACAATTCAGCTTTTCAATTAACAATTATATGAAAATTATGATCTTTACATACAAGAGTACATTTATAGATAATATTTAGAGGCAAGTAATTTTGCAAAATTTTCTATTTTTAAATATATTAGTCTCTTAAACTTAAGTAATTACTTGTCAGATCATATTAGTTTATTATTTTGATCAAGTATACGTAATATTGCACTTCAAGAAAATTAATTTTTACATTCAAGAGATTGTATGTCTTATATATTCGAAATTTACATAACCACTTATCAATTCTAAGCGGTTGTTGTCTATTCAGTTACGCAATAATTTCACTTCTATGTTTGATTATTATCATACTGTGTTCGATTATTTCATATTCTTATATTTTGATAAAATATAAAAAGAGATTTGTAGAGATCGGAGGATCTAGTGGTGTCAAAGCTTAATTCATTGTACCTGTCAGTAAGACACAGATAATCAAGTCAGGTAAATCTTAATAGTGTCATTATTATCATTTTACACCAATTTCATAAACTTAAATAAACTTTCATTAAAAGGCTAAAGAGTAGGAAAAATAAATCAATATTAGACTTAAAAGGGTTTAATTTTCAGAGCTGGTTGTTTGTATGTACGTATGTAATGGGTATGTTTGGGATCATTTAGAATTTATTTACCATCTATTCAATTTTATCAAAATCTATGACGTGAATAATTACTTAGATTTGAATACCAACTTAGCAATAACCACTGTTAAGCATTTCCTATTTTTATGGTTACTAAATTTCATCACTTTCTATATTTATAGTTCATTAATTTCATCACAATCTTAAGATAACTTTAATCACTATTGAAGGAAGAAAGTAGTGCAATAATTTCAGTTTAATCGGCATCTAATTTAAGAATTTAGAATTAGTTTTTCGACGTATATGATTATTAAATCTGTCAAGATGACAAAATTTAGTTAACAAGGGGGTAAGTAGGTCAAAGTATAAAGAAAATCAGTTGTATGGAAAATGTAAGTGTATGTGTATGTATGTTATTTTCGTTTTCGTTTGCCTCAACGGGTAAACTAAATTCAATTCGCAGGGGGGCATGTATGCCGGAAATTATAACTGTAATTAAATAGTTTGCGTATGCAACGGATACAGTACATTGTAAGTGTATGTGTATGTTATTCTTGTTTCCGATTAACTTAGTTAATAACTGATGATATCAGTATCATCATCTTCATAAATATAATAAATATATAGGATTTATATCATAAAAATATTTTAAAAACAAGTTCTAGTAGTTTTATAATTTTGAATTATCATTTTATAAGAGTTAGTTAATAGTGTAAAACTTGCGATGTCATGGGGGCAAGTTTTATTACGAAGTAACTTTCATTAACATATTTTTTGAAATATTTATTAGAGAAACGTTTATCTGTCAATAATTGAGAGTAGACTTTAAAGTATAAAATTAATATGTTTCACAATTTTAATTTAAGTCGAATTTATACTGAAAACGTTACGCTGAAACAAAAGAATCCCGAATTAATCATAGCTACTGTTACAATGATTTGGGTACAGGAAAACACTAAAGGAGAGCGATTCGTAAATTAAACAAAAATATAATAGGTACCTATACTTATGACATATGTATATATTTTTAATGTGACATTTAATTGAAAATTGAGATAGCTACAATAAAGAAAAGAGAGCTATTCAATTATGATATCATACATTTTTGTACTGTCATTATCTAAGTGGGCTTGCAGGTATGACAGAAACAGTAAAAATGAGCGTATGAGGAAGGATGGAATCTGAATGAGTAGTATAAATGAGAGAAGAGAGGTTTAGCTAGATGAATAGATGGAGTTCGGTTGAAGATATGAAGGGTTTCCTCATGTTTGCAAGTCTGAGAATAGTGACGGCAGTTATTGGAATTTTAAAATGGGGAAAGGGTTACACAAACTTGTTACCACGAGAGTTAGGTGTTAGGATAAATAATTTATACCTTTTACAGGTACATTCTTTTGGTAACAACATACTCTACACGCTGCTAATAAACAAACCAAACACACCCTGTGTCTTTATGGGATGAATCAGATAATCTTGTTTGGCATGAAATGTGACTTAACATAAAATCATATTTGTAAAATTGTCAATATGATTGGAGTGTTGATTGTCTGATTACTCTTATAATTATACATAGGACATATGCCGAGAAAGGAGGAAAATTATTGACTAGTATTGAGTTGTGGACTGGTTTTTCGAACTATGGGGAGAACAATTGTCGGTGGTTACCTGAGAAATTGAAAGGCTTTTTCATTCTAGTAAAGAGATTTTTGTAGGTTCATAATATCTGGGCAATGTAGATAGCGGGTTACCTAATCGTGCAATGTGATTTAACTACCCATATGAGGATGCAAAGATTTTACCATTAGGGTACATTTGATTCACAACCAAATGCTTTATTGGAATGGGAATTCTGGCTGGTGGCAATTTGACTCATGTGTCTGGATAACCATTAAGTTCATAATTCGTGCTGGATCAGTGAGGTTCCTTTGAATATTGGTCACTTTTACTCACCACAACTACGAAAAGGGGAAATTGAAAATTTCAATAACTGAATTTATTTTGCTGGTTATTTTTGATAAACATTAATCAAATTATTTACTATATTTCTCTCTATCTAGGAGAATTATTAAATCAAAATAAGTTTTGTTCACAAAAGTTGAATCATAATTAACACTGGCCTCGAGAATGGCAGACTTTGGAATCATCATTCCATTCTTATAATACTACATACTAACATAAAAGTTACCCTGGAAGTCAAACAATTCTAGCACTGACTAGTGTAACACGATGTCAGGTGATAAATCCGCGATACTAGGAAAGTGGAGTATCACATGCATATAGAATTTATAGTTTGGAATCTCGGACAACTATCGATGGCCATGGCCAAACCATTCAACACATTTCACACCATATGGCAGTTGAATCTAAGGATTTGTCATTCAAAAGGCTAGTTCAAAAAGAATTTGTCTTAGTTTTTAAAGATAACCAAAAATGGATACCGAAATAGATATTCAGTTTCCTAGACAATTCAGGAATTAGTTGGAGCGGCTCTCATATAGAGGTTTAATTTACCGAAGTACTCATCCCGAAACATATCATATTTTACCGGAATTAAAGGGTTAAGACAACGATATCTCATTTTGAATAAAAAACATTTGTGCTCCGAGTCAGGTTTGAGAAACCATTCTCTATGCACAAATGTGGGGGCAATTGTAACGACCCGATGTCCTCGCCTCTTACAAATCTATGTATATAATTATTTGAATAATCTGACTTTGTTTCTTTTAGACAATTGTCTATGTTAATTTTGTGTTGTATGATTTCATAATAAGTAATATTCTAATCAAATAGGTACACTATTTGAATACAGTATTTGTAAAATTAAATATGCTTAGAAACAAAATTCCAGGAAATTGAAAATAACAATTCTCGGAATTTGGGCACGCACATTCCGCATAACGATCACTGTTGCTACCCGCAGCACAAGGCCACGCTGGGGAGATCACACGATAGAAAAATAATAATTATTCCCGGAATTCAAACGTACATAATTTACAAAGATCAACATTTCTAAAACTGTTGCCAAAAGCGTTATTATCGAGGAAAGCAGTAAATCGGGATAAAAATATGAAAGTTAGCGTAATTTACAAAATCAAACATTCCTTACACTATTGCCGTAAGCGTTGTTATCGAGGAAAGCGGAACTTTGGACGAAAAACTTCAACCAATGAGACGCTAGAGAATCGCGTCCCGGGCGTTTGGGGAGCGTCACCGAGAACAGCGCATGCGTCATATTCGGGGGAATAAAACTCTGAGCGCAGCGTCAGATGGGGTCATTAGGTTCGGGAACGTTGAAGACATAACATTATAAGAATAGGTACTTTGTGACTACGGAGAAGGCTGGAGCTAAGGTTCGCATAGTTCAGAAAAAGGAGTTGTGGTGAGTAAGCCAATAATTATGAAGAATGGAGGAGCTTGGAGCTAGTCATCGAAGGCGACATAAAGAAGACTTTCCGACATTAAGAAAACAGGTACTAATTATTCTTTAATAATTTTAGTGCGCAAGTGAACTACATAATTAATTATGTGACGTTTTTCATTGGCATTTTTATGTGTGCGTGTGATAATTTAATTAATACTATAAATAAAGTCCGTGTGTCATAAACTTAAGGAACCCGCTTTAAGTACGTAATTGCAATAAAACTATTTCAGCTAGATAAATACCTTTGTACATTTACATTCCGTCGGGACATTAGCTTGCTTTTATAGTGTAAATATTTCATTAACCAATTCACTAAGACACAATCACAGTTTATAAACAATGCTTATTGCTTTCCATTATCTTTCACTTACACAAAAAGTTAATAACGTGTTGATAATTTAAAGATTTAACTGATACATCCCGGCTCTGTGATATGCCTACAAAATAAACAAGTAAGTCCGTAAGATTAGATCTTCGCGAATACAATCTTAGTTCATTTATTACACTGATAGAATACAAATATACTTTCACCACGTAGTTCGCGTTCGCGTTGTATTTGCCTATCATTATGTATCAATTACAAACAATTTAGATTAATAAGACATCGCGTTAAACCGAGCGAAAAACGACATGCGATTTATTCCTGTGACGTAATAGAACTAAACCGCTCGTGCATTTGATACCAGCCAGCGCGGGTCTTGACCTTCGAATTTCAAAAATGGCGGATGATTTTGATCGCGTATCGCGAGAGGGCGCGAATTCTGTACTTTCGATATTCTATTTAACGTACTAATATATATTCTGTGATTTAATCCAATATCGTGTTTCAATGCGATCTAGTAGTTGTTTTAATATTTACTGTGTATATGAATAGTGATTTCTTAGTGTATTCCTAAAAGTCGATAATAATTTGGATTGCAAGTTCGACGCGACGCGAGGCGGACGGCCATTCTAAACTACACTGTGTGTTAGTACTGGATAACTGTGTGCGTCGGGTTCAACTTATACTGGGCGTGTTGTTACTGTGTTTATTTGAATTTAAAGTTATTTTGAATGATATGTACATTAAGATAAGTAATTAAATGTCATTCAATTATACGTATTTTTTATACTACGTCGGTGGCAAACAAGCATACGGCCCGCCTGATGTAAAGCGGTTGTTAAAAGAGAACGCTTATATCCCAACGCATTAGCGTTGGTAATTAGGTAAATTATTTGATTTGATTTGATTTGATTTACAATAAAGCAGTTTTACTTTTGATTATGAATTTATAGCAAGACTAAGCAATCTTGATACTGTAGTATAAATTTAATGATGATAAATAAATAAATAAATATATTATTGGACATTCCTACACAAATTGACTGAGTGTAAAGTAAAGAAGTGAGTGATATTTTTTGTTTAGTGTTCTGAATTACGGTTTGATAAAAGAAGTGACTTTACGATGTTTTCCTAAGGAAATAACTATATCATAATATCATGAGATTAGATGATTATTTTGTTTATTATGTATTTTGATTACTATTTGAGTACACATAATATATTTAATGAGTACAAATGTTACTCGTCAATATAAACAACAATTACGATGAGTTAACACAGACTTATTGCATTACTCAAATATAATGAATATGGGGAATTATGTCCCAAATGATATATTTAATGTGTACAAATGTTACTCGTCAATATAAACAACAAATACGATGAGTTAACATAGACTTATTGCATTACTGAAATATAATGAATATGGGGAATTATGTCACAAATATTATATATAACATGTACAAATGTTTCTCGTCACTATTAATAACAAATACGATGAGTTAACATAGACTTATTGCATTACTGAAATATAATGAATATGGGGATTATGTCACAAATATTATATATAACATGTACAAATGTTTCTCGTCACTATTAATAACAAATACGATGAGTTAACATAGACTTATTGCATTACTGAAATATAATGAATATGGGGAATTATGTCAATATTATATATAACATGTACAAATGTTACTCGTCAATATAAACAACAAATACGATGAGTTAACACAGACTTATTGCATTACTCAAATATAATGAATATGGGGAATTATGTCCCAAATGATATATTTAATGTGTACAAATGTTACTCGTCAATATAAACAACAAATACGATGAGTTAACACAGACTTATTGCATTACTCAAATATAATGAATATGGGGAATTATGTCCCAAATGATATATTTAATGTGTACAAATGTTACTCGTCAATATAAACAACAAATACGATGAGTTAACATAGACTTATTGCATTACTGAAATATATTGAATATAGGGATTTATGTCACAAATAATATATTTAATGTGTACCAATGTTACTCGTCAATAATAACAACAAATTAGATGAGTTAACATAGACTTATTGCATTACTGAAATATGATGAATACACTATGCAACATATTACTAAAAGTTCTTTATGGGGAATTATGTCCCAAATAATATATTTAATGTGAACAAATGTTACTCATCAATATTAACGAGAAGTTAGATGAGTTAACATAGAATTATTGCATTACTGAAATATAATGAATACATTATGCACCATATTCCTAAAAAGTCCATATGTGGACAATCCTCTCTCACGTATGTTGAATAACATCATTGGTATAATTTTACCATCTATATTATTTTCTTTTCTATATTATTATTAGCTGTTTCTACTTAGAAGATTTTGAATATTTGATTGAAATTAATTTTGATAATGTTTTTTAACATTTATGAAATATCAGTTCATTTTGATGGCACGAAGTAAGATCTTTATTATTTCTTCACTGCTGTTTGATATGAAATATCAGTTCATCTTGATGGCACGAAGTAAGATCTATATTATTTCTTCGCTGCTGTTTGACATAATGTTCAGGTGGACATTTTATGGTTTAAGTGCACTAACCGAGCGGAACGCAGAGTTAGGAGTCGTACTGTATAATAGAAACAGTCGATTCGCGCAACTTATACCTAATGAATTGTATTCCTGACTAAGGTCATATTAAGGCTAAGGCCTATTACAATTATTACCTAAGGGTAAAAAATGATCTACGGATCTGCCATCAAAGCTTACAGTCTGACTAAGGTCATATTAAGGCTAAGGCCTATTACAATTATTACCTAAGGGTAAAAATGATCTACGGATCTGCCATCAAAACTTACAGTCTGACTAAGGTCATATTAAGGCTAAGGCCTATTGCATTTATTACCTAAGGGTATAAATTGATCTACGGATCTGCCATCAAAGCTTACAGCTTTTGGGAATGGGTTATGGGATTAGCTTAGAGTGAAATGAAGTAGGTAGGGGTTTCTGGTGAATACTTGACGTTTCAATCATCGGAATACCATTAGGAATTGTGAAACGTTTTCTAGCCATTCGCTGAGTCTTATACTCCTAGGAATAGGGAGGTAGGGATTAGGAAGCCCAATCGAGGGATTTTCCCACAGTGATTGGTTTAGGGAGACTCCATACCCCACCTAGTATAGGAAGCGTTAGTTTTAGCATTCAGATTTTATTAGGTTAAATTCCATAACTTTAGAGTCACTTCGGCTTATCCGACGCTTCTCGTGCGACAGGAGTCACAAGTAGGAGTTGGGGATTTTTACCAAAAACCTTTTTTTTATGTTTATGTATTTATTATCTACATCGTTGCACCTGGAAGGACTACAAGGACCATTGTTTCTACTCCAGCTGAGCTACTGCTATTGTCAACCAACTCCAACGACTGACGAGAGTTCCAGTATCCAGATTCTGCAGTATAGTACAATTACATGAATGATTACTTAACTAAATTATTATTGTGTTTGTTATATTACATTGATTAAAACATGTTCTTTGTTACTTTGCTTTTGTTATTTATCTACTTCTCATAATAACCTAACTTTAATATAATCTAACTTTCTAAGATCTAAAACTTTATAGTAAATTACCTATAATTAATTATCTAGTTTCATTAAATTCCAGTTTTGTAAGGTATGCCACTCTCCTCCTTGTTAAAGAACCAGGGGTTACTACGCACAACTACGGGGTCCTACCACTTACTAGACGATCACATCACTTTTATGGCCAAACGTTTAAATGCAAGACAGAGACAGATAGTTAAAGTAGATTCGCTTTTAGGGTTCCTTGAGATTTAGATTAGTTATTGGGTCAATGGGTCTTTGGGAGTAAGGTAACGTTTAGGTGGGGCGAGGGGGCTTTTACAAGTTTTGTGTGGGGGTCGCAATTCGAACTACCCAACAATTATATTAAGAAATGCACTTGGTTTTGATTATCAACTTGAACCGTTTGCGCACTGGGGATGTTACTCTGTCGACACACAACACTGACGATATATTCGATTTAACGACCGTCGATATTATTTTCCGATTCCATGTGGATGAGATCCAAAAACCTTCATCCCGATTAAAATTGCGATGATTTTTGATTTCAATGACTTCACGCACTTTTCTACTGTAAAAATGGCGTTCCGTGAAAAGGGCTTTAGGGTCATGCAGTTCGAATTTCTGTAATAGTGTTATAAAATAGTAGTTACATTATTTCGATTGTATGAGATCAGCTTTTGGCGACGGCGACGTATTTGTGTGATCTTTATTTTTTCCAAACAGAACACCACGTTAATTCTACTTTCAAAACGAACAAATACTTCGAATTAGATGAATAGTATTGAAACACGCTGCCTCTGCGAAAACGAAGCAAGATAAAACGTCTATAAAACAACCAAGTGAATGTTTGAATTGAAACTTCGAAAAAAGGTTCAGGGTACCTATCCAACGTCACAATCGCTTACCTATTCCACGTAGCTCTAGCTCTCTCTATCTCTCTTCTGCAGCGTGACAGAGACAGGCTGCGTTTCGACCGCCACGTAGCATCAACGATTGTCACTTCGGCTAGGCAGTAAGCCCAAATCGTTAATTCGGCGCTCAAGCTCACCGATTAAGTTGTTTCACTCAAACAGTGTTGCTTTCTGTTTTGTTTTCATTTGCTTTGCACTTTACCGCGTTTGGAGTCAGGGCTGGGATGGATTCGCGAAGATATATTCTTATACCAATTTGATAGTCACTCTCACACGTGGACACCACAGGTATAAAAATATTTTTCTCTTCTTCTTCTGCCTGGCTCCTTCCCATTTACTTGGGTTCGATCCTTCTAATCATTTTTCGGTGAAGGAAAACATCGTGAGGAAACCGGACTAATTCCAAAAAGGCCTAGTTACCCTTCGGGTTGGATGGTCAGATGGCAGTCGTTTCCGTAAAACTAGTGCCTACTCCAAATCTTGGGATTAGTTGTCAAAGCGGACCCCAGGCTTCTATGAGCCGTGGAAAATGCCGGGATAACGCAAAGATGATTATGATGGTCCTTCTAATCATGCGTCACCAGGTCGGTCCTGGGTCGTCTCTTGTCTTAAGTTTCCATTCTTCATATCTTTCCTGACAACTGCCATCCAGGCAAAAAAAATATTTTTTAAATATTTTATTATTAAAAATATTTAATTTATTTGCTCAAAATCATAAACCATAAACAAAAATATCAAAATAATACGAGTGTGTCGTTAAAGGTGTTTAAAAGAAGTAGCACAAGTCATGAGGCTTAAGTAAATATAATACCTAATATATTATCATCTATTTAACTATGTATGTATACTATGTATTTATAAATAAAAGTAGAGGTTAAAAAACTGGGTGTATTCTCAGTAATAATGTTACTTTAAAAATCAGTTTTGTGCTCTATACCGATTAAGTTTTTTCACTCAAAAAGTGTTGGTATCTGTTTTATTTTCATTTGATCTGCACTTTACCGCGTTTAGTTAGTGCTAGATTCGGTAACGAGCGGTTTTGATTGATAGTTGCTATATATGTCACGCTTTTCAAGCTTTGAGCTGTATGTATAAGTATGACAATTTTTTGTAAACTTGGCGCTATAAACATACAGACTTCAAATTCTATTGTAGGTACTACCTAACGATCATTTCTCAAATCCAAAACGGAATTGATTTATTATTTTAATGATATTTTTTTTGTATTTTAGCTGTGAATAGAAACCTGTGATATCCATAAATAACACAACAATATAAACTCACGATAGACCGTTTAAAACATTATTTAATTTTAGAAGTTATCCTGATTCCGAATATACCCTCCGCTTAGTCATTCAAAATGTTCCAAGATTGTTGAGCGCATGTTATTTCAATCCATGCTTAATTACGCAACGTTATAATTAGCAATTCTCCAAGTTTTAATATTTGCCATTGAGAAAGTCAAGTTTAGCGGAGTTGCTTAATTGATATTACATTTTTAATTACCGTTTGGAGTTCACACCTAAGCTTCTACCATGATTTTGAAGTTTTTGAATAATTTCTAGAAAGCATAAACAACTAAATGTGCCTATGTATGTTTTTCATATTAAGTAGATAGGTGATACATTTATGGGTCTAATCATACACTGTGAAACATTGTTACAATTATGTGAAAAATAAATAAAAAACACAATCATTAACATAAAATTCCAATAAAATGATGATGTCTAACTTGATACTATTTTATACATAAAAAAATGATCAATACAAATAATTACAACACAATTAGAAAAATCAATGAAATGACAATTAAAAACAATAATAATAAATAAGACTTCGTGAATACAATTTTTTTATAAAATTACAACACAATTAGAAAATCAATGCAATCATTAATAAATAAGAATTCGTGAATACATTTTACGAGTTAGTGTAGGTATTTCATGATTTTTCACCGTATTTTCTCCAAACCCGTATAATTATGTCGTGTTAGTCCGGGTACGAAACAAAAATTGCGCTGTTCTACCTTCAAATCGATAAAACAACAGAAAGTTCTTACTTTTACGCGTTTTTATGTTTTATTTATCTAGAACTAGACGCAGATCACGAATAATTATAGTCATTTTGTGATTTTAGCAATGGGAACAAACACGAATTCAGGCCTCAAAGTACAGCAAAAGACAAAAGTGAGTAAAATATCTGTAATAGTACATTTTGCAACAAGGGGAGGAAGTTGAATATTACTAACGAGTTAATATTCATACTCCCCGAGTTACACACAATGTTTTTCATCACACTCGCAATGTAAAAATATGTAAATAGATGTAAAAAAGTTAAGTACGGTACAAGAAATTTCATTATTCCCTTGGGAGAACGATTTTTCTATAATTCACGCTCCGCCTGCGTGCAATAGCACATTTAAAGTGCGGGTGTGATGAAAAATTAATTAAACTGTCGAAAAAAGTTATCGGGAATTATGAGACTATTTACATTTTCTGTTTCGTTTTCGAGTAACGTGTTTAAAACTTTAGTTACTCGTGGTAGGGCTGTAGAGTAAATGGCGTTACGATTGTTCGCTTTCAGTTTACTTTGGAATTGTTTAACAGTTACAACTTTTAAATTAGTACCTGGGACTAATTATGATCCGGGAGAGATCCTTTAAACGCTTAGATTGAGGAAATTTTTTGGTCTTGGATTTATCAAAACACCTAGTATATATACCGATAAGACACAAGAAAAGAGCGTACCCATCTTAAACACCGACGATGCACCTCCAACCGTTTTGGCGTTTTGGGTGTTCATAAGCGGCAGTGATCGCTTATCATCAGCAACCTGTCAGCTCGTTTGCCTCCTATCGCGTCAAAAAAATAAATAAACTGAAAAGATTGCCTTTGACATTTTCAAATCCTATCCTTAACAAGGAGAATCACTTCGTGGGCGGCCCTCCCGGAAAAAGAAAGTCAGCACGCCCAATGGAAAGATGGACAGACGAAATAAAAAGAACCGCCAGTGACAACTGGATGACAGTAGCCCAAGATAGGGAATTTGGAGAAAAATGGAGGAGGCCTTTACTCGTCAAGAGGTCCTTAATAATACGAATACCTGAGACATTGTTAAGAAATTATTATTCAACTTTTATTATTAGCTACACAATTATTCAAGTCTGCATGAGAAAAAACTAATTGATTTAATGTTTTATATTTAATTTAATTTAATTTATTGATGTAACGATAGAGTGTTTAATATTTTAATGATGAATAATGTATTTATAATCAAGTTTAGATTATTAAGGAATTAAATGACTTAAATTAAAAAATCCTATCCTTAACGTATCTAGAAAAGTATACATCGCGCCTGTATTCAATTTTGATCAACTTCCCATACTTATTGAAAAATTTAAAATCCAAATGAACATTTCATCCCACATTCGCGACAAATACTTAACGTTAAACACTCAACCGAAACAATTTAAATCCCGACACAACCCTAATCGATTAGTACTAAAACCAACACTTACATAAACTAACCCTAGTTGAACTTAAACCCTTTGGAATACGCTTTAGAATATTTAATTAAACTACATGGCTGATAGTACTCGCCATCAAATATATCGACACGGCCGAGGTTCTCACAATATCTGAACACAGCTCTTATATCAAGGCATTAAAGTGCGTGTTCAGATCTTTTTGGCGACCTCTGGCGCTCCGATATATCTGACAGCATTTGTTTTGGAACACAGCTAGTTTGTTTACAGGAGACAGGATCATTAGAGAGTATGGGTGTAACTAGTAATGAGTTTTTCACAATATTCTAGACTAGCTTTTACCCGATGTAAACAAACCATAAATAAAAACGTGTGTCATTTGTTTTGGAACACAGCTAGTTTGTTTACAGGAGACAGGATCATTAGAGAGTATGGGTGTAACTAGTAATGAGTTTTTCTCTCTGGTTCTCGAACTCAGTGGAATATTCTAGATTATCATTGCTAGAAGCAGACTTAACTAACTCTCGTTTCGTTTACTTTCGTTTTTAATAACAGAGCAAGAACCTTAATCAAGACTGTAGAATTTCTATAAAAATAGAACATTTTGTAATAAGTACATATCATTTATTCAACGTAGAGCAAAATTTTGACGAACGTATATAGCTTTAGACTTAAGTTAGAATTCATATTATCAATTGTAATTTATAATCTTTTCAATCTTACGTGTAAAAGTGCCCCTGTGGCCTATTTGTTGAATAAATTACATAACATACAATCACGCCTGTATCCCATGAAGGGGTAGGCAGAGCACATGAAACTACTCAAGTTTCAGTGCCACTCTTGGCAAATGGAAGAAAACGAAACTGTGACATTGCAGTGACAGGTTGCCAGCCTCTCGCCTACGTCACAATTTAACCCATATCCCACAGTCGACTTCTACGACACCCACGGGAAGAAAGGGGGTGGTGAAATTCTTAACCCGTCACCACACGGGGAATAAATTATTTGTATTAAAAGCAAAATTAGGCGAAATGTTATTTTTCAAGTTATTTCCAAGTAGGATTTTTGTATCATAATGACAGTAGCAGCTTATTTACATAAAAACTATTACATTATTAAAAGTATCTGCCTGTTATATACATATACTATCAAATTTTTAGTCTCCACTGTGCCTTTTGCTGAGTTGTACCAGCGGGTCGATTTTTGAGTCTCACGCGTTCGAATTCAGAAAATTGTCACTGAAAATATTAGGCAAGTCACCGTTTTCAACCGGTATTTTAGTGACAGTGAGACTCAAAAATCGGCCCCCAATGAACTAGTTTATATTGGAGTCAATGATAATGTGCAGATAATTGGGGGTCCGATTTATCCTTGATTTTCACTAATTACTATACAAAATTTAGTTATACTGGTCAATCTATTAATTCTATCCATCTACTCCCTGGATTTTTAGTCTGCTATTGTATTCAAAAGTATTAAAGCATTTGCATTAAAATATGTGTGTTTGGAGAATTGGGGGTAATTCTTGAAATAAACACCGTGTTTTTTTTTTTCCATTAAACTCGACATGTCGTTAGGTTCGTTATCAGGACCACCTTGTATAACACTTTTAGTTAAATTCGCAAAAAACATTTTTTCGTAGCTTTCATACATAATAAATGAATTGATTAGTGTGAGAGACCCTTAAGAATAATATTCAAGTTAGTGTCAAGTGATTGACGGTATATGTCAAAAAAATAACGTTGGGAAGTGGTAAAGGCTGCTCACACGTGTTCAGTAATTATTTTTATTCTTTTAATAACTCGATAACCGTAAGAGTTAAGACGCTAGTTTCTTAGAGAATTAATTGTATTTGATCTAAAGAACCATACCTTAAAGTTACCGGAATTCAGTAAAAACAGGGTGTATTTATTTACCCACTGTTCAACACTAGTTTTAACTGCATACTTTAATTTGCCACTCGGGCGCCTCAATCCCTTTGAAAAGTAAGGCGGACATATTTCCTGAGTAAACCATGCTCTGGAACACTAACCACAGACCACTGAACTACGAGATAGATCAAGCATAGCGGGTGGTTATCACACGGTTGTGGTCAACTAGTGAGAAGAAAATATAAAAAACGAACTGTTACACATTTCAAATATTTAATAAAATTGTAATAGATATGAAATAAAACTATGGGAACGGATTAAATCGCGTATAATGAATTTAAAATTCCTCCCGACGTTTCGAACTCTTTACAGCGTTTGTGGTCAACGGGTGACTGAGGAAAAATTACAATGTGCAAAAGCTACCCACATACAAGAAATATTAACGAATCATGACCACAAATAATATAGATTTCTAAGGCAGGTTCACACACTATTAATAAAGCTAGTTATACAATATTCAAAGAATTTACCATTACTATGTTAAAAAATATTTACCCATTTAATCTACACAAAATTGACAAAGAACAAACTCCCATTCCATAGTTCCATAGTTTTATTTCATGAGTAACTATCGCGGTAACCGAAGACAATATTTTGTAATAGATATATTAATTAGATAATACATTGTACACGTAATAAGTTAAGTATATCTTTAAGAATATTGTGTGCCCTTACAGGGCGTCATGTAATGTACCTATATATACTTGTAACACCTACTGTAGCATGCACATGACTACAATGAAATAATAGTTATTTGTTATACAAGGGGGCAAAGTTGTATTTTAATGCCGAGTGTGGAATTGAAAAACGAGCAAGTGAAAGGATTGGTTCGAGAATAGAATCCTGAACTTGCGAGTTTTTTAATACACGAGAAGTAAAATACATTTGCACCCGAGTGTAACACAAAACTTTTCCCCTCACTATAGCGAGGAAACTACAACGCAAAAAATGCGTTTATCACTGCTTCCAGTAGTTCCACAGGTGGTAAATCATCTTCATTACTAAATTCACCTACTTTTGTAAATTTTAAAGCAGTTAATTTGACTTTATTCAAGGTCAAATTACTTTACCCACTAGTGGATAAAATACGTTTTTACCCGCTGGTATTAAGTGATGATGCGGTCTACGGTGGATCACGCTTACCTATGAGATACCACAACTTAGCACAACTTTTCGCTTCAAAAATAATTCCGCAATTCTCATAAGCACCCACTTAAAACATAAGTAGGAATAGGATACTAACAAAAAAAGTAGGTGATACCGCCTTTACCCTCACGCAAATATACGTTTGAGTACTGGGGGGTTACCATGACGTACTAAAGACGTTCAGTTTAGGTTGAGAGAAAGGGACACAGCTATAGCAGTTACATAGCTCCGTCCCTCTCTCTCAACCTAAACTGAACGGCTTTAGCACGTCATGGTAACCCCCTGATCGGCCAAAAGTAAAGTATTACTCATCTGAGAGCGATATGTCTGCTAATTTATCTACCTTTTACTTTAAAAATACATTGTTATAAATATCCACAGATATAGGAAAAGGACATGCCGAGCGATTTTTAGGGTTCCGTAGTGAACTAGGAACCCTTATAGTTTCGCCATGTCTGTCTGTCCGTCCGTCCGTCCGTCCGCGGATAATCTCAGTAACCGTAAGCACTAGAAAGTTGAAATTTGGTACCAATATGTATATCAATCACGCCAACAAAGTTTAAAAATAAAAAATGGAAAAAAATGTTTTATTAGGTACCCCACTACATGTAAAGTGGGGGCTGATATTTTTTTCATTCCAACCCCAACGTGTGATATATTGTTGGATAGGTATTTAAAAATGAATAAGGGTTTACTAAGATCGTTTTTTGATAATATTAATATTTTCGGAAATAATCGCTTCTAAAGGAAAAAAAAGTGCGTCCCCCCCCCCACCTCTAACTTTTGAACCATATGTTTAAAAAATATGAAAAAAATCACAAAGGTAGAACTTTATAAACACTTTCTAGAAAAATTATTTTGAACTTGATAGGTTCAGTAGTTTTTGGGAAAAATACGGAAAACTACGGAACCCTACACTGAGCGTGGCCCGACACGCTTGGACGGTTTTTATTGAATACGGCATGTGCCCGTCGCAAGTTCTTGAAATGAAATTAAATGAAATATTTATTTCCAAGTAGGCATTACGTCAAATAAAGCTACGCCGGCTCTAACCCCACTGTACACCTCAGCCTCGAGAAGATTTCAGCCCCCCCTCAGTTGGAGGGGGGTATCCACTATGGGACCGGCAAGAAACTCGGCGGGCAACTTTTTTCGAAACATTACATCTTATAATTAACATCCATTAAAGAACAAGATACAATTTAACATGCAAAAATATTTATCAAAAAATATTAACAGACTAGGTACTCTATGGAAATGAATTTTAATAAATTATACAAAGTGACTATGATTAATAAGAGATGTTAGAGATGTATGGAGTCTCTAAGTATCAAACTACGCCTAAAAAAAGAAAAATTATACATGATGAAGAAAAAATAATACGAACTTGAGAGTTGTAAAAGACTCTTGATGTCTCAACTAAAGAAAAAAAATACTTAATCTACTTTTTTTCCTTGGAGATGTATATGGTCTCCAAGAGTCAGAAAGAAAATAAACAAACAAGGACCGAACAAAGTGTCTCAATGTAATCTTAACTCAAAATTAATGTTAAAATATAATAGTATAGCCCCTATTAGCTAAAACAGACCGGACTTGAACCTTAATTCATTAATCACACAACAACAACTTTATGCTCAACGAGCTAACAACTGTGACCTTACCGCCGACGGCTTCTCCGCTTTCTAGTATTTTATGCTCCGAAGGTTTTCTCTATTGATTCGGCATCCTTAGGAGGTAGTCTACGCGACCAGCTAACGAACTTAGTTCTAAGGTAAAGTTTTAATTGCTCTCCAGCAAATCTCAGTTTATCTTTTCGCGGTCTCTAAGAAACAGCTTTGTTGACTATAAATTCAATTTCGAGAAAAGATTGCGGTGCCACCATTTTCTCTAATGGCGACCGTAATGTTGGCCTATTGTCTTTGCTGATAACACGTCTTTTGAGATCGAACTTGAAGATCAAAGTTATCTTCAAGTTTTCAAGTTCTAGTTAATTTTAGGATTCCTTTGTGGGCAAATATCTGACTCGTATACTAATTTAGCATTTTCATATCAAAATAGACATAATTTTAATAAAATGATCTTTACAGCGTTCGTGGTCAACGGGTGACTGAGGAAAAATTAAAATGTGCAAAAGCTACCCACTTACAAGAAATATTAACGAACCATGACCACACATAATATAAATTTCTAAGGCAGGTTCACACACTATTAATAAAGCCAGTTATACAATATTCAAAAAATTTTACCATTACTCTGTTAAAAAAAAAAAAAATTAACCAATTAATCTACACAAAATTGACAAAGAAACAAACTGCAAATGTCCAACACCATACAACACAAATGCCTCACAGCCTTCGTCGTGCTTGTTCCATTATCAGATGTACTACTGGATCCCAAGCCGGTGGTAAAGTAAAGCCATCCTCTCTATTAAAGTTTGGATATTTCTTGATCTCAATGGCCTCTCGCAACATTCTGGGTATATATCGCTTCTCCTTAGCGAGAACCAGAGGCTTGTCAAACTTTATAGCATGATTGACTTTATCCATGACATGTTCAGAGACTGCAGACCTTTGCCGACGGTGCTTGACATCCGCTATGTGTTCCTTCACCCGTGTGGAAATGCTTCGTTTCGTCTGTCCCACATATGACAGCCCATACACTAGCCACATATGACTAGCTACTGTAGGCAAATCTTTGTTTCAGAGAGCCCAAAGGATATGTGACGACCAACATTTGACCGCGGAGCTTCGACATGCCAGGCAGACGCTGTTGGCGAACGAGCTCAAGATACCGCGTGTCAAGCAGAAGGCCCGTTTGAAGATCCCTACAGTCGAGCGCCGGCCTGCAATTCTCCCCTTTGTTAGAGGGGTCACAGATAGGATCAGCCACATCTTGAAACGGGCTTCTATTAAAACTTATTTCAAGCCTATGAAGAAGATGTCCCAATTCCTGAGACCTGTGAAATGTCAAACTCCTCTACAAAGCGCGGGAGTGTACAGGCTAGACTGTGAGTGCGGGCTGTCATATGTGGGACAGAGGAAACGAAGCATTTCCACACGGGTGAAGGAACACATAGCGGATGTCAAGCACCGTCGGCAAAGGTCTGCAGTCTCTGAACATGTCATGGATAAAGTCAATCATGCTATAAAGTTTGACAAGCCTCTGGTTCTCGCTAAGGAGAAGCGATATATACCCAGAATGTTGCGAGAGGCCATTGAGATCAAGAAATATCCAAACTTTAATAGATTTAATAAAATGATTAGTTTAGCATTTTTTCTACTACATATTTAGCAGTAATATTTATTAAATTAACAAAAGTGGAAAAATAAGACTGATAGAAATTCATAATGCAGATATCTCAATTTATTTCAATTTATAGTTCGTCGATGCAAATCAAGAGGACGGTAGGTTTATAAATATGCTGTCATTTCCTCACAAAAATAATATTAAGTTAAAGCGGGGCAATTTCGACTGGGGGACAAATGTAGCTGAACTGATCCATTTTTTCCATGTATTACAATGCTTGCATTATTAATTAGATTGTTCACTGGTGTTCAGTGGATACACGTGGAACTCAATTTAATAGTGTAATAATGGAAAAAATGGATTCGATATAATTGCTCCCCAGTGGAGATTTGCCCCGCTGTACCTTAGTCAGTTAATTAAAAGATATCAACAAAAAATGTTTTAAATAGGTAGGTAATACCATAAAATACTCTTATTAAGAGATGGATTATGTTACGTCTGTAACCTAAATATTTCGCCTTTGTCAACATTGTAAAGGAACTTCAAAGGGACATAAAACATAAACCCTTCTATGCCTGTTCCTCTAAATATGTTTAGACCCAAAATCCTACACCGCCTTGAGCTAAACAAGCTTATAAAGGTCTTATTAAAAACCTTGAAAGTACGAAATCTCTTTTAATAAATTTCAGATAGCGTACCCACTTCAATATGTCGTTAGTCCTTTAGAACCCCGTAGAGAGATAGGTCTTTTCAAATTGGTCGGGTATCTGGGTGTTTATCACTCCGTAGTCACGTACAAGGTGTCCCTGCTTCACGTTAGCACCCCCTAATGAATTCTTACCTTGTTTACAATAAACCAAATGGCTTTTATGAAGGCCATTCATTATACGTATCTACAGATTATGCGTGATGGCGTACCGAGACGTGATGTTTCGCTGTTGGTCTGGGATCGATAAAAGTGTTCCTTTAATGAGATCAACCTGTAAGTTATTGGTGGGGGTTTGTAAGACAAACTTTGGAAACTGGTTAAGAAAATTACCTGTAATGCCATTTTACCCCGATAAAATTTTAAAACGCTGCGACAAATGCATACATAAGGCCTGATTTAGACGGCGTGCGAACTCGCATGCGATTTTAGTTACATTGCGGGCTGTTGAGGTTCCGTACAATTTTGCAGAGCCATCAAATACCGCAATGTAATAAAACTCGTATACGAGTTCTCGTACCGTCTAAATGGTCCCCTTAGTGAACGGTGTAACATGAGGAAACCAATAGATTTTAACCTGGTCAAAAGAAATAAACATGATACGATTATTCCAATTTCTGGCAAATAAGATTTTTTTTGCTCAGTATTCTGTTTTTGGATGTATTTTTTTTATAATCATCATACTAATATTATAAATGGGAAAGTGTGTGTGTCTGTTTCTTTGTCCGTATTTCACGGCAATACGGAGCGACGAATTGACGTGATTCTTTAAGTGGAGATAGTTGAAGGGATGGAGAGTGACATAGGCTACTTTTTATCTCTTTCTAATGCGAGCGAAGCCGCGGGCAAAAGCTAGTATAAAATAAAGCAATGAGTTAATGGTCACTTTTTGACAACTATCAACGAAGACAGTTTAATTATTCTCCATAATCTCACATTTCTTCTTCCTATAATATTTAAACCAACAAAACTTTCAGATAACTGGGTAAATGTAGTTGAATTTCACATTATGTGATTGTTAGTTGTATCATTATACCAGGAGGTCGCCCGCGGGCTGACGTCGGTGTCAGTTTCATTGTAATTGTTGTTGCTTAACGATATGTGAAGGCCTAGTTCAATGGCACTGCTGGGCAAAGGCCTGCAATGTTTTCCGACACTCGTCAAGGCTTTGTGAATGCCCCCGCCAATCAGCACAACTACATTAATTTTTAACAAGCAAAAACGTCTGCTAACGAATTTCCACTTTCACACATCCAAATCTCCATACCCTTTTATTCACACATTGATCTCCACATTATTGTTACTGGTGAATTCTCAATACTTGAGACTCCAGTGCCGTTACAAGATTTAATAGTCTGTCGGTAGGTGTCTGTCGCATGTGATACCCGAGCAAGCGAAAGATTCCAATATTGAACCGCGAGCGTAGCGAGAGCAAATCCAGCAATCTATTCAATATTTATAATTCAAAATAATTATTTGTAGGTAAATTCTACCAGCCAGCTCAAGGCATCAAGTTAAAATTTGTATGAAATTACTTTGCACTCTTGTGGATAAAATGCAATTTTGCTATCCGTTTTCGAATAGCAAAATTGATCTTTACCAGTTGATGTGGTGAAATAGTTATTTGTTATACAAGGGGGCAAAGTTGTATTTTAAAGCCGAGTGTGGAATTGAAAAACGAGCAAGTGAAAGGATTCTATAGTTGAACCACGAGCGAAGCGAGTGGTTCGATAATAAAATACTGAACTTGAGAGTTTTGTAACACACGAGAAGTAAAATACATTTGCACCCGAGTGTAACACAAAACTTTTCGCCTCACTATAGCGAGGAAACTACAACGCAAAAAATGCGTTTATCACTGCTTCCAGTAGTTCCACAGGTGGTAAATCATCTTTATTACTAGAATCACCTAATTTTATCAATTTTAAAGCAGTTAATTTGACTTTATTCAAGATCAAATTACTTTACCCACTAGTGGATAAAATGCGTTTTTACCCGCTGGTATTAAAGGACAAAACACGTGTTTCCGAGCTAGTGAGGGGAAAATAAATTTGACACAAGAACAGAGTTCACTGTTCATAATGTTCGTAAATACTTTTGTGCCTCATTAAAATAATAATTGACTTGAGCCGAAACCTCGCCCCTGCTTCCTAACCGACGAGAATCGCTCTCTTATCTAACCGTCACGTTGAGCTATCTCGTTCATTGTTGCATTGTTCCTCGCGAATCTGGCACCGTCTCGAAAACGTTTCACATTTAAATATTCTTGAAAGAACAATGGTCTATGCGACAATACCTTAAGTAACTGATGACGTGATGACCCGGTTCGAACGAAATGTACGTTAATTTTATGGGAGTGGGTTAATTTTTTGATAGTTAAAATAGAAAAAAAAAGTAATTACTAATAAAAAAGTACGTACGAAGACAAACTTATCCTTTCAAGGGTCCACTGAGAGAAATTTGCATTGTGAATTTAACAATAAGTTCGATTTGTTGCGGTTTATCCGTTTGAATCAGCCAAACGTATGTTTAAAACAATATTTGTCAGGTTGTTTTTATAAAATCGACTTGTTGATTCAAATATATTGCCGATTCAAATGACAAGTAGCTTGTTGTTTGAACCAAAGAGCACGTAGGCGCTATTTTAACCAAAAAACTTGTTGAACGAACATGAAAACTGGTTGTATTTTCTCTCAGAGTACTCATCTAAAAAGAAGAAATTGTGAAGATGGTAACAAATGTAGAAACATGTACCAGTACATGTGCAAGTGTGTGTGTGTATAAATTCGCACAATTTAAAAACAATTGACGACCGGTCTGGCGTAGTTGGCACTTGGCAGTGACCCTGCCTGCTTAGCTCGGTCCCGGGTCCGAATCCCGGTAAGGGCATTTATTTGTGTGATGAGCACAGATAGTTATTTGTTCCTGAGTCATGGATGTTTTCTATGTATATAAGTATGTAT
Source organism: Leguminivora glycinivorella (assembly GCF_023078275.1). NCBI lineage: Eukaryota > Metazoa > Arthropoda > Insecta > Lepidoptera > Tortricidae > Leguminivora > Leguminivora glycinivorella. Next base: position 17,185,984 of record NC_062983.1, on the reverse strand, counting down.
TTATCTATATAAGTATGTATAATGTATATCGTCGAATAGCACCCATAGTACAAGCTTTGCTTAGTTTGGGGCTAGGTTGATCTGTGGAAGGTGTCCCCCAATATTTATTTATATATAATTATTACACAAAAAAATACTAGAAAATTACACTGAAAATGCAAAAGATAATTGCATGAACTAGATAATATACATATTATGTAAGTTTAAAAAAATGATTATGATTATGAGGCTTATGATTACTTGATGACTTGTCTTAAAATGAAATGGATGGTTCATGTATTTACGTCTTATTAATTAACATAAAAGTGTAAGGATTTTTTCGGGTATCTTGAAGATATTTATGTGGAAAAATGCATGTTGAATGCACTGGTGGCCTAGCGGTAAGAGCGTGCGACTTTCAATCCGGAGGTCGCGGGTTCGAACCCCGGCTCATTTTTTTTTTATACTACGTCGGTGGCAAACAAGCATACGGTCCGCCTGATGGAAAGCGGTCACCGTAACCTATGAACGCATGCAACGCAAACAGTGTCACATGCGCGTTGCCACCCCATTAGAAACTTGTACATTCCCTTTTGCTGTGTTAAGTACACAGGAAAAAGGAGTGTACAAGTTCCAAGGAGGGTTCGGGTTGCCGACGACTCTAAAGGACAATATACGGAACAAGTTAGTTCCGTAAGTCCTTCCATCATCAGGACCGCACCCTCGTTGAGCTCTGGCAGCCTTACTCACCGGCAGGAACACAACACTATGAGTAGGGTCTAGTGCTATTTGGCTGCGGTCTTCTGTAAGGCGGAGGTACTACCCCAGTTGGGCTCTGCTCTAGATTTGAGCGAGACGATTTCCGCTGTGCTGTGCCCTACCACACAAAGCGTAACATCATTCGCTATGCCCTACCTCCTACAATTGTTATTTTGGTCATTTGTTTATTTTCCAGTCGCTTTTCGGTGAAGGAAAACATCGTGAGGAAACCGGACTAATTCTAATAAGGCCTAGTTACCCTTTGGGTTGGTAGGTCAGATGGCCGTCGCTTTCTTAAATCTAGTGCCTACGCCAAATCTTGGGATTAGTTGTCACAGCGGACCCCAGGCTTCCATGAGCCGCGGCAAAATGCCGGGATAACGCAAGGAGGATGATGATGATGATAGTAAAATGCATGTTATAAAAGGGAGTAAATGTATATTTTAGTACCGCTGGTTGGAATACTTGGAATTCTTTACAGGGTGGCTAGCCGAATGGCACAATCGCTCACGAAACGCTCACGAAACGAAGCGCTAGTAGATATCTATCTCTATCGCGCTTGCGTATTGGCGCGACAGAGCCAGCGGCGTATCGCTTTCGTTTGGCGTCGGAGAAATGCCATTCGGCTACGGGGCCAGAGCACGGAGTGACTCAATAAAAGACGCAAGAGTGGAGCAATGAAATTAAATGGGCAAGGAGACTTTATATTTTTACAGAAAGCATTTGAATAGTGAATGGAAAAAACTAGAAAAGTAAAGCAAGAAAAAGAACGTTTCTTTATTAAAAGTAATAGTTTCATTCACGCTGTAAAAAGCAAAATTAACTTAGTAAGTTTCAATAAAAACATGTTAGATGAATTTATTTTAATCGTAAGACTGAAAGAGAAATAATTAAAACGATATTTATTCGTTTATTTTTACTGAAAATATACAGATATATCGCAATCTGTACAACCTTTTACCACCAAGAGTGCACCTTATACAGTCCAGAAAATTGACTTTGAGGTTTAACAAGTTCGCCTTGTTTTCGAAATTGTGAAACTCGAAAACCAGGCGACTTTGACTAAACCTTTTTTTGACCGGTGCTCTTTGTTTAAAACAATATGTGTTTGCAGAGATTTTCACACTTTTAATACTACCTAAAATTTTAAAAAGTTGAAAATTCAAATACTAAACCTTAATGTCGGTTTATGGACCACTATAAGTGCCCTCTTGACAAGGTTATCCATTGAAATTTTAAAAAGTGTGAAAATCTCGAAAACCAGGCGACTTTTACTAAACCTTAAAGTCGATTTTCTGGGCCAGTATAGGGTGCCCTCGTGGTGGATAAAAGGTTGTCCATTAATTACCGGGCAACCTGTATATCGCAATCTGTACCACTCTTACTGCGTGCGTAGCCGAATGGCATTTCTCCGACGCGAAAGTTTCGTTTCGTGAGCGTTTCGTGAGCGTTAAGTGCCATTCGGCTATGTACCCAGTAGTCTACTAATGTACCTCTACCATAGGTTTATAAAGTTTTAGAAAATGTTATTTTTCGTTCTCGTAGGTAACCGTTTGGGGAGCTGACTATTTTCTCCGTTTCCATGTTATTTTTCGTTATATTTATTAAGGTACAGCGGGTCAAATCCCGACCTGTGGGCAATTTTATAACTTATTAATTTTTTCCATTATCACATTAAGTTGAGTTCCACCTTTATCCACTGAACACGCCTACCATATGTAACCGGTGGACATTCTATTTAATAAAGCAAACATTGTGAAAAATGAAAAAAAATTGGATCCCCCCTGTCGGAATTGTCCCGCTGTACACATTTGTATTTTCACCATCGACAGAAGACGAAACGTGTTCTTTTCTCATGATAGTGACAATAGAATAGAAACGAAATAATATCCATACTAATATTATAAATGGGAAAGTGTTGTGTGTCTGTTTGTTTGTCCGTCTTTCACGGCAAAACGGAGCGACGATTCGACGTGATTTTTTGGTGGAGATAGTTGAAGGGATGGAAAGTGCACATAGGCTACTTTTTGTCTCTTTCTAACGCGAGCGAAGCCGCGGGAAGAAGCTAGAGATTTTATAATTTGCAATAATAAATGGGTAAGTACCTCCTAAGATAGTTTCGAACCATTCACTCAAAACTGTGAAAAAACCCATCGAGCAATAACGAATTTAGAATCGCCCATTAAAGTCGCAGAGAAAACTAAAATGCCCCGTTGCATTTCAAATTAACCGGCCGACCTTTCGAAAAGCGAATTCAAATTTCGAGCGGACACAGTAAAAACGGTCGTGAAACAGCTAACCTCTTTGCGGGCACAGTGTGGCCCCACGTTTATTGAGAGAATGGAATTAGCATAGTAATGAAAAATATTGGTCGCCCCGCCGCTTGCTCCTCTCGCCTCCACACCCAATTTATCAGTGTCCAAAATAAAACAAAATTTATATACGAGCGGTAGGTTGTCACAAATTAACTGGCCGCACGCTCGGATAATTGCACAATAGCTGTATAACGTATAAAAGTGACCTACTTCGGTTCGAGTTGGGTCCTTAATGAGGTATCGAGTGTGAGGATGGCGAAGCTACGGTCAAGGCAGATAAAGTGGCACGATTTATGAAGTATGTTCCTCTATCTAGCTCACGTGATATAATTTATATTACCTAGTTTGTACTAACGAACGTACTTAAGTAGTAGAGGTATGTAGGTGACTTTAACGACAAAGTATTATCAAATATGTAATACGATATTTATTATTTCATTGCCACTTAAAGAGCAATGATTTATATTTTACTAGCTTTTTCCCGCGGCTTCGCTCGCGTTAGAAAGAGACAAAAAGTAGCCTATGTCACTATCCATCCCTTCAACTATCTCCACTTAAAAAATCACAATTCGTCGCTCCGTTTTGGCGTGAAAGACGGACAAACAAACAGACACACACTTTCCCATTTATAATATTGAACTGTAGGCAAAAACAGCCACTCGTTGATGGGTGCCACAAATTACAAGGCTTAGGCAGACCACACCAGAGATGACGGAACGACCTCGATGTCTTTGATACAGACTGGTTGGAGACCTCCAAGGATAGGGATACATGGAAGAATAAAAGGGAGGCCCTTGCCCGGCAGTGGGACAATATGGGCTAATAATAATTCGTTTAAATACCCCATAATTTTTCCTATTAGGTACCACCGTTTCTAGTATTCGACCAGCGTCCCTCCGTCCCAGGGCTATGTTAACACAATTTAAAAAAATTGAATTAGGAAATATTGTTTTAAGACAAAAGGCAGAACACGTGTTGTATAGGAGCAAACACGAAGCGGCCCAGAAGCCTCGGGGTTCGTACGTGACACCACTGGGTACGTAACCAAATGCACAAACGCCCACGATAATATCAATTTCGTAGCTATCTATCTCTATTGCTCTTGTGTATTGGCGCGATAGAGCCTGATTGCCTTTCTGTCGGCGTCGAGCGTCGACAATTGCCCTTCGGCTACGCTGGCTACTCTGCACTACCTAGAGATATTGATCTACTGAATCATTTCGCGCGATTGTACAGGTATAGGTGGCTCGTTTACCACGATTGTTCGGTCAGGATAATCCCATGGACATATCGGGTGAGTCCAGTAACAGGAGCAAATAAATGAAGACATAGATTTTACACCCCAAAGTAATATAATATATAGTTTTGTAGCAACTTTTAAAGATTATGAAGACTTTTGGTTTCTGTTTTTTTTTTATAAATTGAACATTTGATTCAATGTTGAAATTGATGCGGCTTTTTTTCAAGTTTAAAAACGTGATGTGAAATGGTATAAAAACTATTACTTACAGAAAAATTAGGTAGGTGTGTAAAAAAAAAGAAAATCGAATATATTACAAGATTTTAAATTACAGGTCGTCTTGCAAGCATTTTCTTGCAATACAACGCAACATTGTCTGGTCAACAGTTATGTATCTATCGCTGTATACAATAGATGGCGTGGCGCCAGGCCTACGTCACTCACTCGCGGTCGCGCGACACGCCTGTGTAGTCGCGTGGCACGTAGGTACCTACTAGATATTCTTCTGAATTTTACGTGGTAAATCATTAGTATTAGTTAAATAAAGCGTAGGTATTTGTCGTTTTGCGGGCAAGTGAAGGATCTGTTACGTTAGTAACTTATTAATAATCTGTGGTGGCGCTGCATTTGGATATGCAGTTCTACCAGAATCGTATAAGATGCCTCAACTGTACATGAATACCGTTGGATAATCCCAATTTTCGACAACACTATTGAGAAATCTGTCTAGGACTGTTTTGAATCGAGTAAGCTTCGTTTAACTGCCCATTCTCCTTTCAGACACAATTGTGTGGATCGGGTTGTTTGTACAAAGAACGTAGCTTGGTTCGGGCTAGTCGAAACTCGAAACGTTTGCGGGAACTGAGTTGAGACAGTCCGGTGGTCTTTATCGCCTTTGAGGCATGCCTACGAGTAGAGTGCAGACTACCATATATTTGATTTTAGAACAAAAAACATGTTGAGGACGATGTTTCTACATTTTGATCTATCACTTGCAAGAAGCGAAATGTACTTTATTTAAATAATATAAGTTAGATTTTTTTTATTAATATGGACTTGAGGGCGGTGTTGCCCATAGCCAATGTCGAGTGAAAAGGGTAGGAAATTATAAACGCGGAAAGGAAAATGATGTACAGGATCATAAGTTAGATGTCTGTCTAATAACGTCTAATAACGGTGGAGGTACAGTCGAGTTCATAAATATGTGTAAATTTTTTCACTTTATTGCATCGAGTTAAGGTGAAAAAATGTACATATATTTATGAAGTTGACTGTACCTACTAGTATGTTTATGGCTTAATAGATTTTAACACTTTCGCTACCAAGAACCCAGTCCACGACTAGCCGATTTGTTTCCCCGTATGTAGCGAAAATGCGTAGCGACAAAGTGTTAAAACGGCCCAGCCACGACATTGGTCTAAGCGCGACAGCGCGGCGGCCATACATTGGAGCGAGACACAGCGATGGGACTTTTCATTCACACGTATGGCTGCCGCTCACCGCTGTCGCGCTTAGACCAATGTCGTGGCTTGGCCGTAAAGTCACGGTGAACAGAATGTTGCAAATTAAATATTTTAGAAAGCTTTTAAACCGTTTTTTTCTTTAATGAAAAATGAAAATGAAATTGAAATATTTATTTTTCAAGTAGCTTTTAAACCGTTTTGAACGTCAAATAAAGCTACTTTAGTTTTTTAGTAAATATTACTTCTTAATAGGAGTGTATGTTATAATAGTAGATACCAGTAAAATAATAAATGTCTCAGATACCTATTTAATTGTCAGCCGAGGCGAAGCCGAGTTCAACAAACATGTTAGATCTAAGGCTTTCTAACTTACAGGCCAAGGTGTGTATTTTTCTGTTCGACGGAGCCGGGCAGCGGTAACTTCGTTTAGCGCAGCGGCCTGAAAGTATTCCGGACGCAGGACCGAAATATATTTTTAAAAACATTTTATAATCTGTTTCCGTATTTGAGTTTCGTCATGTTTTAATGAATTTTGGCAAACATGAAAATCTCGCCATTCTACGTAACGGGAATAAATACAAAATTCCAATTGTGATAAAACAACATTTTTAATTTTCTGCGAATCTAAGAAAATAAATATATTTTCGAAACTCACATAATAATTTTGTAGAACAAAAAACGATAAAACTGGGTTTTTAACCCCCGACGCAATAACGACGGGGTGTTATAAGTTTGATGTGTTTGTCTGTCTGTCTGTCTGTCTGTGTGTGTCTGTCTGTGGAATCGTAGCTCCCGAACGGATGAACCGATTTAGATTTAGTTTTTTTGTCTGAAAGCTGAGTTAGTCGGGAGTGTTCTTAGACATGTTTCATGAAAATCGGTCTACTATGTCGCTGTCGGAGTTTTTTCAAAATTTTAATTTTGTGGTTATTTATTTATAAACTTTCCTTGAGTTTTTACTTATCAAATTTTATCAAAATCTGAAACCGCAATGTAAAGTTCTTAGCTTTTGAAAAAAAAAAATTGTTTTGAGTATAATAATATTTAATAACTTAGTTCTATAGTGACCGCCGACGGCGTGTACTATTCTCCATAGAAATCATTTACGCAGTCGCTAGCGAGTATCGTCAGCGTAAACTCATGGTAGCCACATAGAGGTACTGACGTAAAAAATAAAATCGAAACAAATAAGAATAGCATTAAATATAATTATTAGGCTGGAACGAATCCATTTATGGAATCATAACGAGTTCCACGCACTGAATAGGCAGGTACTACTTATAAACGTTTCTCAGAATCGTGAAGAGGTTTACCTTCTTTGGGACTTTAATTTAATTGGGTTTTTGTAACATTTTAGGAAGATAATAATTGAAACTCTGATTTAGACTTCAAATTGATGGATTATATACACGTTTTTATTTTATAAAATTAAATTTATTCTGTAGGAAATGTAAACTGCTACATTTTGATAAAATATTTAAAAAATAACCATATATCACAGAGAGGTACTTTTTTTCTACTCAAGTTTAAAAGACTGTAATGATGATAATGATGAAAAGTAGCAATAAGTACAAAATTATGAACTCCGAACTGCGCGTACGTAATGTTACGACCAGAATTACCTACACAAATATTGGCCAGAAAAATATTCCATATTTCTTATAAATGATGTTAGGTATTAGCTGGGCTAAAAGATGTCTATCGCGTCCGGCCTATCTCAACATCAAATACCAAATACCTATCAAAGTCTAATTTTTGTACAAAAATAAATATAACTGTACAAAGTATTTGCTTCAATCGTTCAAAGCCTGATTTTCATTTCTTTTGAATGCTACCCTCATCACAACCGCGCAAAGATCTCTTTCAAGAGACACTGCCCTTGTATTCGTTAATACTTTTCTAAGCATCTGCTTTGAAATGTAATAAAAATCGGCTTACTAAGACACGTATGGGTCCCGAACGCGAAAAGTAGTATAGGACAAAATTATTCCTGCGCGCGGAAAAATTATACCCACCAGCATTTATTGAACTTTCCTGAATTCCGTAACTGCAAAAGTAAGTTTGCCGAGACGTTTTATAAGAGTCACGTAAAGTAAACACGTCTGAACATGTTCGCAGTTTTATTTCACGTCGATGTAAACACTTGAAAGATGAATTTTTCGCTCAACAAACAAAATTAAGTTTTTTAATATTTTCCCTTTGACTGGGGTGTGATATGTTTTCTTCGCAAGCCGTAGAAATGTGTACGTTTTATGTACCTTTATGTTCGCTTTAGTTCAGCAACCTTGGTAAGTTATACCTCTAGAGCTGCAGACTAGGTATATATAGTCAGCACAATACCTTACTATACTTACTCTTAATCAAAGACATACAACTCCGTATAGACAGATAAATAGTCTAAGAAGAAAACGTACCTGAGTAGTACCATACAGAAAAAGGTACGGTGGCCTAGATGGCATTGCACCTTTGGGGTACGCTCAGCTAGATGGCGCTAATATTAATATTTGACATTTTAAAACATATCAAGCTAAGAATATGGGCCAAATTGTCAAAACTGAGGTTCAAAAGTTTTAAGCCTGTGCATAGATTAAATATAACAAGATCATACCATCCCATACATTAAAATGCGACCGCCTAAGACCGCGCTTACACTACACCACACATAGATGGCGCCACAAAAAAAATGTCTTGTAGCTTTCGATTATACTTGTAGATGGCGTTAAGTGTCACTTTTGACATAGATTTACAGCTCGGAATTGACACTTAATGCCAATCTACAAATAATCGGTGGCAACAAGGCATTTTTTGTGGCGCCATCTATGTGTGGTGGAGTGTAAGCGCGTTCGTAGACGGTCGCATTTTATTGTATGGGATGGTATGATCTTGTTATATTTAATTTATGGCCTGTGTCAAGAGCTGGCAGTATATGCACTGTGATTACACATTTTACTTCGACGGTAACTCTCTATAATACTCGATCCTCTTTGCTCTTAATAAAAGTACGTTAGATATACATAAATCTCTATGGTTCATTATTTCTGACTGCGGGTAGTTTCCCCATTGACCACAAGCCGTCGTTAAGGTTTCAAAACATCGGTGAAAAAAAAAAATCTGATGGGATGAAATCTTATCAAAAATCTTTATTTCAATAAGAAAATGTACAAACAGATAAGTTATGAACTATATAAATATTGTACAAACAAATTTTAAATAAGTAAAATAAGTTATAAAATTTTAATTTTATATTTATAAAATTTTGAGTCCAATTAAATATGTTTTAATAAATCCTCGTCAATACAATACGACCGGTCTGGCGCAGTCGGTAGTGACCCTGCCTGCTACGCCGCGGTCCCGGGTTCGAATCCCGGTAAGGGCATTTATTTGTGTGATGAGCACAGATATTTGTTCCTGAGTCATGGATGTTTTCTATGTATATATATTATATATATCGTTGCTGAGTACCCACAACACAAGCCTTCTTGAGCTTACCGTGGGCCTCAGTCAATCTGTGTAAGAATGTCCTACAATACTCTGTCTAGTCAATGCACCGTAAAATAGATTAAATCAATACTGTGTACGTATTTATTTCGAAAAGTTACGTAACTTTATGTTATAAATATAATTTATAAAAATATCATATTAGTACCTAATTCAGATAAGCTCCCAAATGTTACATCATGTCATCTTGGTACTCCCTATGATCAACTAGCATAGCATAATGACACAACATGTTATCTCATGACCTACGAATGATATATGAGTCAGTATTACTATGACAATTATAGCCAAGATCACAGATAACCTCAAATAGACACCACATGATAAATGGTACGAAAGTTTTAACTATATGTGAAAATAGTTCTAGATTACATTATTTTTACTTACCTTCTCACAATTAATCATCGTTATTTTTATTGTTTAATTTTTATTTTTATAATTCACCACTAGCGTAGTACCTAAAGTAGCGGAGAACGCGTGTTCTGGACTGCAGCGTAGTGTACCTGTTCATGTAGTACGAAAAAAATATAAGTAAATATTTTCCAAAACAGAACATCTCTTCACAAATATGAAGTTTCTCCGAGAACTTTCGTTTTGGAAATTTAACAACTTTAAAATTGTCCGATGGCTGATCGAAGTCCTAAAGTTACTACGTCAGCAGAGCTGAGCAACCCAAAGTGGATTTTAGCCTCCGAATCTACACTTCGCCGTTCGCTCCTAGGGCCAGTTGCATCAACCACAGTTAACAGACACATCAAAGTCACGCAGCAGAAGTTTATGGAAATTCCCTCACAAAAAAAATTGCGAACACTAAAGTCGGTAGCTGACCAGCCGGCGTATTATGATTCCAATTTTATCATTTATCCACGTGGATAAAGCATCCGTCACGCTTTGGCAAGTCTGTCAGTGTGAGAGTGACAGTTGTCTTATCCTCGTGGACAAGTGATGAAATTGGAAGCATGATACGCCGGACTAAACTTACGAATAAGTCCAAAAGTCCGTGAAATGTATTAGAATACTCCATTTAATGTATGTGATCTCCTAAGACTCAGCACGACGGGAAGACGTGACGGGTCCCTCATCACTCAAGGGGACACTGGAGTTCCGCCCGGATATTATTCCTTGACCGATTTTCTATGGCAATATACTAAAATGTTTGTGGAAAAACGTGATTCGTATTGGTAATGACTTTTTTGGTCAATAGATCAAACTTATTTCGAAATGAATTGAGTCTGTAACTCTGTATTATAAAAAAAACACAATTTGGCGAATAAAGTTTTTTTTTAAGTATGTCGTACTTGTATATTTTTATTTTCTTTAAAATAATATAATATAATGCTAACTTGTGTACTGCCCGTGAAATTTAAAATGGTGTCTTCGATTTTCTGTAGAATTTTATGTTATAGTAAAATGACACTGCTGACTAAATAACACGCTCTAAAATCTGGAAAGTCATGTGAAAAGTTCACGCACAAAATGTACCTTGATCCTCATAAAGTGTTGGTTAACTTAACCTTTAATTGGGGCATGAGAATTTCAAAATTTTGTCAGTTTTGAAATCTGTCTAAATAAGTAAGTAAGTTATAAGATGTAATGTTTTGAAAAGAAGTGGCCCGCCGAGTTTCTTGCCGGTCCCATAGTGGATACCCCCCTCCAACTGAGGGGGTCTGAAATCTTCTCGAGGCTGGGGCGTAGGATAGATTTGAATATAATATGCCTACTTGGAAAATAAATATTTCATTTTATTTCATTTCAGTAGGATGAGAAATATACTCCTTAAGCCCAATTAAGGGTTAACCAACGCAACGCGACGTAAAGCAACGTCAAGAAATCGCTACGTCAGGTTGTAAGCAGTGTATAACTGGTGCGAAAGAGCCAGACTACATTTCTGCGGCGTTTTGATGGCGTTTCGTTTCGCAGAAATGCCATTCGGCTACAGGGCCTGAGGCCCATTGCATAACAATTTACATAACAACTTGTATTACAAGTGGATCTCTCTTTCTTATAAAAGGAATTACAGCTTGTAACATCAGTTGCAAATTGTTATGCAAGAAGCTCAATTTGGCCCAGCGGATATGGAAATCTTACCTGAGAATCTAATGATTTTGGGATTTACTAATAGTTATAGTTTGAACTTATTATTATAATGGATCTATCTATCACTAAATTATCCTACAAGACATTACCCGAACGTTTAAAAATCAGACTGATTTCATTTGTCAGAATACTTAAAATAAAAACCGGCCAAGAGCGTGTCGGGCCACGCTCAGTGTAGGGTTCCGTAGTTTTCCGTATTTTTCTCAAAAACTACTGAACCTATCAAGTTCAAAACAATATTCCTAGAAAGTATTTATAAAGTTCTACTTTTGTGATTTTTTTCATATTTATTAAACATATGGTTCAATAGTTAGAGGGGGGGGGACGCACTTTTTTTTCCTTTAGGAGCGATTATTTCCGAAAATATTAATATTACCAAAAACCGATCTTAGTAAACCCTTATTTATTTATTAATACCTATCCAAAATATATCACACGTTGGGGTTGAAATGAAAAAAAATATCAGCCCCCACTTTACATGTAGGGGGGGTACCCTAATAAATCATTTTTTTCCATGTTTTATTTTTGCACTTTGTTGGCGTGATTCATATACATATTGGTACCAAATTTCAGCTTTCTAGTGCTAACGGTTACTGAGATTATCCGCGGACGGACGGACGGACGGACGGACAGACGGACAGACAGACATGGCGAAACTATAAGTGTTCCTAGTTGACTACGGAACCCTAAAAACATAAAAGAAGCCGTATAAAAATCGTGATTGTTAAAAAAACCTTTAAATAAAATAAATAAATAAATATTGGGGACACCTTACACAGATCAACTTAGCCCCAAACTAAGCACAGTTTGTACTATGGGTGCTAAGCGACGATACATACTTAAATAGATAAATACATTCTTATATAAATAGAAATCCATTACTCAGGAACAAATATCTGTGCTCATCACACAAATAAATGCCCTTACCGGGATTCGAACCCAGGACCGCGGCTCAGTAGGCGGGGTCACTACTGACTCAGCCAAACCGAGTGTCAAAAAAGTCTTTAAAAAAATATTACGCCATGCGCCCAGCCTGCCAAAAGATAAGACAAAGCGACAACTTTTTGCCCCCCACAGATAATTTCACCGTTAGATAATCAACACAGCTGTTTATTCCCTGTATCAGTATGATTAATGATCATTGTCGCCTCTAAAAAACCTCCTTGCAAGACCATTACGGCGTTGACGACACAGGGTTCATATCCGGCAGCGGAAGGAGCTAGGGTAGGGGCTGGGAGACTCTTTTAGATTCTTAGAGACTCTAGTCTTTTGCAGTTTTTGGCAAATAATTAAAGAAACCTCTTTTAAGCATGACCATTACGGCGTCGACGACAAAGGGTCGTTATCTGGCGGCGGAAGGAGCTAGGGCGGAGCTGGGAGACTCTAAAATACTCTTAGGGATTGAGTCTTTTGCAGTTTTATAAGAATTACCTATCGATAAAGGAGTATTTTGTCAACAACACCTGTATAAACTTTAGTCACAATTAGATTTTTAGAGACTCGAGTCTTCTGCAGTGTCTTAGATGGAATATTTTTTGATTCATGTTGAAAATGGATATTATGAATATAAGTAAAAAAACTACTTCTTGCAAGACCATTACTGCGTTGACGACACAGAAACTATATCAGGCGGTATACTTTAGAGACTCGAGTCTTTTGCAGTTTTTAAGAAATAATTAGGTACCTATCGATGATTTGCTGTGAACTGTTTAAGACTTGAACCACATTTAGACTCTTAGAACTTGAAGCTTTGGCAGTCTTTTAGACTCAAGATATTAGGCAAATAAACATGAGTATTTACAAAAAAACCTTCTTGCAAGACCATTATGTTATGTCGTTGACGAAACGACACAGCTAGGTAAGGATTCATATCCAGCAGCAGAAAGAGCTAGTGTAGGAACTTGGAGACTTTGATTTTTAGAGACGAGACTTTTTCAGTCTTCTAGAAAGTAATACTAGAGGTATTTTGAAAATAATAACTAGTTTAAGTTTTAAACTATAAAGATCGTTCTTAGACTCATAAGACCAACTCTAAGAGTGAATAATGGGATATTTCCAACACTTCCGGTTACGCAAGGGCACTGTTTGTCGATGATTCATTATTTCCGGTTGCCTTGGGTATTTGTATGGGATTAATTATGATGTGTACGTAGCAAACATGCCTTTGGTCGCCTCCAATGTTTATATTTAATTAAATAAACTCACTTTGCTGCATTTATTATTTGTGTGAAAATTTGGATTTATATAAAATGAAGATACATGCCACATTTTTTAAATATAGAATTTAAAAATAAATATAAGAAGATATCATACAAAAATTGCGTGAAAAAAGATGTAGTTTTGTAAATTTAGCACATTTATACCAAGTAGTGTCTAGGTTAACATTACGTGAAATACGAGTATAATGAAGTGCTGAGGGTGAATAATTCTATAATTTATACTTTAGTAGCTACCGGGACAATTCTTCGAGAAAAGGCTCTTTTTGCTCGACTTGGCGGGGCACTGCCATGCCCCCAGACAAAACTACACGAATTTAATATTTCTGCCAATTGCTAATTTTTGCTTTAATCAGAGGAAGATATTCAGTACACTGTGAATATTATACATATTACATGTGATACTCGTAGTTAATACACCTTGTGATGGGTACCTGTCCAAACAAGATTGAGCTGACAATATTGCTGACAGTCACAACTGACAAAAACATGCCCGGGCAAGCTATTATGCACTTGTCAAGTCAATTGAATTGGGACACAAAGCGATATGAGGCAGGAAATTATACCTGGAAATTGAAAGGATACAATTACGAAGCTTGAATAATTCCATATACCTACCTAATCAAATCGTTTTGACAGTTCTTAAAAAGGAGCTGATTTGACTAGTAGGAAACTAGCCTTAATATGCTGATGCTGATTCAGTTCTCAAAAAGTTGGTACAAAAATTAAGGAAAAGTTAATTTTTTTTTCGATGTTGTTACCAAGATTTTTGGATGAATTGAGATTTTAGTAAGTTTTATTTTGTCATTACGGTTCTATAGTATGTATATTTTCTTAATAATAACAATTATCCTTTATAGGTATATCTTACAAAAGCCGACTTATATTACTTAATGTTGGTAACAAAATAGGATCAATTAAAATTTGCTGACGTGTCTAGGTACAAACTTTATGAGAACTGCTGCTATAATACTAGTAGGACATAAACATGGATGGGAGTAGTTTATTGTCAGTATTGAATTAGGACTCAAAATAAATAAAAATACCTTTTAAAATACCATTACTTCTACTTCTAGAATAAGATATCTATTATAAAGCTAGTCGCAGATCGCATTGCCATTAAAATATAACATTTTTTTACCAGTTACCACCCAGTTACTGATATATTTTATTTACGTACATGAAAATATTTTCATAATTATATGTGAGTGTGTTTAGTAAAACGTCTTACTTTGTCGTTTATAGTATGAATTTTCTGAGATGAATTTTTGGGTTGTGCCGTAATCTGTTAAACAAAAGCCTTTGTTTCTATTATTCACAGCGGCTAGCTCCCGTTTCCACAGCACGTGCTAAAGTCTCAGTGTAGTTAAAAAGCAACTATCATGATAACAATAATACGTTTTGTCATCTTCAAAAAAAGTTACCTACATACTGTAAACTGTTTCATAAATTTGAACCTCACCTGTATACATATTTTTGGCATTTTTTCTACCTTGGCACTTTTTTTTAATACTACGACGGTGGCAAACAAGCATACGGCCCGCCTAATATAAAGCGGTCACCGTAACCTATGGACGCATGCAACTCAAACAGTGTCACATGCGCGTTGCCACCCCATTAGAAACCTGTACCTACCTTCCTACTTCTGTACCTACTTTCCTTTTTGCTGTGCACAAAGGGAGTGTACAAGTTGTAATGGATGGGCATCGCACATGAGTTACAGGCGTCCATAGGTTGCAGTAACCGCTTTCCATCAGGCGGACCGTGTGCTTGTTTGCCACTGACGTAGTATAAAAAAACCTTATGTCCAGGTAAATAGGCTACTAGACTCGTATCGACTTTAGCACATCAAGTTATTGTTTTCTGTAGTATTTGACTTGAGAAATCAATATTTACAGCTTGCGGGCATTAAAAGTGCGTGATGACTGCGTATTTTTAATTAAACATGTGTGTATGTTTTTTTTAAATTATGAATCCGAAAACAGTGTTGGCCATTGGAGTGACGTCACATAATTCAAATAAACTATGGAAATTAGAGGTACTAATCTAATCTCCATAGAAGCAACCTCTATTGTATTAAAATTCATAGTCGTTGCTCAGCTGTGACAGTGTCAAATATTTTTTCTAAATATACTGACGTCATGTCATAGATATTTTATAGATTAATATGGCTGATGTTGTTTTTGCCTGATCACGTAAAAGTAAACTTTAAATAATTTTTTTGCAGGTTTTCAAGTCGTAATAAAATAATTATGGTACTATTTTTTGTCGTTTAATTAGACAGTAATTAATAATATAAGACATACTTTGAAAAAGGGTCAAGTAGCCTATTGCCATTAGTCTCCACCGTCTTGGTCGTTGTAATATAAATACATCCTTAACGAAACACTGAGTTCCAGGCAAGATAAAGTGGTCCCCTGACGAGCAGGAATGTATTCAAAATCGTGCTACTCGTGAAAGAGACCTATTCGAACGAGTACTCAGAACATAATGATATTTGAATTGTGGATTTTTAATATTTTTGTTGATTTTATGAAACTTTCTTTTTTTGTTACCGAAAATGTATAGAAATCTGGTATCAAAAAAGGAAGGTTTCATACAAACTACATAGGACATTTTGGGAAGCCTAGTGGATCTTGCTCAGCATCATGGACTCTATCAGCCTACCAATTTTTATCAAAATCGGAGACGTGCACTAAATGTACAAACTTTTCGGGAATTGCTCTATACACTTGCCATTTTCTATTATTTTTCCAGCTTCACCGTAAGAAACCTGCCAATTTGTTGCCACCGTTACTTTGAGTTTGCTTTGTTCCACTATTTACTTAGAACTCGAGAGTGCTCTTTGCTGTTCAAAAAAGTTGCAGTTTATGCCCGATATAGTTTGATACAGAATTGCCGTTTGCGCTTTCGGTTTAAATATAACTTATCCTGATTTGAAGTTAGAAAAAGCGTATATATTTTTAGCATTTAATGGTATACCGACGGTCGACTGGAATGAATAGGGATGACGACTAAATAAAAAATGGCATTCTGTTTAGTCCGTCAGTTAGATCGTCCAAAAATACTGGACACATATTTTTCGATATTAATGAAAAAATACAAAGATATAGAGCATCAAAGTTCCAGAGTGGGGGCTTGTGACGTCACTTCTAAGTAAAAATTGTACCTAGGCGTGACGTCACGCGAAACTTCAACGCACTGTACAGTCGTCATTTTTCGTTTGCGAGAAAAAAAATACGTTTCTAAAATTCTTTGATAATCTAACTGACGGACTAATTACTTTTTAACCGACTTCAAAAAAGGAGGAGGTTCTCAATTCGACTGAATGTTTTTTTTTTTTTTGTATGTATGTTACTCGATATCTCCGAGAATTGTGGACCGATTTTCAAAATTTTTTTTTGATCGTACGGGTATAACCCCGAGATGGTCCCACTGGCACCAAGTCGGGGTCTGATGATGGGATCCTGGAGAAATCGAGGGAACTCTTCAAATGTTATAGGCACATGTAATGTTTTTAGTGTATTTTTCAAAGGTACACCAGTATTTACGCCTGATGGTAATAATTTTATGTGGCTGAGCTGATGATGGAAGGTCAACTCCTCAATGGTTAGGAGTTAAAGGATAATTCTTTCACTAGTGTGCATATATTCGGACTGATACATATAATATCAATAGGAACCACTAAAAATCAACAAATAAATAAACTTTTTAACAAAAAATAAAACCGCCTTCAAAAATAAGCGCGTTACAAAACACGGAGAAACTAAAAAGCAAAAAATAATAAACCTTTGAATTCAGATTTCTTATCGTATTGCAATAATCTAAACATCCAAATTATAAACAAATCAATTATTTTTGGAGTCGGTACCAGCCTGCGTATGGTTGGGTGGGGCAAACAGGCAATAGCAAGGCGACGAACAGGTCTGGTACCGACTACAAAAATAATTGATTTGTTTATAATTTGGATGTTTAGATTATTGCAATACGATAAGAAATCTGAATTCAAAGGTTTATTATTTTTTGCTTTTTAGTTTCTCCGTGTTTTGTAACGCGCTTATTTTTGAAGGCGGTTTTATTTTTTGTTATTGTTAGTCGTCTCGCCTATTTGACGATATTACAATTTTCATCATCATCATCATATCAGCCGAAAGACGTCCACTGCTGGACATAGGCGTCCCCCAAAGATTGCCACAATGACCTGTCCTGCGCCACCCGCATCCAGCGGACTCCTGCGACCTTCACCAGGTCATCAGTCCACCTTGTTGGGGGCCTACCCTCGCTGCGCCTTCCGGTACGCGGTCGTCACTCGAGGACCACAATTTTGGTTACTTTCAACCCGTGAATATCAAAGGGTGTCACTTAAACTTGAGACATGGACAATTAAGCATGAACAACTTATAATTATGTAACATGCTAGGAGCTGGCGACTTTCTTGCACAAAGTATCAGCATTGCGATACATCAAGGAAATGTCGCCTCGCCAGCATCCTTGGTACCATACTTTAAAAGTCCATTTTAGACATTAGCTAGATTTTAAATTTAATCTTAAACGGGAAAACGTCCGACTTTGTCGATTGCTATAAAGCTTTGTCAGTTTATTCATATAAAGGATACAAGTAAATCTCGCCTTAATGGTATAGTATGAATTTTCTGAGATGAATTTTTGTGTTTTGCCGTAATCTGTTAAACAAAAGCCTTTGACGAAATGAAAGCTGTTGGGATTTCAGCTGAACTAAACCTCCCCCCTGAACCCAGCTCTCTTTAGAACAACTTGACTTGTCGCGTGCCTTGTCGTCCATACTTGAAGTCGCGCGTGATGTATGGACTCGCGCGCGACAAGGCAAGTTGTGCTAAGCTAAAAGGGCTGGTTTAATGTTATTCTGCATACTTTTTATAGTTTCATTTCATAGGTAGCATCAATCGCAAATTAATGATAATAGCCTTCCATTTTTGTCAAAATTCTATTTCCATACCTTTGTTCCTTATTTCTATGGAATTATTGAAATATCAATAGCAATAATCAAACAAACTAAATCACAACTCAATATATGGCCCACAAACCAAATCGTATGTAATTAATCTAAATTACAATATTTACTCATAAATGCATTCTCATAAAGTCAATTCATTGTTCATTATTAATTACTAGTATTATGTAGAGCCTCTACCATTAGATTTTGACGTTTTAGAATATTTTACTCTATGGTGTTATTTACTGGCCTTCACTAGCATCTATTTTAGACGATAATAAGGTGCAATGTCCAAGAGACATCGCTTTTGACAACAGACCTACGCGAGAGCGACATATTTTGCCACATAGCTGACAAGGGAAGCTTGCAACCGATTGGGACGTTTCGCTATGGTGTCTCATCGACGAACTTGCGACCATCTCCAATGCACTTTCGCCACTCAGTCCGCTTCTCCGCAAGCTTCTCCCAGTTTGAGTAGTCGATCTTAAAGGCTGATCAATCGATGGTGTTAACGTATTGGAAAATGTATGTAATTTTTTAAAGGGCGCTGTACACATTTTCTGTGCAATGTTTGACTAACTTGCAAATTACATGGAAAACGTCCGAAAATCGTAGTAGGGGCTAAATCGTGTACATAATTTCAATAAGGATGATAAATTAAATGAAATCAAATATTCGTTTTGTGCACGCGACTATTGGTTCCCTCATTTTGTAGGTTTTATATGGAGTGGAGTCAAATTAGATTACAGCCGCCATATCAATTTATGACATGTCATCATGAAATATTTAAGTGGTCCAATCAAGGCGCTGGTCCAATGATCGCAACCTTCCCCTATAATTTTGTAAATCACCATAAATTTAATAACAGACCATTTTTCAGAATTTTTAATTTGATTTTCACATTCAATAGATATATGCAATATTATTGAACAGCAGATCGTCTAGCTCTAGCATAAGTATTATTTTCACACGCGAGTCCTCAGTTCCATACTTGAAGTTTCGCATTCGCGCAAGAATGCATCTCTTGTTGGCAGGTCTGTAAAGCATTCACTACTTACATTATTGGCTTGCGTTCGGTATGCAATATGTATTTCCCGTCCCACTTGTAAAAGGCCATAAGTGCATGGACATCACGAATGACGTACGACATTACAGGTCGTGCCGGAATCGTGGCGGAGTGCAGCGGGAGATTAGCCAATTTGACAGCAATTACAGCCGATCAGCGCATGATTTATGTGTGTGCGTAAGTTTTAAGAGCTGAGCGACTCTTTAGGATACTCTTACAATGGATACTTAGACGGTCCGGACGATGTTTATATAACATAACCACAAAATTAAAATTTTGAAAAAACCCCGACCGCGATATACTAGACCGATTTTCACGAAACACGGCTAAGAACACTTCCGACTAACTCAGCTTTCAGACAAAAAAAAAACTAAATCGGTTCATACGTTCGGGAGCTACGATGCCACAGAGAGACAGACAGACAGACAGACAAACAGACAGACAGACACGTCAAACTTATAACACCCCGTCGTTTTTGCGTCGGGGGTTAAAAATATGGCGATACGATACCCATCTGTCAGTGTCAAAAGAGACATGATTGTTTGGTTTAAAATGGAAATTTTTGACAATAAAAGACCTATAAAGCATAATAGTAGCCACTTTCACGGCAATGAGGAGGCACACTCGAAGGTTAGTCCATTGCACAGATAAAGAATTTCATACGTGAGAGCGAGAAGATATGTTTTTTCTGTCTCTCACATATTAATGACTGTTCGCGAGCACAGCGCCATCTAGCGGGCCTCCCAAGAAGAGGACGACAGCCTCTCCCACTTTTTACCATCCTCTACGACACGGCACACAAGCCGCTCTCGCGATTTTGCAATTTTATATAGAATCGCTTTCTATCTCAAATAATTGTTAAAATTCATTTAATTAAGTAAAATAAAATCATTTCGTAAAATCAAAAATAAGAAGAAGTCATTGAATAGTACCTGCCTGCTGTTCCTGCAATACCTATTAGCCGCCAATGGCCCAACAATGACAGTGACATGCCTAGACACTTGCACAGGCGATACATTTGCATGTTGCAGATGTTGCAATTTTGCAGAATACCAGCGTGACTCAGCGGACCGTAACCATGGCAAAAACAGTCAAGAAAAAGTTGATTCACCCAAATACTAAATCTATTTGATTGAAGAAAAGTCACTTAAAACACTAACATTTATCTCACTCGCTTAGCGCTACAAACTTAAGCCACATCCTCATTTCCGAACGATTGATTGACCAGTCCATCCTGTAGCCAGTGATTTTGCGTAGGTATACCGTAATTTAGTTTTCCAAAATCAACGCCTGTGCCTAGTAATTATACTGTGGATGGAGTGGATGAGATACGCTTAAAGTGCTTTGAAGTTGCATTAAGCTAAATAAGAGATGTCTTCGAAAATTATATGTTCAAGCAAATACTCGTACGTACACGCAGCTTAGAGGTAATACCAAAGCAAACACAATTTAATAAAAATGTTATTTAGCTTTTTGTATTTCTTTATGCAACTCGCTGTACAATTTATATAGATATATAATATAGATTAAGGTACTAGTGCGACGAAACTGCGTCCTGTAACACAGGGTTTCCTAGCTCAGGACTTCCTAGCTCTTGATTTTCTGAAATTGTTAATTTATATATTTTTTTTTTCATTATAGAGCGCAAACAACAAACGTGTCTGCTCTATTCGAACTTTATTATACCAAAGTAAAGTAAAAAAAATCTGTCACCGTCATAATAATATAACAATGACACTGATATCTTACTCACATTTTAGAAGATACGAACACGGAAGTATACACCATGTTTTTTTTGTTTTCCGTTAAATTTGACACGTCGTTAAGTTCATTGTCAGGAACCACCCAGTAAGTCAAATTTGCAAAAAAAGATTTTTTATCATTTCCATACATAATAAATAAATTAACAGTGTGGGAAACCCTTAAAAATAACATTCAAGTTAGTATCAAGTGATTGACGGCACATGTCAAAACAAATAACATTAGGAAGTGGTAAAGGATGTCACACACGTCGTGTGCAGTAATTATTTTTATTTTTTTAATAACTCTATAACCGTAAGAGTTAAGATGCTAGTTTCTTAGAGAAATTAACTGTATTTGATCTAAAGAAGCTTCGCTTAAAGTTAACGGAATTCAATAAAACACGGTGTATAGTTGATGTCTGACTACCCGGCCAGTGGTCGTATCATGCTCGTTTTTTTGTCACTTGTCATATCATGCGTCACTTTCGCATATGCATGTTAGAACGTGACAGTCATGGTGACAAATAGACAACCGTCCATCTTAGCCCTTAACATCTTGAGCTTACTATAAGGACTTAACTAAAGTCAATAAGCTAGTTTCCTATACTTAAAATAATAGTTATTTGTTATTAGGGTATGCAAAAACCGGTTAACTTAAAAAACCGGTTAATAACCGAGACTTTTCCTTCAAAACCGGTTAACCGGTTATTAACCGGTTTTGAGGATTTTTAGTAAATGGCCGTACTACGCAATAATTACCATTACCTTTAAGAATTCTGATGTTGATGATATCGTAGCAGGTATTACTTGCACGATGAAGGTCATTTTTATCCAGTTTTTGGAAATTTGGTAAATGCGGAAATTGCTAAAAAAGGCTTGTGTGGTTTGAATGTGATTCGTCAGTTGCGTATTCTAGGCATGTCGCGAAGGTCTACAGCTCCCAGAGCCCCTAGTAAATCTAGTAATACAAGCAATTGATGTAAGAAAACCAAGATCTCCATTTTACCTTTCTTTTAAAAAATATAGTTTGAAATATACGGTAGACTCCGGTTACAACGACGCTCAAGGGACCGCTGATATTACGTCGTACTAACCGGATGTCGTACTATTGTGACTTGTTTAGTTAGAAAAGTCCTTTTTAGTATGCGTGCTTGCTCATAATTTGTAAGTAAAGCTAATAGTTTATACGCAATCGAAAAATACAAATTAGGTTCTAAATATTTAGCTTATAGAGGTAAGATTAGTCCCGAAGCGAACAAATTGTTAAAATTTTAAAAGCAATACTCCAAAAAGTTACGTGGCCACAATGTAATCTTGCTACTTGTTGTAGGCAAGACAGGGGGCCGTGCTTGGGTGGAAGTTGTTTCCTCAATTTACTAGTAAAACTAAAAACGTTGTCGCTCGTCGTTGCAATCGGACTTGACGGACGGATTCTGTGTAAAATGTGTCGTAAAAAGCGGCTGGTCGTTAAAATCGGAGTCGTAATAAACGGATGTACTTTCATACTATCACATACGAAAACCAAATAAATACCTGTGCTTATGTCGTTGTAAGAGGTTGGACGTTAGGTCTATGCGGAGTCGTTATATACTAACCGGACTCTACTGTATTGTATAAAATGTATAATTGAGTAGACTCGGGACTAATTTTTAAAATAAAATCATTACAGATAATAATGTTGTCAATGAAACGTAATGAATAAATCTTTATTATTACAAAACATTAAATAATTACGTATTTTAGAACCTTTTAATGCCTAATTTTCCAAATTTTGAGAAATAAATACAGTTTCGGTTATTAACCGGTTAGAGACTATAAAAACCGGTTTTAGACAGAGGCCAAAAAGTCTCGGTTAACCGGTTTTTCGGTTAACCGGTTAACCGGTTTGCACACCCTATTTGTTATACAAGGGGGCAAAGTTGTATTTTAACGCCGAGTGTGGAATTAAAATACATTTGCACCCGAGTGTAACACAAAACTTTTCCCCTCACTATAGCGAGGAAACTGCAACGCAAAAAATGCGTTTATCACTGATTCCAGTAGTTCCACAGGTGGTAAAATCATCTTTATTACTAGATTCACCTACTTTTATCAATTTTAAAACAGTTAATTTGACTTTATTCAAGGTTAAATTACTTTACCCACTAGTGGATAAAATGCGTTTTTACCCGCTGGTATTAAAGGACAAAACACGTGTTTCCGAGCTAGTGAGGGGAAAAATATTTTATGCAGTGCACAAAATAAAGCGTCGCTCAGAAGAAAAATATGGACAGTGGTTATGTTTAAACATAATTTCTATTTCATATATCAAAGAGAAAGGTTAAAACCGGTTTATTTCGATTTTACTCTGAACTTTATAAAGAACGCGAACGTTATGAGAACTTTATTTTAACCGAAATAAACCGGTTTATTCGACGAGCGGCGAGACGCGCCGGCGCCATGTAAATACCTACGTTCACACAGCGACTTTTTTGTTCGGTTAGAACAGTAATTACCTATCATGCTACGGAATAAACCGGTTTATTTTGTTTTAAACCGGTTAATCGAATGAAACCTTTATGAAAGCGTTCCCCTAAAAACCGGTTTAAAAATAGTGGTTTTTCGAGCGAAAACGAAATTTAAAGGTTTTGTCGCAAGTACATGATAAAGGTTTGAAAATTTAACCGGTATTCGAGCCCTGGATACAAAGTAAATGAATATTGACCGTGACGTCACTCCTCAGTATTTCATAGTACCTAATTCCATATTAGCAAATCGTTTTAACAGTTCTTAAAAAGAAGCTGATTTGATTAGTAGGAAACTAGCCTATTCTAAATTTTAACTTCTGATTAGCAGAAACGTCTACAATCGATGCCATTAGGCTTAGAATAAATTTAAAAGTGGAGGCCGTGAGTTCAAGTCTCACCCAAGGCAGACATTTTCCACTTTTAAATTTAGCCTATTCTATATTAAGAATTTCCTAGAATCTTACTTATTTATGGAGTCCAAACTGATATTTGAACAAGGTTTTGGGAAAAAAATTCCAGACAGCAAAATAACAGCGTAATGATGATTTCTTCCTGGAATCTCTCGTTAGGAACGTGAGTTATATGCTGTTTTAACATGAGGATGCGGAAAAATTGTAACAAAGTGTAGCCGCCTAGCGCTTAGTTGAAAAATGGAATAATGTTTAAAATATATTATTATTAACGTTAATATGGCATAACAAAAGTAAAGCTACAAAATTTATTTTGAATTGGACAGTGTTACGGAATAGCGAGCTAAGCGACAAAATAAAAAAAAAACCGGTCAAGTGCGAGTCGGACTCGCTCACCGAGGGTTCCGTACAAACTTTCAATAATTGAATCATCAAAATGTTATTTATAGAACTCTACAGACTTGACTAAATCCCTCAAGACTCAATTTCGCACATAACAAGTAATATTTGAATAATTATACAATTTTATTGTTAGACAACGTCCAAATAAAATCAAGACTATTCGACTTCAATAGTTTACGACTTATGACATGTCGCAAGGATGCTCCTGAACCGACCACATTATACCAGGAAAAACGCGATGTAGGAAATGAGCGTTCAACGTACAGCGACATCTATCGGCAAATTGAGTAAACTAATGCGCGCGAGCTAGTATGGAAAATGATTTCTATGGGATAATTGTTTATTGCGTGAAACAATTTTAACTATTTTGCCTCTATTTGAAATCAGGCAATTTCATTGTTATTTTGTTAAAAATACAGGTACAATAAACACCCGCAAGGGTGTTGAAATTGAAAATGTATATCTGAAAGGTTTTTTATAAATAAAAAAAAAGTTTTCAAGATACGTATACAATTTTATTTTTTCTGTAATATTCATTATAGTAGCCATGTTTGGTGAAAATTTCATAAACTTATGTTGGTAAACTTCGGAGATAAGGGGAGTGGGGACATTTTTAGTCAAGTAATTTAAGAAAATAGGCAAAAAATTACCACCCCTTATCTCCGAAAATTACTAAGCGTGAAATTTTCAAAAAAATAAAAATAAAAATTTTTTATGTGAAAATACGTCCAAAAAAGTAAAAAAAAAAACAATTTTTTTTTTGGCGAAAAATTTTAAAATTCATACAACATTTTTTCTTTCTTTTTGCCTCACAAACGCGTGGTTCAAGTTATGCGGGTTCCTCGCGAGCACCTTGTATAGACTACAGGAAAACCTATTAGAAATCTACAGTCAAGCGTAAATCGGACTTAAAAGAAAAAAAACTCAAAATTACGAATTTCACTCACTGCCGCTTCAAGGAGTCAAAAAGTATCTTGAAATTGTGTGAGCGCGTTTGAATATTATATAAAAATTCATTGCTGTTTCGTTTTTTAGAAATTGTTCAAAATATCGATTATTCGCAAAAATTACTTAAGTGCCTTCAAAAAAGAGGCGCTTGTCCTTCTTGTACTGTACGGAAACCTTGCAATTAAATATAAATAATTACTTTTCAGATACTGTTTCACCCTGGTGATACTCGACGCTTAAGAGCAGTAATGTCGTCAGCAAGCGCCAAACTACCATTACCCCCATATCCCACTATGAGGGTAATCATAGCACACGCCCGTCTTAATTGTCACTTACACCATCCGGAAACGGCTCTATTGAAAACTACGGTTACCTATACATTGTGAATTGGACCCAAGCCAGGGGATTATCCGGCTTCGCTGCAATATTTGTGTCTCACGTACTTGCTACTATTCAGAGGATCGAAAAACTTTTCTAATATTCTGGTTGGGACGGGCATACTTCGGAGATTTGCCTGATCAAGGTGCTTGGGTGCATCGGGTAGTGGAGAGACCACTTTAAGTTTTCGATTGGTACTGCTATAGTTTAAAGCGACAGGATTTTATAAGCATTCTATTGTTATAATAGTCGTAAAATGTTTGTTTGAAAATGTTTACATATAAATTAATATGAACTAATGTTGGCTGGTGTCTGAAATAGTTTGAGGTCACGAAGATGGATTCGCGGGAAAAAACAGTTTGGTAATGTAAGAAAATAAAACGAAAGTAATATTATACGGAACATTGAACAGGCACCTATCTTAAATCTTGATGAAAAATAAACTGTTTTATAACAAGCTCCACTAAAGAAGTATTTTCAACAAGAAAATAAAGCTACCTACTGAAGACAAGTACATACACATAAAATAATAAGTTTGAATTCGCAACTTTGCCAGCAATAGTTAGCAATCAATCAATCAATTCAACGACTTAACCAATCAACACTACGGTGAAAAGTGGTAATTATAAATGGCGCTCAGAATAACATTTTCAATAATAAAATAATATGAAGTAAATAACAGTAATAAAATAATAAACCAATTCACTGAAAAATCATAAAAACAAAATAGCAAGTTTGAACTTGCAGCTTTGCTATCAATTATTGGTGAAGGCGCTGATTAATGATACCTTGAAAATGCACTTGCTATACAACAGAGTAGGGTAACTAAAAATCTGACGAATAAAAAATACTTTAGAAACATAATTATTTTCAAGAATATACTTATTTCAAAAGTAAGTGACAGCAATAAAATAAAAAGACAGTAAGTAAACTATGGTCAAATTTGCAACTTTGCCAGCAAACGTTAGTAAGGACAATAATCCGTTTTGTTGTGAAATGGCACTTATAAGTGACAGTAATAAAAAATGTGTTACGATAATTATTTTCAGTTATGAAACATTTATAGTTTCAGTAGACTTTCAAAATAATACAGCTACCAACCGAAAGTCTCATAAAAATAAAATAATATGTTCGAATTTGCAACTTTGCCAGCACTCGTTAGTAAGGGCGATGATCAATTTTAATGTGAAATTTCACTTAGTTCTTTGTTAAGAATGGGGAACTCTAAATCTGACAATCCAAAAAATAAGCTCAGAAAAAGATGTTCAATTATGAAATATACGATGAAATAATAAAGTGACCCACTGAATGGTTCATAAAAAAAAATGTTCGAATTTGCAACTTTGCCAGCAATCGTTGGTAAGAGCGATTATCATTTGTAATGTCATATTACACTAAGATATAGGTAAAAACGGGGAGAAATCCGCAGAAAAATATTTTCAATAACGAAATAATATTCAGTAAGTGACAGCAATAAAATAATAAAGCGTCCCACTGAAAGGTTCATAAAAATAAAATAATATGCTCGAATTTGCAACTTTGCCAGCAATCGTTGCTAAGGGCGATGATAAATCTTCATTTGG
Source organism: Leguminivora glycinivorella (assembly GCF_023078275.1). Classification (NCBI taxonomy): domain Eukaryota; kingdom Metazoa; phylum Arthropoda; class Insecta; order Lepidoptera; family Tortricidae; genus Leguminivora; species Leguminivora glycinivorella. The sequence goes on along the minus strand of NC_062983.1, from coordinate 17,158,409 downwards.
CTTGTTCGCACATCCGACCCTCCTCTAATTAGCTGGCCCGAAGTTAGGGTGGGTAGACACGAATGGATATTGATACTTTGGTATAGGAAATTCGAGATTGAAATGAAATAATGACTTTTGAAATAATGAGCTTTGAATAGTGACTTTTGAGGTCATAATTAATAAGATTTATAATAGGATCAATGTTGAAATCGCAAAAAAAGGCTGTTTCATACCTACATTTGGACTGTCATGATGCCGCTCATTTCTATGGAAGAGCGAAATAATTTTCGCGATTTCAGCATTGGTCCCATAAGTTGTTTATTATGACCTCAAAAGTCAGTATGCAAAGGTTAGAATGGTCCTGTTTCTTTCGCCCTGTATAGAGACAGTGAGTATAAGATGGACTATTTTAGCCTTTAATTGATATGACGGTGAATTGAAATTATTGTTTTACGTCAAGTATTTCCTACTAGAATGATTTTTGCAAAAACAAATTTTCCATATTGTTTATGTAGCTAACCTACACTTTATGTACGGCAGAAAACGTTTTTAGTCGCTTATTTGTTAATCATCTTTAAATTTAACTGTTTGTACGCCTAATGGCTTGACCATGGTTATTCTATGTACGATATTAAGGCCTATACTTATATGCATCCATGTTTTACGGGCAAGACCTGATTTATGAGTATTTTTTTTTAATCGCTCGTGTACAACTAGCCTTAATCGCCGTGAACCTGGGTTTCCGCTGCGGTCACCTATTTCTGGTTTCTCTTAGTGACCATCTTGAAATTGGATACATGAGTAGCAGCCCGTAATTGGACGTGATGTCAGGTATTTAGGTAATACTATTAATTATTTTGACGACCGTTCTGGCCTAGCGTGTCTAGGCCCGAAACATGTCTTAGCAACAGCGATATTATAACCTGAGTACAACCGTAGATACATTAATTGTTTTGAAAGTTCTTAAAAAAAAAGTAAAAAGTAAAGTTCTTGGTTCCCTTTCTTCCCGTGGGTGTCGTAGAAGTCGACTATGGGATATGGGTTAAATTGTGGCGTAGGCGAGAGGCTGGCAACCTGTCACTGCAATGTCACAATTTGGATTTCTTTCAACCCCTCTTTGCCAAGAGTGGCACTAAAACCTTAGTAGTTCATGTGCTCTGCCTACCCCTTTATGGGATACAGGCGTGATTATATGTATGTTATATGTATGTATGTTAAAAAGAAGCTGATTTGACTAGTAGGAAACTAGCCTATTTTATCTATTCTACACGATTAACATTGAACCAGTTCTCACGTAGCAAACAGCAGTAAAACACATGTGGGATACAATTGAGCAAATAACACCTGATTCTGTACTAATTAATCACCAGTGGATTATTGCCCCTGCCCGGTGATTATTCACACAGTATAGATGCAAACAGTAGTGAAATACTCTCAAGAACATTGGATACTGCAAGCACAAAAAGGGCCGTAAAGTATAATAATTGTTGACGCTAGGCTACGATTCAAACCTCAAACCTAGGCTCTGTCTCGTCAATAGGAGATAGCTATAGCCACACCTCGGACACTGGCGATAAAATATATGAAAGAGGCGCGTTCCTATCACACAGTCTAATAAGCTCGTGTAGGTGAACGCGTACCATGCTTGTATGAGTGACATATGACAGGTCGACTGTTCACGTTTCTGACAGGCGGTAACTGTGAGGTAACCAAGAGGGGGTGGGCGGCACTTTCAGCGGGGAGCGGGAGTGGCCATACTGTACGATAGTACTCTTTATTATACTGTACTATAGCTATGATAACGATATTGTAATCGTTTGCACAAATGCTCATGAAACGCTCACGAAACGAAACGCTCGTAGATATCTATCTCTGTCGCTCTTGCGTATTGGCGTGACAGAGCCAGACTACCTATCGCGGCGTTTCGTTTTCGTTTCTCATTCATTCGCTTGCCCTTATCCCAGTCATTAGGGGTCGGCGCAGCATGTTCTTCTCTTGCATGCCTCTCTATCACCCGTCATCTCATCATTCAGTTGTTCTCGTTTCATAATCATCTTTCACACAGTCCATTATTACACCAGTACTAAGTGATGATCGTCGCAGGGTGCTATTATGACTATATCGCGCGATTAGGGTAATCACAATCACGACATATTCGAGTTTGAGGAAGTGAAGTATTGTGATAGGCTAGTAGACATTCCTACACGTTGATAACGTAGACAACGCAGTAGTGATTGAATACAGATAAACCACCTCTCCATACGATAAGGGATTGCCTCTGTCACGTATGTTAATCATATATAAGAAGCTGTACTTTAGTATTAAGGAGAGTATTAAGGGAAGTGTTAGGAGATAGGTTGGAGATATTATACAGGTATACCGTGGTCTATGGACCACAACTGACAAGAGTGTTTACTTCAACCACCTCCCAGGCACTCTGCCTATTTCAGTATACTAGGTAACGATATATTAGGCCATGGAATACTTTATAACTCACTAGCGACCCGCCCCGGCTTCGCACGGGTACTATACCTACATGTAAACCTTCCTCTAGAATCACTCTATCTATTAAAAAAATCGCATCAAAATCCGTTGCGTAGTTTTAAAGATTTAAGCATACATAGGGACATAGGGACAGAGAAAGCGACTTTGTTTTATACTATGTAGTGACGTTGAAACAGGACGGAATGTAGACGTGATTTTCGGGATATCAGTTGATCATTTTTAAACATATAGAAACTTATACAATACATCTACGCAACTTTATTTTCAGTACAGATGGTGGTTTTACGCACTAGTGCGAGAAGTGGTTCCATCTGTACTAAAAACGTCGTACGATACACGTGCGAAAAATAAATTCGTTACTCGTGTCGATTTAATTTTAATTTATCGACACTCGTTTCGAACATCCTTTTTTCGCATGAGTATCGTAATGTACTATTCCGTTAAGATAATCAGAAAGTTAACTTCTAAAATCTCATATTAATTAATTGTTAACACTTTCGAAACCGGGCTCTACGCGGCGCTAAGACATTTTCGCTACATACGGGGAAACCCATGTAATCGGCTACGCTTCTACGAGCGGTGTACCCGACAGTCGGGTTCTTGGTAAACTAACCTATTCTACTCTACTGCTGTTTATTTTTTGTACAAAAGCTGTGCTAAGTTAATCGCTACTAAGTACCTGCCATTTATATCCAGTAATCGCTAATTACAGATTTTAATAGTCTCAGAGAGAACATCGACTACAGTTTTATGTTTCAAAACAAAATAAAATTAGACGGATATCTAGTAAAGAGTTAGTACTTATAAGACACTGCAGGTCTATTATGCTTCCAATCCATACTAATATTATAAATGGGAAAGTGTCTGTGTCTTTTTATTTGTCCGTCTTTCACGGCAAAACGGAGCGACGAACTGACGTGATTTTTTAAGTGAAGATAGTTGAAGGGATGGAGAGTGACATAGGCTACCTTTTGTCTTTTTCTAACGCGAGCGAAGCCGCGGGCAAAAGCTAGTTTTAGATAAGACATCTGTCACTCTCACATGACATTTTTTTCTAGAACGTGACGGATGCTTTATCCACGTAGATAAGTGATAGAATTGAAAGCATGATAGGCCCCCTGGTCCCGAAGTTGAGAAGTGACTGGTTAAGAAGCGAGTAAGGTGATAGAAAGGAACAAAAAAAATTATAGTTGCCGAGCGATGAACCGTTAATCGCTCATTTACACGGGAGCGGGCTATCTTTTGTTTCTTTCTATTGCAGGTGGCTCATGGCTCGCTTCTGATGGGACCGAAGCCTAAGACGGATAGTAATAAGTTAGTATCCGGTAAAATATAACAACATTATTATTCATACATACATACATACAATCACGCCTGTATCCCATGAAGGGGTAGGCAGAGCACATGAAACTACTAAAGCTTCAGTGCCACTCTTGGCAAATAAGGGGTTGAAAAAAAAAACGAAACTGTGACATTGCAGTGACAGGTTGCCAGCCTCTCGCCTACGACACAATTTAACCCATATCCCACAGTCGCCTTCTACGACACCCACGGGAAGAAAGGGGGTGGTGAAATTCTTAACCCATCACCACACAGGCAACATTATTATTCAGCTGTAAATAATTAAATTCATCGCAATTAGTCTAAGTAATGGTTTAAATTGGAACCACATTATTTAGAAGCTCATGATGAATGACGGTTCCTTTATAGATCACTAATATCATAATTAATTACATTAATTATTTATGTTACCGTAAGCCTGACATTTTAGATGTATTTAATAACGAATAGTTTAATTATAGTGAGCATGAATTAATTATATTAATGTAGTAACAAAATGTAGACTGAAATAAAATTATCATTTTGTAACATACCTGGGAATTATATATTATATTCAATTCAATTCAATTCAATCATTTATTCATAAATAATAATTTACACGTCACATCATCATATTACAATTTGCATTTCTTTTATAGTTCGTATGGGTAAAAATAATAATAGTAGGTACTTAATCTAGTATTAAATAGTATTAACCATAGTTTAATAATTTGCTATTTATATTACAAGCTCTGTAGGTATTTTACATGCATGTTTTTTTTTAGTTAAATTTCGAGTATGAATGTTCCGTCTATCCGTTGTAATAGGTTAGTAGGTTCAGCTATTATTTACTTTTTTACTTGCCTAAGTAATCGTGCAAAGCATAGTACGCTTCGGAGATGAAGAGGGATTTTAATTTTGACATGAACAAGCTGTTACTTTTAGCGGTCTTGATGTCCTCGGGCACTTTATTATATATTTTAGGACCGATATAGTTGAGGCACTTTTTAGCCTTAGCCAATCGGGTTCGAGGCGCACGGAGCTCCTGGCCGCGTCTGAGGGGTGGTGTAGCGGTCGAAAACGTCAGCCGCGTTAGCTGGAGACCCGGGTTCGATTCCCGGCTTCGCCACCAGTGGGCTTGATCGTTTTTTCTTTAGTGTATGGTATCTATTTCAGTTTATAATGCACAATTGTATTAATTATATAGATAGAAAAAACCCATGACTCAAGAACAAAAATACCTGTGCTCACTGCACAAATAAATACCCTTACCGGGATTTAAACCCAAGACCTTCGTCTTCGTAGGCAGGGTCACTACCCACTAGTCCAATTGGGCCATGTTAATAATATTATTTAAGTACTTGACAGCCACTGGGCAGAAAGCGGTGTACACCTCTCGACACCCTTGAGTCCTCACACCGGTGTTGCCCTTGAGCCATCTTGCATGTCGCTGTTTGTGAGAGCCTATCTTGTGGGGACGAGTCCGTTTTAGGATAACCGCCTCAAAACCTTAGATGAAAAGGGCCAATTACGAAAAGAGAGACCTAAGCCCTCCTACGTGTACACGTATAACTCCGCTGGCGAACTTTATTGCCACCCGTGCCAGCCAGTATTTAAAAGCAAGTTCGGCCTGGCCAGCCACATTAGAGCACACGCAAGGAAACGTCCGTAAGGCTTATTTAGGGTCGCCGTCATCGAAAACGATGAGGAGGACTATATATTAGGCAGGCGTCCGGTTTTTTACCCCGTAACTCAGTATTTAATCCATCACTTTCATCCAATAGCCCAGTTCATTTTAGATTCCATGAACTCTCAAATAGTCCTTACGCGGGTACCCTGGCGGGTATTGCCTCTGCGTGTATCCCATGATACGGACAAGGGAAACATCCGCTCGGTGTACCCCTACCATTTCACTAAAATGTCAAAAGGGCATCTATGCGTTGGTTCCGTCCTCGCGCACGACTCCCAAATGTCCGGGTCACCATTGAACCGTGATGGGAAAGACATAGGTACTTCTATAAAAACCTTTAAATTTTCTGAGACATATTCAAATATTAAGTAGAGGCGGGCGGCATGGGCAGTGCAAGGCCAAACTCGATACATTAACGTGAGTACATCCGCATATTAAAATATAATGAAATGTCTCGCTAAGAGCGACCGGTCTGGCTCAGTCGGTAGTGACCCTGCCTGCTAAGCCGCGGTCCTGGGTTTGAATCCCGGAGGGCATTTATTTGTATGATGAGCACAGATATTTGTTCCTGAGTCATGGATGTTTTCTATGTATATAGATATGTTTTCTAAGTATATATTTATCTATTTAAGTATGTATATCGTCGCTTAGCACCCATAGTACAAGCTTTGCTTAGTTTGGGGCTAAGTTGATCTGTGTAAGTGTCCTAAATATTTATTTATTTATTTATTATTAAATACAAGAAAATAGCCACAAGGCGCCCATAAAGCGAAAACGAAATTTGTTAACACCGTCAAACAATGCCCAGTTTATGATACCACATAAAATATTAACCGTGGCAAGTCAAAGTGTAAACGAAACATTATTTTATTGAAACTTGCACGGGAAGCATGGTCGCGCGATAGACGATAAAATATCAGGCTGTCCCTATCGCACTTACAAATAGTGCGATAGGGACGGCCTGCTATTTTATCGTCTATCGCGCGACCATGCTTCCCGTGCTGGACAATAAATCCACTCACCTACTCCCGTAAAATTCGGGAGGTTGATTGAGTCAGTATTTTTATTGTGTCCCGTGAATCAATGGGGAATGTTTCAGTAATAAAACGGTTTACGATTGTTTTCACGGAAAATTTGTGGGCCGTGAAGTTCCGTCATTTTCTTGAACGCTTTAGAGGACAATTGACATTTTCGGGCGGCGACAGTATAAAATAATTGAGCTATTTGTGAGTTTTGGGATTTATTTATTATACCTAAGTACTTACTAGAAATCTGAGACCAAAAGGAAGATGGAGAGATGAAATTGTAGAGATAACCGGAGAAAACTGGACTGAAGTACTGTAGCGCCTGATAGAGACAACTGGAAATGCCTGGAGAAGGCCTTTACCCGACGAGGGGTCCATAAATAAAAAAAGTGTTCTACCAAAAAAAAGAGTGAAAAGTTAGAGATATATAACTTAGTATTACACCATTAATTATAATTTATTTAATTTCAATGTTATTCGAATCTTTTTTCTATGAAAAATGCTATTTCATTAATTAATATATAATTTAAAATAACATGTAATTTCAAAGTTGGAATAATACAGGCTTTTTTGTTTATTATTTACTTACTAGAAATATTTACCAGCGGGCCTAGCACGTCGTGATATATCCTATCGCGCCGGTTACAAAAAGTAGATAGGCAAGGGTCAGGCTGATACCGCGGTTCACAGAATGCTCGAAAGATTATATTATCTGTTGACGACCGGTCTGGCGCAGTCGGTAGTGACCCTGCCTGCAACGCCGCGGTCCCGGGTTCGAATCCCGGTAAGGGCATTTATTTGTGTGATGAGCACAGATATTTGTTCCTGAGTCATGGATGTTTTCTATGTATATAAGTATTTATATATTATATATATCGTTGTCTGAGTACCCACAAAACAAGCCTTCTTGAGCTTACCGTGGGCCTCAGTCAATCTGTGTAAGAATGTCCTATAATATTTATTTATTTATTTATTTTTTTATCTGTATTATTGTAAACTACTACATGATTAACCATGAATCGTTCAAAACTCTTATTGTAGCTGAACTTGCCGCGTAGCTAACGTGCTACGCCAGTAACGTCCTTGCAATACTGAAAAAGACAGCATTTGTATCAAAACGATCTAAGTGATCTGAAATAATGAGCCTATTTATTTGTACTATTAATTGCGTGATGGGCACCCTGCCGAGGGACCAGGGCCTGGAGGGTAGTTTTTAGGTTTATTTATGTTTTATATAAGTTATAGTTTAAGTTTTTTTTTCCACTATTTGTACTTATGTATAATCATACTTACTTATGTTTTAATAAACGTTATGAAATATGAAAAAAAAAAAAAACTAATAAACAATAGTAGTGGGGGTAGTCTTTATGAACAATGTGTCAACTAAAAATGTTTTGCGTTTAAAAATATCGTAGTATTTCCATTTAAAATATTCAACAAAGCTTGTCTCGAATGGTTTTAACACGTCCAAATTTGGCCCAGCGCAGTAAAAAACACACGAAATACTTAGTGTGTTTTGTACTCACAGATAACGTTTAATAGATAGCGTACCGAAATATTTCCCGACTCGGATACATTTATTTTTTTATTAATTGGTTAAAGTACCAAAGTAACTATCGTAATAACAAATTACTTTAGTCCTAGCTCTCAGGGATTGTCCAAGTTTATTTTAAATAATAAATGGACGGAAATTATTGTTACTTTGCGAAAATGCATGTTATTTAAACTAACGTTGTGGTTCCGCTCATCCGCGAAAAGATGGCTCAGTACTCACCCGTTATAGTTACCCTTAAGCCTCCGCCACACATAAAGCTTTTTGATAGCGCATTACGCGCTCGTTAGTTCCCGCCGGCGTCCGCTGGGCGCAACGCCAGCGTTCGTCCGGCGCACCGCTATCATTGCGCTCCGCTAACGCTCCGCCTACGCTCTGAAACCGCGCATGTGTCCGAGCTTTTATACTTATCCCTCCCGCCCGAAAATAAATTTAACAAACTAAGTACCAGAAATTAGAAAATTCTGCACGTTTGCGTCACTACGAGGCATTCTTAAGAGATGCTGGACAAAACATTATATTAAGAAAAAATATTAAAAAAAAACTGCTAACGTACCTATTTTGAAACACCTAGGTAACTCTTACTCCATTGTGCATCATCATCACCCTGCTTATATATTGCAGAATCTAGTGAGCAGATCCTTACTCGTACTATTTTCTGTGTGCACGTTCGCTTATGAAATGTTCGCATTGCATTGTTGCTGGTTGTAGTAACAATGCTTTTGTCTGAAGCATCGGTGTACGGATGGCGTTTTCCGACTACCTTACTCATTAGAATTACTTTTCCTGCATGTGAATTTGATATTAAATAAACATCAAGAGATACTTCCGTACTATTTTTATTGAGGAAATATACCTATGGGTAATTTAAAATGAGTCGCTTTACGTTAAACGCCCATTTTCGCGCGAATCAACGCGTTTTTCCTGATATAATGAAAGGGTCCTTACGACATCTTCCTTTGTTATTCAGAAAAAAACTTTACGTAATTTTTCCTAAGTACTTATTAAAACTAATCTATAACAGGTAGGAAATTTTATTGAATAACTATCTATCTAATGAACATAATTATTTATTTCAAATATCTTCAACATGATAATGGTTTACCTTGTTTCAACCTTCAAAAAAACCACTCAAGTAAACATTCTAAATAGCACCAATGACTCGGCAAAACTCGTGCCTAATAATTAGATCTTGCTGAAACAAAAACGCGCAGCGGTCAGCGGCCCATTTGTCTTTATACTGCAGACGAAGGTTCCACTGTCCCTTGCCTCTGTTGTTCATTTTTCTCCTCCTTTTCCGGGGCCAAACGGTAAAGAGAAACTTAATTGGAGGCTTTCTCGCCGACTCTTGGGCTCAATGAAAAATTACGAGCTAAACGAGCACACGCTTGGGAATTTGTGCTCATTCTGAGACGGTTTATGGAAAGAAATGCGTAGACTTACTTACTAAGGCTTCCCTAGATAAACGTAGGCTGACAAACGTAATTTCGATGAAATATACTGCTCATTAGTAGACTTAATTTAATTCCGCTCTTTTAAATTTATGCCGGGTATTTCATTGCACGTCGGCGCTCGTCAAGGGTCTTACGCGGTATATTTTTGAGTCATGTTTATAATGTAAGCTATTTTAGTATGCTTTTGGAATATGTTTTTAGTGATTACATTTTCGCGGAAAAAGAGTTGCAAAAATTTTCTGTTGTTTCGCTAATGTTGTATGATAATAAGTATCAACATTGGTTAGGTAGTTACAATCCACAGTTAGGTTCCAAGTGTCACAATCAAATCAAACGATTAAAAACCGAAAAAAGTATTTATATTATATTACTTATATATATCATTGTTTGAGTATCCACGACACATGCTTTCTTGAGCTTACCGTGGGACTCAGTCAATATGTGTAAGAATGTCCTATAATATTTATTTATTTATTTATGTTTGTCGAATAAATCCCATGGACCAAGTAGTTTTCTTGATGGTGTGTGTATGTATGAAGAAATATCATGGGTTCATTTTGAGATTTCACTTTTAATTTTCCTCATCAAATTGTATAAAAATGTTTCTTACCTAGGTCAGAGAGAATAGAGTTATAGTTATATAGGTCTTTGCCTAGGTATAAAGCTAATATACCTACAAAAACTATCATGAAACCAAAATTGCAAAATAGTTATTTGTTATAAAAGGGGGCAAAGTTGTATTTTAACGCCGAGTGTGGAATTGAAAAACAAGCAAAGGATTGAAAGGATTCTAAGGTTGAACCACGAGCAAAGCGAGTGGTTCGAGAATAGGATCCTGAACTTGCGAGTTTTTTAACACACGAGAAGTAAAATACATTTGCACCCGAGTGTAACACAAAAGTTTTCCCCACACTATAGCGAGGAAACTACGACGCAAAAAAATGCGTTTATCACTGCTTCCAGTAGTTCCACAGGTGGTAAATCATCTTAATTCCTAGATTCACCTACTTTTATCAATTTTAAAGCAGTTAATTTGATTTTATTCAAGGTCAAATTACTTTACCCACTAGTGGATAAAATGCGTTTTTACCCGCTGGTATTAAAGGACAAAACACGTGTTTCCAAGCTAGTGAGGGGAAAATAATTGTTTTAGTGGTAATTTACTATAGCTCTAAAAAACGCGGTAACACAAACATCAGTTTCCGATCGACCATAAGTTACGTCCACAAATCGCAAAAGACAGCCCAAAAACACGGTAATTGGTTAAGCAGTGGACGGGGATTACCCTAGTTGTTGATTATTGTGCTTTCGGGGTTCCCTTAGGCCGAGAACACACGGACGAATATTTTTTGTAGCATCAAGTCAAATGAAATATCATGGGGCAGATAGTTATGAGTAGACCTCCTGCCGGCCTTGCCGAAATGACAATTTTATTGACGCCGTTCTAAGCGCAGTCTGACTATGTCGAGCTAAGCATTTAAGAGAAAGCTGGCAAAAGATAGCGCAAAATGGCGTGCAGTTCTTGTATCGGAAGCTAAGACTCATTTTAGGCTATCACGACAGCCAATATGAAAGTTTCAAATGTTAGCCAAAAATTGTTGATTTGGGATTATAATTTTTTTCAAAATCTTATGAAAAGACGCAAGAGCAAAGCAATTGAAAAGCTTTGTATTTTTTAACCCGCGACGCAAAAACGACGGGGTGTAATAAGTTTGACATGTCTGTCTGTTTTATCTGTTTGTCTGTCTGTCTGTCTGTCTGTCTGTCTGTCTGTCTGTCTGTCGTAGCTCCCGAGTCCCGACCGGATGAACCGATTTAGATTTAGTTTTTTTTGTTTGAATGCTGAGTTAGTCGGCAGTAATCTTAGCATTGTTTCATGAAAATCGGTCCACTATGTCGCGGTCAGGGGCTTTTCCAAATTTTAATTTTGTGGTTAGGTTACTCTAATTATTGAAGGAACAAAAGAAACGCTTTTCTTGAATATGAAAATATTCAAGAAAACAAAAGAACAAAAGAAACGCTTTTCTTGAATATGAAAATATTCAAGAAAAGCGTTTCTTTTGTTTCTTCTTTTGTTTGTTTTGTTTTTTATGTGTATAAGAAATTATACACATAAAAAATAATTATATGTATGTATTTCTGTCACTAACAATATTGCTGTCGCGTTTTTGCTGTCGGTGGTTCTTGTGGAAAGCGTGTGTGCTCGGTGTCATACGCATCCGTGTGTTCCATCCCTTACCGGACTCCTGCATAATCCACGCGGCCGCGATTAACTCGCCTGCATTAGAGAACATACTGCAATATTTATATTGTGCTTATGCCTTAAGCGTTCTATTTGCTAGCATATCTGCCGTTGTGTTCTTTGAACGGTATTTTATCATGCGAAAAATGTTAGGGCGTTGTGGCAGGTTTTTATACAAAGAGCTACTTGCATACTTAAATTGTTTCTCTAAAGTCAAGTCAAGTGTAGGTATAGTTAGCCAAGAAAGTGGTTTACCACTTTTCGACTCTATTTTAAACATATAAGGTCGAAAAGTGGTAAACCACTTTTTTGGCTGACTATACGTAGCCAAAAGCACAACGCTTACGATCTATATCGCTCTTGCGTATTGGCGCGAGAGAACCATCAGACTGCGTTTTGATAGGCGTCGTCAACGGTATCTTTTCGACTAGGCCATAGGCCATTTTGAGCTTATATGTACAAGGAACTTTCTCAAACACTCCGGTATTCTGAATCACTTAATTTGGCACATACTCGTAAACAACCATATTATACGTATTTTTGGTTCAAGGTTTATTTACAATTACGATTGATCTAATTAATTGAATTAATTTATTTGATTTATTCCTAAAGTTGTTACTAAGCCAACTTATCTACACATTGAGTGAATGAGATCTGAAATGTCAAACTTATAAAATTGTTAGGTGAGTTAAAACATAATTGAATTCCCTCTTACAACACTGTGTATAAGGTACTTAATATAGTAAAAATTCCCATGTTTTACTCGTTGTTAAATAAAAATAACTATAATAACTACTAAATTGAAAAACTGTAACTAGGCCAACAAGTCTTTAAATTCACTAACACTTTCACCCAAAAACTTCAATCCTTTGACAGACAAAGAAAATCGAATCGCCGATTTCCTAATACGACTCGTACCTCATTACACTAAAACGTATTAATAGCTTTCAAATGTCTGTGTCACGACGTGCCAGCCACAGTTCAATCAAATTACAGTAATGGAATGACCGTATCTGGTGATTGGAGATGCGACGCGTGTGACGAGCCAGTGATCCCGAGTGGCAAACATTCATCAGTGATCTTTCTTGTGAGCATTTGCAGTAGTATCTGTGTACAGAACTAACATTTTTTAGATTTTGTAGAGAATGAACTGGAGTTTGCGCCTTGGGGTTTAGTAACGTTTCATTTTCGAATAGGTATATTTGTTTAGATAAGCGGAGTTTCCAAAGAGTGCCGCTTGCCTTTATGTTGTGAAAAAAAAAAATTACATAACTACGAAATATGTTGCGTCACATTTTTGCATTTTTACCAGAAGTTACAGTTCTAAACTAAAGTTTTGATTGTTCAGTTTGATATTTCGTATATTATAGTTTCGTACTGGTAATCGTTGAAAAGTCTGAAGGTGTCATACCAGTCACAGTTCCATCAAATTACAGTAATGGAATGACCGTATCTGGTGATTGGAGATGCGACGCGTGTGACGAGCCAGTGATCCCGAGTGGCAAACATTCATCAGTGGTCTTTCTTGTGAGCATTTGCAGTAGTATCTGTGTAAAGAACTAACATTTTTTAGATTTTGTAGAGAGTGAACTGGCTGGTGAGTTGTGACTTGGGGTTTAGTAACATTTCATTTTCGAATAGGTATATTTGTTTAGATAAGCGGAGCTTCCAAAAAGTGCCGCTTGCCTTTATGTTGTGAAAAAAATTACATAACTACGAAATATGTTGCGTCACATTTTTGCATTTTTACCAGAAGTTACAGTTCTAAACTAAAGTTTTGATTGTTCAGTTTGATATTTCGTATATATATAGTTTCGTACTGGTAATCGTTGAAAAGTTTGAAGGTGTCATACCAGTCACAGTTCAATCAAATTACTGATTGAAACAACATTATACACAAATTACTGAGTGGAACAAGTAGTCTATCTTACGGGCTGAAATCAGTCTGCGTTCATTCATAGCAACGTTTTTTTTTTTCAATTAGTAGTGCTGATAAAGTACCTGACGCTAGACTGCGAAACTAAATAGTGTCTTGGGTAATCTTCTTCTCCTTCTTCTCCTTTGCCTTTATCCCATCATTTGGGGTCGGCTCTCCTCGTTCTCATGCGCCAGGACCGTCTGTCCTGGGTTGTCTGTGTGTTCAATTGGGCTCGCTCTAAATCCTTTGACACGGTGGACCACCAGGTCCGCCACCACCAGGGCGCCCTGGTCCTCTTTTGGTCTCCTGAAGGGCTAGTGCCTTTTTCACGACATGGTCATCGTCGCGTCTCATAATGTGACCATACCACCGCAGCCTCTGTTCGGTGAGTTTCTCCGTGATGGGCGCTATCTTGAAACTTCCTCTGATGTGTTCATTCCGCACTTTATCAAACTAAGTCTAGTTACACCCGCAGCCCATCTCAGCATCCTCATTTCGTTGGTATGGCATTTCTGTGCATGCTCCTTTTTCAGGGCCCAGCACTCGGCACCATATGTCAGGGCAGGTCTGATTGCCGTTTTATACACTTTGCCCTTGGTCTTGATCGGCATTCTTCTATCACAGAGAACCCCCGTGAGATCCCGCCATCTCTGCCACGCAACGTTAACTCGGTGTGTGACGTCAGCCTCAATGGAAGCATCTGCAGAAAGAATTGATCCAAGGTATTTAAACTGGGGCACTTTTGGCAAAGGAAATCCTTGGAGGTGAACGGTGCGTGGGTGCGAGGTGCCACTACCGAATAGACATTCCATATGTTCAGTTTTGCTTCTACTGATACGTAGACCATTGCTTTCCAGTGCGTGTCTCCATGTTTCCAGGGTTTCTTGTAAATGGTGTGAACACTTGTCTACCAGCACCACATCATCGGCATACAGTAAGCACCATGGTAAGGGTGATTGGATATTCTTGGTGAGAAAGTCCATCACCAGGTTGAAAAGTAATGGGCTTAGTGCAGATCCCTGATGGACTCCTACGTTTACCTCAAACGGTTTACTGATTCCCGCTGGACTTCTGACCTTCGTGCTTATATCGTCGTACATATCTTGCACTAAGCTGATGAGAGACTCTGGTACTCCTTGAGCTCTCAGAGCTTGCCATACGAGCTTTCTAGGCACGCGATCAAATGCCTTCTCTAGGTCAATAAAGGCAAGGTGTAGGTCTTCTTTGTTGAGACGGTGCTTCTCCAAAATAATTCTGACTGCCTGAATTGCATCTGTTGTTGACCTGTTCGCAGTGAAGCCAAACTGGTTTACTGATACATCCACCAGAGTTATGAGGCGATTGTTTATAATCCTTTCCCAGACTTTCAGGGTGTGTGAGGTGAGTTTAATCCCTCGGTAATTCCCACAAACACTGACATCACCTTTATTTTTAAAGAAAGGAACAAGAAAACTCTGTCGCCACGAAGTCGGGATCCTTGTAGTTTTTAGGATAACGTTAAATAGCTGTGCTAACCACTCCCATCCTACCGGACCAATCTTCTTCCACAGGTCAGCGGGTATCCCATCGGGACCAACGGCTTTGTGATTTTTCATTTTATTGACTGCTCTCTGTACTTCATCGACAGTGACTGATGGTATGGGTCCCAGGGTTGGTGCGATATCTTGTAGTGGTTGGCTGGGAAATTCTTCATTCAGTAGTTCTTTGTAGTACTGACACCATCTACTATTTATTTCTGCATCAGATGTTAGCAGCTGGCCAGCTGGTAATAACCAACAAAATAAATATTTTGAAAAAGCCCCCGACATAGTAGACTGACTTCCATCAATCATGACTAAAAACACTCCCGACTAACTCAGCATTGAACAGAAAATAACGATATCTAAATCGGGTCATCCGTTCGAAAGGTACGATGCCAAAGGCAGGCTCATACACAGACATATACATACAGTTATACACATCAAACTTATAACACCCCGTCATTTTTGCGTCGGTGGGTAACAGAACAGTATGCAGTGAGCATTCTACCCTTACTTAACTCTATGGCAGCCTACCGCAGTTACTGCACAGCGTTCATCTGTGCTCCAGAACCTTAATTAAAATGTCTGCAGGCTGTCATCCCTGTAGACTCGACGCAGCCAGTTTAAAATCTTAACTGAATATCCAATTCTCATAATAAAATTAAACCCGGGGCTTACCCGCAGCCATTTCAATTTTATCCCGTCAAATGGACAGGAGTTGTAAAAACTGGAAGTTTGTGTGATCGTTGGCTTCTTTATCGGGAATTGTCATCGGGGGGGATTTAGAAATAGCTGTCAGATTTTGTTGATCTGATTTGAATGGGATTTCTACTCATATTATTAAATTAAAACGGGACTTCATCGCGTAAAACTTACGTTTCGGACATGACATTAAATTACAATCAAATGCGGGTAGTTCGAAAAACTCGTACACCTAGAAGATGTTGATACAACTCCCAGCCAGTCTACCCGTGACCACGGACGTAATGTCATGTCCGAAACGTCGGTTTAATATAAACGTAAAATTACGCGATAAAGTCCCATTTTAATTTAACAATATGAGTGGGATTTCTACTGTTGGATGACGGTTACTAGATGATTATTATAATGATTGTACACTATCTACATATACGACCTTTTGACGACCGGTCTGGCGTAGTCGGTAGTGACCAAGCCGCAGTTTCGAATCCCGGTAAGGGCATTTACTTGTGTGACGAGCACAGGTATTTTTTCCTGAGTCATGGATGTTTTTTCTATGTTTATAAGTATTTATATTTTAAATATATCGTTGTCTGAGTACCCACAACACAAGCCTTCTTGAGCTTACCGTGGGTATCAGTCAATCTGTGTAAGAATGTCATATAATATTTATTTATTTAAAAATATTTATTTTATTTATGAATATTTATTTATTTTATTTAAATATTTATTTATTTTATTTATAAATATTTATTTATTTTATTTATAAATATTTATTTATTATTTATATACTGCATCTTAGACTACGTTAACTTTTGAGTTTTAGACTTCCATAAACTACGAAGACTACCTACTTACCATCAGGCGGGCGTATGACTGTTTACCAACGACTTATAGGTTATAATAAAAAGTCCGTCGCTGAATTTTATTATTTGAACCGACTCGTTAATAGTAGGTATTCATTTTTAATAACTTAGAATGGCGTTAGCAGACGTATCTGCTTCTTAAAATTTTATTTAGTAAGGGCAAAGAGGATCGAGTATTATAGAGAATGACTGTCAAAGTAAAATGTGTAATCACAGTGCATAGACTGCCATCTCTCGATTAAAACATTTGAACCTCTGTTTTGACAATTTGGCCCATATTCTTAGCTTAATATGTTTTAAAATGTCAAATTTAATATTAGTGCCATCTAGTTGTATCGCCATCTAGCTTACCGTACCTTGTTCTGTATGGTTTTGAGGTAAGTTTTTTCTTAATTTTATTATCTATATAACTTCGTAAAGACACCTATGTGTTTGGTAAGGGTTAGCGCATTGTTACTGGTGAATTCTCAATACAACTTGAGACTCCAGTGCCGTTTCATGATGTAATAGTCTGTCGGTAGATGTCGCTATACGCCATCCTAAGGCATTTGTAGGCAGGGAAAGGTATGTATGGAAAGATTTGTCCCGCGTGACTTCCGTGGTTCAATTGGTTAAGAATGTAAGAGCAGAGCTATGCACTGATTGCAGAAGATGCAGGTTTAAGTTCCGCCCGAAGTTTTTTTTTTTCTTTTTATAAAAAAAATAGTAGGTATGTTTAAAAAAAAACCTCCCAAATACGCAGCATGAATTTCAGGATATATTTTTAAGGCTATTTGTGGAGTGAATGAGTTCTGACTGAATATTGTAACATAAACCTAGCATGTTCGACACAAACATTTAAAACTAATGTCGTTCGTTTAATGAGTACATATGAATTATTCAGCGCACTGATGTATTTACTTACTGCCACACATTCTCATTAGCGTAATGTAATGTCAATAAAATTGTAAACAGACCGAATTCATTTTACTTTTGGGAGTATACCTCGGTCATTTTTAGTGGAACCAATTGTGGACGTACCTACTTCATCATCACCATTTCAGCCATTAATCGCCCACTGCTGAGCATAGGCCTCCCTTCGTGTACGCCACATATCCCGGTCCTGGGCTAATCTCATCCAGAAGTTCCCCGCAGTTTTTCGAATGTCGTCCGACGAGCCAACGGATGCCAGGCGCTTCTTACATCCGATAGCGGCCACCATTCGGTCAACATTTTGATCCACCTGCCATCACTACATCCACGTACATCCAAACGTACCTACGACATTTTCGCTACATACGGGGAAACCCATGTAATCGGCTACGCTTCTACGAGCGGTGTGCCCGACAGTCGGGTTCTTGGTAGCGAAAGTGATACATACATCTTACACAAACATCACAACTTTAACACTACAGTGTACCTACTGTTCGTAGCAACAATATCTCTCATTACGGCCCAGCCACGACATTGGTCTAAGCGCGACAGCGGTGAGCGGCAGCCATACGTGCGAATGAAAAGTCCCATCGCTGTGTCTCGCGCCAATGTATGGCCGCCGCTCACCGCTGTCGCGCTTAGACCAATGTCGTGGCTGAGCCGTTATTAGTGTGGCCTGAAGTGAACGCTCGGAGCGGGGCTGTTCGGCGGGGCGTTCAGCGGGGCGGGTGAGCGTGCGTCCACCCTACGCAGCGTCGACTCAGTACACTTGTATGAGCTTCAATTGTTTGATATGCACGCCGCACGCCCTGTTACACTGCACACCTCATATGACCGTGCATTCAGGCTTTACACTTTAGAAGAACATGAAGTGAAGTCACTCTCCTAAACCTTACCCTCTTTTCCATACTCGCATCGCAATACCTATACTTACTATGCAAATAAGAGTTATGATAATACTTTTCTTTGATCCTAATACTGCCACCGTAGAGGTAGACTGCTATTTATAATTTACAAATCTGAACGAATACTTTATTCACAGAAGTTGGTTTAGTGCATAAATAAAACAGTTTTATCTTGGTTTTATCCCATTAGAAGAAGCTTTTTTATTCTGAAATTGAATGGCGCCATTAAATGAGAATATTTTGCTTCTACTCATACGCTTATGCATGCAATCATAAGAGTCATATGACAGTGGCCAATGAAGTTAAATTTTACGATATAAATCATAAAATTGGTAAGGTACCTAAATAATTTCTTGATCGTCTTGAATATAGTTACATAATTATTACTTACACTCTACTTCAGATATTAATAACTCTGTGCTGTGAACAAAGGTAAATAAAACAATAAAATAGCCTGGCATCACTTTTAATCTTTCTTTATACCTTCATTTTACAATATTTACATCATCTTTATCACAATTTGACAGTCATTACATACCTACATTTGCTACTATGTACAAAATTCGTTAAAAATATTCGCTATTAGGGATCGACCATAATATTTTGCCGCAACATTCAACAAAATAGACGACGAAATATGTAGTCGTTGCGTAAACGCTGCGTTAAATAATGTGGCCGGTCCTATAATGATTGTCTATACACAACTTTCTGGACCTGGAATTTCTTCCGCTATAAGATGTTCTCTCCTACTAAGCGTTGTGGTACCAGATTTGGTTGGTGCTGCTATTGGTGAAATTAACTGTAACAAAAACAAATAATGAAATACATCGCTGAGTTTTTCAAAACGCGGCAATGTGGATAATATCGTGACATAAAATTGATAATTTTGATAGGTAACGTGTTACAAATTGATAACGTCTGCGTAACATCATTTCTATACATCTCGCCAGTACTATGGAGGTGTATAAAAATTAAAGTATTCAAGAACATCAGTGCAAATCAATGCTAAAACAATATAACTCATTTTACTACCGGTCGTAAGCAGCCGTAAATACATTAATTTTATTTGTTTTCTCACCCTCGCTTAAGTGACGCTAATTTGAGAGATGATAATATTTCCCTTACGTTACGTATGCGGCAAACCTACCCTTACGCTGCCAGTGTGCACAGGTCTTCACTATCTGCCTATCTGGTTCTTACCGTACGCGGCTCGTCTAGCGGTGCGCTCGCACGCTCTCCCGTCGGCCACTCATCCCGTAACGCACCATTCTTCACTGCTTCTGTACATCGCTTTGGAAGTGTATCGCCATCTGAAAAGAGTTTTATTAATCGTTTTTTGTCCATTACTTAATCGGTGAAGGTTCGTCGGATATAGTCGTTATCTACCGACTTTTTTATTGTAAAATCTGGCTGGTACTGATTTTGTTAACAATAAGCAAAATCGTGACTGGTGCGCATTTTATACACGGCATTTGCGTGGAGCATATTCCTTGATAGGTAACAGAAATAAATAAATAAAGAGGTCGTATCAAAATCAGTCGAACCCCAGTTTTAAATCTAAAATCGGAGAATAGGCCTTGGTTATAAATGTATAGTATTTGTTTTTGTTATTATTAACCCCACATAATTTATATTAACTTTAATAATAATGAATAATTAAGACGGTATAACATAAGGACTTTAATAAACTCATTTTGATAACATACACCAATGAAACTGGTACTATTAGCCTTCTAGTGGGAACAAAGAACTCAAAACGTACCTCATATATAGCGTAAAACTGTTATTTTTCGCAGAAATAAGACTGCCTGATTAGCATCAGACAGATGGCCTGACAGCGCGTTTGCTTAATCCATGTCATAAAAACCGGCCAAGAGCGTGTCGGGCCACGCTCAGTGTAGGGTTCCGTAGTTTTCCGTATTTTTCTCAAAAACTACTAAACCTATGAAGTTCAAAACAATTTTCCTAGAAAGTCTTTATAAAGTTCTACTTTTGTGATTTTTTTCATATTTCTTAAACATATTTATGGTTCAAAAGTTAGAGGTGGGGGGACGCACTTTTTTTTCCTTTAGGACCAATTATTTCTGAAAATATTAATATTATCAAAAAACGATCTTAGTAAACCCTTATTCATTTTTAAATACCTATCTAACGATATATCACACGTTGGGATTGGAATGAAGCTTTCTAGTGCTAACGGTTACTGAGATTATCCGCGGACGGACGGACGGACGGACGGACGGACAGACAGACATGGCGAAACTATAAGGGTTCCTAGTTGACTACGGAACCCTAAAAACGAGCATAACTATTTTATGAGAAAACAAAACAGCATATTTATTTTTAACCCCCGACAAAAAAACGACAGGGTGTTATAAGTTCTCTGTCTGTCTATCTGCCTGTGTGTGTCTCTGTCTGTGGCATCGAACGTAGCTCCCGAACGGATGAACCGATTTAGATTTAGTTTTTTTTTTGTCTGAAAGCTGAGATAGTCGGGAGTGTTATTAGCCATGTTTCATGAAAATCGGTCTACTATGTCGCGGTAGGGGTTTTTTTTAAATTTTAATTTTGTGGTTAGGTTATTTACCAAGCAATAGAAATGTCGATAGTACAATCAGCAGTAGATATTTTTTGGAAGTGATGTCTTGTTTATGTATTTAAAAATGTTATCGGCAAATTTATACAATCGGTATGTATATGGTTTGGGTAATACTTGTTTTTAGACACTGCACTGCAGCTACATAATCTTTCTGGTTTAACCTATTGGCTCATTAGCAAGCAATGTCTTAGCCACTCAATTGCTATATCAATGGCCTCTATTGTCAAGTAAAATAAAGGTGACAGCTGGTAACTAGAGCTACCAAAAGCAACTGAGTGGTTAACGAATTAATTCCGCCATTTTGTTTATTGTGTGGCAAAGATTGTCAAATAACCACGTAAAAATTTGAATTTTGAAAAAATCACCGACATAACTAGTGGACTGATTTTCATCTAACATGGCTTCTAAACACACTCATGACTAATTCAGCTTTCCAACAAAAAACGAAATCGGTGCATCCGTTTATCATCCGACACACACAGACATACATACACGTCAAATTTATAACACCTCGTCGATTTGCGTCGGGGGTTAGTAAAATAAGATTTATTAATTCTACATACTTTAAACAGTTTTTAATTTAAAGACTTTATAAAATTAAAAAACTATAAAGTTCGATAAACGAAAATCTCTAACTCAATCACAGCAAAAGCGTAAACAAAGTGAATTTAATATTAAAAAAAATATCTCGAAAACGTATTTAAAGCCCCAAAGCTTTGTCCACACTGACCCGTGCTTCTGACACCTGTCTAAATAAACAAGCCTTTGATCTCGCCAGGATACTATATAATGGGACTACATTGCGTAGGAACTTTAATGGGAACTATGATGGACTAGAAAATTAGCTATCAAGTCTATCAACTGTAATTTTCGTTAGAAACATACCTACTACCTTTAGTCATAAATGGTTTATAATGCAAATTCTTGGAAATAGGAAAACCAACATAATTTCGGTTAAAGAACGGAACATGGAACTAAGAACGCTACCTCTGATAACGTTCTCGGGTCAACGTACGGAACCGTTCCGAAAAAAATACCGGTATCCGATCCATGTTATAAAATATTGTATTTTCGATGCAAATCTACCTTTTATTTAGCACATTAGATGTCTGATGATTTAAATACAAACATAATTTCTTCATTTTCGAGCAGTAACAACATTTTGTCTGTTAACAAACCAAATACAAAAACCAAGCGGATCTATCACACTGAGTTACCTTCTGATTTGGTTGTGTTCTATTTTCACTTAACCTTCATTGGCATAAGGTAAGGAGCCTTTGAGCGTAGATTTTGATTACATTTATTGAAATATGTAAAGATACAGATTATATTTAGTAGTGGATATCAAATGTGGATGAATTACACAGCCCCTTGAGTGTGCTTTCAAATTGGATAGTCTATAATTTTAAAGGCATAAAAAAAAGTATTACGGATGTTAAGTTAAAAATTATATGTATGCAGCGGCTGGTCCATACAAGCTAATTCCCACCGGCTTGCCTAAAATTAATTACTAGTAAAGTACCTAATGTTAAAGTAGGTTTCTTTTTGCTTTGGCGTTGCCTAGCAGAAATTTTTACCAGCCGCCACTACCTTACGCTATGAAAGGTCATAGTCCTTGAAACCACAAACACAGTTGTGATCAAACGCCAATTCACTGCTGGGTTTTACCCATTTTGTCTTTACTCTTTACATCAAAAATTCGTGTATAAGATATCGGGAAGTATTTGTTTAGGACGAACTCGTGTACAGTAGCCTGCGGTAACACAATTATTCTATTTGGTAACAAAAATTGTACACGTGATAATGATGTTTAGATTTATTTTAAGCGAGAAAATTGGTATGTACTTGTACATCGTACAGTCGCGTCCAGTTACATTATACACTTTAGTGAACACAAATACCTGGGGCCCGTTTCTCGAAAGATACAACCCTAGTATTACAAGTGTGTTTCCATGACAACTCATACGATTTGACAGTTCTCGCACTTGTAATACAAGGCTTGTGTCTTTCGAGAAACGGGCCCCAGAACACGACTTGTTATAGACGCTTCTTCAGATAATTATATTTGTGGGTCTAAGTTTATATAATTCGGTACGTTCAGGACTGGTGCCGACCTCATGTTATGGACTTTTTTGTGTTAAATTGTAGGGTGTCATATTAGTTCCAAGGGTGAACCGGTTAAGTCAGGGTTAACAATAAAACAGAAGCTCATACACGTGTCCAGAGTCGACGCTGCGTAATGGACGCTCGCTCGCTCGCCTCACTCGGTAAAATTACATTTTTAGGGTTCCGTAGTCAACTAGGAATCCTTATAGTTTCGCCATGTCTCTCCGTCCGTCCGACCGTCCGCGGATAATCTCAGTGACCGTTAGCACTAGAAAGATGAAATTTGGTACCAATATCAATCACGCTGACAAAGTTGTTAAATAAAAAGTGAAAAAAAAAAATGTTTTGTTAGGTTACACCCCCACCCCTCTACATGTAAAGTGGGGACTGATTTTTTTTTCATTCCAACCCTAACGTGTGATATATTGTTGGATATGTATTTAAAAATGAATAAGGGTTTACTACAATCGTTTAATACAATATGAATATTTTCGAAAATAATCGCTCCTAAAGGAAAAAAAAAGTGTCCCCCCCCCCTTTTTGAACTATATATTATGTTTAAAGAATATGAAAAACATCACAAAAGTAGAACTTTATAAAGATTTTCTATGCAAATTGTTCTCAACTTGATAGGTTTAGTAGGTTTTGAAAAAAAAAACACGGAAAACTACGGAACCCTACACTAAACGTGGCCCGACACGCTCTTGGCCGGTTCTTTTTTTAATACTTACCAGGCGGTGGATTCAATATATCGGGCTGCGCTTGCTTAGGCGGTTTTAACGTGTATGCTACCACGTACTGCCCATCTCCCGCGTTCAGTTGCAGCTCGGGTGACTGTTGTTTTGTTGGTAATGATGCCCTGTTGTGAAAAAGTAAATAATTAATAGGATTTTGTATAATTATTATTAAATAATAAGCTGTTATCGTAGTTGTTGGTTGAATTATTGAAAAATAAATATTTCATTTTCATTTTCATTTTCATTTCATTTTCATTTTTTTTCAACAATAAGCTATTCTCGTAGTTGTTGCTTGATAAAAATTTGCGTCTAATCAACAATAGTATTTTATTATTACACAAAAATACCCCTAATCTACAATCACACACATAAATACAACACACTATTTTATTTTTATCATTTAAGACAGCATAATTATGGCCTATAATGGTTAGTAGACATTATCAAAGATTTGAAAAATAAATGTAAGTAGAAAATAAAATAAAAGGTAGACCACACAGCAATAAATAGGTCCAGGACAATTTATAAGTAGGCGCACTTTAGGTAGCTTACCCCCTTTTGGAAAAGAGTATGAGGAATTACCGGTGACCAAAAAATTTCGTGCGGTTTTTGTGATAAATATCAAAGTCTTGTAGATTTATTTATAAAAACATTTATTCATTTATATAAGCACCCTCGCATTCTACAATTCTTTTCCAACGAAATACTAGTTTATTTATCCCGTCCTCGTAAAAGCTTCTACTTTTGGAAGCAAAAAACTTGGCAACCTCCTCTTCGATATCAACTTGATTACGAAATTTTTTATTTGTCATATGATTATTTAAAGCCAAGAAAAGGTGATAATCCGTTGGAGACATGTCAGGAGAATACGGAGGATGAGGTAGTAACTCCCATTTTAAAACCTTGATTTTTTCCAGAGTGAGCTTGGCAACGTGTGGCCTAGCGTTGTCTTGTAAGAATATTACTTTCTTCCGGTTAACTAGTCCAGGATGTTTCTGAAGTAAAGATTTGTGTACACGATCGAGCTGCATCGAGTAGGCTACTTCGGCAGTAATTGATTGACCCTCGGGAAGAAACTCGTAGTGTATTATACCAGCAGCGGTCCACCACACACAAAGCATGATCTTCTGGCAATGAATTGGAGTCTTCGATGTATGTGGTACTGGTTGGTTTGGGGATAACCAGTGATGGGTTCGTTTTGTGTTATAGTACACAATCCATTTTTCATCAGCTGTAAGTAAACAGTCCAAAAACGGCTCGGTTTTATAGCGCGAAAGCATTGCTGAACAAACTGATACTCGATGAAACCTGTGTTCGTCTGATAATTCATGAGGGACCCATCTACTTCCATGACTTACCTAACTGATGTAAGTGCAAACGAATTGTTTCGTCACTAACACCAAACATTTGCGAAAGTTCCTGACAAGTTAATTTTGAGTCATTTTCTATGACAGCCTGTAATTCTTTATCGTCAATAACAGAGGGTCTTCCCGAACGAGGTAAATCTTCAAGCGACTCGTCACCAGACAAGAACCTTTGAAACCACTTTTGTGCAGTGCGTTCTGATACTGCATTTTCACCGAATGCCGTACATATTTTACGAGACGCTTCTGCAGCTTTGGTGCCGAGTTTAAATTCGTAAAGCAAGCAAGCCCGAATCACACAAGGCATTGACAGACATTTTGGTCAAAAATAATTTGGTTAAGAAAAGCGTATTAACAAGAGGGAGTGCCTCAATAAACTGACGAGTCTGTGCACGTTATGTTGATACTAAATGCTGGGAGCTAGAAATCATAACAGGTCAAAACATGTCTTTTTAGCGAGCGACGACTAAAACCGCACGAACTTTTTTGGTCACCAATCGTGTTTCTCTTACCCATCATATCTTTTTAGATTTTTTCATCCGATAAGCATCTAACCATTTCATCAAAGTGCAATCTAAAATTCTCAAAGGTCATGTATTTACTAATATCACTTACTTTTTTCTCCTCAGCAAAAACGCGATGAAGATGGCAGCACACGTCCCGACGACTAAAGTGAGCGTGATCGCCCAGAACGTAGTAGCGGATACTCCCGCCATGATGCTGTTACCGCCATCTATCGTGTTTGGAAATTGTTAGCAGCAAATACAAATGTATAAGGCGCTCAACCCTCCAAAAGCTAGTAATCTATGAGCTATTGGCGACAAAAACGAACAAAAGATAACCTTCTGTGTAAATAAGGGCCCATTTAGACGGTACGAGAACTTGCATACGAGTTTTACTACATCGCGGTATTTGATGGCTGTGTAAAATTGTATGTACCCTCAACAGCCAGCAATGTAACTAAAATCGCATGCGAGTTCGCAGTTCGCACGCCGTCTAAATCAGGCCTAAAAGAGACGTGATGATATTTACAGCAATTTATAAAATTAAATCTATAAATCGCTCGCTCTGTCTTTTATTTCGTCGCTAGTTCGTCGTTAGCCGATAGCTCACTGGTTACTTGCTTCTGGAAGGACGAGTACCTATATTGTTCATCTGTTATGTAAACATTTAGCCATCTAATAGGAGTAATTATAATACGAATAATGAATATCTTAGTGATCGCCACTTGTTTAACAATCAAAATTGATTTTGTATATAATTTGACATTAAAAGGATGCGTGATCGTAGACGATGTAAGCGTTGCAATATAGAGATTCCCAGCAGAGATGGCATACCAATTGCGTGACGTGCGCGTACATAACTTTAATCCAATCTACCGTCTGACTTTGTCAATATTATATTTCTAGTTATTATGAAAATAGTTTTAGTTTATAACAAAATAGGTATATGTATTCCTTCCAAAATGCTACTAATAATGTAGTACAGTCACCGGTATAAATAAGTAATGATTTCTGTACCTTGTTGCTTTTAATCGTTTGACAATTACTATGTATGATATTACAAACACGACGACAAAAAAAATGGTAAAAAAGGTAAAAATAATGTTAATTAATCGCGTTCGACCTGTGTGTGACTTTAAATACGACGACAAAGTACAAAAATCATCATTAATTTTTGCCGGTGACTGTACCAAGCTCAAGGTCCTAATCGGATTAAAATACTTTAATTAAACAGTTTGAAACACTAACACTAGGCCTTATAAGATTGTCCGCGAATTCGTTGTCAAACTTAATAAAACGAAAACTTCGTAAGATTATTAATTTCGTATCACACAAAAATATAACAAGTTTAATATTACAAACTTTCCAAGCTAAGTAATCAAACCAACTTTTAGAGTAAACTCAATTATCTGCTCAGCTTGAAATTACTTCAAGTAGCTTGTAATTAAGAACAAAAAACTTAATTGCCTTTTTAAAAATGAAATTTTGTCTTACATTTGATTACTCAAGATTTAGGCCCCTGACTTTGGCTTTATAAATATCTATACAAGCTGTCAGTGTTAAAAGAAAATCAATTTATCGTAATATTTTATTTCAGGAAGCCTCTTTAAAGCAAGAGTAAGATAATCACCCCCGTGCAAATAAAAGAGACACGGCGATGTTTATAGTTACTCGCCCAGCGGTGAGCTATCAAAATCGCTGTTCTACTTTTGTGATTTTTTTCTATTTTTTATTTGCAGAGGGGGTGCTTATCTTTTGTTCATTTTTATAGCCGATAGCTCATAGCTTACTAGCTCGCGATGGGACCAGTGCCTAATTCCACCTAGGCCACCGTACCGTTTTCTGTATGGTACTGAGGTACGTTTTTTTCTTAGATTTTACCTGTCTATACGGAGTTATATAATAATATGTCTTTGTACATATTAAACCTAATCAAACATGACGTAAAATCGTGCTAATATACAAAATATACTCTTGTCTGGAAAACAATGATATCAAAAAATAATAAGTATTTCATTATCATATCCCAGTCAATATAAGTCTAAAGTATTTCATTGCAAATCTTGTCAGAACTACTAACTGTCGGTACCTTAATAAACCTACGGTTGGTATCTACCTTTAGGTAGCTACCAACCGTTGGTACCACACAATCACTGTCAGTTGGTTTGATTTTGTACTAAGCTGAACACAAGGTATGTGTTAACAAAGGAAGGTACGTATTGTTGGTACCTTTGACGGTCAAAATGGTATTAATTTTCTTACCAGTTCTTCTTTCAGGATCTCGGTATGCAAGTGAATGCAGGGTGATCCGATCGGAGTTCCCCTTGTCGTTTCTGGAATGGACTGTCAGTTGCAAGCTGCCACCGATCGACCATAACGCCCCGATCGGCACTAGGAATATCGCCACGCCATCTATACACAGAAAAAAATGTGTACAGATGCTCTTTATGAAATGTTCAGTATAATAACATGGGCATTGGACAGTGTATAGAAGGGGTAGAGTAAATAATTATCAATGATTAAACTAATACGACACGTAACGGATTGAGACTAATAGTTTTTCGTTAAGTAAGGAAAAACTAAGGTAAGTTAAAAAATATGTCAACTCATCAGTCTAATTGTCAACAAACCCTGACTGACTTAAATCTCACAACTTCTGTCAAACCATTACGCCACCAGGGTACGTAGCCGAATGGCACAAATGCTCACGAAATGCTCACGAAA
This sequence comes from Leguminivora glycinivorella, assembly GCF_023078275.1. NCBI lineage: Eukaryota > Metazoa > Arthropoda > Insecta > Lepidoptera > Tortricidae > Leguminivora > Leguminivora glycinivorella. The sequence continues at coordinate 17,129,786 of NC_062983.1, read as the reverse complement.
CGAAACGCTCGTAGATATCTATCTCTATCGCTCTTGCGTATTGGCTCGACAGAGCCAGACTACCTTTAGCGGCGTTTCGTTTTTGTTTCGCGTCGCAGAAACGCCATTCGGCTACGGCATCAGCTACGCAACGAATCACGAGACTGTCACCAACATCTTGGCTAGAGTCTTATATCTAGTTGGAACTGTTGCCATTGGAAACTAGGGAAGGATATTACTTCAACTCTCCAGTCTCATTAGCGGTGACGACGAACCGCGATTGTCCACTGCCAATATCCACAGCTTCTAACACAACAAGCTGAGGTAGGCCTCTATTATAATCGGCTACGCAACGGATTACGAGACCATAATTGATGCCTTAGTGGAACTCCTCGTTCAAATCATTGTATTAAAAATTAAGATAAGGTAGAATATCATCTACACTCACCAGTTTCATTTGCAGTGACGATGAATCGTGACTTTCCACTGCTGATATCAACAGCCTCTAGGACTACAAGCTGAGGTAAGCCTCCATCAAAACCCGCTACGCAACGGATCACGAGACTGTCGCCGACGTCTTGGCTAGAGTCTTCGATCCAGTTGGAACCGTTGCCAGTGGAAACGGTGCAGTTGCGAGGTGGTGAGGGTTTCGCTGGGAAAAACATGAATTGTGTTTAGCGACTGTGTTTGGTTACTTTTGTGCTGTTTTGTTTGTAGTAAGTAGTAAAGTGTCGGGTGTCAAATCGGGGTTTTTGCAAAAGACGAAATAAGGCTAAAAATTGCGTTTTGTGAATGGGTATTGTAAAAAGTGGTTTTCGGAATTATTCATTCGTATGGCATGTACAGAGTCGCTCATGAAAATACTGTTGATTACTTTACTATATCTAAATTCTTCACTAAGTTAGCATTATGAATTGTATTTCTCACGGAAAACTCTCGGTTCCTTTAATTTTTGTGAATTTGTTTATACTCGTATATTATAATGTAAACCCCGAAAGCATAAAAAGACTTTCAACATGAATTGACGCATTTTTGAGTATTCGAAAATAAATTGAATGGTCGCGATTCCTTTCCAAGGAATTTATAGGGTGCTTGTTTCTTGATTGAGGATAAATACCTGCTGGCACAATTTGGAAGACACAAGGTTTGGCTTGGACACCGACGCTGTTGGTCCCCCGGCACGTTAGGGCTCCATAGTCCCTCTCACTCGCCGGTGTGTATCGCAGCTCACTTATACTACTGTTCACTGCACCTGAGAACAAAAATATTCTCTTTAGCCCATTTAGGCATACATACACGACCAAAAATTTTTGTTAGTCCTGTACGCCTGAGGAGACTAGACTTTTAATGACTAGAAGTAAGTTTCCTGCAGTGAACGAGCAGAAAAACGATTCAATGGGCATAATATGTATGTAGATTTTGCTCTCCATAGCTACATAAAATTTACGCTAGTGAATACATGATAACCCACATGAAAATGGTGATATGGAATCGAAACTCATATCTTCACATCGACAAGTCTTTACGCGCTAAATAATTCTGATCATAACTTATCAACATATTGTGTAGTGTGCGTGAAGGTTTTCTCACTGTTATTACACTTCCAAAGAAAGTAAACGTCGGAAGAATCCACTTTCACTGAACAGAAAAACCTCTTTTCACCACTTGTGAAGATGTCTTCGTGTATGATGGTGCATATATGGAGAACAAAGAAACGACACTTAAAGGATATAAACGCCCAACGCTGCTTCTACCACTTGTCGTGCTGACACAGCTCATACTGGGGCATAAATGGATATCAAAGTTATTAAAGGATATTAAAACTCACCATATCTCGCAGGAGACACGTTAAAGCTTTCCCCACTGTTATTGAATTCCCATATAAAGTTGACGTCAGCAGGGTCCGCGTGAACTGAACAGCGTACATGCAACGCTTCGTCCAACGCTGCTCCTACCACTTGTGGCGATGATTCTGCGCATACTGGGGCATCTATGAAAAGAGATCGGGTTATTAAAATCAAAATTAAAAAGCATTTATTTCGAACAAAAGTCCATATTTTGTTAGTAATACATTAACACTTAGATCTAGGGTTAGTAAAGAAACATAAAATTAAAATTAATATAAATTTACACACATTGGGGCATGTAGCTGCGCTGCACCCAATGCCTTAGCAACGGTGAGTCCCACCGGTCAGCCAGCGTGCACAGGATGGCATTCGAGCTGGCGCGCCACCTCCTCAACATCGAGCTACACCGCTTCCTTATGATCGCGTGGAAGCCATCGATCCGTCCTTCCGCGAACATACCCGAGGCGCTACAGTACCGCGGCAGCCCGAAAACCACCCTGTACGCGTTGTTATATTGCACCCTCAGAGCGCTGTATGCCCGCTGCGCTGCGTATATCTAACCCATAGACTGCACGTGTAGAAGGACTGGCAAAACCGACGGTACTCAGAATAGCGCAGAAAATTCATGTGAAAGTTCGTTTTTATATTAAGTAGCTAGCACAGAACATCATAATCATGTACAAATGTTCAAATATGATGGTAACGGTAACAGACAGTCATATTAAATTTCGCAATAGCGTTTGGGCATTATTTTATTCGCGGCGCAATATACCTATCAATATTCTTACAAGAACCCGTTGACCACGAATGCTGTAAAGTGTTCGAAACGTCGTCGGGATGAATTTTAAATTCATTATACGCGATTTAATCCGTTTCTGTTATTGATTAAAGACCTAAGGAAGATGCGTTTCAATATAAATCTTCTTTTTTAATTATGTTTTATTAATGTAAGTATATAGACTACACTACTCAAATTATAGAGTTAAAAAAAAACAAAAATCACGAACTGATTCGATCCCGATGAAAAAAAAAATGTGTCCCGTCCATACAAAATTCGAGTTTCCAATACGTCACGCTCGTTACGTAGTAAGTTTATAAGTAGTAAATCTTCTTTTTTATCATCAGGATCGAATCAGCTTATTCTGAATGTAAACACGTCCAGATCTGGTAAAATTCGATATTCGAGATTTATTTTGGAAAATGCCCAATTACAATAAATAATATGGATTCAACTAAAGTAAAAAACGATTTAGCCCACTGGTGGCGAAGCCGGGAATCGAACACAGGTACTATCGCGGCTGACGTGTTGGACCGCTACACCACCTCGACCGCCATCGATTTTTTTTTAGGGTAATAAATATATGTTATCTCTGAAGGCTTGGCGCCTTTGACCAACTCTGTGTGTATGTAACTATGTATTGTATGTATATTCTTGTTTGGAAATACATATTTGTATATTTATTTTTTAAATACATATTATCATACCGAACTATTTTAACTTTAAAATATTATCCTACAGATCCATTTTAATTACTAAAAATATTCTGTTAAAACGGGAACTTTGTTTTTCTTCAAGAGCTTGTATAGTTGATCCAATCAATATTCCGAGCAAAGTTTGTTTGTTACTTTTAAGTTCCCGGCCTGCAAACTTTGAGAACCTATTACCAAGTCACTGAACTCATGTGGGGCTTAGTAGCGTCTGTATAAATAAATAATTATACTTTTTTTCTTGCGTAATGATTTTAGCTTGGATAAAAATCATCGCATGAAAATCCGATGAGTAGTTTTAGTTTGTCGCGAAGAAACAGACCGAGAGGATGAGAAGGGGGGCTTTGTTGTAGATATAATTTAAATCAAGTATGTTTATAGAGTAAAGCCAAGAGATGGCACCGATTTTGATAGTCCAGCCTCTGCAAGGTTTAAGTAAATGTCGTAGGCGAAGGTTGCGATCATTGGACCGGTACCTTGATTGGACCAGTTAAATACGAGTATATGTCAAAATATAATAATTTTTTCATTTGAATTCGTGTCCTATAAAGCAGACATTGTAACTTATACAGCAATTTCAGTGGAATTTATTCATTTTACGCGACAATGCTGCACCAAAATGTCCGAAGCTAACTGAAATAGTTAATTAGGATTAATAACAGTAAAATGAGCCTTAATTTGATCATCTACCTAGATTACACATTTATGAATAGGAACTTATTTATTCAACTTAACGTATAAAATGGGTACCTACAATTTAGCCTACAAATAAAACTAAATTGAATCTAAAACCTAAATAACTCTAAAACTAAAAAAAACTTACATCGAGTATAAAAAAAGAAAACCTACTAAAAGAGGCCTCCAAGCGCAACCCCTGGTGCAAAGACGCCCATTACACTCGCCGCGTTACCGCGTTGAATTCCTTTATTTCATTTATGAATTCTACCATGCTGACCGAAATTTGACTGTTTTTTACAATGTCTGCCTATAAGTAAACATTTTTATTCACGTTCGTTTATCATACCAACCACTGCGAACCGCTGCTATTTTAATTGCGAACCCAATAAATCCACAAATCCAAACACCATTTTTCCGGTAACATGTAAATCAAATGTTCCCGGTAATTATTTCGCCTCCTCACGTGTTCAACCCCCTATGAGAAAGGTAAAGCCATATATTCTCCCTAATATGTAGTTACTGCTTTTTTCCCGAGAGGCTCGAACCGGGCTGACTGTCCGCGGAAGGAAGCCATTCGCAGCGCCAATATAGAATTGTATAATTAATCTTGAACCCGGAAGTCCTTCTTGATTTACATTGTGCTCAAAAGGTAACAATGTGAATTTAAATTATCTGAATAACTTTGGAGACGTCTTGAGTCGGAGATAACCATCTTAATTGAGCTTATGGAATAATCTCGTAGATGTCAGGAAAAACACTATGTTAATCCACTTTGTTTCTAGGTAACTTTATTTTTAACCCCTGACGCAAAAACGATATGGCGTGTTACAAGTTTGACGTGTCTGTCTGTCTGTCTGACTGTTTGTCTGTCTGTCTGTGTGTGTGTCTGTCTGTGGCATCGTAGTTCCCGAACGGATGAACCGATTTAGATTTAAATTTATTTGTTTGAAAGCTGAGTCAGTCGGGAGTATTCTTAGCCATGTTTCATGAAAATCGGTCCAATATGTCGGGGTTTTTGACAAAATTTCAATTTTGTGGTTAGGTTATTATTAGAACTTCTGATTTATATCTTGAATAATATAAAATACGTTAAAAATAAGTTATATTGCCAGTGTCCTGGGAACAATGCCTCGCGCAAAGTTACTAGGCCTATATGAGTAGACGTAGGGTTTTTTTTTTGTTTTTTTTTTGTTTATGTAGTTTTATGTTAGTTTGTAAGTGTGTAATTGGTGTATTTTTGTAATGATATATGTTTGTTAAGATTATGTAACTAAATAAATGACCGTAGGTAATGTGTTTTACAAAATATAAAATACCTACACATTACAGGACACGGTAAGTTCACATAAAAATAAGTTTGGAAGCAAACCTGAGTTATGACTTAAAACAATTCAAGTCTCCGCGTTATAAAAATGCACAATTATGACATGAAACAAATAAAACGGCCAATGAACGCGGAAACTCCGTTTTTGAAATGTATTCAAACAGAAACTAAAGCAAAGCTATGATTTAAAGTGAGCCGCGGCACAACAGATTGCGCGACTTCGTAATATTAGGGGTATAATTTCGATGATTTACTGGCCTTGCCGACTTTCCTCGGCAATTACTATGCGGACGGCCGCGGAAGGAAGCGGGTAGGATACATCGATCCCACCGCAATCATTTGAATACCTACTGCGGACATAGCGGTATTTATGGCCAGTAATTCATACTGCGCAGTGACATTTTATGGTAGCGATACATGTCACGGATACGTATTTGATGGTTATTACGGGAGAATGCAAATGATGCTGTCTAATAGGTGGGGTTTGGTTTCCGGTGACAGCGCTTTGTTACGGTTGACGTTTGGTAAGCAACGCTGTGAAATTATCTCATCAGAATAAGTTCTGTGCTTAGTGCGCAGAATACTACTGTGTTTTTATTTTGTATTTAGGATGAAATGACTTGTTGGCTGTTTCAACTGGAATTTGGTATTAAGATATTATTACCAAATTCCAGTTGATATTAATAAAAACGTCACCAACTAAACCCGTAACTCGTGTCGATTTAAAACACTTCCTTCGGTCGTGTTTTAATTTATCGCCACTCGTTTCAAACTTCCTTTTTTACGCACTTGTATCGTAATGTACTATTTTGGTTACCACACTGACATTAACGGCTCAGCCACGACATTGTCTATCGTAATACATTGAAGCGAGACACAGCGATGGGACTTTTCATTCGCACATATGGTTGCCGCTCACCGCTGTCGCGCTTAGACCAATGTCGTGGCTGGGCCGTAAAGGATAAAATATACACTGCTAGATGATGTAAAAGCGGATATAAGTGAGGACGCCCACGACCTAAAGTTCAGTAAAGGAAAGAGGACCATCGCAATGACCGGGCCCCGTAGCCGAATGGCATTTCTGCGACGCGAAACGCCGCAAAAATGTAGTCTGGCTCTGTCGCGCTAATACTCAAGAGCGATAGAGATAGCTACGAAAGAGATATTATCGTGAGCGTTTCGCGAAAGTTTGTGCATTCGGCTACGATAAGGGTAATATAAGTTTTTTGAAAAAATTTTTCATATATTATAAGGGTAATATTTTTTATATTACCCTTATAATTTCATTCGGGGTAACGGAACGCAGTGGGTAAACGTACGCAGTAGCCCGATCTCCGACAGCAGGAAGGGGAGCGGGGCGCATGTTGGCAAAATTAGGTGGCGCTTGTGTCGCCGTTTAGGAGCCACGTGCCACTCCGGCGCAAAATGGGTACTCGGTGCGACAGGTCACCAAACGTCTTTGGTGCAATAATTTCGTTCCATATTTGTTACCGGGAAAAGTGTGTTGTAGTTGAATGGATAATTATCTGAAAGTAAGTTTAGTTTCTTTCTATTGTATATTTATTGTACTTATTATGTGATCATATATATTTTCTTTAATGTAATTAACCCGTGTGTTGTGTCAGTTGATTTTAGAAATTTCTCGATTGGGGTAAGAGTGCGACTTAAGTCAATAAAATGTCCAATTTGTGACGAAAATATTCAACTAAAGATAATAAATAATAGAGTTCCTATGACCACCTTTCTGCTGCATCATCAGATCAGCTCCATTATACCATAATATTGCATTGTCACGTGATTTACATATGTGCGCAAAATTTTAGCTCAATCGGAAACCGAGAAGTGGGTCAAATTTAGCTTCTACGTTTTGATGCACATGCACTAACATACATACAAGGCAAGTTGAATAAAAGCTTGTAAAATAATCGATGGAATCAGGCATTACTTTGCGGAAATCCATTACAGACCAGTCAGTTCAGGGGTTAGTTTCGGAACTTCGGACCCTCAACATTCTTCTACGTAAATGCACTAATCATACAAGATGAATAAAAGCTTGTAAAATAATCGATGGAATCAGGCATTACTTTGCGGAAATCCATTACAGACCAGTCAGTTCAGGGGTCAGTTTCGGAACTTCGGACCCTCAACATTAGCTCCTGAGGATGCCTCGTAGAGAGGCGAAACAGGTGTCGAGTTTTGTACTTTTTGTGGTGGGTTGTTATACCTATTTATTTGCGTATTTATTTTTATTTTTGCGGTGGGAGCGTGGGTAAATTAATTGCATGTCAAAAATACGCAAGTAAGTATAACGGGTTAGCACTGATTGACTTGCACGTTATCAATTCGCGGATTAGCAAAGGAATGTTCTAGTTTACGATTAAAAGCTTGTATTGGGTTGGTAAGAAAGTAATGAGCGATCGATTGAATTCCACATAAAATTTATGTCACCGTGTTGCTCCTGAAGTTGTGTCTGAGGCCACGGCGAAACGATGGTTCCAGCGGTTTCGTAGTGGCGACTTTTCATTATCAGATCAACCTAAGTCTGGTCGACCGGTGAAGATTGATGTAGCCAAATTAAAAACCTTAATTGAAGGAGATCCGAGGCTAACGAGTCGTACTCTTGCTACCGAGATAGGCTGCTCTCATGTCACCATAGAAACACATTTACACGAGTTGGGAAAAAACTACAAATACAGTGTTTGGATACCGCACGAACTTGATAGAGATCAACTAAACCGCCGTGCCGATATCTGCATACAACTTCTGTCTTTTCGCCGCACATTCAACTGGTTGGACCATCTTATCACTGGAGATGAAAAATGGGTCTTATATATAAATCACACACGCAAACGTCAGTGGCTAGCTCCAAACGAAAAAGGAATAGAGGCACCAAAAACAGAGCCTCACCCGAAAAAAGTTATGCTGTCCGTTTGGTGGGATAAATAAAGGTATACTCACACTGCAACCCAATAATAAAGGCACAACTTCGCTCGACGTTTCTCCCCGAGCGTTGGCAGCTTTGCAAGCGTACGCACCCGCCTCCTGTCTCGTCACTTTCTGAAGCACCAGGGACCGGGTGCTGACGATGATGCCTGACGTCATGTTTTGGGATACTGGTCGGTCCTGATCAAAAATGGGTGGTTTTATAGTTTTGTTACCAACTTTATAATAATTAAAGAAAAAATATCCTGAGATGTGAGAGGAACAGAGATAACCCACGCTGAGACATAGCCCAACACGTCTGTTATAAAATTTATAAACTTCTTCATGTAATCGGATCTTTCTTAAACTGAATTTCTGTTTGCCAATGCTTTGCCACTCCAAGTCCTCAAGAAGTATTAGCCAAGAAGTAGGAATACCTAAGGAGATCTTCTTTTGGACATCGCTGAACACGAGGAACACTGTTTATAAATATCCTATCCTATTTTTTTTATTACAAATATATCAGAAGTCGGAGACGTACTAAAAGCAATGAGAAAAAGGCACTTCCTTGAAGTGCACATAGATTTTCTTAAAAATGTCTTCTCTTATTCCATGAGTTTTCCTTTTTGTCTCAAATTATACATTACAACGATTACTTTTTATAAACGCAATTGTTTTGAACATAGCATCTAAAACAAATGCCAACCGCCATAATTCAAATTTCAAACATGCTCAAACAATACAGCGTGGCCTCATTTTGAATAGCTGTGGCACTTTCAATCAGTCAACAAAGCAGGGCTAGCATTTTCGTTCCTCATTTAGATATTACTCGTATTATTAAAGTCCAAGGAACATATCGACGGTGGAAAGGAAGAACCACTTAAGCGACATTTTGGTCGAAAATGAGTTATATATATCATTGGAATCAGCGTTTTTTTCTGCGTCGTTAGAATTGGGTTTCACGGCGATCCGATGACTTATATGTCGCTTAAAGTGATTCACGAATGAGGTCTGAATTTGAAAAACCACCCCTTATGCGACACACAATTTGAATAAAATATTATCTGTGTCACTTAAAACCTACTCCAATATTACCACAGTCGTATAAACTATTTTTAAAAAGAGTTCGTTTCCGATGCAATGTCCCTTAATTGATTATTCCGGGCACATATATCATGAATTCTGTACTTGAGTGGTTCTTCAAAACTGCTTAATAAAACGGTTGTCGGTTAAATGAATGTTACGAAAAATTACGTTGTTATTTAATTGCTTTAAGCGACACTCCTTACCGCGGCCGAACCTGTCGCTTAAAGTATACTTTATAAATGCGATACGTCGGTTAAGTGAAGATTGAAAATGATATGATAACGGTTAAAGTGTTGTTCTAATCTATTTGATGTCGGTACAGTGAACAATTTTTGGCGCGAATTTCACGCGAATGGTGCTTTACTTATACAATGGAATGCAGTGGGTCGCTTCAGTCAGCGGAGCGGGCGGTTAAACACCGGAGTGCGGCGGTTGTGTCGCCGATCGCTGCCTGATTCGACTAGGTATTACGCCGTGGCTTGCGTGGGCGACGGCGATGCGACGCATACAAAATCAAACCTTGTCGATATGGAAGCATGAGACGCGACGGCGACGGTCGCGCGACCGTCGCCCACGCAAGACACGGCAGTAGGTATGTAATAAGTAAGCTAGCTACTTATTCTTAATAATTTATAAACTCAAAATGATTGTGATCTCAAAAAAGTGCATACTTAATTAAGAGTTATTTATTAGAAGTAGATTTATTTTATTAAAATAAAAATACACGTTAATTTCGTTAAGTATTTTATTTTTCTCCTTAAAAAACGCACAATATAGCGTTTTTTTAACCGCAAATATATTCTAAATTTTTCAATAATATGAAATATTTTAAAAATATTAAAGCTAGCGTTATAATTCACAAAAAAGTGTCGATTTAGTTTCAAATTTCTGGTATACATACATACATACAATCACGCCTGTATCCCATAAAGGGGTAAGCAGAGCACATGAAACTACTAAAGCTTCAGTGCCACTTCATTTCTGGTATACCACTTCAAATTGGCACGTACTAACTGCCCATGCGACTGTTGCTTAATTGAATATCTTAGAGACAAGTTAAAGAAGGTAAGTGGCTTCAGTGAGTTTTATAGTACTATGATGATGTCGCTTAAATGGTTCTTCCGGGAATATTTTGAGGACCTTTTCAATTAAGCGACATCATTTTCAGGATCCTGTAAGATTTTGGAGTAAATGTTTATTTCATAAAATAGAGAAAAATAAAATAAGATTATCGTCTTAAGAACTCATTTACCTATTTCAAATAGGAAAAAAGTTATGATTTTTTTTCTCAAAAAGAAAACTTTGAAACACTCTCCTGTACAATTCACTAAATGTCGCTTAAGGGGTTCTTCCTTTCCACCGTCGATATGTATAAAGACAAACATATAAGACACCACCGAGCGATTCAGTTATATTCTGAAAATTTGTGACAATTACAAAATATATCATTTAAAATAAAATCAAAAATTTCTTCATAAAATAACGAATGAAATTTTCCCCCTGACAACATTAATTGCTACAGTGCAGTAGTATAGCATTATAACTATTATAAACGTCACATACTTATCACATTTCACCTACTCAAAGGTTAGCTGGAAGAAATCCCTTTAAGGTATAAGTTCGCCTTTGTACTGTCTATCCTGTGTCATATTTGTGTTTTGTGTTTTGTACAATAAAGAGTTTATAGATACATACATACATACATACATACTTATTTGAAGAATTTTTATAAAGTTCTCAAACTGACCCCTAAGGTTGACTTTTCATGACATTGACTTCAAACATTTATTTGCACATTAAGATTTCATAAGTGCGATAAAATTGAAATAACTGAAATAAACTAAGTTTATCGAATTAAGTACATTTTCAGTCTCTCACGAACCTAAATTACCTACTTAGTAAAAACAGCTATTAGAAAAGCAGAATTTATTAATAGAAAATTTATGTATAGCGTAATTTTACCAAATTCGATTCGCTAACGCTACGTGAATGTAAATGAGGGAAATTTTGAATAACAGTTTTAATGGCAGTAAAGTTTGGACATACAGGATGCACTTTTTATTACCGGCAATATTTAAGGAGGCGACCGAAGCGCTTTGCTTCTTCTTTTCTTGTGTGCACTGCCAATGGAGTGGAATTCCTTTCCGGCGGCTATATTTCCGAGCTCATAATATAACCCGGCAACCTTCAAATCAAGGGTGAACAGGCATTTTCTGGGTGAGCTCACTCCATCGTAGGCCACATCTTTGCCTTTGGCTAGTCTGTGGCCAAGAGTAAGCTCATTTATAATAAAAATAAAAACATAGAGCTGAGATTTAACACAAATACTTCATACTCAAGTATGCCTCAATTTTAACCAAATGTTTCATTAATTTCCATAAATTATGGACACCAAGTGTAAATCGGATTTTTTTTACGTGTACACGTAAAACCGCCGATCCGATCAACTCGCCCCGAGTGACGTCACCAGTTTGAGTATGTTTGAGACAGAATGAATCTATGTTTTATTTTTTTATAATAGCCAGCCCATCATAACCATAAATATTGCTAGTTATATAATTTACAAGTCAAGCTGTATTTCGGGACTTAATTTTTTACAACAGCCAGCCCTATCCATAAAATATTGCTAGTTAAACTTACAACCTGTATGTTGGAGTAATCTGTATAGAGCGTGTATTGGCTTCGAAAACAGATTTGTGATTTAAGTTCGGTTCAATAGCAGCGGCGCTTATTGAATTTGATCGCTGTTTGCTGAATACAAATATTATGACAAAGAAGGGAAACAAGTATAACTCGAATACGGTATTACTAATACGAGTATGTGTTCTATTCAACTCGGCTTGGCATTTGACTTTGATAGATTTCGATTCGGTTTTATACACTAACCCCCTTATTCATAAACGTAGGTACTTTAAAGTTATCAAGCCGATAAAGCTCGTTTGTCCCTTTCCGACGTACTGGTGTGATAGAAAGGGACAAACGAACTCTACCGGCTTGATAACTTTAGTGTACGTTTATGAATAAGGAGGTAACGATGTGCCATAGTTCATCAGCAGACATCATGACTTTTCCAGCAATTTCGGTGCAGCATGTAGAAATAAAGAAATTAGTACATGTGTTTTCTTGGATGATCAATTAAGGCTTATTTTCTGTGATTAGTCCTAATTATTTATTCTACCTGGCTTTGGTCATATATCCTTTTAATACGACAATGCTGCACCAAAATTGTTGGAAAAGTTACGAAAAATCATCAGTCGTCCTTCATTTGGTCGCTTGCCCTTATCCCAATGAGGAGGCACACTGACGTTTTATCCCACCAGGCGGCGCCTGTGCAAGTGCCTGGCATGTCAGGTGTCATTCAGACGTGAGAAAGAGAAAAAACATATCTTCTCGCTCTTACGTATGGACTAATAGGGTGGCGCCATCTATGAACCTTTGAGTGTACCTCCTCATTATTTGGGGTCGGCGCAGCATGTCTTTTTCTTCCATATATCTCTCTATCAGTCGTCATCAGCTCATTCACTTTAACTAAGTATCCATTTTGAAATGTTATGTAAGAGTCGAAGATGGAGCCCACCGATTCATTAATAGCCCATTCACTCTTGCTTTCTATTTAAAGCAAGAGTGAATGGGCTATTCACTCTTGCTTTAAATAGAAAGCAAGAGTCAGTCTATACTGAGGTCGTATTTTTAGGGAACACCGCCGATGATGGGAGAGCATTCCATTCTTTTGCAGTTCACATCACAACATATGATTTTTAGAATAAATCTAAATTTATTGATAGTATCGAAATAGAATATTGCTTCCATTTTCCTGCTACGCTGATGTCAGTGGCGTGTCTTCAATTGTGTAGCAAATCCCTAAATCTAAACGGACTTATGTGCAACAGGCAACTATCAAACTTGTTTGTGTCTATCTATATACAGTCACCGGCATAAAGAAGTGATGATTTCAGTACCTTGTCACTTTTAATCGTTTGAGAATTTCGCATGACATTTCAAACAAGACGACAATGACAAGGTACAGAAATCATCCCTTATACCGGTGACTGTACTACCAACAGTATACATAGTGATTTATGTATTTCAAAAACGTAAATATGTATTTATTTATTTTCACTTTGCTGAGCGCACAATATGTCCCATATGAATGTACCTAATAGAAAAACATATTGTTCGCATTTCATTTGAATACATTTGTAAAATTAGTTACTGTAAATACAGATTAAATTTTAAAAATATGTTGGTCGACTGCTTTTGGGCGTCCGCATGCATAATTTGACTACTTTATTTGAGAAAATTACAAGTGAGGAATAATAGTTATTTGTTTTGCAAGGGGACCAAGTTGTTGTTTAACCGCACGTGCCAATATTGACATCCGAGCAAACGAAAGATTCCAATATGAACGCTACGCTCGCGGTTCATATTGGAATCTTTCGGGTATATATATTTACTGACATAAAACATTAAACTAAATCAAATCCATCAATCTATTCAATATTTATGATTCAAAGTCATCATTTATACGTAAAATCTACCAGTCAGACATCAAGTTTAATATTTGTATGAAATCAATTTGAACTCTTGTCGATAAAATGCAATTTTCTATCTATTTTCGAATAGCAAAGAGAGCCTTTACCAGTTGGTGTGGTGAAAAAGTATTTATAATTACATATAAACAACATGGTTTCCTAGAGAAAAAATATTCCCAGAATTAGAAAAAAAAATCGTAATAGGCGAGGCGATCATAAAAAGTGCAAGCCAACGTCGTAAAGATTCAATCAATCCACTCCCATGGAACCGAGCCCATGATTCATTTTCTAATAGTTTACTGCAGTCGGAGAATTGAAGGAGTTATCCGTATTTTTACGATCCAGCAGTAGGTTTTATTGTTGTATTGGTTGTATTATAACATCTGGGCGACCGAGCTTCGCTCGGATCTATTTTACTAAATCACGTCACGTCTTTAGATAAAAAAAAATTATAAATACAAAAAAATAAAACTAAAACTTAACTTCTGGCCGGGATTCAAAACCATGACATCTGCGATCTGTCTGCGAACATTAGACCGATCTCTTACGACTGAGCAACGCGGAGCCGATGCGCGGTCGGCAAAATTAACGAACATATAGAGTTTACCTCTATATCCAAAACACTAATTACTGCCCACCGAGTGCGCTCAAGAACTGCACGACCTAATCCCTCCTTCTCCTTTTCATCTTCGGACGTCCAGGCGGGGAGAATGAATGCACCCGTTTTTTGATGCGGACTGCAAAGGAATGGAATGCGCTCCCACCATCGTGCATCGGTGTTCCCAGAAAAATACGACTTCGGTCTCTTTAAAGCAAGAGTGCATACTTGCATAGGCTATTACTGAATCGTTGAGATCCATCTTAGACTCTGCCTCCACTTTCCATCAGGTGCGACTAGGGTTAATCGCCCATCAGTCCATATAAAAAAAATCTGTTGACTGTCTAGGGCCATATTTGGCTCAGTAAGAGCATGCAATTTTCAGTCCGGCGGAGGTCGCAGATTAAAAACTCGTTTGGTTCCAATGAGTTGTTTTGGATGTGTGTCCCCCACCGAGTGCGGGATGCACCTAGACGCTAGATGTGTGTGGGGGGGGGAGGATTCAAAGGCTTCTCAAGGAACTGTATTCAACTCACATCATGAAACCACGTGATCCGGTGTTCTCTCGGGTTGGCCTTGACGTTGCACTCGAAGTATACATCGTCCCCCTCCTTAATGTCGTGGGGGTTGAGCGTGCTGCCCAGCGTGAGGGTCACCAGCGGACTGTCTGGGGGAGAATATACAAAGTTAGAAATGTATTCACTAATTTGGAGAAAAGATGTCAGTTGTGGGCACCTCATACGGCGGCTCACTCCGCGATTATTTCGCCGAGCCACAAGTACCTACCTACAATCTACATGCGCGCCGCTCACTCGCTCACTTTTCCGGAGCGTTAAAGACATTTTGGCTGGAGGCCCAAGATACATAGCCAATATTACAATTGATTACGTAAGCTAATATATTTTTCGTACCTCTCTCTGTCTCTTTCGTATTATCATGATAGAGAAAGCTAGCTACGATAACGATGTTAGCGTAAGCAAATAGTTACCTACCCAGGGTGCGTAGCCGAATGGCATTTCTCCGACGCCAAACGAAACGCCTCGCTAGTTAGTCTGGCTCTGTCGCGCAAATACGCACGAGCGATAGAGATAGATATCTACTAGCGTTTCGTTTCGTGAGCGTTTCGTGAGCATTTGTGCCATTCGGCTACGCACCCAGGGCAGAAACTGACCCACCGTTTTCTGATTTTCTGACAAAACAGAACACAATCCCTATGAAAAAGCGGTGTTTGTCAAAGCAACTATCGACTGCAGACAATATTATAAACATTGAACCAATAACACCGATACTAACATACAATATTGAGCTGGACGTGATCATCAATGGCCTTCGAGGCAGCGCCGGGTTGGCCGCTATGCACTTGATCACCGCGCCGTTATCTGCTGGAGATGGTGTGAACACCAGCGTGCTGACCGACCACGTTTCGTTTGAGTGGTCGCTGACCTGCATAAAGAAAAACAAAAGATGAGTTGATAGAGGAAATATATAAAAAATAAATAGTGTATCGTTGAGAAAGCAGTGTGACGCCGGATCCACCGAAGTTACAATCCGATCGAAACGCAGTCTAGCACTGTCGCGCCCCTATAGAAGAGCGATTGGTAGAACTCTGGCTAAGATAATCAAAGTGTAAGCATTGCGACGTAGGCCCAGATTCAGTTCCAAGTTTAATCGCTGAGCCATATAACCTAACCACAATCTTGAAATTAAAAAAAAAGCCGCAACATTGTAGTAGTATTTTCATGAAACATGCCTAATAACTCTCCCGACTAATTCAGATTTCAAACAACAAAAAAAAGGAAATCTAAATCGGTTCATCCGTTCGGGTGCTACGATGCCACAGACAGACACACTCACAAACAGACAGAAAGACACTTCAAACTTATAACAATAAATTGAATTTAAATTTTTCTCGTTTCAATACAATACATATACAAGGTGCTCGCGAGGAACCCGCATAACTTGAACCACGCGTTTCTGAGGCAAAAAGAAAGAAAAAATGTTATATGAATTTTAAAATTTTTCGCCAAAAAAAAAATTTTTTTTGTTTTTTTTTTTTGTACTTTTTTGGACGTATTTTCACATAAAAAATTTTTTTATCCATAAAGTTGGCAATGAAAATGAGTTTTTTCATTTATTTTTCTAAAAACCAAATTATTTGGAAGTTTTTCTTGTCACATTTTGACATCTATCAATGACTACTGTGAGATTATGCTCCACAATTGCGCATCAGCGCCGTTAAGAAACCTTTTCCACTGAGTAACAATAATGGAAATGTTTTTTTTAAATTGGCAATAACTCTGAAACTAGACGAAATCTAGAAAAGTTTATATGACATTTTAGTCTTAAAATGTGACCAAGAATATGCCGTTAAAGTTATATGGGTTCCTCGCGAGCACCTTGTATAAGAAAACGGGATGACACTACGATGTTGCAATGTTTTTTTCTATTTTATTTTGCCTATATAAATATAAGCGATATATCTTCCTCATACAGCCCACATTTCCTATTTTTACCGCAAGCACAAAATTTTATTTCGTTTTTAGCAACTCCCTTGCAGTCTTATTTTTATTTTTAGCCATTGCAACGAAACTGCCGACTGGTCGTCTTAAAATTAAATTAGCGTTCACGCGATCGTGTTGAAACTGCAGGTAAGTACACCTAGGAGCAATGAACTGAGGGGTAATCTCTACGGAAAGATAGATATTACCACTAGTAAGTAGTACTTAGGAAGATATTCTGTTATGCTATGGTCTCTTCCATCGGTCGCTTACAGCGTCACATTGTACAATGCATCACAATGCTTATTATGCTTCTAGAGATATACAGATGTTGCGGTATTCTTCGAACGTCAAGGTTGGCCGTCTGACTTCGTACAAAACATTGACGCTGTCGCTTACCATAATGACTAAATTTTCTTGTATCTTTTATGTTATCTATCTTTTAGGGCGTCCTAATGTTTTAGCGACGATGTGACCTTTTATTTGAGAACGTCGTACATGTCTAGTTAGGTACATTTTCTAGGAATAAGTAGGTACATTTTGCAAAGTTTTGAACAAACGTTCATATACGCTAATTACTACGTGTAACAACATAAACAACGCTACGTTCTTCCAAATATTTGCAAGCGGTACTTACCTAAATTAAATTGATTTTATTATGATGGAATATGATATGCTTTTTTTGTAATAAACTATAAGCATAAAACTATCTTGATCTTCAAACTCTAGGAGGTCCAAGCGCGCACAAGTGTTTTCACAGAAATCGCGAAGCGTCTGACCCTTTAGCACAACTTGCCTTGTCGCGCGCGAGTCCATACATCAAGCGCGACTTCAAGTATGGACTCGCGCGCGACAAGACAAGTGGTGCTAGAGGGGATGGTTGACGTAAATCGTGACCCAAGAGCTGGCAACTTCCTTGCACTTTATCGGCATTGCCAATCAGCGAAAAAATGTCGCCAACATCCTTAACGTATTTATTTTAAGCTAACTTTTAAGTTTTATGGTTAATCTTAGTTTCTACTTGCATGTAAATTTATTTATCCATGTAAGTAAATATTGTAGAGATATTTACTAAAACTTATTTTAACATTGTTCAATGATATAGATGTAAATAAGTATCGGTTTTAATGCATGTCTAAGAACCACCGTTAAAAATATCTCATAAAATAATCAATAGGTGTGATCATCCATTTACAACAGAATTAAAAATTTAAGACTGAGAGCAATTAATTGAATAAAACGTCGGTAGTTCAAAACATCAGGTAAAGTGAGGTAGGTATTTTTAAAGCCGAGTGAGTCATTTTGGAAATTAATTCAATCAAGGAAATGTTCCTTTCTACGTTATATCCTGTAATTAAAATAATGTACCGGGTTGTTCATGTAATACTTACGTGGAATCAATTTAACTGTAAATACTGAGACTGACCAACATTTTGTTCAGCAATTTTTAAAAATAACGTATCACTTTTTGTTTTTGATTACACTTTAAAGTAAAAATAAACTACACTACTAAACAATAAAAAAAATCGTCCAAGAGCGTGTCGGGCCACGCTCAGTGTAGGGTTCCGTAGTTTCCCGTATTTTTTTCAAAAATTGTTCAACCTATCAAGTTCAAAATATTCTTTTGTAGAAAGTCTTTATAAAGTTCTATACTAGTAATTTTTTTTCATATCTTTAAAACTTCTAGTTTAAAGGTTAGAGGGGGAGGGACACATTTTTTTTTTACTTTTGGAGCGATTATTTCCGAAAATATTAACAATATCAAAAAAATATTTTCACACGTTAGGGTTGAAATGGAAAAAAAAACACTCCCACTTTACGTGTAGGGGGGGGGGCTTAATAAAACATTTTTTTCCACTTTTTAGTTTACCACTTTGTCGGCTTGATTGATATACAAATTGGTACCGAATTTCAGCTTTCTAGTGCTAACGGTCACTGAGATTATCCGCGGACGGACAGACATGGTGCAACTAGAGAGGGTTCTCAGTTGACTACGGAACCCTAAAAAAAACATTTTTTATGTTTGTAGCAACGTCAAACACATGCATCGAGACAAAACGTATAATTTTTCGAATATGTAGGAAATTTCAAAAGAAATGTATTATTCAAAAGTTGTTAAAAAAGAGAACTATCGTATTAGGAATACCTATAATGCCTATCTATATGTATAGGTAAATGGATTAACAAATTTGCTCGTGTTACAGTAAACACCTGGTACTTAATCCACTTCTTATTTTTGTACACAGGAAAATGTTTACCAACTTGAAAACCAAGCAAAAAGGGTTAAGTAAGATGTTCAGGTAAGCCTCGTGTATTTCGGCAAATGTTCGGCGCTCACATTTCGCTAGCAACCTTTTTCACCATGACGATGCATTACGTTTCAGCAAATTTTGTTAAGTCATTCCGTGGCCACGGGAATCTGATTAGACACTGACCTAGTTAGCGAGTAGAGGATATTCTGCGTGCTTAGCAAGTATATTCTCGTATTTTGGATTTAAAATTTGTCTCACGGTTACGAAAAAAAAACTGTTTTAAGATTTTGGTAACTGTACCACAAATTAGTGACAGACGTTTAATCTAAATATATAAAAGAAGAAACTGATTGACTGACTCACTGACTGACATATCAACGTACAGCCAAAACCGCTGGTCCTAGAGATTCCAAATTTAGCACTTAGGTTCCTTAAAAAGTGTATAAGAGCACTAAAAGAATTTTTCAAATTCACCTCCTAAGGGGTTGAAATGGGGGTCCAAAGTTTGCATGGAAAAACAAGATTACGTATGCAGGCTAAGCCGCGGGAAAAAGCTAGTAGAACTATAAGATGTATGAAATAGCTGATCGAGATACCGTAAGGATAATATGGAAGCTAACTTTTAACGTTTGAAACGTCTAGGGAGCTAAAAACCCCAATTTTCATCGGCACTAAAAGCCAATTGTCTCAATCACAGTTAACATCAGGTCTATGGATATTCCCATACAAAATAAGCATACGGTGTAACCGGCCCTAAAGTAGATGATAGACTTTTATTGACCTTGAACTTGACTGCTTTTGGCGATGCATCGCCAGGCTGGCTTACATATGAATGCACACATTGATGCTGGATGACATAGTAGGTTTGTGAAAATATAAATCATTCTTCCGTACCTTTGTATTAATTATTAATACACAATTAACCATACCTTTTCCCTCTCCAGACTCCTATTGTCTTTGAACCAGGTGATCTGGGCCGGTGGTCGACTGCCCTCGGCAACGCATCTCAACGTTGAGGCTGCACCGGCGATGAGTTGCTGTGGTCGATTGACGAGCGACGCCGATATTGGAGACACTGGGTAAAAAAGACAGTAGTAGTAGTTACATGTGCATTATATTACGCCGTGTCTTGCGTGGGCGACGGTCGCGCGACCGTCGCGCGACCGTCGCTGTCGCGTCTCATACTTCCATATCGATAAGGTTTGATTTCGTATGCGTCGCATCGCCGTCGCGCGACCATCGCGCGACCGTCGCCCACGCAAGCCACGGCGTTACCGAAGGGAAGAGTGAAATGAAGTCGGTTAATAAATAAGTTTTTACCCACAAAAATACGTCCTTAATGCAGATGAAGCATTAGAACACTTTCGGCACGGAACGCCACATTTATTTAGTACAATTTCAAACATAAACACGTTGAAGAAGAAAAATACCGTTGGATAATATTCGTTAGCAAGAATTTCATTCAGAGCAAAATGTTACCAATTTCTGAAGTTTAAATTTTGATGAAGTAAATTTAAGTAGTAATTTTCAGTGGTTAAAATACATTTCGAAAATTAATAATTTATGTGTAGGGTATGAAATTAATGCTTTTTTTCGTTTTCACACTGGATGCAATTCAAAAATGTAAAATAACTTACAGCATATATGGTGATTGGTCCTAGTGCTAGTACTTCATGATATCGGTGCTACATACAATAACTACCTAAAACAATCCCATGTTTTACTATACATAATTATAATAAATTACATAACACTGTATTCCAAAAAAAAAATTGAGCACACAGTGTAATGAACATAGTTTACAGGCATTTAATGCCTTCAACGATGGTTCCACTTCGATGATTTAGAACATCAGTAGTCAGTTACACCGAACACTCCACTCGATTGGCGGGGTAAACGAATTGTGGCCCCGCACGTGACAGGACGAGCGCTCGAGGGACGTTTAGGACTTGCTAGTGTCGGTTAAGACTCGAGTCTGAGACTCTCGTTTTTTTACTGATGATTGAGTTGACCTCGAGTTACTTTTTGACTTGTTGGTTGGCCGTTATAAAAAAGAACATGGTCAGGTGTACTTAGTAGCTACTAGGGTAGCTACTAGATCTAGGGATCTCAATGGTAGCCTGCGACACAGCACCACAAACCTTGCCGCATGTGAAATTGACCTTTTGGTCTGATTACCAGGGGTTTCTGAGTACCATTTATCTACGATAACTTTGAGAAGAACGAAAAAGAAGATTTGCAGTTGTATCCTTACTCGAATGCCTTCCATTTACAGTAACTAAGTTTCTACTTCGATAATTTAGAACATCAGTAGTCAGTTACACCGGACACTAAACTCAATAGGGATGACGACTACATAAAAAAACGGCATTCTGTTTAGTCCGTCAGTTAGATCATCCAAAAATACTGAACACATATTTTTCGCTTTTTCTAATTAATGAAAAAATACAAAGATATAGAGCATCAAAGTTTCGGAGTGGGTCTTGTGACAGTTGTGACGTCACTTTTAAGTAAAAATTGTACCTAGGCGTGACGTCACGCGAAACTTCAACGCACTGTACCGTCGTCATTTTTCGTTTACGAGAAAAAAGAAAAAATACGTGTCTAAAATTCTTTGATAATCTAACTGACGGACTAATTAGTTTTTTTTAGTCGTCTCGCCTATAGCGGGGTAAACGAATTGTGGCCCCTAATGGAGACAGAACGAACACTCGAGGGACGTTTAAGACTTGCTAGTGTCGGTTAAGACTCAAGTCTGAGACTCAACTCAAAGTTTTACACAAATTTTAATCATGATTGAGTCGATCTCGAATTATTTTTTGACTTAGGTATTGGTTGGTGGTAAACACACATGGTCAAATAAGGACTGTTTTATCCTTCAAGGCAGTATCGCATAAAACATGGACCTTATGGCATGCCTTATCTGCGCGTACTCTTCCTCGAAAACTAACCTACGTACGTGACGACCTGGGGTATTAACCTTTCTAGATATTAGCTAAGATAATGGATAATTTTATTTACACCTTCGAGTTATGTTTTTCTTCGTGTGTTTACGGAGTTATGTTAATAATTTTGATATTAGGTAACTTTGTCAAAACCGGCGAAGAGCGTGTCGGGCCACGCTCAGTGTAGGGTTCCGTAGTTTTCCGTATTTTTCTCAAAAACTACTGAACTTATCAAGTTCAAGACAATTTTCCTAGAAAGTCTTTATAGAGTTGTACTTTTGTGATTTTTTTTTATATTTTTTAAACATATGGTTCAAAATCAAAAGTTAGAGGGGGAGGGGGAGGACACTCTTTGGAGCGATTATTTCCGAAAATATTATTATTATTAAAAAAAACAATTTTAGCAAACCCTTATTCATTTTTAAATACCTATCCAACAATATATCACACGTTGGGATTGGAATGGAAAAAAAAATCAGTCCCCACTTTACATGGGGGGGGGGGGTACCCTAACAAAACATTTTTTTCCACTTTGAATTTTACCAATTTGTCGGCGTGATTGATATACATATTGGTATCAAATTTCAACATTCTAGTGCTAACGGTCACTGAGATTATCCACGGACGGACGGACGGACAGACATGGCGAAATTATAAGGGTTCCTAGTTGACTACGGAACCTAGTTGACTACGGAACCCTAAAAAAGAAGGTTACCTTTGCAGATTATACGATGGCGCATTTATTTCAGGCGTTCGATTCTATGTCATTCACAAACATTGTAATCGGCCGTTAAATTTATTGACAGTTTGTAAGCGTCGCGTCGAGTCTTATAACTTATTACTTATAAGTCAGTCGAGCGTCGAGTCTTAAAAGACTCCAGTTTACCAACACTATCTATCGGAGAACTATTTCAAGGAATTATTCAGATCATGATTCCTGGTTACTGTAAATGCCAACCGTTGTAAGGTCTTAGATGTGGCGTTAAAGTATTCTACAAACGAAACAATTCAAGAGGCCGATGTCCAATTCTCGGGAATTTGATCTTATTTTCACATGGCCCATGGAGTTTGATAAATTTTATTTTCGACTTTTAAGTTAGCGTAGCATTCGATAAAAAAAAGTATAGTATCTAGGTAAATTCCCGTCTACTTTTTTTTATCGAATGCTACTTTAACTTAAAAGTCGAAAATAAAATTTAACAAACTCCAACACATTTTAAAACATTTTAAAATTGATATTTTTCTACCTAACAAAAATGACGAAATAACGAAGAGATACAAGCACGGTTTGTTAAAGCAGAGCTGTTTAAACGACTGAATATAAATAATAATAATAAAAAAACACTTTATTTCATCACAATGGGTAATATAGCTGTTTGTATTTTCAATCTGTTTTCTATGTATATAAGTATTTATATATTATATATATCGTTGTCTGAGTACCCACAACACAAGCCTTCTTGAGCTTACCGTGGGGCTCAGTCAATCTGTGTAAGAATGTCCTATAATATTTATTTATTTATTTATTTAATACTGTTTATTTTCCGTCTTTTAAATACCATTCATCGTTAACATTCAATTATAAAGAACAAAGTCCA
The DNA here is from genome assembly GCF_023078275.1 of Leguminivora glycinivorella. Lineage (NCBI taxonomy): Eukaryota > Metazoa > Arthropoda > Insecta > Lepidoptera > Tortricidae > Leguminivora > Leguminivora glycinivorella. The sequence goes on along the minus strand of NC_062983.1, from coordinate 17,106,039 downwards.
AAAACCATTAACATACTGTATCACAGCCGGCTCGTTCTCATTCACTCAACACTTCAAATTTTCTCCACACAAAAAAACGTTAATGTACAGAAAAGCCCAAAAACTAACGTCCTTCTGAATATAAAGCATGGAGCACAAGGGCGCGCGTGTATTAGTTTAAATTAGGCGCCGACCTACCTTTGTGACGTGGCAAGAACTAATCTGCCATACTATAATATGCTAAACATGATATGATAAAGCATGCACAAAGTAAATCGTTTAAGTACATCAGTTTCAGTTAAGGCTGTGTTCACATTAGTCCCTCGTCGTATTTGCTTTTACGTTCGTGAAAGATGTACTTGCATGTTTTAAAGCTTCTACAAAGAGACTTTAAATTTTATCAGGGCTCCGTTTAAGCGACAATAATACAAGTTTGACATTACAACCTTGACATACATTGTAGTCGTTTTATACAGGTCAGTCAATCCTACATTTATATTTTGCACCACCTTATTGACGATTATAAAATGACGATTGACGATTGCAAAAAAAAAACAATTATTGAAATTCTAGAATACTGGGTCGACGATCCCACTATTAATTTAGATTTACAATTAAATTGCTGATTTTCCCGTCTTGTGTAGCTTTAAACGTTCAGTGAAAAAAATAATAAACAGTTTTTTATTGAAGAAACGCAATTTTTGATTTGACGTCCATAATATATCTTATTTTGACGTCTATTAAAACTAGAATCAGACAGTGTATAGCAACCTTTATCATTATACTATAGCGTCACTCGCTGAATATCATTTCAAAGCTTGACGTTACATCAAGCAGTAAAATAGCTAATTTAATGCGAAGCGTTAAGCAAACCGAAGGCCATATATACGAAACTGGAACTGGTCTAAACGTAAACATGTATTTTATGTTCGTTGGCATAATTTGAATTTAGTGCTGCGGCAACCTATTACGCAGCTCTGCGGTACACTTTGAAAAACTTGTAGCGTTTTTGCATTTTTTGTTCATTTGTGAGCGACTCGTAGTCGGACTTTCAAAGTAGCACTTTCATTTAGCAACTGGTTGCAGTGCCTTTTCGCGATGGTTGTTTTTTTATCGTTAGCGTTAAATTTGGAATTGACACGTCATAGTGCGTGTTTAACTTTGAAATAGGTACAGTCAACCAATTGGAACCCTAGGCCACTCTACAACCATGTCAAAATGACAAGCAGTAAGAGAGTTCTTACAATCTGATTTATAACGTCACTATGACATAGTTCTACAGTGGCCTAGGGTTCCAATTAGTTGACTGTACATACAATGTTACCTGCACGGGAAGCATGGTCACGCGATAGACGATAAAATAGCAGGCCATCCCTATCGTACGGCACTATTTGTAAGTGCGATAGGGACGGCCTGATATTTTATCGCCTATCGCGCGACCATGCTTCCCGTGCTGTTTTTTATACCAGCTAATCCTCTGCTCACAAGAAAAAAATTGCATCAAATGTTAATCAATGGTGTCCACGTTCAAAGATTTGAATTTTTCTCGTTTTAAAATTCAACGGATAGCGCATATACCTGCTTCATAAATATTTAAATTTTATTTACTAAGTATGCATTTTTAAACGAATAAACGTTGCTTACATTGAAAAATTGTGTTCTAAAAGCGTTAGTATTCCTTCATCACACAGAAATGGCTAATGGGTTTCGAGAAAATACATTAAAGGGATATAACTTAAAAAACACTTTTTCCTAGTTAACAACTAATATGTGTACAAGTAATGATAAAATTTATATTTAGCTATCGGCATTTGAAATTACGCCACGTTGAAAAATCACTTCACAATGGCGTGTATCACATACACATACAATCACGCCTGTATCCCATAAAGGGGTAGGCAGAGCACATGAAGTTTCAGTGCCACTCTTGGCAAAAAGGGGTTGAAAGAAAACGAAAATTGTGACATTGCAGTGACAGGTTGCCAGCCTCTCGCCTACGCCACAATTTAACCCACAATGTATCCCACAGTCGACTTCTACGACACCCACGGGAAGAAACTGGTGAAATTCTTAACCCGTCACCACCCGGGCACGGGCAGGGGGTTAATGGCGGGTATGAATATTTAATTTTCTCACGTAGTGGATATTACAATCACAATTAAGACGATATAACTATATAGGTAAGATTCAAGTGTAAGGACCTCCAAAGCATCTACCTACATGATTTCCAGCCTAACAGTATTGTTCTTTGGCGGAATAAGCGTAGGGGAAGGTTGCTATCATTGGACCACTTCGCTGCTCTATAATTTATAAATTTTATGTCAAAAAATAAAACTAGTTTTATAAGTTTTAATTCTTGACACCTATTTATGAATTACCTTATTCACAATAAAAAAAGTATAATAAATTTAGAGAAAATTCGTGAAAAGGTTTTCATAAGCTGTTGCCTTCTTTGGGCCAGAGTCGCCTTCATCGGACCACAAAGTCGCCATCAATGGACTTAGGAAATTAAGACCAATGGTCCAATCAAGGAAACTATTGGAAATCGAATTTTTTAATGAAATATTTTTTATTCAAATTTATTAGAGTATATATATTCAGGGTGGGGCCTGTAACAAAAGCAAAAAATTAAACTGTAGGCTATACTCCTTAAACTGACCAACATTTGTTCAGTGACTTTTAAAAATTATGAAATCTTATTTTTTTTATTTTTCATACAAAATAAATATTAGCTTCAATGTACGCCATTATTGTTGTCATTGACGTTGTCTGTCACACTTTAGACTTAACAGAATTCGCAATACATTACCTCTTAGAAAAAACTTTCAATGGTAATAAAAATCAAAATACAAGTTATTTTTAAAAGTCGCTGAACAAATGTTGATCAGTATAAGGAGAATAGCTTACAGTTTAATTTTTTGCTTTTGTTACAGGCCCCACTCTGTATATATATATATATATATATATATATTCTTTTGCGCACGGGTGAAGTAACAAATAGAGAAAACAAATGTCTGGAAACTGTTGTTTTAAAATTAATAAATGTTGAAGCATTACACGTCAAGACACAAATTCAATTGCGAATGTATTTATACTTTCGTGATTTTATTCTTTCGCGTAATTTAACTTCAACAGCGCTCGAAAGACACTTGGACGCGTCACTCTTTTACTCTTTTCCGTGAAGCGAGGCGCGACCGAGAGGTTAAGGGGTGGCCCAAAGTGAGGCCTAAGTTCACCTTCTATCTTACTGGATTCCGTCTAGCACGATTAGATTTTGAAATATTTAAGTGGTCCAATCAAGGCGCTGGTCCAATGATCGCAACCTTCCCCTATTTACCGCTCGGCACTTAAACGTTCAAGACATAGCTTTTGGATTGCCTATGATAAAGGGCTACTTAGGATTCATTTTCAGCCTCACAGTCTTCTCCTGTGGTAGTACGAGATGAGTATGAGCTGCTCGGCGTTTGAAAGTGGTGTCAGGGGCGGCTAACTCCGCGATTCCATCGCCGCGCTACAAATACATGCGCGCGTTCACGGCCTACTCAGGGGTGGCTCGCATTCTCACGGAACGCTTGTTCGCACTTTCTATACGTCGCGAGTTTTTTTAAAGGTTCATACGCGATATCCGCGTGTGGAATGGCTAATAACGCTTAGTTAAACAAACATTATAAATAAATTAGGACAATCTTACACAGATCTACTATTGATTATGTCATTTATGGCCCACGGAAATGTTCAATCAGGCTTGTGACGTTGGGATTTAAACAAAAATATATAAATACTGTACATACCTAGAAAGTACCCAAGACTTGAATATAATAGCATAACATTTTATCTGAGTATTTTTTTTTTTAATACATAGGCAACCCTAGCGTCCTACGCTGCGCACGTGCGGCTCGTTTCTTTGTAATCATTTTGTAGGTATTTAAAAAGGCGGCATTTCGTGAACTTCAAAGCAGTGGGCCTTCTGTACTTGTACTATTATATATTCTGTGGTGGTGTTCAAATCCTCTCTCTTCAAGTATTGTAGCTCTAACCGGTAGACTCCCGTATAATTTCCGTTTAACTATAACAGGCCACATAGCGAATTTAACTTTTTAATTGCCTAAGCTATAGGGCTACTTACGATTCATTTCCAGCCTAACAGTCTTCTCCTGTGGTGGTACGAGATGAGTATTTGCTGCTCGGCATTTGAAAGTGGTATTTAAGTCTTCTCTTTTCAAGTGTTGGAGTTCCAACCGGTTGACTACTACGTGTGTGTCCGTCTTCACGCCGATGTATTGAGGTGCTGGTAAGCCATCAATCAGCCAGGATACTACGGGTTCTGGGCGACCTGGTAACAAAAAGTAACTTAAGAATGATAATTATCATTTAATTCTGTGTATGTGGTCAAAAATCTTGGGTTGTTAACTTTTTGTACCTACGTTTTAGACCTTAAAAATGGTTTTAGATAAAAATATTTACATAGTTTTTACTAAAGTTTTAGTGTAAAGCCTTGTAACTAAATGGACAGGCATCTTCTGAGCCAGCTCACTTCATAGTAGGCCACGTCTTTGCCTTTGGCTAATCTGTGGCCAAGAGTAAGCCCATTTATTATAATAATAACAAGTGCGAGTCGGGCTCGCGCACAAAGGGTTCCGTAGCAGCAAATATAATAAACCAATAACTTAACCAAAATTACAGTTAAATCAACCTATCTCAAAAACTATAAGAGATCAAACCAAAAATCGTTGAAAGAGTTAATTAGCATGCATCACCTCTATTTTTTTTAGAATTTTATACCCCGTAGAGGGGGGGGACATACTTTTTACGACTTTGATGATATCTCAAAAACCGTTCACTTTAAGAAAAATGTTTTTTAGAAAACTTTATATCATTTTAAAAGACCTTTCCATTGATATATGTACATCGAAAAAAAAAATTTTCATCCCTCAGTTACATGTTGGGGGCCCCAAACTTTTTTTTTACTATTTAGTGTCATAATTTTGTAGATTCAAAAAATATTCCCATCAAATTTCATCACTGTAGTATTCTGTTTCCGATAAATCGGCTGTGACAACGGACAGACGGACAGACGGACAGACGGACAGACGGACATGACGAAACTATAAGGGTTCCGTTTTTGCCATTTTGGCTACGGAACCCTAAAAAAGACGAAAAGGATGCATTTCGCTAGTCGATTTATAAAAATATAGGTAGGAGCTAGATATATTTGTCAACAGTTCAAACTTCGAAAGAGATTAAAAAAAAAAGTATTCTGATATGTCAAAAACTTCTTCGGCTCCGTAACAGATGGTAATTTTTTTCACGCACTAGTGCGCACTAGTGCGAGAAGTGGTTCATTATATGCCAGGTCAAAACTTCGGAGGCTTATCTGTACTGAAAAACGTCGTACGATACACGTGCGAAAAGGAAATTCGTAACTCGTGTCGATTTAAAACACTCCCTTCGGTCGTGTTTTAATTTATCGCCACTCGTTTCGTACTTCCTTTTTTACGCACTTGTATCGTAATGTACTATTTTCTATTCGATGACAAAATTACAATATTTAATTTAATAACTTCCTTATCCCGAAATCCCGCAGACATCACTTCAGTTTTATCCTTTCGACGAAATATCGTAGGCTTATCCCTTACGGCGCTATGGGGTGGAATTTCCCGTAAGCGTGGGGACATGCACACAATGGATGTTTTGTGGAGTATGACCCTGTTGGGTAGTCAGCCATACTTGATAATATATAACTAGGCTCATGGTCCTTACGAAGGTACCGCGGAAATAAAATAAAATCTAATTTATGGTCTCTGCAATTGAGTTTTTTAAAGAGGTTGGGAACCGTTTGAGGGATAGGGCCTGATCCCGCTCCCGGGTCATTCCTGGTGCATTTATTTGAGTGATGAGCACAGATTGTCTATCGCGATTCAGCGTGGCAATGCTGCGAGCGTGTTGGGCACCTTTGCACCTATAACATTTCATCAGTTGCAATAATTTGTGAGAATCAGTCAAGAGGAAGAAAATCCATTTTTTCCTAACAAGGCCTACGTTTATTTTTAGCCTAGAAGGTCAGATGACAATTTGCTTTTGTAAAAATAGGAGGTTACCTGAGCCAATTACTGAAATTAAGTTGCCAAGTATTTGAAAGAAAAATCCGGGATCACCTCGTAAAAGTCTACTACAGAAGTATAATTAATTATATTTATTTTAAACTTTCTGGATTTCTTTTAAGTTGTTAAACGTAAGTTGTAACAATTTCATGTCCTATTTTTAATAAGACCTGTGACGGATGACCTGTGGGCAAAAACAGCCACCCGTTGGTTGCCACAAATTACAAGGCCAAGGGGTAGACCACGTCAAAGATGGCGGGACGAACTCGAGGCCTTTGAGACACACTGGTGGGAGACTTCCGAGGATAGGGATACGTGGAAGAGTAAGAGGGAGGCCTTTGCCCAGCAGTGGGACAATGTGGGCTAATAATAATAATAATTGGGCAGCTTGTGGCGAGCTGTTGGGGAACAGCGACCCCACGTACCCGAGTGCTCCTGGGGAGTTCTGTTACCCGTAAGGCGGGTGGGTGGGACAGGACTCTCTACCTCTGGCTTGCCTTGGCTGGCCGTCCAGAGTGGGGTCGTTAGGGCTACATGCCCCAGGGGTGGAAGTGAAAATTTGCATAAGACGCGAGTTGGTACAGTGGCCTAACAGCCACTGGGCAGAAAGCGGTGTACACCTCTCGACACCCTTGAGTTCTCACACCGGTGTTGCCCTTGAGCCATCTTGGATGTCGCTTTTTGTGGGGGCCCATCTTGTGGGGACGAGTCACCGTCTGCCGGAAATAAAATTGGATACCGTTTTATTAGGCAGGCGTCCGGTTTTTTATCCATAGCCCAGTATTTAGTCCATCACTTTCATCAAAATAGACCAGTTCATTTTAGATTCCATTAACTCTCAAATAGTCCTTACACCCTGGCGGGTGTTGCCTCTGCGTGTGTCCCATGATACGGGCAAGGGCAACATCCGCTCGGTGTACCCCTTACATTTCATTAAAGTGTCGAAAGGGCCTCTACGCGTTGGCTTCGGCCCCGCGCACGCCTCCCAAAGGTCCGGAACACCATTGTTCCGTGATGGGAAAGACATACAAATAATAATTTTTAATAAGAAGAATATTGTTATGTGGATAATAAGTTTTTAATAATATATAATTTAACGTGGTTTTTATTTATTTGACGGAAACTTTTGAATAATTTATCTTTTCAATTTAATAAACGGTTTTTTTGGTACTTATTTTTTTGTAAATCATTGATATTATGCAACGTTTATAAATAGGAGGTTTAATGTAATATTCAGTATTATGTTCAGATTTATCAAAAAACACGTCGTAACTGCAGATACGTTACGTTAAAGTTATTTTATTTTATTATTATTAAGTTATTTAGGTACTTGAAATGTACTCGTACTTGAGCGTATAATAGTTTGTACTCCAATTTATGCCTAAGATAAATCTATATTTTATAGGATAATCATTTTTAATCGATCTCTATGGCCAAATGCCGTAACTAGAGCAATCGGCGAGACTTGGCCACGGCCCAAAGAGACGATGTGTCGATAGGCAATCACATCGTTTAGTGTTTGGCCGAGGCAGGCAACCTACACTTGTCTATTTAGAAAGTCAAGCATTTGTCAATACTTGGGACAGATTTTTGAAATTCGAGCGCTCGATTTTGTCAGTCTCGAGTTTGACGAAAACGGTGAAATGCATTTTTTGCAGTATACGCGATAATCATTAGGAATCTAGTGGAATCAAGGACTCATGTTCAACTATTGGGTTGGCACAAAAGTAATGACACACTCTACAAAACTCTATACATTTCCTTTCTTAAGTTAATTGTTTTCGATAATATTCTAGTATGTTATAGAACATTCTAGGTACTTCTAATGTGAGGGTATATAAAGCCGCCCTCGTGATTGGTTTAGTTAGATTGAAATAAAATGGACGAGCGACAAGTTCGAACACTTTACTTATACGAATACTTGTTAGGCCACAGTGCGCGGGCTGCGGCTGACAATATCAACACTGCATTGGGCGCTGGAAGTACAAGCCATGCCACGGTGTCCAGATGGTTTGACCGTTTTAAATCAGGAGACAGGAGCCTTGAAAGTCAGTCACGCTCAGGGCGACCACCTGCATTCAATGATGACGATTTACGCCGCGAACTACAGTCGAATCCTGATGCTACTACTCGTGAATTAGCGGAAGCACTTAACTGCAGTCACCACGCTGTGGAATACCATCTGCATGAGCTTGGGTATCGAAAAGTTTTGGCTCGATGGGTACCGCACATCCTTACCGACGCCAGTCGTGCAGTCCGTGTCGCCATCTGTCAATCACTTTTGCTGCGACCCCGACGTAAAGAGTTTTTGACTGATCTGGTTACGGGAGATGAATCATGGATTTATTATGAGAACGATACACGTCGTGCTTTTTGGCTGCCTCGAGAAGAAACGCCACCAACTCAACCGAAGCTGAGTCAAAAGAACCGCTTAAAAGTTTTGCTTTGTTGTTTCTGGGACTCGCTAGGCATGCTGTTTCATGAACTATTACACAATGTAACTGTAAACGCTAACAAATATTCAACACAGCTCACCGAACTATCTTCTGCTATCAAGAAAAAACGACGAAGATGAGCCACTGTAATTTTACTACATGATAACGCTCGACCTCATGTCGCATCTACCGTTCGCCAACAGCTGCAGAACTTGGGCTGGGAGACGATACCCCACCCACCTTATTCTCCAGACCTCGCACCATCAGACTTTCATTTGTTTAGAGCCCTGAAACGACATTTGCGGGGTAAACAATTCAATGATTTCCATGATGTACAGGTGGAGTTGAACAACTTTTTCGAGGCACAGCCATCAGAGTTCTGGGCGAAAGGCATCCAAACTTTGCCGGATCGTTGGCAAGAAGTCATAGATGCTAATGGTGATTACATCATCGACTAAGCTTTTTGTATTGTAATAATATTGTTTTGTATGTGTTTTTGTATTTTACTTTTATATCCATATTATAAACAGCCTAGCCTAAGAAAGAAAATAAATACTGAGAATAAAAAATATAAAACGTAAACAAGTGTCTCATTACTTTTGTGCCAACCCAATATATTATTGGAATTAATATGCCTAGTAGCGAAGATAAATGATTGAATAATACCAGCAGGGCTAGTGCATGATTGACGAGAAATTATGTCACCGCGACATAGACTACCCGTTCTTATGTCATGATTGTCATAAATAGTTACCTACGTCAAACATGCCTTGCAGAGAAAGCAACCAGAATATTAGTTGATTAGTAAAGTGTCACTAGTGTCACTGTCAACAAAAATTAAGACAGAATTTTTACTAGTATTCTCTTTTGCATGTTTCTGAAGTAATAGCTGAACTCGATGTGTATGTGTGTTTTATCTTCGAGTTCTGCTATCTTGTGACTGCAACATCAGACCGCGTAGCTAAAATGTCAATTGCTAAGGCTGCATAGCCAAGGAAACGCAACGAGATGTCACTATGGTAATAATATGGGACAGTGATTGAGATACACAAATTTCTAGACAAGATTAGTAGGATGTACTCAAAATTTTATAAAAATTGATGTTTAGATATTCACCCAAACATATTGAAACGAACATGATAGGTAGTTAATTAAACTTGTGTGAAAAAAGGGTTAACAATAAAAATTCCGTGAAACGCACGTTTCACAGAATCTTTTTAATCGTCTTTTTAATACCTGACCCTTTAGCACAACTTGAGTTGTCGCGCGCGAGTACATACTTAAAGTCGCGCTTTTTTTTTAAATTTATTATTCACAAAAATAAACTTATAATACAGTTTACAGGAATCCTCGCCAAACTGTAACGTTTGATGGCGAGAGGCGCTCATTGTTTCTTGATGTATGGACTCGCGCGCGACAAGGCAAGGTGTGCTAAAGGGGCTGGTAAACGCAGGCTGATCCCGGACGTTTCAATAATTCGATTCGTAGATGATGATGTTGATGTTAGCTGTTTTTTTTATATCGCGTCGATGGCTGAAATTTGAGAGTTACGATCTTACGATGGCATATAATATAGAAACTATTTATTTTCTTAGATTCTATTTCAACAATGTGTCTGTAGTTGTCTCATTTTGAATACGGAATACATTGATTCTATTCTGCGGGCGACATGATAGTTTTCTTATATGTTGGTTAACCGCGCACGCTGTCGTGTTTATTCTTTACGTTCTCGTTTCTCGACAATAGACTACCTGATTTACTCCATTTTACTAGGAACAAACAGTCCCCTTCAACTGAAAATACTCTTAAAATCGTCCCCCAAAAAACCGTAAAATAACCGGAATAATGAACAATTCGGTTAAATTTTTCTACTGCTTGATTTCCTTTATGGCAACATTGGAAGAGATATTCCGTTCGAATGAGTTCATTGAAAAGTCCGCAGTATGGCTGGCGGGACGCCAGTCCTCCGCTCGGATTATCTGTGCCTGTGTGCCCAGCGATTGTGATGACGCAGTGGTGCGAACACTGGGGGATTTCGAGTTTGATTCTCATATCGGTAATATTTAATTATGTTATTGATTACCTTCGACGATTAAACTTAGCTAAACATGATGTGAATTTCAACGTCATATCAAATATTTTACTAGAAGGTATTACATTTCGGACATTTCAACTCACATGATTATACGCGATCGCGACATGTCCGATTTTTTTAACCGACTTCAAAAAAGGAGGAGGTTCTCAATTCGACAGAATATTTTTTTTTTCTCATTCTGATATTTTTTGAGATAATTAAACGTAAAATCACTAAGACATTTTTGACGATAAATAATTGTCCTAATATCAGGATTTTAGTTTGATGCGCATAAGTGTGGGTAAAAAAATATCTTTCAAAGACGTGGCGTAACAGACCCGATATTTTGGGATATTATTTGATGGAACGGAGAAGAATACAGTCGATTTGGAGTAAAATAATCTCCTGAATAAACTGGTTTTGCGAGAATCAGGTTTTCATATTCATAGATGCTCCTAGAACAGTTTCCAATAAACTCAACACACTACTAGATTCAAGCCATAGAATTTTCAATATCGAACGCCAGGGCGATTCGTCCAAAATTCATCAATTTGTAGTTTGGCAAAAAATAACGTCGTCGATTGGGATATTGCAAAATTTCAAGCGATGTTCTAACCCTACAGTGCATACTGGCCCATATACGTCACAACCAGAACATAGGTGGGTGGTGACTAATATCAGGTAGCTAGCGACATCTGCTACGCGGCTTAAGTAACATTGCGAACCTGGTTACTACAGTAGTCCATCGTGTTGCCGCTAGGTAGCGGTAAATCTCCACGGTATCGAGCGATCCATTGAATTTTGGCAGTCGGCGTTAGAAACAGTTTTGACAACTTTCTAAGTGCAATAAAAAACAAATTAAGGCGTGAATTAGCAAGAAAAAATTATTAGTATGACCGCTAATCTGTGCAGAATTGCAAGGTAAGTTTTGTTTTTTAGTTTAGCAATGTTTTAATTCTTGTAAGCAATAATTTTTAAACGTTCCCGATATGGTACGCCATGCGTTTACGTCCATATTAATGTTTCTAGGGAAGGGAGATACTTTTGCACTTTTCAAGGGCTTTATGAAGTTAACATAAGATTCAATTTACCCTAATCTGTAGAAATTATTTTATGTTGTTTTATGATGCAGCTCCTTTATTGACAACCGTATTTTCAAGGCATAAAGTTCAAATTTGCACTTTTTTTTGGTGTTGATCTGTCTCCAAGATTATGTGTTTAATGTTTATCTTACTTTAATTTTATTGTATAAATCTATATTTCCTTCCTCTGTAACATACGAGCACAGAATATAGTGTCTTACAGCTATGTTTTATTATTTGAATATTTAATTTAGCCTGGCAGCTTGAACATGTCATGCACACTTAAAAGTCTTTGCTGCGGTGGCGTCGTTGATCGGGTCGCCACCTTCCCGAATAAAGGTTGAGGGAGGCGATGGCTGAGATACGCGTCATACTCGTGAACGGGTGCCGTCTGTGAAGACCGGTCTGTTTAAGCTTACTGGGGCTGTTATAACTTAGTAACTTTAATTCTAATTTTTATTAAATTAGGACACTTTGTTCGGTTGTCGTTTGTTTCCTTTCTTTTAGTGAATATTTTAAATATATGATTTTGACTCATGGAGACCATATACATCTCTAAGGAGAATTAGATTAAGTAGATATACATTTTATTTTTAGTTGTGACATTTAGAGTCAATTGCACCTCTAAAGTAATTTTAGACTTTTTTTTTTTGTATTTGTACTTTTTATATTAAAATTTAGTGTAGTTCTTGGTTGTAATTCGACATTTAGAGACCTTCTATATCTCTAATTAATTGTATAGAGTTAACTTTAGTTAGAACTTAGAATTAGTATATAATAGTATCAATTGTAATTTCAACTCAATTTTAAATATTTTTTTAAATACCTATGTACATGTGACGTGTAAAAGTGCCCCTGTGGCCTATTTGCTGAATAAATTATTTTGATTTTGATTTTGATTATAGCTGACAAGCAAAAAAAACCAAATGTAGCGATTCTCCCCCTAAGGATGTAAGGATAGACGGAATTGACCATTTTCCGGTATGGAACGATAAATGTCAACGCTGTAAATATCCTGACTGTCATGGAAAAACCTTTGTGGGCTGTGAAAAATGCAGGGTGGAACTCTGCCTAAACAAGAATAAGAATTGTTTCCGGGAATTTCATAAGTAACGCTATAATTTGATTGTTTTAAAACGAAGATTCGATTTTATTTTATTTTAATACTTTTTTTATCAAAGTAACCTAAATGCATGACGTTCCACATGTGGCACGAGATTAAAATTTGATTTTTTTGTGAAAAGTATTGGTTTTTTATTTTTTTTATTATTTTTCCCTATGTACCTACATCGATATTTATCACATATAAATTATTTTCCCAAAAAAAAAAATTCATGCATTGTAGGGCTAAATTTAACACAATCACGCTGTACCAAATTCACTTTACAGTTTTTCAATGTATAAAAATATATAAATTGGAATTAGATTTTATGAATGGAAAATGCTGGTAGATTTTTCTTTTCAAGACGATTCAAAAAAGTATAGATGTATAGAAAAAAATATTTATTGGCGCACAGTAGGTAAAAAATGCAGCTAATAGTAGTTGGTGTATAAATTGGTGCGATATTACATGAAATAAAACTATGGAAACGGATTAAATCGCGTGTAATGAATTTAAAATTCATCCCGACGTTTCGAACTCTTTACAGCGTTCGTGGTCAACGGGTGACCGGGATGAATTTTAAATTCATTATGACGCGATTTAATCCGTTTCCATAGTTTTATTTCATGAGTAGTAGGTAAATAAATAGGCTAATAATATAGGTCTTTATAGCTACCTTGCAAAAAAAGTACCTATTACAATTGCTAAAGCAGACACTGTTCTACCCAAGAGGAAACTTCGCGGAAACGTGAAGGTCAGATAACAGTTTTATAGGTCACGTGACTTTGAATAAAAATATTACAATGCAAAGTTTATTTATGGGTGATTTTTTTTTGTCACTCGCTTTTATATTTAGTAACTGTTGCCTGGCTTATTTCTTAATTGGTTTTTAAATTAACTAAACACAGTACGATTGTGTCGTAACTTATGGCAGTTTCGGCAATACAATATTTGGTCAACAAACCACTATCTACCAAAATGTACGGAATAAATCAGAAAACTAACTGAGTTACGAATTTTCACCTGGCTGACAAAACTGGCTCGTCTACTCAGTGTTTATAACTTTTTGATAACCAATATGATATGGACTATAGGCATTTATCTACTTTACACAAGGTTCATAATGACAGGTCAAAATTACACCAGCGGGCGCAGCACACTGTGATAAACTTTATCGCATCAGTGCGTCTCTATCGCACTTATGAATAGTGCGAAAAGGACGGCCTGACGTGATAATGTTTAACTAGCCGCCCGCAGATACTATGAAGCTGCGTCACTTGGAACTATTGTAAATTGTTACTTAATTTCAGAATAATATTAAAAGCTTAACCCCTTATTCATAAACGTACTCTAAAATTATCAAGCCGATGAAGTTAATTAAAACCGAAATAAATTACACATATGAAAGAAAAAGTGACCAAGTCCTCTGGTGCCTGAGGCTGGACAAGTTGAAATATTTTCAATAGATTATAATTTAACTTGTGTTCATTAGAACCGATGAAGTTAGTTTGTCCCTTTCCGACGTATTGGTGTGATAGAAAAGGACAAACGAACTTTATCTCCTTGATAACGTTAGAGTACGTTTATGAATAAGAAGGTTAGAGTATAAAGTAAATACTTACCACCCCTTACTTCGCAGACCAGAACTAAGGCTGAGCCCTCTTCTAAAGGTCCTACGACCCCTGATACGTCTGCCCCCGATTTGTCGTACAACAGCATCTGGTGTGGAGGCACTGCAACAAATTTTATATTTAGTATATTTATTCATCACCATCAATGGCGTCTAACATCAATAATATGATGGGTTAAGCAGCGTCCATTAGATTGCGGCACTTCCGCAAATGGCTAGTGAGCCCAATGCGAGAGCGGCAATTGCGACCAAAAGCTGGCAGGAGAATGTGACCGTGTCCAGTGACAAAGGTTGGTTAGCGAGCTGGTGTCTTAATTCTCGCCTAGAGTGAAGAAGGTACTTATTTATTAATAAATGGCGAAATTAATAAGAACGGCAGTGTACTAGAAAAATGGACTTCTGATAAACGTAGAGATCGCACATACGCTCCTAGCACGGTCATGGTATGGTACGGTCTAGTGGACAAAGACCTTAATTATGCAAACAAATTAATTTAATAATTAACATTTAATCTACAAATATACATGTACATAAACTCACGCATGTATTCCCAAAAGGGGTAAGCAATATTACCTTTGCAAAGGTGGGGCTACCAAAATGTCCAAAATTGTTACCAATTTATTTTGGTCTGACGCTACGCTTCTTGTTGATAATTACGTCTTAACTTAACACAAAATGTTGATAAGGTAAAGCGGGGCAATTTTGACTGGGGGTTTACATTATTAATTAGAGTGTGCACTGGTTATATATGGTAGGCGTGTTCAGTGGATACATGTGGAACTCAACTTAATAGTGTAATACACGCGCATACTACCAATTTCGTCGAAAACTACACGGTCGTGTAGATCAGAGATCATTAGGTCTATCAACACCATCTACGGTGAAATGATGAAAGAGCTTATACGCTATCTGGACACATATATGGAACTACAGTAAATGATGTAAAATATGGAGATATTTCGATTAAGGTTACAATTGCCCCACAGTTACTATTACCCCGACACCTTATTTTGATCAATCCGTCTTTTTATCCAGCGTCTTTATAATCTTAAAATATGAATTAACTTCATAAATGATAAGAATGATTTCATTGTTTGTCATAATTTATATCGGTCCCTGATAACGAACAAACATTTTGATCTTTTGAAAGCTAATTTTCTTTTCCTATTAACCTGCCTCCTGCAGATTTTATCTGTCATCGAGGTTGGCGTCTTTTTATCAGCAAATGGAGTTAAGTGGCACAGAGCATCGAATAACAGTAGAAACACTAGTACTACAATGGAAATTAGGTAAAATTGAGAAATAATTGTAAAGACTTGACTTAATAAAGTAAACTTAAACTTGACTTTTGATTATTTTCATTAAACAATTGACGTTTTGGTGAAGATACATACATACAATCACGCCTGTATCCCATGAAGGGGTGGACAGAGCACATGAAACTACTCAAGTTTCAGTCCCACTTTTGGCAAATAAGGGGTTGGCAGAAAACGAAACAGTGACATTGCAGTGACAGGTTGCCAGCCTCTCGCCTACGCCACAATTTAACCCATATCCCACAGTCGCCTTCTACGACACCCACGGGAAGAAAGGGGGTGGTGAAATTCTTAACCCGTCACCACACGGGCAAGAAGATAAGTTAAATAATAAGTATTACTTATTGTATATCTATGCTACAGTCAGACTAAGATAAGGTTAGGCAACTAAGTCAACGATTTTGAAATTCCCGCCAGCACAAGGGATAAGTAAATGTCATAACATATGATTAAATTTCTAGTTTGTCGTTAATAGTTATTTGTTATACAAGGGGGCAAAGTTGTATTTTAACGCCGAGTGTGGAATTGAAAAACGAGTAAGTGAAGGGATTCTATAGTTGAGTCGAGAATAGAATCCAGAACTTGCGAGTTTTTAAACACACGAGAAGTAAAATACATTTGCACCCGAGTGTAACACAAAACTTTTCTCCTCACTATAGCGAAGAAACTAAAATGCAAAAAATGTGTTTATCACTGCCTCCAGTAGTTCCACAGGTGGTAAATCATCTTTATTACTAGATTCACCTACCTTTATTAATTTTAAAGCAGTTAATTTGACTTTATTCAAGGTCAAATTACTTTACCCACTAGTGGATAAAATGCGTTTTTACCCGCTGGTATTAAAGGACAAAACACGTGTTTCCGAGCTAGTGAGGGGAAAAAATAATAACATGCTTCCCATTTAGCTTCAAATGACGCTACCAGACACGTAAACATGAATATTCTTCAATGTTTTTAGAAGTCAAAAATAGTGTAAGCAATCAAGTGCCCAGACAAAACTGTGGCTGCCTTATTTTTATTTGTTAATAAATATAATCAGGGAGTTAACTTACGTGTCAGCGTGATAAATACAGTCATAACCGTCTCCTTATCAGTGACATCTATCGAGTAAACTAAAAAGAGTCCGTGCTCGTTAAGGGGATCTAATGCCTTCCAAAATGAATCAAACACTAAAAAACTCCAAGTACGCTCCTTTATGCTTACCTACGTCCTGCCATCTAGTGGCATAAATCCAAAAATAGATTCATTACATTGCGCATCGCGCCAATATAACGACCGATGCTAGACTTCTATAGTTTTCACCCTTGCTCGCTATTCCAAATGAGTTGTCCCTTTTAAAAGGTCTTATTTTTATTCAGACTTCATAGAGATATACGTCCTTTAAAAAATTATTTCCTCAAATGTTTCCTCCACTATCAGACGTACTGTTCCCATCTCCGGCCGGACTCGGCCCCGACAGCTCATAATTAAAATGTCTACGAACCGTCATTAGCCAGAGCCGCATTTCACTCGTAATGACTAAATTGATTCCCTGTCGCCGCTTCATAAAATTTTCATCAAGATAAAAGTTTCGCGGTTTATTTGACGTTTTATTTATTTGGCTGTGGACAGGTTTGGGATAAATAAAAATGGAAACCTAGATGTTTTTTTGTGGATGACATGACATAGTATCAAATACATTACAAACAAGTTACACATTTCTAGTGATTAGTCTAGGGACATTTTTGTATCTTTTATTAGGTATATTAACTATAAAAGGTTGATATTTTTGAACCTATACATATTTTAGGTTGTAGGGTATCGTGTTGAAACGTTTGAAACGTCTATTATACTGTGAAGCGCTTCGATCGAAGAGATACAGATTTAATAAACTTAAAACAACAATGAAATAATGGAACTATTATGACCACAAACATTATAATAAAACTATTTTTTTTTAATACTGATTATTTGATAAAAAGCTTTAAAATGATTTGTAAATCAATAAAAATCTTAAATCACTTCATTTAATTGACCAATCCGCAGTTTTCAAACTCATAAAATATTGAACAAACGCAACTCAAGTGTCAGAACACTCGAAGCGTACCTAATTCAACTTTGTCCACCAAAGTATTCTATAAACTTCCAACATGAATTGATTTTACTTTGATTAATTTGAAAACTTCGCTGTATGTACTAACATCCACGCTTTGATTGGTAACTGAAATTGAGCGAACAAGTGAGCTGATAGTTTCATGAGAAAGTTTCTGCTTAAGAAATGTTTCTGCTTAAGCACATTATATTTTAACTTCTGTAGCAGAAACGTACACAGCTTAGGCTTAGAATAAATTTAAAAGTGGAAAATGTCAATTAAAAGCTCTGGATACGCTATTAGTATTAGCAAAGACCTATATAACTTCGTATAGACCGATAAAGTCTAAGAAAAAAACGTACCCCAAAACCATACAGAAAAATGTATGTTGAGCTAGATGGCGCTAATATTAATATTTGACATTAACTTTTAAAACATATCAAGCTAAGAATATGGGCCAAATTGTCAAAACTGAGGTTCAAAAGTTTTAAGCCTGTGTCGAGAGATGGCAGTCTATGCACTGTGATTACACATTTTACTTTAACAGTAACTCTCTTTAATACTCGATCCTCTTTGGTAGTAGGTATTGTAATAGCTTAATATATTAAGGCCCACTTGCACCAACCACTTAACTCAGGGTTAGTGGGCTTCACTGTCAAATTCCATATAAAATAGTGGGTTAACCCTCCATTTTCGTTGGTGCAAGTCCTAAGGCGGTTAGATTTCTATTAAAACTTTTATTAAGTCTTTACACACTATTGCTAAAGTCTGTTCGGAAAAAGAAGAATCGTGGAATGTATTGATCCCGTACCTTTCACGTCTATAGATATGGAATGTATTGGACCCCATTTCCGAACAGACTACATAAATGTCTAGTAATTTTATTTCGTTATATGTTAGTTGCGCTGGAGCAACCAATGGACAACTTCAATGCAACGTAAAAAGAAACCAACGCGCGTAGTAAAAGTATGAGCTATAAGCGCTCCTCAATAAGCCCGGTACTAGCAGCCCGCCTTAGTGCGTTTTCACATTATCTGATCCGATATCGGAAGTAGGACCGATATCCCGTACATTTAAGGCGCCGTCTTGGATTTTTGCCTTTGATATCCTTCCGACATCCGATATCGGATCGGATAATGTGAAAACGCACTCGCTTCGCTCGTTTCATTTGCTCGTTTTTCAATTCCACACTCGGCGTTAAAATACAACTTTGCCCCCTTGTATAACAAATAACTATTAATACAAAAAATCTATAAATGTTGTTTTGTTTGTCAAATGGTACAGAAGACCATCATTTGTTGTGCCAAATTCGATATGAGTCTAGTAACCTATTGTGTCTCTGCAATGTCACAATGAGGAGGCACACTCAAAGGTATGACAGATGGCGCCACCTTATTAGTCCATGGCACAGATAAAGAAATTCATACGTGAAAGCGAGAAGATATATTTTTCTCTCTCTCACATATGAATGACAGTGACATGCAGACTAGATACTTGCACAGGCGCCACCTGGTGGGATAAAATGTCAGTGTGCCTCCTCATTTCAATTTTCATTTTGTCGTGGCAAGTAAGAAGGTTGAGCATAGAGATATCGTCACTACTTTTTAAAAATCTCGTATCTCACGCTGTTCCTCAAAGTTAAAACGCATTAAGTCTATAAGCATTCCATACATATTTACTACAATTTTCTTTTCATTGACAGACGAAGATACAAGTTTTTTTAAAAGTAGTGACGATATTATCTTTGCAATTGATAGCTAGCGGGGTTGTAGACTGTAATGGATAACGTGAAATGATGATAACACGTAATAGAAGCACTTATTTTAATTATTGGTAAACAAACATAAGCTTATTTACAGTTTCGTGACAGAAGGCAGACTGAAGACTGATTAATCATATTTCAAAACATGAGAACAGTTTTCGAAAGTGACATTATTTTAAACTAATACTTACTATAAAGAGGTCGCGCACCAGCCAGTCGCCAACAGCAATATTTTTAATTAAGTAAAGTAAGCGTATTTTCGTACCAAGAGTAGATAAACTTACACATTTCGGTTTCTTTAAACCCTGATTGCTAATTGTCGGATAGGTGGGACTCCCCTCTGCTACAGCACTGGACAAAACTCCACGTTGTAGAAAAATTAATAAATATCTAGGTTTAATAATTAGTCTGTAATTCCACTAACACTATTTTATAAGTTAAATGTACATGTTACTAACAGCTATGGATTTTTATCCGAAATAAAATTGTTTTATTTTTTATTTATTTTATAAGAGTGGTAGTGAACGTCAGCAATTGCATGTCCTCTCCATACCCCTTATGCTACTATAGGCGTGAGTATATGTATGTATGTATAGTTAAAAAAATCATAGTGTTAAATTACAGTAACAATTTTCCTTACTAAATAAATAACATTTTATGGCTGACATTTCTTAGGACATTTTTATCTTATCTTAACTGAACATATTGTTTAGTTTTAATTCAGTGCCTAACTTTAATCTTCAGTTTTAGATTTCATAGGACATTTTTATCTTACCTTATAGATTAAGCTTTAATTAAGTAACTTAAATTCTCAGTCTTACACTGATTAGGACTTTTGTCTTACATTAAAATTTAGTTTTTAGTACATGTGTTTTTCAGTATCAGTGACTAGTGAAGATAATTATTTTGTATCTTAATTTTATTAACAATACAAAATAATAAGACTAACAAAATTGACTGTTGTTTGGTATGGAAATCAGTATACATTACAGTTTCTCTGAATAGTTAGACACGGATAGGATACCCAAAGAAGTAGTACCAAATGCTCTAGCTATAATCTAGAGCATGTGGTTCTACTCTTCTTCCAGTTTGAAGGTATCCTTGTTTGCTTTTCAGTCATCATAGGCATATGCCGAGATTGCCGAGCCACTTTGCTGATGAAGTCTAATTGAAAAAGATGCATGTGCAATCTCAATCTTCATCTCTTTATCTCTTGGAGCCAGTTCACCCTCAGAAACATCTTCTTTATCACAGCTGACGGTGTTTAGCTCTAATACAATCTTATTCTATCTGATAACTTCTGATATATATCTTCTTCTTTCCTCTATTCCAGTCTTTTAAGCCTGAAAATCGGAATTAAAATGTAATCAACTTTTATGTAAAATAAAAAATCTTACATTATTGAGGCCGGTTGTACTCGTCCGAGAACATAAATTACTTGTTTAAATACGCTAGTACTCACACGAGTACATAAACTTCAGAGCCATATAAAACCAAAGTTTTTTAACTATATGGATGAAATCTACTTACTGACATATGAAATACATTATATATTTATTAATTAAAACCAAACAAAAATATATAATTAGACTTTCAGTTAGATAAATTCGGATTTACTTACCGCGGGACACCGTGTAGCCGGTAGTGACAGATGTCAAAGCCGCACTGATCGCTGATTGGCCATCTGAGGCTAGGTGTCTGTTTTATTTGGTTGACAGTTTCGTTCGGTAACGTTCTATGCCTACAAACTTGTTATTCTGCTTTGACATTTCACAGGAGATTTTTTTTGATCTTATGTCCTCAAGTGAGGACCGGGGGATCCAGGAGGATAAAGAGACCAGGCCCCGTAGCCGAATGGCATTTCTCCGACGCCAAACGAAAGCGATACGCCGCTGGCTCTGTCGCGCCAATACGCAAGCGCGATAGAGATTGATATCTACTAGCGCTTCGTTTCGTGAGCGTTTCGTGAGCGATTGTGCCATTCGGCTAGCCACCCAGGCCCCGTAGCCGAATGGCATTTCTCCGACGCCAAACGAAAGCGATACGCCGCTGGCTCTGTCGCGCCAATACGCAAGCGCGATAGAGATATATCTACTAGCGCTTCGTTTCGTGAGCGTTTCGTGAGCGATTGTGCCATTCGGCTAGCCACCCTGGTATATTTTAAAATTAAGCTTACCTATGACAGTGAGTCGTATCTGAAAATTTCTGGTCGGGGAGTTCTTGAAGTCGACGCGGCAGCGATAGGTGCCTTCGTCATCTAGAAATAAAAATCATAAATTAGTTTATACAAGTAAAAATCAACGCTTACGCCGTGGCTTGCGTGGGCGACGGTCGCGCGATGGTCGCGCGACGGCGATGCGACGCATACGAAATCAAACCTTATCGATGTGGAAGTATGAGACGCGACGGCGACGGTCGCGCGACCGTCGCCCACGCAAGACACAGCGTTAGCGATACGGCTTTCTTCTTTTTGTAAAAAAATTGTAAATGCCAAATATCGCGTTGCATATGCGTTGCGTTGCGTATGTACTTACCGACATAATTATTAATTACTCATGTGGCGTGAACAGATGTACTGTAGGTAGTGTGTATCTAGAAGGTATATACATATATATATATTTTTTTTTTAGATAAAATGGAGCGCATCGCCTACAAATAGTTTTACAGTTTGGGGAAACTTTAATGATATGCATGTATGCACATTGTAGTTGTAGGGCAAACAACATATTCCAAGTCTAAAACAGAGCTCAATGTGAACTATTTAGTATCTAGAGGTACTTTAAAGAAAAATACAGCTAAAAAAATCCAAGTCGCTACTACGCTAAATCGCTAAGGGCCATTTGCACCAACGAAAATGGAGGGTTAACCCGAGGGTCAACCCACCATTTTATATGGAATTTGACAGTTAACGGCCCACTAACCCTGAGTTAAGTGGTTGGTGCAAGTGGGTCTAATAGGCTGATTTTAGTGTCACTCGGACCGACCGCGCGGAGAGATCTGAACCAGACTAATAGGTGTGTATTAACTTCTGGGAGCATTTTAGAGAAGTGGCCAGCCCTCGCGGACGACAACATCGTCTTGACCGACGACCGGTCTGGCGCAGTCGGTAGTGACCCTGCCTGCTACGCCGCGGTCCCGGGTTCGAAGGGCATTTATTTGTGTGACGAGCACAGATATTTGTTCCTGAGTCATGGATGTCTTCTATGTATATAAGTATTAAGCTTCTGTACCGTTATTTGAAGCCTATTTAATATATTGAGAGACAGCGATACTGCTTGTAGATGCGTAGCGGTTCACAGCAGGTACCTACAGCTGAACACCTGTAAACAACTTGCAACTCCAGTTTTACGATTCAGATTTCCCCTTCCACCAGGCGACCCGTGCCGTAGGGACGGCAACGATGTTTCATCATTGGCGTTCTGTTTGTCGGAACGTTCGGTTCACTACAAAAAATTCTTAGAATCTTTAATTCTTGGAATTTTTTGTAAGTTTAATCAAAAATATCGTTTTAGAAAACGGTTTTACCGTTCGTTTACTATTATAAATTAAATGTTTTAGAAGCTGAGCACCTGATCGATTCACTTTGAGCGCAGCGTGTCGCGTAAGTAAGCGATTTTTTATTTCTTTTTCAGTTATTTTTTTCAGTGAATCGATTCGTCTTAAGCACGGAACAGGTCAAGAAAGTAAAAATTGAAAAATGATCTCCTTGTCCTCTTTGAGACTAAAACAGTCCTAATTAAAGTCGTAATTGACGCGATTAGTGTTTGTTTTGCCTTGCGGCCGAAGATGAGCCTGTGCTGTGACCTGATAATTTCCGTGCGTGCCCATTGTGGTAGGTACTGTGCTGCGGGATAAAATTCCTTTACAATCTCTTTAAATAGATCGATATTCTGTAACGGAATTCAGAAATAGATCAAAAGTCGAAAGTTAAAGCCTATAGCTGCCGGACTTGGCAAGGGCGTCAATAAATATTTATTGATTCTAAGTATCATGTTGGCTTTTATATCCGATCCCTGTGTGCCTTAAAATCGACTTTCCGCTCTAAAGAAAGGTAACTAACAAACGTCTTTGGGGAACATGTTTGTGTAATCCGAAAAATGTTCCGTAAATAAATATGGGCAATTTTAAATGCACAGTACGGTATCGTCAGGGATACCTCTGAAAAATGTAGTTTGGTAATGTTCTTATGCCTTAATCAAATCTAAGCCGCTTGCCAGTGGAAGTAAAGGATTACAAAGTGAAACTCAGGTATGTGGAGAGTTGTATTAATTACCAAATATAAGTTCCGGTTAAAGATAATTGAGAAAATCCGCATACGAGAGAGTCACTCTTTAATCCTTAACTATAATAATAGCGTTTAATAACGCAAGGCGAGCGTATTTGATTAATTTGATTACTTGGTTACTACTTTCACTAGCTTACTAAAAACTTCTTACCTGCGCAAGGTGTGAAGAAATTTACAACCAGTATGTTTTTATTTTGTGTATAGTCCGCTTAAGGATATTAAAGGCTAGTATAATAATTATTATTCTGTGGAAGCAGGCATTAGTGGAAAAAATATCAAGTGTTAAGACGGTGTAAAAGCACTAGTCTAACACAGTAGGCAGTGACCCTGTCTGCAGAGCCTATGGTTCTGGGTTCGAATCCCAGTATGGGAATATGTTTGTGTGATGCACACAAATAGCGGGACGTAGTTGAACGAAAGAGAGCCATCCTCTTAAAATAGCCTTTTATTTGAATGGCTTTTCCCTTTTTACGTTGAGATTATATTTAAATAATTATGTTTATATGAATTGGATCTTTTTCCTTTTACTACGTCCATTTTTTCCCGAGTTACGGTTGAGTTATTATGTATTTAAGTATACATATGTCTATAATAAGAGTAATATGTCGCCTTGCTACCATAGTACAAGCCTTCCTCAGTTTTTGGCAAAATAGATTCCCCAATGTCTATTTATTTTGGTACCGATAATAAATTTCCCGCTTATTAAGGCTTATGTGTATTACTATTTATCTAGATAAAAACCAGCCGTCTGCGCAAGACGTGCATCTTCCCATTTTCATATTTCCTGCCTGCGCAAGGTGTGTGAATAATATGATTGTTAAGACAGCTGAAAATTTTGCAGTCTGCGCAAGGCTTGCAATTTTCGTGACTCAATTTTCTGCCTGCGCAAGGCGATTAAATATTTTATTTAGCCTGCTGAAAACCTGCCGCCTTCGCAAGGCGCGTGTTTACATATCCTGCGTCACAAGCAGATCAAGCAGATGTGGTATAATAGGTATAATACAATTAGCATGGTTCTAAAGCGGTTTTTGTCGGCCTACGCAAGGCGTTTTGAAACTTACGTGTGATGGAGGAAACAACACAATATGATAACTCCTCCTAAGCTTAGTACCAAGTGCTTACTTTGTTAATTACAAAGTCATTTTGACAGGGGTTATATATTTCTACTGCGGAATCACTTCCCAGTAATCATTAAATAGTCTCGAGAAGACTTGTCAAAGCGGACCCCAGGCCTTCACAGGCCGGGGCCAATGCCGGGATAACGCAAGGAGGATGATGATGAGTCTGGTGAAGACTAAAAAGACTATCACAGTTATTGCTGGCGACTTGATAAACGTGGTTTCTTTTTTTGTGGAAACTTTTTCCACTATATAGTTATCTACTACATATTTTATCTTTGTCGCTAACGACGTTTGAAACACCTAGCTCACGCTGACGCGGAGTGAGTTGACACGATAATATTCAAAATTAACCACGGTTTTATCAGCCTACTTATTTAGGTTTTAAAGTGGGATTTGAGGTCATTTAATCATTTAAGTAAACCTGTTGATAGTGTTGATGCATATCAAGGCCGCAGTATGCTTTGGTTCAGGATATTAACCGTTTCCCAAACATCTTAAATGGGTTATTTATTCTATTATTTTAATCAAATAGTTATCTAGCCCGCTGGCCGCTCCGGTGCCACATGAGGCCAATAATCTAAAGATCAGATTGCTTTGGACTGTTTTAGGTCATTAATTTGTTCAGTTAAGCCCACGTGGGCTGAACACATTTTAAGGAATTGGCTATGTGGATGAAATAGCAAACATTTTTGCATAGTTTTTCGCTATGTAAGAATGCAGTTGTGATATGTTATTACATATTTTGAGGCTCCAGGAACGACCTGAACCAATGTTACAAAGAACCAGTACATTAAAATGTGTTCACATCCTCATAAAGTAGCACGGGGTGACTCGTCTACTCATTATTTAGTCCGAATGAAACAATACGTATTTAAATTATGAGTTTTAGGTTAAGATTACCGCCATAACACGTTTTTTAAAATAAAAGAGGGGAAAAGAACACCTACGTAAGAAGTGATGAAATGTACGGGTTAATAAACCCAACTACAAACTTAAAACGCTATCATATTACAGCTTTTAATCTGTTTTTTAAATAAAGTAACCTCTATGGTTAATAAATATATCACATTCATGGGGTATTCGGAAAACTATTTTTCATACCTAATCATTGTTTTTGGTAACAATATTTTGCAAGATAAGTACTTGATGTGGTTTCAAAATGATTTTAATACCTATATAAAGATGGACCGTCAAAACAATTTTAAAGCTATGCCGAAATAAGCCCATGACCCATGGGGTTTGATGAGTGTCTCAAAATTTTGTTTGGAGCTCAGATCTCGGAACTACAGATCTAGGTACCTTAACCTCAATATCATATTCTTCATTACAAAACCAGAAGGCTACGTCATGCCATATAATGGAATGATTATATATCTTTATGCATCCAACGAAAATCACGGGTCTTACCCGCATACATACGTATCCTTAAGGAGAAAAATATTTGATTGTAACATCTTGCGCTTTCATAAGTTGGTTACCCAAAACAAAAAGGCATTTATATACGAAGAAAATTCTATCATCAGCATTGGCTTAACATGTGTACAAATTACAAATAAAACGCTTCGCACATGTGCGTCTAGCCGCCTAGGCGTTGTTAGCCTATGCCAATCCTTGGCTTAACAGAAAGTACATACATATTGGGTAAATAACTAACAAAAAATATTAGGGAACTGGGAGAGAACTCTCCAGACAAAAAGTCTAAGGTTAAGTTGTAGCCTGTTAACCAAGGCAATTAAAAGTTGAACTGTTGTAGTACCACTACTACCAATTGCACAGGAGGTACTTTGTTTAGGACTGTATTCATACATGGATTCAATGACCTTAATACGTATACTCATAATGTATAACGAATGACTAAGTTATACTTATACAAAGCCTCAATAGTCTTGTTACTTGATATACTTACACTTCCTTCCTGGATGATAGATTCGTTTACCAAAAGAGTATCTTATGCTTAGGAGTTTTCAATGATGAAAAATTCACAAGTGTGCTTATCCTCAATATATGATAATAAGACTTTTTAGAATGATTAGATTATTTTTTTTAGCACTTACCAAACGTGCCCAGATTATTATTTCCGTTAATAAAATTGGAACCACGTTACACATGGGTTCAGTATGGGTTATACCCAAGAGGCCAAGAATATTTCCGGCATACTAGAATGCTCGGGAAAATTACTAAAATTAGATTTCATAAAACGAATTAAGTACATCACGAAAGAACCATGATTGTCGGAACATTAGTCATACCATGGGTATTAAGGTTTTCAATAGCTGCGCACATTAGTGTTATACACTTTTAAAGTTGTAGCCGATTGAGCGAAATTTTTCTTCGCGACCAAATTTTGCCATGTCATAGCCATAAGGCAGTAATTATAATATTCACTGCCTATTATGTAATGCTGTAATTGCCGGAAATAAATAGTGACTATTTGGATAAGGCATTAATGAATGGATCAGTTCCTTAACTGTTATCTATAATATCATATGTAATAATATCATGTCATGCAAATCAATATAACAATATAATGTACCTATGTCATGTCGATTATTCTATGATACTGAAAAGAGATAAACGAGTTGCGAGGAATTTGACACACAATCCAAAACTTAAGTTTTTCGCTTATACCCTAAAAGTAATGATACTGCAATAACCCTACTTACTGGCAATTGCAGAGTCGGGGTCAAAACATTAAAAACATACTAAGTGTATTAAATTGAATATTATAATGAAATAAACGTAAACATAAGTCATGACCTGACCTTGTTAGGGGGATGAAATAAAAAAGTAACAGGTTTTTCATAATTTATTTTAATATCATTATGGGTATATACATAATAGGTATATACATAAAATTTAAAAATGTTTCAAATTTTTCTTACCGACGAATAATAAGTTACAATAGAAAAATAGGTCACTGTGCACTTATCAATTCAGTCACTGCAGCTGCTGTCAGCTGCAATTCACATTCCTCCATATAGGTACACAAGGTATCTGATGTGTGAAGTGCACTTGAAGTTGTTATTTCCATTGGCGATTCAATTAATCACATTGGCGTTTCTTGACCACCAGGCGAATACAGACACGTCTCAATATATTAAATAGGCTTCAAATAACGGTACAGAAGCTTAATAGCAGCGTTTTACCTTACAATAAAACGCATATTAAGCGAAATACCTTATTTGAAGCCTATATTTTTAACTACGCCTGTGGCTACAACACTCAGTTGCAATAAACCAAGGCACATTTATTTTTCCATTTGAGGGTATTTGTTGTTCGCTGCTAGTAAACAACATTTTTAGACTATTCAGTTTCGAAGATACGTCTTTATTTCATTTCACATTTGAATTCATAAATGATGCAACCGTTTGGTAAGTGGTATATTGCAACTTCGGTTAAATTAATATTTTGAGAACCAATGATGAAACATCGTTGCCGTCCCTACGGCACGGGTCGCCTGGTGGAAGGGGAAATCTGAATCGTAAAACTGGAGTTGCAAGTTGTTTACAGGTGTTCAGCTGTAGGTACCTGCTGTGAACCGCTACGCATCTACAAGCAGTATCGCTGTCTCTCAATATATTAAATAGGCTTCAAATAAGGTATTTCGCTTAATATGCGTTTTATTGTAAGGTAAAACGCTGCTATTTATATTTGAAAAAAAAATGCTATTTCTACTCAGAATTACTAGCTTTTTCAATCCTAGTAGTTAAAAAAATTGTCCCATACGATTTTTTCTTATTTTGCTACCATTTTCCGTACATGTTGTATGGGGTAACAAAAGAGGAAAGTAACAAAAATGTATGGAAATTCTGGGACACTTTTTGTCTCCCAGTGAGATTGAAAGTATTCGTGATTCTGAGTAGGTACAATTGACCTAAAATTACCTAAAACAATCAAAAATTTTTTATTGGCAAAAAAAAAAAGAAATGCTCAGGCAGTGTTTTGTCCCTGCCGGTTAGTAAGGTTGCAAGAGAGGTCAATGTTTTACCTAACTGAACGGAGCTGAGCGTAAGCGCCGCCGGCCGCGCTACTGTGGCGAAATAAGCTCGCGGCCCGAAACTGTGCGGGTCCGACCATTGAAGAGCCTTGTTGAACGAACGACCGCGCACGTCGAAGCTGTAACAAACAAAAAGTTATATATAGTGGAGCTTATAAACTGAAATATAATTCAAGACAATACAATCCCATAAACCTATTAATCCTGTTAGAAATAATTCCTATAGTTTGTTAGATTCTGGATCCGGATTTAGAACATGAGACTTAGGGCCGGTTGCATCAAACCCTTTGATACCGTTAAAGCGTTCGCTAAATTGTATTGTATGGGAAGTTCCATAGACGTCTGCTGCGTGACGATGATGTGTCTGTCAAATGTAGTTGATGCAACTGGCCCTTAATTATGTAGTGATTCATGACGTAGTAGCCTAAATATTTTTTCCGATGTTTTTAAAGAAAAAAGGGCAAAAGTGAATTATAATGAAGAATTTAGATGAAGATACTGTTAAAACAAAGTTGGTTGACGCGACGCTAACGCGCCTAATGTGTAGCTGTTTTTGAAAATAAGCCTATCCTCTCGAACTGGGTTATCGAAATTTCTCTCGAATTCAACGAATCAATCAATCACTTTCTTGCTCAGCATAGCTCGTTATATCTTTCTCGAGAAAGCACACATTGCAAAATAAAATCCCGTCTTGCACGTATAACCGCGCAGCATCAGGAATTGTATCTATAGAGTTGTCTAGTGATGGGTACCTACACTTACCAAAGACATATCGTCACTACTTTTAAAAAAACTTGTATCTTCGTCTGTCAATAAAAAGAAAATTGTAGTAAGTATGTATGGAATGCATATAGACTTACTGCGTTTTAACTTTGAGGAGCAGCGTGAGATACGAGATTTTTTAAAAGTAGTGACGATATATAACTCCGTATAGACAGATAAAGTCTAAGAAGAAAACGTAACTCAGTACCATACAGAAAAAGGTACGGTGGCCTAGATGGCATTACACCTTTAGGGTACGCTCAGCTAGATGGCGCTAATATTAATATTTGACATCTTAAAACATATCAAGCTACGAATATGGGCCAAATTGTCAAAACTGAGGTTCAAAAGTTTTACGCCTGTGTCAAGGGATGGCAGTCTATGCACTGTGATTACACATTTTACTTCGACAGTAACTCTCTATAATACTCGATCCTCTTTGCACTTACACATACCCTGCAGGGATAGTATACATATGATTGCGAGATAGACTACCTACCTGTCCTTATGTCATTAATTTAAAAAAATATCTGGGCGACCGAGCTTCGCTCGGGTCTATTTTATATATCACGTCTTTAGATAAAAAAATCTCTACAAATACAAAAAAAAACTTAATTTCTGGCCGGGATTCGAAACCCTGACTTCTGCGATCTGCCTGCGAACATTAGACCAACCTCTTACGACTGAGCTACGCGGAGCCGATGCGCGGGCGGCAAAATTAACGACGGCTACGCTAGATCGCTTTTTCACCCCCGAAAACCCCCACATAACAAATTTCAGCAAAATCGTTAGAGATATATAAATAAATATACAAGAATTACTCGTTTAAAGGTATAAGATATGCGTGATCTGATGTGACGGCGAGAAACTGTCGCGCCAATCATGCGCTAACTTAAATGCTGCGTAGAAAAAAAAATCTATACTTATAACTTTGTATTACTATTTAGTCCGAAAGATGATAATTTCAACAAGAAAATTCAGTAAACTGGTATTTTGCAAGCACAGTCAACCAATTGGAACCCACTTTACAACCATGTCAAAATGACAAGCAGTAGGAGATTTCTTACAATCTGATTTATAACGTCACTATGACATAGTTCTACAGTGGTACAGGGTTCCGATTGGTTGACTGTACGTACATACAGTCATGGAAATGATGCGCGTATATAATTGCACAATAGCCCAATAGGAGCGTCCATCCACAAGTCTGTATGTGTTCAAAAACTTGCGACAAGCACATCCGCCATGATGTACAGCAGCAGCTGCAGAGAAATTAAGACCCCCCTTGCATGCAAATTTCTGCCTTATGATCAACTTCACGCAGTTCTTTTTATTGTGATTTTAATGGACAATTATTTCTTGGTACACTTGTTATCCTCATAGCTATTTTATAGATAAATTGGGTAGGTAAGTACCTATTTATCAACGACGAAGAATCGGCAAAAACCCTGATTTTCAATCATTGCAATATTGGTTTTCTTAGAATTAAAAGATTGTTCTGTATTTTCATTAACTTGTCTAAAGCAAATGACAATTCTAAGGAGTAATTTATTTTAGAAAATCCTAACACAATAAAGCGCAATTTGAAAAAGTAAGAAGCCTTTTTGTGTCACGCTTGCACGTAGCAGACTAAGATTTTAAGACTCGAGTCAGCATTAAAAATGTCAGTGTGGTAAAGCGTAGCAATATGTGCGCTCAACTGTATTGTCAGGGGATGAAAGTTTTACGCATTTAAGACTTCTTTTGTGCTCGTATATATGTTGGAAACTAGCGAAAGATGTTAGTCTTACTCTAATTTTCTTAAAGCGGGAGCTTTTTCGCGAGTAGTATCTTATCTTATACTTTTAAACGAGCAATTCTTGTATATTTATTTATTTATTCTTCGCTGAAATTTGTTATGTGGGGGTTTTCGGGGGTGAAAAATCAATCTAGCGTAGCCTTAGATCCCGGAAAACGCGAATTTTCGAGTTTTCATGAGTTTTTCTTTCGCGTTAGTAAACGTAAAATGGATGCTGATAAGCAATAATGTGTCAACCCACAAAAACTAAAAAAATGAGATTTTAATGCCATGTTATAGCTGGATTTTTAAACTTCTATTTGCAAAAATGACCTTTTCATTTTGAAAATTTTCACTATCCCAAAAGTAAAAAAATAGGTTAACACAAATCCTTTATCGTGTGTTGCCTGTTTTGCATTAATGTGTCAAGAACCTTAACTTATTATAGTAATTGGCAGAAGACATATTTAAATTACAATAATGTGTTAAGAGGGTTGACTCAACGATTTTTTTACACTTGACTCATTCTTGCAAACGCAAAAAATGACATAGTTACCCACTATGAGACTTGAATGATTATTGCAAAATGATATTTTATTCGTTGTTTTATGCTACGACCCGTGTTATAAAACATAAGTCATTATTGTTAAATTATATTCGGGTCATAAATTGTTCGTTTTTGGTGTAAGTACCATGACACTATATTGTAAAATATAACTGTTCATATTAATTTATGTTTGAATAAGTTATGACTTAGTCCATTAGTATATTTTTGCACATGAATGGTAAATTCAGTACGAAATTGAACATTTTAAGTCATGAATATACATATTCGTTATTATAATTTGCAAACATTTTTTACAAGTATGTTTTTATATAAAAATCTAATATAAGCTACTATTTTTTTATAATTACTAATTACATTAAGACGTGTTAATGTATGCATAAAAATATTGTTTGATTTTTGAATACTTACTGAATGGTAGTTTATTATTTTGTTAAAGATATTTTATGTTTTGTTCTTGTACAAGTCATGAGTTATTCATAATTTAAATGACTTAGTCTATTTCTTAGCGTAAAAAAATATTTTGTTGTATATTTTAGATAAGTAGTTTATTTTTTTTAAAGATGATTATTTGGTTTTTGTAACGATTTTTTGTTGAAAAAGCACAGATAATTTAAATATGTGTCTAGAAATGATCATTACTCTAATAGTTAATTTATAGTATTTTATTCAACAGGCGTTTAAAGGAGGTCAAGAAATATCAGTGGCGTACTTTCCACGAGTATTTTGGAGTCAGTTAAACACCATTGCATACAATACTTTTACAACGACCATGCATTTAGTTTTTAATAGTTTTTTTTAATAATTCTCGCGAAATTCACACTGTTTCCTGTATTGCAAAGGTTTGCACTGTCAGCTCAGCTGCCCAAAGCCTTCCCGCGCACACACGAGTATCGTTAATGCAATGCGTTGCCATGATTACAGAACCAAACAATGCGTTTTCAGTTTTTTCGATACGCACAATCCTGTAAATGACGAATACTACGTTCGGGAGTAGAAAAATCATTAAAAGGTTTGATTAATAAATAATGTATTGATTCCTACATACCTAATAACATAAGTGACCATGACTGATATGTTACTTAACACTTATAAAGTTAAAAATATGCACAGGTAGAGTATTTTACAACAACAATTTATGTGCTTTAACATGTTTATTTAAGACTCATAGATATTTTTAAACAATTAGCAAAAGTGGGTTAAGTATCATAACACAGTCTTGAAAAAGTTTGACGTCGTCGAACAATTCGCAATAAAAGAAAAGGGCATTATTTCGTCAAATTGAAGTTTGTTTTGAAATTAAGCTACAATAATCACTACTACTGAACGTATTATAGCTGAAAAACAAAACAATCTATATAAAAACATTTTTTTTTAAGAGAAACACAAAAAAATGAGAAAAAATCTTTAGACGCCATTTTCTCAAAATGGTTGGCGTGTGGGTTGACACATTGTTGCTTATCAGCATCCAAATATGGTCGTTAATTTCGCTGCGCGCGCATCGATTCCGCTTAGCTCAGCCTTCTGTTACAGATAGATCCCCACTGTCAGGGTTTCGAATCCCGTATATGTATAGTAGATTAAGTATACATTTTTATCTTTAGTTGTGACATTTAGAGTTATTAGCACCTCTAAAGTAATTTTACACTTTTATTTGTATTTGTACTTTTTATATTAAGTGTACTTTTTAGTTGTAATTCGACATTTAGAGAACTTAAACATCTCTAATTCATTGTAGTAAAATTAGTATTATCAACTGTAATAGTAGAATAAATTGTAGTAGTTGAATTAGTATTATCAACTGCAATAGTAGAATTAATTGTAGTAGTATAATTAGTATTATCAACTGTAATAGTAGAATTAATTGTAGTAGTAGAATTAGTATTATCAACTGTAATAGTATAATTAATTGTAGTAGTAGAATTAGTATTATCAATTCAATTTTAAATCGTTTCTAAATATGTACCTATATGACTTGTAAAAGTGCCCCTGTGGCCTATTTGAATAAATATATATATATTTTTTTTATATAATTTTAAACCTGCATGTTTCTTAATCTCCGGGTACAAACCACATATTTCTTCTTACCATTTTGAATACATTCTTTCATGATAATTTGAATTTGCATAAACCCACTATTACTATAGATACAGAGTACTAAAATCACATAAACCCACCTAACTCATCAAAGATCTTTATTTTATTTCTAACCCCCGACGCAAAAACGACGGGGTGTTATAAGTTTGACGTGTCTGTCTGTCTGTGTGTATGTTTGTCTCTCTGTCTGTCTGTCTGTTTGTCTGTCTGTCTGTGTGTGTGTCTGTCTGTGGCATCGTAGCTCCCGAACGGATGAACCGATTTAGATTTAGTTTTTTTTTTGTCTGAAAGCTGAGTTAGTCGGGAGTATTCTTAGCCATGTTTCATGAAAATCGGTCTACTATGTTGCAGTCGGGGTTTTTTTTTTAAAATTTTAATTTTGTGGTTAGGTTATTAAATCAGCAAGCTAATACCCCGTCTTTCAAAGCAAAGCATTTGAAAAGCTTGCGAGACAGAATATCGAAATAAGCCAAGAAATAAACAAATCGCTAAACCATAACGAGTCTAACCAGCCGGCGTAGCCGAAGTAACAATCGTTCGATTGAAATGCAGTCTGTCTCTGTCGCGCCATTACAGAAGAGCGATAGAGAGCTAGCTTACGAAGCGTAAGGTATTATGACGTTGTTTAGGTACCGGGATAATCCACTTAGCCTCGAAGTATTGTCTAACGAACGTCGAGTCAATGTCAATACCCTTTAAAGACTGCTTTCATCCCTTCAAAGGAAACTTCATATTTCGAAACATGCTGTTCTTTGAAAATATTGTTTTTACGGAAAGGTGTACTGTTTATGGATAAGAGGGGTCTCTGTTGAAGTGGGAACACGTGACTGGAGTATCTAAAAAGGTGTGTTTTCATTTGTCCCACCATAGAGGATTAGTAAGGGAAGAGTTGTAAATACATCAGTAAATGCGGGTTATTTGTATAGGCATAGCTAAGTGACATCTATCGACAATCACGCGTCAATCACGCGTCACCTAGCGTAAATTATCAGTACTGCTACATGTCAATAGATGTCGCGACGAACGAAAAGTCTAATGCTCACCAATTTTTAGCTAATATTAGGTACAATATTATTAATCAGTATTCTGTTTCCAATTCCTTATTCTTGCTACCTAGTATCGAGTAGCGGTACTGATAATTCACGCTATTTGACGCGTGATTGACGCGTGATTGTCGCTAGATGGTCGCTAGATGTCGCTTAACTATGCAATTATGCATATACAAATAACCCGCATTTACTGATGTATGAAGTTACAACTCTTCCCTTAGGTACTTATTCCTTTATGGTCCCCAATTACATGATCGCCGCAGTTTGCTAGGAGCATGATTCCTGCTTCCCTATTTGTAGGCTTCTGTATTTAATGGTTTAGTATCAAATTATGTCCAACGGCCGCCGATAGCATCAAAGAGGATCGAGTATTATAGAGAGTCCCTGTCAAAGTAAAATCTGTAATCACAGTGCATAGACAGCCATCTCTCGACACAAGCTTCAAACTTTTGAACCTCAGTTTTGATAATTTGACCCATATTCTTAGCTTGATATGTGTTAAAATGTCAAATATTAATATTAGCGCCATCTAGCCGAGCGTCCCCCTAAGGTGTAACGCCATCTAGGCCACCGTACCTTTCTCTGTATGGTTCTAGGGACGTTTTTTTCTTAGACTTTGTCTGTCTATACGGAGTTACTTATGACTTTGATAGCATTAATTTTTGCCCAAAAGATCGCTTATTTCTGACATCTCACGCTACTTTGTCACGCACGTTGCAAAAGTAATATTAAATCGGGACAGAGTCCAGAACGATTTCTATGAATTAAACCAGGCCCGTCTATTCCCGGAATCAGTAATTCACTTTGAAAATACAGCGGGATTTTAATAAGCCTAGCGGTTTAGTCTGTCGGTCACGCTGCATCCCATAATTGGATACCTTTCTGAAAATTTGGGTGGCTATTGTCACAAAATTCATTATATTCTTTTAAAGATTTATGTCTCGAAAGTGACACTTAACGCCATCTAACAGTGATCTCAAGGCAACAAGAAATTTGTAGTAACGCCATCTACATTTGCCGTGTTTTTAGGCGGTCGCATTTTTTTGTATGGGATGGATATATCTCCTAAATCCATAATCTCTGCTATTGTGTACAAGTTAAACTAGTTTTGTTTAGGCTTTGAAACTCGCGTGAATAGGTAGATAGGTACCCCGTAATATACTACGCGGAAAATTTTAATCATGAACTGTGCTGTTTACCGAGGCATGATTATCTGGAATTGCAATTATAAGTATCTCGAAGGCAATAACCAGCAGAGCAGCGAAAGCCTTTGCGGGGATAATGCTGTCATAAAAAGCGTGCTTAAATTGTTAAATTTACCTGGGAACAGCAGGGCGTACAACCAAATCATCTCTCTCAAAGCTTCTTGCTGTATAAATTAGGACGGAGGTCGGAAAATTGAGAAAAATGTTGCCTGTCCGGAAATTGAAAAACTTCGGGTCGTTCTTTTATTCTAGAATTTGACAGTTTTTAAGGTTCCGCAGTTCCGTCCCTTGGATGGGAAAAGCAAAAGGCGTTGGTGGTTCGTCCGGGCGCTGTCTGTGACCCTCTGTCAAAATATTTTCTTCGGTAATGCGTAATACATACTTTAAAAAACACGAAATGTATTTGTATAAGTATAGTCATCGATTAGTGCGACAGTAAGGGCCCATTTAGACGGTGCGAGAACTCGCATACGAGTTTTACTGCGGTATTTGATGGCTGTGCTGTCAACAGCCCGCAATGTAACTAAAATCGCATGCGAGTTCGCACGCCGTCTAAATTATGAAATAAAATTATGGAAACGGATAATGTCTCGTATAATTAATTTACAATACCTACATCCCAATTACTATTATAATCTTCGAAAAATTTCAAAATTAAAAATAAAATTATGTACGGAACTCTCAGTATACAAGGAAGATTCACACTTTTCCGTTTTTTTTAAAGGAAAATGAATTTCAGGAGCGGACCATGTGACAATTTAGGGGCTTTTATTAAACCAGGCTGGGCGTTGATTCTATTAGTTACGCCGTAAATAGAAGAGTCTTTGTTGACGTGACTTCGCAATTTTAAGAATACCTCCCCTATTTTGGGGGTGTATTATTTTTTGGAGATAATACAAAGTGGGGTGACGGGGCAATAATTTGTGGTTGGTCATTGGCCGATTATTTATAGTGTTATCTTTTGTAAGATGATGGAGGCTTAAGTGTTACTTTGAAAAATTGCGAATAATGGTTTAATCCATTTAAGGAAGACATATTATTCTGGCATTATTCTCAGTATTTATTTTCATTCTCTATAGGCTACTAGGTTTTTTACAATATGTATATAAAAATAAAATATAAAAACATGTACAAAACAATATAAAAACATATAGACATATTATAAAAAACCTAACCTAGGGTGCCGCCAGCATTGTTGAATTTTACTTCTTTAAAATATTCTTCTTTAAAATATTTTATTCTAATATAATTGGCGAGATCAAAGCCACACGACTCCGCTGGCTTGGCCACCTGGAAAGGATGGGAGAGGATCGTGGTGTGAGAAGAGCATATGTGGGACGCCCAGGTGGAAAACGTCCGCGTGGGCGTCCCAGATATCGCTGGTGCGAGGAAGCCCTGAAAGACCTGTCCGCACTTGGTGTACCCAACTGGCGTGAAGTGGCGCAGGATAGGGCAGAGTGGCGATCTCTTGTGTCGGAGGCCAAGATCCTTTTTGGGTCGCTGAGCCAGTGAAGTAAGTAAGTAAGTAAGTAAAATATTCATAAGTACTAAGAAAACAATTAATAACATTTATTGCAATACATTATATTAATAAGATGGGTGAATCCACGTTAAAGTAACGTGAGTCACGACTTCATTGCAACTACAGTTGCAAATTAAAGGATTTAGGCATACATCGGAAAAGTAACACTTATTTAGAGATAGATTATCACTTGAACTTCTCTGAACTTCGGACTTGAGTTTCGGCCGAGTTTTCCCATTTGAGTAAGTATTTTAGCAATTGTGAGTGGTCTTTGTGAAAACGAAATCATCTGCGTGGTGAATTTGTATTTGCAGTCCAGGGCCTGTTCGGGACACTGACGTCCTTTAGACGCCGGCAGAGGTACAGTCAGCTTTAGGGAAAAGTAGACCATTGCATACAAATTTGTATGAAGGGGGGTCTACTTTTCTCAGCAGCTGACTGTACATACCAGACCTCGCTGTGTCGACATGTCGTGCATCAGCTGCCATGCTGGCCGCTTTTCCACAGCGGGTAAGTATATTCCCATATTTTTATATCCATATCAAACTAGGCTAGTTTCCTACTAGTACAATCAGCTTCTTTTTAAGAACTGTCAAAACGATTTGCTACTATGGAATTACTATGGAATACTGAGGACGCTTTTGGCCGGTTTTTGGCCAATCAACTCAATCAAGGTTATCTATAATATCCATGACACATACATAGCTGTTGACTGTAGATGGAGGCGGCTACCAGGTTACGAAGAAAAAACTCCAGTTTTTTATTTTCAATTTGCTGCGGTGGTGTGTATGGGGGAGCAGCGCGTGCGCGCTCTCTCGCCGTCGGTGTTCAAGTGACGCTCCGAGCGTCGGGGCGGGTATATATATGCTTTCCCGGCCGCGAGACTCGTGTACCATTCGTCAAGTATGTATTGGTGTTATGTGTGTCTATCGTGTAACAGCAATTCTTTATTTTTCAAATATAATTCTTATGAGATAAACATTAACAATCTTCTTATACATTCTTATAAGTATATATTATATTAATATTCTAATTAGATTGTAAGTATCAGTGCCAGATACTTACTTTATATTAATTGCCATTTGTTTTTGGTATATAGTTATGTATTTACGACTGAACTATGCTTGGGTTTTTTAAGGGTAAGTAAGAATCTACTAGTTAAAGTTCAGTCGTATAGTGAAGTGCTTAGGATTGGTGGGAAATAAAACGAACAAATATAAATCGATATTTCTTTATTATTTATTATCTTAAATCTAACCTACGAGATCGTTATTTACCTATATTTTGGGGCTATTTACGACATTCCCCCTACGTGTTTTTAACACAGTTACAACGGAGTAAATCCTATAACGATAAGTCGTGAGGCTGGGCGACGAATTCTTCCTGCAGCGGTTTCAACTTCTGTAACTCGTACTCGCCCATCTGGACCAGGAAACGTCTTTACTACTTTGCCGCGTGGCCAGGTATTACGAGGCATAGTGCCGTCAGCTATGATGACTATATCTCCTTCTTTTATATTTTCGTACTTGGGATCGTTGGGGCTTCGTCTTGGTCTTAGCGTTTGACGGTATTCTTTTGTCCATCGATCCCAAAACATATCTGATAGAGCTTGTGCCGTTTTCCATGATTTTTCTGTGAGATGAATGTCGGTGAATACGCCGAATGGTGACATGGCGTTTGACCTTCCTATCAGGAAATGATTGGGCGTCAGAGCCGTCTGACGGTCATCTAATCGGACTGGAACAAGTGGTCTAGAGTTGATGATATGTTCGGCTTCTAGAAGTAAGGTATGTAGCACTTCTTCCGGTGGATGCCGTTCTTTCAGTGTAACGCGAAGAGCAGCTTTGGTAGCACCCACCAGTCGTTCCCAAGATCCTCCTGCTTCTGGATTGCCAGGAGGTATCTTTTTCCAGATTATGTTTTTATTTGTTACGAACGACTGCACTTCTTCTTCTATGTCTGCTAATGCTTCAGCTATCTCGCGTTCGGCCCCTATGAAGCAGGTAGCGTTGTCAGTATATAATACAGTAGGTTGACCTCGACGAGCCATCATGCGTCTGAGTGACAATATCATAGATGATGCAGATAGGGAAGGCACTAGTTCTATATGTACTGCCCTAGTGGTTAGGCAAGTGTACAGTGCGCCCCATCTTTTTTCATGTCGTCTGCCTACTGTAACTGTCATAGGTCCGAAGTAATCGCACGCTGTAGCTGTGAATGCAGGTTGATTAGCGGTAAGCCTTTCAGCAGGTAAATCGCCCAGAGGCACCTTGTGGGTAGTACCTCTGTATACGCGACACCATTGGCATGTGTTGCTAATATACCGTATGGCACTACGCAGTCCTACTATATGAAATTGTTTGTGTAGCTCATTGATGACAGTTTCATGATTTGCGTGGTTAAACAAAGCGTGGTAGTGTGCTATGAGTAACTTTGTTAGAGCTTCTTTTGCGTGTAGGACTGGTATGCACTGGTTTCGATCTGTGCGCCCATCTAGTAGTAGAATTCCATGTTTGCTGACGTTCACGGCGAGCTTCTTCAGCGGTGATCCCTTTGATATAGGCCGCCCAGCCTCTATGTTGGCGATTTCCTCTCTGAATGATTTTCTCTGACTTCGTTTGATTAATAACAATTCCGCAATCTTAAGTTTTTCATTCATTGTAGTGAGTGTAAGTTTTATGCCGCGTATGAGAGACTTGAACGATTCAACTGCTGATAGTACGTAAGCGGACGCGCGTAATAATCGTTTATAGGTAGGAAATCTATCTATGTCGGGCAAGCAGACGCAAGTTTTGTTTTTATTAACGACATTTACCTTCTGTTGTACGCGTTCTTCTCCTGTTGGTGGAAACGGTTGTGCCGAGGGCTTTTCTACGGGCCACGAACTACTGTCTTGTGTTATAAAATCTGGGCCACGAAACCATCTATGGTTGGCGTCGAAATCTTTAGGTATGCCGCGTATGGCGTCGTCGGCTACGTTTAGTGAGGTAGGTACCCATCGCCAATCCTCTGGCGAGGTAGTCTCCTCTATTTCAGCTAATCTATGTGCGACGAAGGTTTTGAATGTACGAGGTCCCGACCTTATCCACGACAGACACGTTAAACTGTCTGACCAGTAATATGATTTTTCTATGACGTAACTAGATTCTCTTTTTACTGATTCGGTTAATCTACTAGCTAACGTAGCGGACTGCAGTTCGAGCCTAGGTATTGACACTTGTTTCAAAGGACAAACCCTTGCCTTCGCGGCTACTAGAGTGGCTTGTTTGTTCCCTTCTTCGTCCGTACCTACCATGTATACCGCGGCTGCGTATACTTTTTCTGACGCGTCACAAAAAGTATGAGTTACGACCTTTCGATTCGGCGCGGGAACGTACCGTTCTATTTTTAATTCGCGCAATTTATTCATGTTATTTATGAATTCTAACCATAATTGGTGATCTTCGGGGGTGATTTTTTCATCCCAGTCTTTACGCGTACGCCATATGTTTTGAATGAGTACTTTTCCCGTTACCGTAATGGGAGAAATAAGACCGATGGGGTCGAACAAGCTCATTACCCCCGAGGTCACCTGTCGTTTGGTAGGTATGACGCCTTTTTCCAGTACTTCTTTAGGTGTGTTGCGAAAGTTTACGTTAAACCCTAGTTTATCTTGTTTATTATGCCATAATAGGCCTAACGTTCGTTCGCATTCGTGCTTCCCTAATTCCGATACCTCTTTGCTAGAGATGTCGGTTACGTCTTTTAGAACTTCGGGAACGTTAGAAGCCCACCCGCGTAAATGAAAGGAAGCTTTTGCGTGTATTTTTACAATATCGTTCACTAACGTGCGTGCGACATGCGGGTCGTCAAAACTGGCTAATAAATCATCTACGTAAAAGTTATTTAGCGTAGTTTCTTTTACTAGTGGGTATTTTTCACTATGTTCTTCTGCGTTTTTATTTTTTACGAACTGTGCGATAGTAGGGCTAGAGGCGGAGCCGAATA
Organism: Leguminivora glycinivorella; assembly: GCF_023078275.1. Lineage (NCBI taxonomy): Eukaryota > Metazoa > Arthropoda > Insecta > Lepidoptera > Tortricidae > Leguminivora > Leguminivora glycinivorella. The sequence continues at coordinate 17,064,120 of NC_062983.1, read as the reverse complement.
TTAGCGAAGTCATTCGGTATTCATCGGCCGGGCCTTCGCGCCTATCTCCCCTCCATAGAAATCGGAGGCTATCTCTGTCCTGCTCTATTACGCGAACTTGTAAGAACATTTCGGCTATGTCCGCTATGACGGCCACTTTGCCTTCGCGAAATCGTATTAACACACCGAACAATGATAGCAGTAAATCTGGCCCTACCAATAGTGCTTCGTTTAAGCTTTTACCCGCCATTTTGCATTTTCCGTCAAATACTAATCTAGGTTTACCCTTTTGAGGATGGAAAGTGGCAAAATGTGGAAGGTAGTATTCCCTGGGAGACGTGTTAGGCTTATGTATTCTTTCGGCGTACCCTTTGTCTAGGAGGTTTTGTATTTGTCGAGAGTATTCTGCCTTTAACCCGTCATCCCTGTCTAGTTTTTTTTCCAAACTTACTAGCCGTTTCATTGCTTTGTCTTTGTTGTTAGGTAGAGTTTCGTTGTCCGTTTTCCATAATAATCCTGCTTCGTACCTATCTTCGCCCTGTATTTTTTTACATGTTGCGTTTAGGATTTCGAAAGCGCGGTTATTAGGATCGGATCTGTTTATTTTAGGCTCTACTCCTAACGACTCTATGTTAAAATGTTGTTTTATTAATTCGTGCGTATCTTGTTCGTCGCGACGAGATACGTGATTAATTGTTGCTATTAACTTTCGCGGTTTTGCTTCCGCGCCGTGAAGGACCCAGCCCAACTTGGTATAGGATGCGGCGGGCAGGTTCTCGTCGGCCTCTATCAATTCTCTAGTAACAATTAAATGCCAGTTATCCTGGCCTATAAGTACAGTAGGTATACCCGTAGCGTATGTGAGTTCGTCTCGTAGTTCCTCGAGATGAGCGCACTTACTTAACACTTCTTTATTTATTCCTTGCGGGTGTAATCCTAACTTTTCGACTGTAAATGCCGTAAGATTATTTACGTTCTCGCTCTTTAGTCCGCGAATAGACACGTTTACCTCGCACGACTCGTTATCTACCAGAGTATTGTCTCCTACTGTATTTAGAGATAATTCACACGAACGCGTTCTAGGCGTAACTTGGTCGGCTATATGGCGCTCTATTAAAGTAAGCCCCGCCCCTTCGTCCAAAAGCCCGTATGTTTGTACGGAGCCCAATGGCCCGCTTACTTCGACTGGCATAACCTTTAAATAGGTATCTTTATCGTGTAAGTGGCTTATGGACGACTGCAATTTGCGGGTTTCGCTCTCTTTTCTAGTGCCGTGTAGTAATTTATGATGTGCCGCCTCGCAATCGCCCGTTCCGCACGGTACGTATTTACATTTATTAAAGCGTCTGTGATACGGCCCTAAACATCTGTAGCATAATTTGAATTCCTTCATTTTCGTCCATCGCTCGTCAACATTAAGCTTTAAAAAATCGGCGCACTTCGTTATATAATGTTCGCCGCTGCATACCGTACATTTATTTGAATTACTTTCTCTAACTCGCGGGGCGTTCGTATGTGTTTTAGGTTTATTATTTTTCACGGATTTTTTCTCTACTGGTTTTTTACTGACCTGTGCAATGAAAGGTTTACTTGAACGTTTGTAGGAATATTCCGTTTCGCTATACGATTCCCTACTCGTCGACCGTGAGCGTGAACGGTGTCGCGACTGTGCTACCGCGTTTACGCTATGCTTTTTCTGTGCGGATCTACGCGATGCGTGGGTAACAGTTAGACCTGCCGCTTTGCTGGCCTCTGTTAGGAATTTTGATAATGACACTAAACCTAATTCCTTAGGGTTTTGTACGCGGTGTTTATTCCACTCATGTCGCATTAGAACACTCATTTTATCGACTAGCCTATTGACCAACTCCGGGGCCATGAGATATTGTTCTTGATGCAGTGATTTGATGGTGGCTACCACGTTAGCGACTTGGCCGGCGAACGATACGATATTGTGATTGTCTTCGGATAGTTTAGGTAACCGTTTGACCTCTTCTATTTCTGCTAGTACTAAGGCCTCGGGGTTGCCGAATTGCAACTCGAGCATGTCCATAATTTCGAAAGGATCCGACGTAGTATATAGTAGGGCTTTAACTGCGTATTTGGCGTCGCCGCGTAGCGCGCGCCTAATCCTACCTACATTTGCTACTTCTGAGAACATAGCCTCAGTGTCGTTGAACTCAGCCTTGAAAGCTATCCATTCCGATATTGAACCGTCGAATTTGGGTAACTCGGCAACGTGCCGTTGTACTACCGGGTCGCGCCTACCTTTACCTACCGCGTTCTCAAATCGTTGCGCTAACAATTCAATGTCATTACTTGCTATTTTATTACTTGTACCTACATACGGCATCGGTGCCGTATTTCTCGGTCTTATAGTATCTTTTTGTTCTATTTTTGCCTGTTCGTTAACCCAACATTGTACCGGGGGTACGTCTGACACCTGTGCGGGTTTGTTCATCGTCGCAGGTGTCTGTTTACGAGTACAGACTTCGGCAAACTCCGCCTCTGCTTTGGCTAGAGCTAATGCGCTACTGGCGGCAGCCGCTGCCGCCCTAGCTTGTGCTAATTCTGCGTCACGCACGGCCTGTTCGCTGCGGAGTATTAGTAACCTAGCCTCGGTTATTCTCTCGTGAGAACTATTGTCGATGACCGTAGGCCGCGGTGCCTCCACTGGCACAACCGTGTCGTCCAACATTGTGCTTTGACGGGGTGACGCCTGTTCGTTCTTATTTGTCGTTTCAGTACTATTCGCGCGTTTGCTACCGCTTACGCTTTCCTGTTCGGAAGCTGTATTTGTACGAGACCCTACTAACGGCGTGTGCTTACCCGATCGTAATACCCTCCCGCTTTCGCTCATGATTGAATCGTACAAATCTCTATCACACGGTAACGCCCTATATAATGAGTGCAAATAATTAGTACTATATACAATGGAAACTACAAAAAATAATCAAAAACGAACAAAACAAATTAACACTTATATTATGATTGACTTAACCACTACGCATAACACTTATATAACAACCCGTGACTCTACACACTCATTATTTGTACGTGGCACTGTATATGTTTACACTTGGCAATAACGCAATCCTAGCACTTCACTGTCCCTATGCAACGTGTCAACCCCCTGATAGGTTGACTCGTGCGCGGTCCCTATCGTCCCTAGGGCCTGACCGGGTACTAACGTAGGGGATCCGATCAGGATAGGATAAGGTTTGCGGAACTGCTCTGGTAGTGGCAGTGTACCTTACGGGTGCCCACTGATGACTGGGAATGTCCTCAGCTTAACAGCCTGGTTTCAATCCGTTAGACGGCATAGAATCCACCGTTCGATACACTGCGTGCCAGCACACACAGCCGAGTATGTACGTATCACTTGCGTGACACGGTGTACGTTCTCGTTCGTACACGAAGACCCGCTGCCCAGGCTCACGACAGTCGTTGACACCGTTAGGTGACCGTCTGAGGAGGGGAGAATGTCGTCCAGGTCGCCACCGTTAAGGTTACGTTACCCACGTTACTTTTCTCGATAACTGATAAATCAGTCCTACTAAATTTTCGCGGCTAGCGCTACTCGTCTAGTTTATATCGATGACTGTATGTGTTTCTTTCTTCTTAGTTGCTGGATACTGGCACGATGATATCCGCGGCTCGATGGACCATTGTTGACTGTAGATGGAGGCGGCTACCAGGTTACGAAGAAAAAACTCCAGTTTTTTATTTTCAATTTGCTGCGGTGGTGTGTATGGGGGAGCAGCGCGTGCGCGCTCTCTCGCCGTCGGTGTTCAAGTGACGCTCCGAGCGTCGGGGCGGGTATATATATGCTTTCCCGGCCGCGAGACTCGTGTACCATTCGTCAAGTATGTATTGGTGTTATGTGTGTCTATCGTGTAACAGCAATTCTTTATTTTTCAAATATAATTCTTATGAGATAAACATTAACAATCTTCTTATACATTCTTATAAGTATATATTATATTAATATTCTAATTAGATTGTAAGTATCAGTGCCAGATACTTACTTTATATTAATTGCCATTTGTTTTTGGTATATAGTTATGTATTTACGACTGAACTATGCTTGGGTTTTTTAAGGGTAAGTAAGAATCTACTAGTTAAAGTTCAGTCGTATAGTGAAGTGCTTAGGATTGGTGGGAAATAAAACGAACAAATATAAATCGATATTTCTTTATTATTTATTATCTTAAATCTAACCTACGAGATCGTTATTTACCTATATTTTGGGGCTATTTACGACAATAGCTATAGATAAGTATATTTAGTTTGCCCTTTTAAGCAAAATAATAATACGCATCTAAAGGATATTTTCGTCCTAGATAAAAAAAACAACAAAGAACAAAAATAGACATTCATAACTGCCCCTCATTTAATCAACAAACGCCCTCAACACAATTTATTAACATTAAGCCTGTCCCAATTAAAAAAAATCACGCCTCAACTTCATACTTTCAACACCCTTAAGTCAATGGAAGAGGGTACACAATCTTGTAAATACTTATTACTTCTACCATAGATTAAATATAAGAAGATCGTGCAAAAAGTAGATGGCGCCACTAAAAATGCCTTGTTTCCATCGATTACTTGTAGATGGCGTTAAGTGTCGCTTTCGACATAGATTTATGGCTGGAAAGTGACACTTAACGCCAGTCTACAAGTAATCGATGGCAACAAGGCATTTTTAGTGGCGCCATCTAGTTTTTGCGCGTTCTGAAGTCGGTCGCACTTTAATGTATTGTTTATTCCACCCATAAGTTGCTCAGATATTTTTTTTTATATTTACAATAAGATGAAAATTGTACATTGTTGACCCTTTCAAAGTGCTTATATATTTGCTTACATATAATAGGCTTATATATTTGAATAAAGAATATTTTGATTGATAGATTGATTGATTGATTGATTGTATGGGATGGTATTATTTACCTGCCGAATTCTACGCCCGGACAGACGACGCAACGAAGCCTCGACGTTACGTTGTCACCCAAATCTAGATAATTTGTGATGTGTTGATTTTTTCTCACTTTGGTGTGTTTATTTGTTATGCTTTTATGTATCTATTTTAGTTACTCAGTGCTTTGGTTTTTACTGTCATACTATGTAACGTATTTTAAATAAAAATAAAATAAATAAAATAAAATTATGTTCTTATATTTAATCTATGCTTTTACTAACGAGTTCGTGACACGTTCTTAAGTGTATTTCGTTGTAGGTGTTTCTAAATGTTAATTGGATCTCGTGAAGCGATTTACCTTAAGGAATCAAACGTGTCACGGTATCTTCTATCTCATGTGTAGTGGTACGTTAGTGAGGGAGGGAGATAGGCGAGGCAAGGTCCTGTCTAGTGATGTTCGCGTGTTCACGTTCCCGGGAATACCTGTATATCTCATTTGTTTGTTGATTTTATAGTTTGAGTATGACATAGGTACCATTGTATTTAAGTCAACCATTTCTACGTAATTATTGCTTATCTGTGCAAGGTTAAAAAAAAACAACAACATAAAGTAATGACTAAATAAATAAAAAGGCGTCTAAAAGACCAAAATATAATAAATCTAAGTAGTATTTATTGATAGGTGGTCAAGATTTCCGGTCCGATCTGTGAAGTTCTGTAAAGCTCTTGTTGTGAGCAAAAAATAAATATACACTTCAAAACTCATGTTTTTCAAGCAACCCTTCATGCTTACAGCTCAAAATATAGTCGTTATAAATAGAAATATCTTACGTTACGTTTGATGTAACACCGAATATTCTTCTTTACTTACTTACATACCTATTTATCTGGGCTGAGATATTACGTTTTTTAAGAAGAAACATACATACATACACATACATATAATCACGCTTGTATCCCATAAAGGGGTAGGCAGAGGATATGAACTAAGTTTCAGTGCCACTCTTGGCAAAAAGGGGTTGAGTTGAAAGTCCAAATTGGGACATTGCAGTGACAGGTTTCCAGCCTCTCGCCTACACCACAATTTAACCCATATCCTACAGTCGACTTCTACGATACCCACGGGAAGAAAGGAGGTGGTGAAATTCTAACCCGTCACCACACGGGGCCACATAGCAATGCATTTTTTTTTTTCAGAAATATTCCCGCAAAATTGTCTACTTCAAGAATATTTCCCTCGATACGGTACATCCTTAGTTTCGTACCTAACTCCCGTTCCCCGTCAGCCGTGTAAGGCGCCGGTTCATTAGGCGCGACTTAACGATATTTAAATACGCTTTCATGACGTATTTACACCATAATTGCCTTCTTATCTCACAATTTGCTCGCTTCGTTACGACATGATGAAGGAATAGTTTTAACGAGATTATTTACTCGTATAGCGGATGATTGGATTCGTTTTTGCGATCTCAATTGATTAGGTTGGTTTGATTTTTAGAGTTCGAAAGCGGATTTGTGTGTTTTTAATCATATTAGGTGAATTGAGGAGGCACACTGGCATTTTATCCCACCAGGCGGCGCCTGTTCAAGTGCCTAGGCATGTCACTGTCATTCATATGAGAGAGAGAGAGAGGAAAAACATCATCTTCTCGCTCTCACGTATGAAATTCTTTATCTGTGCAATGGACTAATAGGGTGGCGCCATCTGTCGAGTGTGCCTCCTCATTTGTAGTGCTTTGAATACTTTTTTTTATGGATCAACCTCTTCATTCATAAATAGTTACTGAATTGTTTATTTAAAAATTGCTTTGTCCCTTTCACAAATACTTAAGGCAACATGTAATTAGGGACAAAATAACTTATCAGTTCATTAACGTTTTTATTATAAGAGAGTAAATCACAAACAGTAAATAACAAGGGTTACATTTTATATTGAATCATATTAGTGTCCATCATTGGATACAACTAAATTATCATAAAAATATGATAGCTATTTCAATATAGTTAAGGTACAGCGGTGCAATTCTCGACTGGGGGGCAAATGTAACTGGTCCATTTTTTCCATGTTTTACAATGTTTGCATTATTAAATAGTGTCCACCGGTTATATTTGTATTTCAGTGGATACATGTAGGCGTGTTCAGTGGATACATTACAGCAAATAATTTAAAAGTTCCTCGTAGACGACTCAATATCATAGTAGAACATGACTTGGCGAGAATAACTTGATGTTAAAATAATAATTATAAAAATAAAGACTATTGCCTGGCTCTTGTGAATCTACCCATGACACTAGTATTTTTATATAGACTGCAATATTGTAAAAAATAAGGAAACTCCAAGTCTAAATTTAAGAAAAAATTGTAACAATATTTGTAAACGACTGTTTGTTTTCTCAAATAAATAAATTAAAAAAAATATTGTAATGATGGAAAAAAATTGACTAGTTACAATTCCCCCCCCCCCCCCTGGAGATTTGCCTCGCTGTTCCTTAGTTGATTTCTTTGTTTAAATATTACGGAGTTTTTACCTAGGAAACCTTCTGGTCCCTTACAAAAATGATTCAATTATATTTTTGGTGTCGTTAGACCCTTTATTAAAGTACTAACGTATTGCCTAGCTTTTAAATAAAATGCCTTATTATTTTAAACCCGTAATAGCTACGGGTTAACTCACATTTGTCCGTCAAAATACAAACAACACTTAATCAACTGTTTAGAGAAAGAACATAAACAAAACTTACATACATAATTAAGTAGTATGAATTACCTGTATATAGGTTTCCCCCCAGCCTTCCTGAACCAAAGCACCATGTACACACGGTCTTCTCCGGCATCCGGTGAAACGTCGCACGGCAGTGACGCCGTCCGGCCAAGCACTGCGTCCACATCCACCGTTGATACTGGAACAATAGAAAATAAATATTATATTGAAATAATTTTAAATAACTTATTATAGTTAGGTTAAGTACCTCACTTGTCTGGGATATAGATTACTAGCGTCCACGACTTCAAGCTCTTATGAATAGTTCATGACATAAATATATTATGACCTTAATCTAACCTAATTTAACTTATTATGGGTTAAGTACCTCACTCGTCTGGGATATAGATTACTTCGATAATGGCGGAATTCTCCGTACAAACTTCCACCCCCATTTTAAGAAAGAGGGGGCTTAGAAACAGATAAAAAGTACCATATGTAACTCTCCATCCCTTCAATTATCTCCGCTTAAAAAATAACGTCAATTCGTCGCTCCGTTTTGCCGTGAAAGACGGACGAACAAACAGACACACACACTTTCCTATTTATAATAATAAAGTGTGGATTGTAGCCCAGTATTTAGTCCATCACTTTCATACAATAGCCCAGTTTATTTTAGATTCCATTAACTCTCAAATAGTCGATGCGGGCAAAGGCAACATCCGCTCTGTGTACCCCTAACATTTCATTAAAGTGTCAAAAGGGCCTATACGCGTTGGCTTCGGCCCAGCGCACGCTTCCAAAGGTCCGGAATACCATTGTTTTGTGATGGGAAAGACATACAAAGTATGGATTGCAACTACATAGCAAGGTAAAGAGTAGGGATTCTTTATACCGTATCTCCCACTATTTTATCCAGTTCATTATACGGTTTAAAGGCTGGTGACAGCGAGGTCAGCCATTTGCATTTTGGAATAAATTCAAAAAGGGAACGTGAAAATAAAATTTATTACGTCCTAGATAAAAAAGTACATGGCGTCGGAGCATAAGACACTGTTCTACGGTTTATAATAAAATGAGGAAGTAAAAAACTGAGGAAAGGAATCCCCGGTGTAATACATTTATTCATTACGAAAGTAATTTAATAAAAAACCGGCCGAGAGCTAGTCGGACGCCCACAGAGGGTGCCGTACAGTTATATTTTTTATTCTATTAAATTGTAAAAAAAAATTGATACTTTTTTTAATGTGTATTATAAGAAGATACAAGTTGGCACGGGAAGTACCCTAATATTCGTTTTAGTTCCTTCAAAGTGTAAAAAAATACGGTTCTGGCAATATAAACGACCGTAATGTATCTTCTATCTATTTAACGTAAAAGCGTGCTTTTTTTCACAGACTCCTAGGAATGTTGATCTATAAAATAAAATGATTTTAATTTAAACTTCATATCTCCACGCGTTTTAGGAGACTAGGGCTAGTTGTTGCATCAATCACATTTTTGACAGACACATCATCGTCACGCAGCAGACGTCTATGGAACTTCCCATAAATAAAATTTAACGCACGCTTTAACGGTGACAGATGGTTTGATGCAACCGGCCCTAAGTGCATTTAAAGTAATTAAAACGTTATTCAAAGATTTTTCGTAAACCACAGTCTACAGTATAACTTATACATTCAGTGCCTTAATAGTATTTTATACAATCGTGATATAATCAAAGCTTTTCAGTCGAGTACCATGTTTAGGCCACGAAGCTTGCTGAGTGGCCTAATAGTACGGTACGAGAGTGAAAAGCTTAATTATATCACTATTGTATACAATACTTTTTCTATGAGTCATCATCTTCATCATCAATGGACGAAAAATATCATCATTCAAGTTAAAATTCATTTTAATGGCGTCGTTCACCGTTGCATCAACATCGAATTACTTGACAACCAATTGTTTGTAATAACCGTCTGTGATTGGTCGATAACGCGATAGATTAAAAAAAATGTGTTTCAGATGCAGAAAAATTTGCCAGGTATCGCAAATTAGTATAGAACTTGTATGAAGTTCTATTTTTGAATTTTTTCAGTTAACTAAAGTGAAGTGTAATGAAATATTATAGTTGACTAAGTGTCAAAGACTATCCAACACTGAAAAGTCAGCACTTATAGTTTAGTCTGTGGTGTCCTAATTGACAGATTAAAGTCGACGAGTAGAAAAACGATTTTTTGAAAAGTTTCACTATGACATTGACGTATAAAGGTCGTTTATTTTACACAAGAGCCTACCTTGGATCTCGTCAAATAGTAAGTACTTATGTTACTTTTTTTCACATTTACAGTACCCCCGGCGCGGCGATAATGATTGCACATCGGTTTTTCGTCTTCGTTGTCTCTTTCTTGCTTATGTGACGTTAATTCTCTTTCCAAAGACAGATGTGCATTCTTTATCGCCGTTTACTGTAATTACTTGCGCATTGACAAGTGCGATAAAGGCGGAAAATAGGCTCTTTACAATGTGTCTGGGTCGCAACCAAAGACATATGTAACTCCGTATAGACGGATAAAATCTAAGAAAAAAACGTACCTAAAAGCCCTAGAGAAAAAGTACGGTGGCCTAGATGGCGTTACACCTTTGGGGAACGCTCGGCTCGGCTAGATGGCGTCAAGCTAACAATATGGCCCAAATTGTAAAAACTGAGGTTCAAAAGTTTCAAGCCTGTGTCGAGAGATGGCAGTATATGCTCTGTGATTGCACATTTTACTTTGACAGTGACTCTCTATAATGCTCGATCCCCTTTGGTCGCATACCAATATTCCCTATTGGTTGACCGTACGGAACCCTACAAAGAGCCATGGCGTTAGATGAAGCTCTTGCCTCAACTGCCTACTGTTTTAGGGCCGACATTTATCTCGGCGAGTTAATTGGGGCACTGTTTTCCCTCGATACATATTTATAAATGTCTGTAATGCTTTTCACTAAGTTGTCTACTGTTCTTACTAGACATAATGTTGTAAAAAAAATAGACAAACATGTGTTGTATACATAGTTTTAAAAACTATAAGTGATTCAAGTTGGCATAAACACCAAAACAAATTTCTAAATACTAAATAAGAAAAACGAACACTTCTTTTAAGGGAAACTTTTTGTTTTGACGTAGGTGGGCATTTTCAGAATTTGGGCCCCCCCAATTAGCGTAGGTAAGTTGTTAACAAAAATTAAATCTCTGTCAGTTTTGTGACGACAATTGAGCATAAAATCTGTCTAAAAATTAACTGTTTTCATATTCTGAACGTAGATTATCACTTAAAGTTTATGTAATCAACACAAGTAAACTTGTTATAGAAATTGCATGCTTAATTACCGTCACAAAACTGACAGTGAGTTAATTTTTGTTAACAACTTACGCTAATTAGGGGGTCCCAAATTCTGACAATGCCCAGGTTTTATTAAAATTAGGGTCAAGTTAGTGCATCTTTTAGACTATTTGAATGTATTTTTAGCTTGTCATAATAACATTATCGCAAAACATAACGCACGCTTATGATAAGCATCCACTTTCACAAAGAGTAGTCATAATGAAACGAAACATTCTTGTAAACCTTCACGGAAACGCCTTCCAGTTTACATTTAAACAAAAATATTCCCCGCCTCATTCTAAACATCATACGGAACTGTGGGAAATCGAATAAACCAAGTCTAAACTCAATTTTCGGCACAAAAGAGCTTCCTAAGCATCAGCATTCAGCAGGAATGCTATTGTGATGTGTTCATTTTGATTTGTGAGCGCCTAGTGAATATAATATCGACTCGCGGAACTCATTGTCGCTTTTTAGGACCTTATCACACTTGCGATTTGCGAGCGAGTTGAAAGCGAAGCGAATGCAGCGAGTTCGCCGCGAGTGCGCAGCCAGTGAGTTCGCCGCGAGTTCGCCGCGTCTAGAGTTGAAACTTTAGGATGTATATTCGTCAGCCAAATTAATTTCTTACTCACTTTTGTTTAAGTCGGTATTTATAGCGAACGGACAAGCAATAATAATGGCAGCGTCGGAAGATTAAAACACTGTTGCAATGGATATCCATTATACATTAGTATATAGGTACTGAGGTTTACTGGTGAAATTCGAACTAGGTATGTGCAATTTCCACAATGTTGTTATTTCAAGGACAAATTATCTCGATTTATCGGGTTTCACTAGTAAACCCTACGTGACAGGCTTAGCCTAGTGGGACCACAGGACAAATGTAGGACAAAATAAATGTAGTACATAATTATTTCTTATTACTAATAAACTATTCTTATATCATGACTGTTGCAATGGATATTCAACTCACGGCGAACTCGCTGCACGTTCGCTTCGCTATCAACTCGCTCGCAAATTGCAAGTGTGATAAGGCCCTCATTGTCGCTTTTTAGAGGAACATTCGAGAAACACGGGTGCTAACGAGCCGAGACTTCGTGAACAAATTTAAGGTGCTCCCATTGTCTGTGATCGGAAACGTTGTAAAAAGAAAGATTGTTGTCTTTAGATTCGATCAGATTGAAAGCGGCGGGAAAGGACTCAAACTGTTTATTGAGAAAGAAATAAACATGATTTATCAACGCTGTGAAAAATGAGGCTCGAATACTTTTTATAAATACGATTCACTCAACAAGCAAATTAGAACTTTTCTATCTATAAAACTTAAAGTAAAATCGTGGTAATTTGTGCTTTCATTATTAAAAATTTTAAGATTTCAATTGATTAAGATTGATCTCACCAAGAATCATGAGTACCTCTGACTCTGTATCTCTGTAATTACAAAATTGATGACAATGATAACTTTTTATAATCTAAATCACTTTAATAATAGATAATTATTGAGGCAATGAAAATAGAACATTGAGAGTTAAGAGTACGCTATAGTATAATCTAAGAAACGATATTTTTTTCAGCATATAATCAATATAGCTTTGTGATTTAAAGTAGACAAAGACAAAAGTATAAAAAATTGACCAGATCCAATAGAATTATATTAATCGGTATTTTTATCTGTAATCTTTATCATCATTATCATCAAAATATCGGGAGCTCGACAAAAATCAAACGGTCGGTCAATATAAGTCTAATGAAACCATAAAAACCAAGTACTTTCATCATCAGACTTGACACAAAAATAGTTTATCTAAATCTAACCTGGTACTACCTCAAAAAAATAACCAGACCGATCAATCGTCTGCACTATACCCTGCATATGCATAGGCATTACATGAATACGGCATCCTATTACGGGGATTGTATTTTGGGCGCGGATCGCTCGCGTGCCGCAAGTCGTTTTGAACCCGCGACCTTATGGACCGTATGCACGTATAAACAATGACCCACTAATGGTAACCTTAGTGCATTTACTTGTGTTATACAAACCGTCTTGGATTAGATCGGCTAATGGTTTGAAATGTACATTTACTTTTATGGAGCGCAACCGATGTTGAATATTTTCTAGTGGTTGATAGCTTTGATTTATTATTGAAGTAAAATTGTAAGAAATATTGAGTGTTTGCAATACACAGTAAGTATAGTTAAAACTTTTTAAAGTATGAAGTATTAGAATTGTGAAATTATATATACTCTGTTATTTACGTCACACTAAAAAAAGACGAGAAATTAGAAAAAGGCATAAAAACTAAAAAAATAAACGAACTAAAAAAAAAAAAAAAACAACGGCTAGAGACAGTTTGGGGCTAACTTTCGCCAATTTAACTCGTCTTTGCCTTGTTAAGATTTCAGCGTCCTATCACGCCAAAGTTAGTTTTAGAAGCAGTTTTCTTTCTCTTAAAATAACTAAAACCACAACTTCAGAAGTAAAAACAATTAGGCTTATATTCTATCGTCACTATATTCGTTCAAGACGTACTTTCAATTCATCATCATCATCATCATTTCAGCCATTAATCGCCCACTGCTGAGCATAGGCCTCCCTTTGTGTACTTTCAATTATTATTGCTTTTGAGCACAGATATTTGTTCCTGAGTCATGGATGTTTTCTATGTATATAAGTATTTATATATTATATATATCGTTGTCTGAGTACCCAAAACACAAGCCTTCTTGAGCTTACCGTGGGTCTCAGTCAATCTGTGTAGGAATGTCCTATAATATTTATTTATTTATTTATTTTTCTATTATACGTTTCTGTTCTCATTTAAACTACCGAATAAACTTATAGTAAATGTGGTTTTGAAACTTTTTTATTTATTATAAATTAGGCTTAGTCTTGGCCACAGACTAACCAAAGGCAAATACGTGACCTACCCTACGATGGAATGAGCTCGTCCAGAAGATGCCTGGCCCCGTAGCCGAATGGCATTTCTCCGACGCGAAACTAAAACGAAACGTAGTCTGGCTCTGTCGCGCCAATACGCAAGAGCGATAGAGATATCTACTAGCGTTTCGTTTCGTGAGCGTGATACATTTTCCTTGAATTGTTTTTAACTAGGTAGGTACAGTAGATATAATTTAAGCACTTCAATTAAGTAAAAGGTCACCAAATTAGGTCAAAACAAATTTGTTTGAAATGTTGTGTCAGTTAGATAAGTAAATATAGGACAACTGACCCTTGACATTATACATTCCGCTATTGGAATGTTTTCTAAGGAGGTTATACACCGTGTTTTTTTTTTTTTTCCGTTAAATTCGACACGCAGTTAGGTTCATCATCAGGAACCACCCTGTATATCCCTTTTTGTTAAATTCGAAAACATTTTTTTTTTGTTTCCATACATAATAAATTGATTAATTAGTGTGAGAGGATCTTAATCATAACAGTAAAGCCATTATCAAGTGTTTGACGGCACATGTTAAAACAAATAACATTAGAAAGTGTTAAGGGATGCCACACACGTGTTCAGTAATTAAATTATTATTTTTAATATTAAGGGTACTATACTTGTATAGTGAATAATTTAATTATTATATGTGGCAGGAAGTCCTTTTCCTACAACTGCATCAGAAGTTATTATAATGACTAACTGCATTCTCGTTGAGCTTTGACAACCTTACTTACCCGCAGAAATCAACACAATGAATAGTTTCTAGTGTTGTTTGGCTACAATATTTGCAAGGTGGAGTTGCAATATCTGCTCTAAATTAGCTGTGCCCTAACAATCAAAGCCAGATGACATTCAAAATTTTGAAGGCTTAATGAAATACTCGAATCCAGGCGTACTTTAAGGATATATCTGAGTCCAATTCCGGCTCCATTTTCAATTATTTTTACCTAGAAGACCTCAACCATTTTCACCTAAACAAACTATAAGTTCCTCCAAGGATGTTTTATAACTCAGACTCAAATTGATTTGGGACAGTAGGTACTACGGTTTATCAAAAATCGGTATTGCGACCTAGAATCGGAGTCAAGTCACGTTCGAGCCGCGGGGACCGCGGGCCCACTGACCGATTTTGGATCACGTGAGATGGATTCAAATACAGTAATCGATTTATAGTCTTATTACAGTATTCTTATTTGCCAGGTGTAAGGAGACAGTCATTGGGTGGTAATTTTATGTGGAAAGATATTTTGACAATGTTACTTTGTTCCTGTATTTCAAATAATAGGGTAGGCATTACACATCAAATGTTTATCATGATTTTTGTAAAACATATAATAAAATTCAGAAGACCGAATATACCTCTAATAGGTGAGACCAAGGCACATCGTCTCCGCTGGCTTGGCCATGTCATAAGGATGGGTGAGGATCGGGCGGTCAAGAGGGCCTATCTGGGTTGTCCAACTGGACGGCGTCCTGCTGGCCATCCTAAATATCGTTGGGCAGATAGAGTGGAGGCAGATCTCAACTCGGCGTCAATGAGGGCTGGTCAGAGGTCGCTCTGGACCGCGTAAAGTGGCGTGCTATTGTGTTGGAGGCCAAGACTCACTTTGGGCACGTCGCGCCAACAAAGTAAGTAAGTAAAAGACAGTTAAAGTTGTCTGTCAAACCTCGGTAAAAAAAATACAAAGTGTCTCACAAACGCACATCGCGAAAACAAGTTACAAAACTATTAGCACAAACAGAATATTTTTTTGGGTTGATGGGGTTTTCGGGTAGTTTTTCTGTAAACTAGCCTGGATACAAATAATAATTGGAATTCCAGATCATAATTCTTGTCACCTAATTGTTGGGGTTGCTTTCCTTATCTTTTCTCTACTTCATGCTGCACGCTTTCCACATGACAGTTCTCGCTATTAGTGAAGCTAATACGCTCACGATAATATCTCTTTCATAGCTATCTATCTCTATCGCTCTTGCGTATAGGCGCGATAGAGCCAGACTACATTTCTGCGGCGTTTCGGTGGCGTTTCGCGTCGCAGAAATGCCATTCGGCTACGGGGCCACGGGCCACATGAAAGAAATGAAGTAAAATGCAAAAAATACGTAAAATATCTCTTTAAGTTACAAATTAATCCAAAACACGTCAGTGTGAAAACGTTCTGCTCAAGGGAACGCAGTCGCAGAGTCGTGGGTACCCCAGCGCTTCCGTCACGGCAACTCCCACAAGGCCAGCCACGTGATGAAAATGGCATCCATGCCGTTATATGTGTCAGCGTGACAGAATAGTGCGACGTAAAGTGAAAGAAATGAAGTAGAATGCAAACAATACGTAAAATACCTCTTTAAGTTACAAATTAATCCAAAACACGTCAGTGTGAAAACGGTTTCTGTGTCAGCGTGACATGTAAATAGTGCGACGAAAAATGAAATAAATGAAGCTAAACGACGAAAAAAAGAAATTACACAATAAAATTGTTCATACCTGTTTAAACAAAATATCGTTATGAAGATAGTCGCTCTTCAATGTAATGACTGTAGATGGTTTGTGGATGGCACTGTTAGGCGACGTCCTTGGCTTCATGCCGTTATCATTTTAGCGTTTTGCGTCTTCAAGGACAGACGACATTTAATTTTCTAGGTAGCCGTGGATTTCACAGTTACCTACGAGTGAATCGATTTCAAATTATTAAAAATACATAAGAGTCTTCATAAGAGAGTCTTTTTTGTTATCCGTCGTGTAAGCATGACAAGTGACAGTCAGGTTTGTCAATTTTAATAATTTGCAAAAATAAAGTTTTGTTTTAATTAATGAAATTAAACTGCGGATTAATACATCTTGTGTTCAGTTTTAATTACAAAAAGGAGAATGAAAATAAAGCTCCATTTACTCTCTAAACTACCCTTTATAACGTCATTGCTATTAAAGTCCGGGGTTACGACATAATAGCGCAAATATTTAAATTATGACTGCTCAAATTACCTACTTTTCTTATTGAAATAAAAATGTATATTACCTCATACCTGTACGCTAATGTTTGTACTAAACGAATACTAAGATAAATAAAATTAGTTTTTAGTAGTAGTAAGTAAAACACTTTATTGTACCAGAAATTAATACAACACACAGGAAAAAGAGCTTATTACAAGTACAAAGGCGAACTTATCCCTTTAAGGTTTAAAATTATGTAACGATATCTGTCTTAGGTTATCTGGAAGCGATCGCCCTTTAGCGATAAGACCGCGTCTTGTTTTACCTCTTAAGTTGTTATTTATACAAACTAGGTTGTTTCCAGTATTGAGGTGTGCATAAAGAGTATTTGTATTGCATTGTATTATTTGTATTGATATCTCAAGGTTGAATACGGTGTACCAGACTGTCTATTTTACTTTACTACTCAAATATGTATATGCAAGAAGAAGACTTACATAGATACATACATAAAGGTAGCTATAAAATAGTATAGCGAAATTATTTCATAAATAACACAACAGAAAACATAAAAAATGTATATGGGACAGGCTTCACGCTGAAATCGCGCGAACGACTCATGCATTATGATAATTTGTTCCATAACCACCGGAAGAGACGCCACAGATCACTTGACATATCAAAGTCAACGCGCTGTCAATTCTTCTGGTGTTACTCTTAACACCAGGCGATTCTTTTGATTCGTTCTCTCTTATAATCCTCATTCGTTTTCTCTCCTATAATCATAAAATCAAATTGGCTCACGACGCACATGATAGATAACACACTCGCACTCATGAATTCACACTCACGCCAA
This sequence comes from Leguminivora glycinivorella, assembly GCF_023078275.1. Taxonomy (NCBI): domain Eukaryota; kingdom Metazoa; phylum Arthropoda; class Insecta; order Lepidoptera; family Tortricidae; genus Leguminivora; species Leguminivora glycinivorella. Next base: position 17,046,435 of record NC_062983.1, on the reverse strand, counting down.
AGAATAAACGAACTTAATACGTGAAATATTATCTCTAGATATGATACAGGTTTGTTATTTGTTAATCTATTTGAACGTTATTGCACAATATATAAAAAATAACAAGTAACCGACTTAATGCCAGGCGCCAATCTCTATTCTCTATATCAGTATCAAAAGTGTTTTTTTTTTTAGCGGATTACAACCCGCTCTTTAGCGGATTACAACCCGCTCTTTATATATACTATTTTTCATCTCCAGTGATAAGATGGTCCAACCAGTTGAATGTGCGGCGAAAAGACAGAAGTTGTATGCAGATATCGGCGCGGCGGTTTAGTTGATCTCTATCAAGTTCGTGCGGTATCCAAACACTGTATTTGTAGTTTTTTCCCAACTCGTGTAAATGTGTTTCTATGGTGACATGAGAGCAGCCTAACTTGGTAGCAAGAGTACGACTTGTTAGCCTCGGATCTCCTTCAATTAAGGTTTTTAATTTGGCTACATCAATCTTCACCGGTCGACCAGACTTAGGTTGATCTGATAATGAAAAATCGCCACTACGAAACCGCTGGAACCATCGTTTCACCGTGGCCTCAGACACAACTTCAGGAGCAACACGCTGACATATATTACGCACTGCTTCGGCGGCTGAATGGCCAGACTGAAATTCATATAGTAAGCAATGCCTTACATGCACTTTTAATTCGTCCATTTTCTTCCTTATATTAGCTCGGCGACAGCTAGTGAACTTACCACTGACGTGTATAATATTATCTACTGACTACGACTGACTGCGCTGCCAGTAACCCACCAGGCAAGCGCTCTGTTCGTAGTCATTATTTTTAGGGTTCCGTAGTCAAACAGGAACCCTGTTTCGCCATTTTATAAAAAATGTCATTGCCCACTTTATAAAGACTTTCTAGGAAAATTGTTTTGAACTTGATGGGTTTAGTAGTTTTTGAGAAAAATACGAAAAACTACGGAACCCTACACTGAGCGTGGCCCGACACGCTCTTGGCCGGTTTTTTAAACACTGTATTTTATATGTCATTGCCCACTGGCTACGCACGTAGCGCTTGCAGTAGCGTTTGTAGCGCGTAGCACGCGCTGGGACTGAATGAGTCAATATGAGGAGTCTATAAAAAATCATCAGTGACCGACGAGGCACAAAATTTTAATGCCCGATGGCACGTGAGACGCACTTATTAAAAACGCCGAACCGTATATTTTAATCCTACAAAAATATGAAAAAAACGTCCCTAATGCTGCGCGGGATTTAAAATACGAATTGACACGTGATCGGCCTCGCAAAGAGTGTAGGCGTTGTATGGACGTAATGGCCGAGTCTTTTGTACGGTTACTGTAAATATTTGGAGTCATTCAAGATAATTAAATATAGTATATAGTGTTGTATTCCTACCGGTGAGTAAAGCTGCCAGGGCTACGTACCCGAATGGCACAAACGCTCACGAATCGCTCACGAAACGAAACGCTCGTAGATATCTATCTCTATCGCTCTTGCGTATTGGCGCGACAGAGCCAGACTACCTTTCGCGGCGTTTCGTTTTCGTTTCGCGTCGCAGAAATGCCATTCGGCTACGGCACCAGAGCTCATCGAGGATGCGGTGTGCTGGCTACTGAAGGACCTACGGAACTAATGTCTTCCGTATATTGTCATTTCAGTTGTCGGCAACCCGAACTAGGCTTGTGTCGTTCACGAACTATGAACTGTTAGGAATAAAATCCCATCAATGACCGAAATGAACTGAATCTTTCAGTGGTCTGAGAATCGGTCTTTGCTCATTTAGTTCAGTATAGGATCGGCGAGCGCGAGCGGTTTGGATCGAGAACGAATGTGTGACTGCGCCGACCGAGAGCGAGAGCTACTTAGCAGAGCAACCAAAAAAGTCAAATTTTCATATTAAACTTCGGTTACTTACAACCTTTCGGCCCGGAATGTTACTATCTGTAGACTATTCGTATCATTTTGACACTATTCGGTCCCATTCGTTCTGATCTTTCCGACCGCAGTGGTCGCTGGTCTGACTGAACTAAATGAGCAAAAGACCTAAAAGAGCGAACTAGTTCGTGGGAGCGATTGAACGAGATCGGAGCGCTCCGATCAACGAACGAAACGGCACAAGCCTAACCCGAACCCTCCTTAGAACTTGTACACTTCTTTTTGCTGTGTACTTAACAAAGCAATAAGGAGTGTATGAGTTTCTAATGGGTTGGCAACGCGCATCTGCCACCCCTTCAGTTGCAGGCGTGCATAGGTTAAGGTGACCGCTTTCCATCAGGCGGACCGTATGCTTGTTTGCCACCGACGTAGTATAAAAAAATATAAATATAGTTAAATCAAATGGCGTATATTAACTAAGAAATACGAGTATGTATCCGCCCCTTTAGCACAACGAGTCCATACATCATGCGCGACTTCTAGTATGGACTCGCGCGCGACAAGGTTGCGCAAGTTGTGCTAAGGGCTGCTAGTGTATCATAACATTCTAGTTTACGATAATTATGTCAACGAATGCTCTAAGTAATTACATTTAGGGCTGGTTTTTCAATCGCCAGATAAATAATATCTGTCAGATAAATGTTAGCTGTCATTGTCATTTATACGTGTGATGAAAAGGATAGTGATAACTTTATCTGGTAGATATATTTATCTGGCGACTGAAAAACCGGCCCTTAGACATTCTGTTACAAAATATAAAGAATCATATTTTGCGATGATGGAATTCATCGATCAGTCATTTGTTTCATTTCAAATATCGAACGTTTAAAAGCGAACTGTGACCAGTGTTAAAATCAAATTACAGATTCGATCCATCATTATGTTTTGTAAACTAAAAGCGCATTAAATATAAATATTCCCTTTAATGAAGTAACATTGTTGGGTCTCATTGATCAAAAAGGTTTAAAATTGGCATAATGGAGCACGTATTCAGTTTGGTGATTTTCCATTTATCATATATTTCACATATTTTATGAAAGTTTATTTAATAATCATAACGTTATTCATAAGAAAGCCTTTGTTTACATGAACATATTTACACAATTATATGTATAAAAAACTAAGACTAAACTTAAAAGCTAGCTAATGTCTAAAATAGACCCTTGAGGCATTGTACCAATGATACTGGCGACATTTCCTCGCTGTATCGCAATGCTGATACGTTCTGCGAGGAAGTCGCCAGCTTTTCAGTCACCAGTTACCTCAAGCAGACGCTTCGCCATCTCTGTGAAAAACATGTTCGCGCTGGGACCCCATGGACCTAGAGTTTGTACGCCAAAAGGTACAAAAAGGTATTCTTTGCCGAGACTTTTGTATTTATTAATACCTACGTTTCAAAATTTCGGCACTTTCTGTCGCTGCGCCCGCTTTTATCTTTGATGTTATTTAACATTTAAATTCAATTAGGTAATTATATTCATTACATTAATAGAATAAAAGTTAAGTAACATTTTAATATTTAGCTAAATTATTACACTTCAATTGACATTTACACGTTAAAAATCGTGAACATATATCAAATATGTTCTATAAAACCTCCAGTGCCTTTTTGTCACACTCGTATCGTAATTTACTATTCTAGAACGTCAAAATTCAGTACAGAGAAAAAGAAGGATTATCGTTTGTATGGAGAATCGATCGTCCCCAAAGCTATGCAGTATGAACTTTCAAGTTACATTGTGTAATTTAGCTTCGCCATATTTTCGCGCCTATCCTCAGGGCCTTTACAGTAGCCAAGAGTACCATATTTTCATACTCCATAACGCTTTGCTTCTTCTTTTCTTATGCACAAAAATTCCTTGCCAGCGTCTTCATCACCAGCTCATATAATCCAGCAACCTCCTCGGCTAGTCTGTGGCCACGAGTAGGCCCATTTCAGTTTTAAATACCAAATTATAACTTTATTGGATTAGGAGAAAATTGATTTGATTGGAGAAAATCGGTTGTGACGTATAGACGGACAGACAGACGCACGAGTATCCCTATAGGGGCTCCATTCTTTCGATTTGAGTTACGGAACCCTAAAGAATAATCTCGAAGTTGTTTCTCTCTATCGCCCTTCCAAATTAGGGTGACAGGTAATTTTGAAACGTTCGCAATGGTGTGCGGTGTGCGTCAAAAATTGTACTTTTGGCTACAGGCTTTAAAATGTATGTCCAAACTTTCCAAGTCATATTTTGCGCCAGTTATTACTAGTTACTCTCAAATTGTCTTCGTTCTAACAAGTTATTTAAGCAGGTAGTTTGAGTCTACGTAAATAACTCAAACTACTTCAATAACTTTTTGTTAGAATTGTTTGCGATAGTTTGACCACCGTGTATTATTGATTCAAATGTGTCATTTTACTAAAACTTTACTAACACATACACGCGGTCAGATTACAAGTTAGTTTTAAAATAGGCTATAGTTTCCTATAGTTAAATTAAAATATTTTATGCAGTGCACGAAATAAACCACCACATAATTAGAAGAAAAACATGGACAGTAGTTATGTTTAAACATAATTTCGATTTAATAGGTCAAAGAGAAAGATATAAAGTAAATGAATTGACCGTGACGTCACTCCTCACTATTTCATAGTAATTCCATATTACCAAATCGTTTTGACACTTCATAAAAAGAAGCTGGTTTGACTAGTAGTTTTTGTACGTATTTGTGTTTGTGTTAACACATAGTTTTTAGCTCCGATGTATCGACCCCTATATTCTACATAATTATACGCATTTTTATATACATAGCTTAAAGTTCGGTTGCGGCTTAAAAGTAAAATTATTAAATTTATTTAAATTCATCTGTTAAATAATAAATGAATACAAAGTTAAATAATAAATGTTACCGAGTTAATTGTTAAAATTAAAAAGCCGATCATTCATTACATTTATTACCACATATCCACGTAATCCATTTCAATCAATTAAATATGCCTTTGGAAAAGCGCAGTAGAATGCATCTGTAAATCCCTGCATTTATTCTACAGCTTAAAAGACAACCACATCAAGAAGGCAGTATGTTTGTACAGAGCGCGTTCGTTCTTACCGCCTTTTTCCGTAGGACGACTTCTAAGTCGTAGAGTGCTATTTTTATACGACAGTTGGCCGTTTTCTCGGCGGCTAAATCTATTTAATGTCTTTGGTGAAGGAAATCTAACGTATATTTAGGTAAGGAAATGCTTTTTAGAGCTGTTGAAGTGAATCATAAAAGTATGACAACTATGTAATTGTCTGCTTTGCAACTGAACTTGAATAAACTGATCTATTAACGTATTCAAAAAAGGAGTGTACAAGTTTCTAATGGGTCGGCAACGCGCATGTGACACCCTTTGAGTTGCAGGCATCCATACGTTACGGTGACCGCTTTCCATCAGGCAGACCGTATACCTGTTTGCCACTGACGTGGTATAAAAAAATGTTGTGATTTGGAATTGATTGAACTTCGGTGGTTTAAAAATGTAACGCTCTAACAATCTCATAAACTATGGTTCGATAAACTGATATGTTAGAAAAATTCGCTGGTAATGTATAAAATCGTGGTAGCTCAGTAAAAAGCTGGACTTTTAAGATTCAGAGGCCGTCAATTCAAGCTCGAATATCGACCGTTCTGCGTTCGCAGTATTTTTTCATTTATTTTCTTCTAAGCTTGCATTACCTTCTTTCTAAAATTATTTTTTTACTAACTCAATTTAATTTCAACATGTCCATGCTTCAATGCTGATAATGAGCGATGATTATTTATTCCATCATAATTAAAATGTTGTGGCCCAAACAACGATTATTACATATTAGATTTATACAATCAGGTTACGGTTATTTTACATAGGTGTTTGTACAGCGTGTAAATTACAAATCCTAGCAATGAAAGCGTCAACAACCAACATGTTATTTTAACAATTTCCCTGATATTTTATACGTAACATAAAATAAACCACGCCGTAATAAACATCCCACCGTTTTAAACTCCGCTTAGAACACTAGTGTGAATTTGCATAAAAGCAATAACCGTAATTTTTCCAAGCATTTTTCAACCTAAAATTTATTCACCATACTAATTTATGAAATTGAAATTATATTCGGCCAATCCCTGTGCTTGTAGCATTGCGTGACTTCATTTTATATCAATACGTTTAACTACCATTGTTTCATTATTACGCTTGGATACTGAACGTACAATTAAATTCAATCAATTTATTCTTTTTGTGTAGATTCTAGAGTAGAAACGGGTAATTTTGTACGGAAATCGTAAAATGCACAAGTCGTGGCAAACATTTAAGATACGCCAGTTTTGATATGAAGTAGTTTTATTATAATTATAAACAGTAAAGAAAAGGTTGGAAATTAAATGAATCTCAAAAGGAAAAAACACATAAGATTGTTGTATTAATTTAAAACAAATACGTAATGTATATAGTAACGTATCGTATATATATAAAATTAAACTAGTACCTAAGGTATAATAGTTTTGATTATTTTCACGCACTAAATTCCCCTGAATTTCGTAGTTGCTTGAAACTTGCATTACCTCTTACTTACCAATAATGACTGAAACTTGAGCAGTATAAAAAGTACCTATTTACTATACCTGCCTAACGATATAAACACGAATGAAAACTTTCATTCCAAATATATTTACATTCAGAAATGTCATATTTACCATAGATCAAGCAAACGTATCTACCTAGCGTGTCAAATGAACAGTAAAATCCACTGAGTTGTCCGTCTTTATTCGCAGCTAGAATCGATTGAGCTATATCTTGATGGGGGTAATATTTTTTATTTAAATTAGTATTATTAGTTATTTTTTACGTGCCCATTCTATTGTACTCGTAATACAACATTGTGTATATCGCATTGCTAGAGGTTGTTTACCTTTTTTCAGTATTTAGGGGTATTAATACTGGCCGGTTACTTGGACGATTATTTTTTCCGCTACTAGTTTGACGTTGTTTGTCAGTTTAATCTTAATGTTTATTATAAGTCATAACAAATTGAACTCGTACCTAATTACAACCTTGTCATTTTGAATATTGAGTTTATTTGCTTACTGCGATTACCTGTCCAATTTGAAGTTTACTGTGACAAAGCTTTAAAGTGTTTTACAGTGACATCTTAGCTGTCTATTGGTAAACCTTATGTCGTTACAGTAACGTACACAAATAAAGTCTTATGGTTTATGATGGTAGTTAGCAATTACTTTATTGAGTGTAGAGCTAAAAGTCAAGTAGAGCTGTACAGAAAATTAAAAATTCAATTAAAAAAAAAGTAACGATCAGATTAAAAGATGAATACTCTAGATGAGTTTAAAAAAATAAAAATCAGTTGGGGTGTCTGAGGTTTTGAGTGATACCGGAAACACCGTGTATGTACCTACTTAAATTAACAGTTAGTACCTATTATTTTTATTTATTATAAGTTTATTTTTAAGTATTTAGTTCAATTAGTTATATTTTAGTTTTGTATAGTTATTATTAAGTTTTATATTGTATACACCCTGTTTTTATTCAATTCTGTTAATTTTAAGTGAAGATTCTTTAGTTCAAATACAATCACCCTAACCACTTCCTAATGTTATTTGTTTTGACGTGTCCCGTCAAACACTTGACAATGACTTTGATGTTATGATTAAGGTCCTCTCATACTAATTAATCCATTTATTGTGTATGGAAACATTTTTTTTTTTAAATTTGAAATACAGTATGGGGTCCTTCAAAAAAGGAGTGTACAAGTTTCTAATGGGTCGGCAACGCGCACGTGACACCCCTTGAGTTGCGGGCGTCCATAGGTTGCGGTGACCGCTTTCCATCAGGCGGGCCGTATACCTGTTTGCCACCGACGTGGTATTAAAAAAAAACATAACAAAAAGCGATATACAAAATGGTTCCTGATGATAAACCTGTGTGTCAAATCTAACGGAAAACAAAAAAAAACACGGTGTATAATTAAGTTTTTTACCGGTAGACAATCAAGTACGTAGATGAACTTGTTTTTTATATGTAAATCTAGTTAATTCTGTGTTTACATTAATAAAATCACGATTCTCCGTGTCCGTAATACAATCTCCTTCAATATCCACATTTCACCTCAAAAGAAATTCACTCAGTTTCGTCACTTTAAAATCACTCGCGACCCTTGACTTGGTTGGCGTGACTCCCGCCACTTACCCACGAAGGTACCGAATTGTACGATTATGTTTATAGCACTTTTATTGAACCTGCCTGGATTTCTAGTGGTGTGTATTAAATTTTAGTGGGGTATACCGGGCAGGAGGTGATGGCGCACCATAGCACAGATTATGTATGTATAAGCTTTATTGTACATAAAGGAAACAAAAGAGACACAGTTACAGAGTCAGTAATATACAATGTAGGCGGACTTATCCCTTAATGGGATCTCTTCCAGTCAACCTTTGAGGAAATGAGTAGAAGCGAATTAACGATGAGTGACAAATTTAAAAATGTACAACCACCAAAAGAATTAAATGCAAATTTTGTATACACATGGTAACAGATATATACATATACAATTACATTAATACACCAATATATACATTTATAATAATATAATAATAAATAAACAAATACTTATAAAATATATATTTATATACTTAGGCCAAAAAGTATATGGATATTAATTCAACCACAAAGCAAGACGACAATTTAAAGAATAGATACAAATTAAAGCAATCCGATTATAAAAAAAAATTAAGTGTCGATGTCGGAAAGGCTACTAGCGTAACAGATCCTTCACTTGCCAAAACGACAAATACCTACACTGAGAGAAATTTGCATTGTGAATTTAACTTCGACTTGTTGCGGTTTATCCGTTTGAATCAGCCAAACGTATGTTTAAAACAATATGTGTCAGGTTGTTTTTATAAAATCGACTTGTTGATTCAAATATGTAACGCAGCTTGTTGTTTGAACCAAAGAGCTCGTAGGCGCTATTTTAACCAAAAAACTTGTTAAACGAACATGAAAACTGTTTGTTTTTTGCTCTCAGTGTACCATTTATTTAACTAATACTAATAAGTTACTACGTAGAACTCAGAAGAACAGTGGGTACGTGCCATGCGACTACACAGGCGGGCGCGTACCGCCCCTCGGCCACTTGTTCAGTCGAATGACTAGCGTGTAGGTACTTAACGCGCGACCGCAAGCGAGTGACGTAGGCCTGACCGTAGAGCTGCCGCGTGACGTCATCCCGCGTCGCTCCGTCAACGGTCCGTCCCGTCCGAATGAGAACACACCTTAATTCGGTTTAGTGCGTTTTCAAATTATCCGATCCGATATCGGATGTCGGACCGATATCCCATACATTACAGGCGCCATCTTGGATTTTTTTATTCAAATGCTTCCGACATCCGATATCGGATCGGATAATGTGAAAACAGCCTTAGGGTGAGGATACAATGGAATGCAGGAAGACCCAATTAAAGATAATAAAGTGTTCCTTATTGACCTACACCAGGGCGTTTTTATTGAATTCCGTTAACTTCAAGGGAAGGTTCTTTAGATCAAATATAATTAATTTCTCTAAGAAACTAGCGTCTTAACTCTTACGGTTATCGAGTTACTAAAAAAATTAAAATAATTACTGAACACGTGTGTGAGCGCCTTTACCACTTCTGAATGTTATTGGTTTTTACACGTGCCGTCAATCACTTGACACTAACTTGAATATTATTCTTAAAGGTCTCTCACACTAATTAATTCATTTATTATGTATGAACACGATATATATTTTTTTTGCAAATATAACTAAAATTGATATGATATACAAAGTAGTTTCTGATAACGAACCTAACGACGTCTCGAAATTAACGGAAAACAAAAAAAAACGCACTGTATATGAAAGCTTCCTGGGGGCCGATTTTTAAATCTCACGCGTTCGAATTCAGAAAATTGTCACTGAAAATAATAAGCAAGTCACCGTTTCAACCGGTATTTTAGTGACAAAATCCCGTATGTGAGATTAAAAAATTGCCCCCCTGATTGAAACTTTATGAAAGGTGGAGGTAGAGCAAAATATTAATTGAGTAAAATATTTTGTGAAAATATAGATTTGTGTTTTAATACTTTGTTTTGTATTTTGTGTTTTTTTATTTTTTTTTAGGCAACAAACAGTCATACAAACAATAATGTGAAAATACATGATGTGTTAATAGACCTTGAGTGCCCTAACTTAAACATATTATATTCTTATCTAAAATATAAGCTATTTTAGATTATTGTATTAAATTTACTCGTTTATTTAAACGCAGAGTGAGACAATCTACGAAAATATTTCATTTATTTATAAAAATTCCAAGGAAATGGTTTGTTATTTTAACGACTTAATTCCTGAAATAATTTCATTTCTAGAAACAAATAATTTAAAATCTTTAAATAAGGAACAATAATTTCTTCCTTCAGAATAAAAACTGAAATTCTCGTTGTATAAAATATGACAAAAGGATAATAATTCGTTTCTGGGATGAGCTCAAATATTTAATTTTGAATCATAAATGTTTTCGGTGTATACGTAAGAATATCAAAGTTTGGACTCTGGAACTCGAAAACTAGCAAAAAATATGTTATAGGTAGTTGCTTACACTTTCAGTGTGGAAGGCAACTATGGTCCCGCGATAAATGATAAAACATCTGGCCGTCCTTATCGCACTTACAAATATTGTGGTATTAGGGACGGCCTCATGTTTTACCATTTATTGCGCGACCATGCTTGCCTGCCTGGTCAAAAAATACCTCTATGCATTGGCGCATGGATATGTTCAGTCAACCAATTGGAACCTTGCCTAGGCAACTGTAGAACTATGTCATAGTGACGTTATAAATCAGATTGTAAAAAAATCTCTTACTGCTTGTCATTTTGACATGGTTGTAGAGTGGCCTAGGGTTCCAATTGGTTGACTGTTACAGTTATCATCATTCGCCTGCCATTATCCTAGTCATTAGGGGTCGGCGCAGCATGCACAAACGCCGTGAGCCTTTCATACCTATCTATCTCTATCGCTCTTGCGTATGGGCGCGACAGAGCCAGCACTACATTTCTGCGGCGTTTCGCATCGCAGAAATGTCATTCGGCTACGGGGCCTTATCTTCCATACCTGTCTATCGGCCGTTATCTCATCATTCACTTGTTTTCGTTTCATATCATCTTTCACACAGTCCATCTACCTTTTCTTCGGTTTTTTTCTCCCGTTACTCTTCGTTACATTTTTGTGGTAAGACTATTATTTGACGTTATACTTAAAAAACCGGCCATTTCGACGTTCCGTACAAACCTGCAAGGTTTACAATTATTAAAAAAATATATATTATGTGATGTAACTAAAAATTTATGGTTTTCAATCTATGCTATAAGACGTTGCTTCGTACCAAATTTCAAGATTCTGAGTTCACGGGAAGCACCCTGTAGGTTTTGATTCCCTTGCAGTTAAATAATAAATTACAAAGAACCTGAGTAATTGATACATTATCAGTACACAGGCGACCGTGTTTTCCGTTTTTTCCTTTTGTTTCAAAAAATAATAAATTACAAAGAACCTCTACATTATCAGTACACAGGCGACCGTGTTTTGTTTCAAAATAAATAACATCAGATGTTCGCTCCGAAGACGTGCTTGTGAAGCAAACTAGCGTTACTCGCTTCTTGACAAATGTGGGACTTTAGTGCTGTTTCTTTAAGTTCTGATGGAGATTTTTTACCAGACTATTTTAGCTTCTGTTTGTTAGACACTGTATGTTTATATGATCTTCGCCAGCAATAATTAAAAAGTCATTGTACTGATTTCCAACCCCTAATTAGGGGCTAATTTTAGACTTTCTAGCGCCAAATTTCGCCAATTTACACTTAAAAGAAAATGGTGTAATGATATTTTTGAAATAAAATAATAATTTATCCTACAAACGTAGCCGAATGCCATTTCTGCGACGCGAAACGAAAACGAAACGCTGTGAAAGGTAGTCTAGCTCTGTCACTAGCCAATACACAAGAGCGATAGCATGTTTCGTGAGCATTTGTGCCATTTGGCTACGTTCCCTTGCCTCATCTCGGGAGCTCGGACTATTATAGTCCCCATTTTTTCGTATTAGAGATAATAAGCTAGAAGCACGTATGCAGGTCTATCTGGGACTTAGAACCTTATACTTGGTTATTTTTTTCAATACATTTTACGTATGTAGGTCTATCTGGGACTTAGAATAGTATACTGTGTAAAAATAATGTTCGACTTACTGTAAAAGATTCTATGTGTTAGTTAGGTCATCAAATTTAAATCATTTATTTTGATTAATTGTTATAATTGTAATACATAGTTTTAACGCACCATATTTAATTTAATTGTTGGTTGCGTTGTGATTCTGTATAAGCACACATAAATTATAATTTTGACACATTTTGTAGATAGAACCGTATACGTTTCATTCGTTTTAACTTAATAATTATATAAAAAGGTACTAAATGAAAGTAAAAGTATTATAAATGTGTTATTTATTCAAAAAATGTACCAAAATATGTAGACCATAAACATTTTCCTAGGTCTCAGTCTTGATGACGAAATAAGAGAGAAAAAAGTAGCACCTATTCATATTGTTTTACTTATTTACCTTATACGTTAATACTTATTATCTTCAGCTACCGCGATATTCACTCATGAAATAAAAATAATGGAAACGGATTAAATCGCGTATAATGAATTTACAATTCATCCCGACGTTTCGAACACTTTAGGTGACTCAGGAAAAATTACATTGTGCAAAAGCTACCCACATACAAGAAATATTAATGAACCACGACCACAAATAATATCGATTTCTAAGGCAGGTTTACACACTATAAATAAAGCTAGTTATACAATAACATACAACAACATACGACATACGATCACGCCTGTTTCCCATATAGGGGTAGGCAGAGCACATGAAACTGCTAAAGTTACAGTGCCACTCTGGGCAAATAAGGGGTTGAAAGAAAACGAAACTGTGACATTGCAGTGACAGGTTGCCAGCCTCTCGCCTACGCCACAATTTACCCCATATCCCACAGTCGCCTTCTACGACACCAACGGGAAGAAAGGGGGTGGTGAAATTCTTAACCCGTCACCACACGGGATCGGGGGGAGTTATACAATATTAAAAAAAATACCATTACTATGTTAAAAAAACTATTGAACAATTCCCATTTAGTTTGTACATTTGGATGAAGTCTCCGATTTGGATAAAAATTGGTAGGCTAATAGAGTCCATGATGCTGAACAAGATCCACTAGGTTTCCCAAAATGTCCTATGTAGTTTGTATGAAACCTTTGTTTTTTGTTACCAGATTTCTATACATTTTCGGTTACAAAAAAGACGGGAAATTGCTGAATTAATAAGATTAATTAATTAATTGCTGAATTAATTAATTAATCTACACAAAATTGACAAATACTAACTGCAAATGGGCAACACCATTACACCATACAACACAAATGCCTCAGAGTCTTCGTCGTGCTTCTTCCATTATCAGATGTACTATTGGATATTTTCTTGATCTCAATAGCCTCGCGCAACATTCTGGGTAAGTATATACCGCTTCTTCTTAGCAAGAAGTCTTGTCAAACTTTATAGCATGATTGACTTTATCCATGACATAAGTATTCAGACACTGGAGACCATTGCCGACGGTGCTTGACATCCGCTATGGCAATACTTCGTTTCGTCTGCCCCACATATTATGACAGGTCGCACTCACAGTCTAGCCTGTATACTCCCGCTTTTTGTAGAGGAGTTTGACACTTCACCCAAATCTTGAAACGGTCTTCTATTAAAACTTATTTCAAGCTTATGAAGAAGATGTCACAACTCCTTAAGTCTGTATAGATTAATTGATTTATTGTTTTAAACTATTGTATAATTGTATAACTAGCTTTATTCATAGTGTGTGAACCTGCCTTAAATTTATATTATTTATGGTCATGGTTCGTTAATATTTCTTGTATGTGGGTAGCTTTTGCACATTGTAATTTTTCTTAAGTCACCCGTTGACCACGAATGCTGTAAAGTGTTCGATTTCGAAACGTCGGGATGAATTGTAAATTCATTATACGAGATTTAATCCGTTTCCATAGTTTTATTTCTATTGACTGTTCAAAAAGAAAAACAAGTGGAAATTTCGGTGGTTAAAGCTACAGTTTGCTAGTACGGATCCGCTGAGGTCTTCCATCACTTAATTTACGGATATGTCTGCCAGTTACTACTATTTATTCCCAAACCTTAAATGGGACCTGCTAGAAAAAATAAAATCCACGGCAAAAACCTGGAGGCGGCAGTTCGGTAATTTTGAAGACCAAACTGTCATTTCATTTATTATCAACCAACTTACACTAACAGGTAAACCAAACATGTAAGTTATAGTATAGGTAACATTAGCATTAATGCTACTTCTATAAGTGAGTATAGGTGCTTATTCAAATACATTTTAAGTTGTTGTACATTAAAAATTACTATATTAAAAAGTAAGAATAGTTTCATTTCGCTAGCACAATAGTCAGTTCAGGCCAATTTATTATGGGACACACACGTATGCTTGTATTAGTGGAATGCGTATCTTCTGGCTCCACAAACGCAGTTGATTCTTCGCAATGTGTTTCGTCCATTCTTAGTGGTGACTCTGAAAGTCAAATACCATACATTTATAAAGCAACAGACAAAGCGGTTAATAAAATATAGGTAAGTACTTAATGCTATTTAGTGATGCAAAGTAAACAATGAGTAAAATAATCTGTGATAGTTAATTATTGTATTACACAACGCATAGCATTGTAGCAATGTTACCCTTCCTTTTTATATTTAAATTAGCACTAACAACGACAGAGTATAACTATTTTGAAAGAGTCTAAAATAAATTCAAGAAGGTAAATAGTTCTAAGTGACTGAATAAATGACGTAAACAATTCTAAGTGGCACATAGATCTATGTACTTTGTTAACTACAGCTATGATACTAACGTATACAGTTCCAAGTGGTAGATAGTCCTGTATACCAGCAATTCCCGTCAACTTTGTACAAAAATTAAGGGAAAAGTTAAATTTGTTTTTATTAATTCCTATTTTGTTACCAAGATTTTGTTATCTCGACGTGTAGATCAATGTGCTGCAGCGTACGTAGTTCGAACCTTTTAGCACTTAGCACCTTGTACGTTGTTGTCGTCGTTATCTCAATGCGAATTGGAGACTTCACATACACCTTTGAACTTCTTTGCAGCTATATGCAGGTTTCCTGAAGATAAATTTTGCTTCACCGTAAAGCTAGTGTTTAATATCATTGATTTGCTTTTTAAAAAAAGCAGTGGAAACTGAGAATTAAAGTTTGACGACCGGTCTGGCGCAGTCGGTAGTGACCCTGCCTGTTAAGCCGCGGTCCTGGGTTCGAATCCCGGTAAGAGCATTTATTTGTGTGATGAGCACAGATATGTGTTCCTGAGTCATGGATGTTTTCTATGTATATAAGTATGTATTTATCTATTTAAGTATGTATATCGTCGCTTAGCACCCATAGTACAAGCTTTGCTTAGTTTGGGACTAAGTTGATCTGTGTAAGGTGTCCCCAATATTTATTTATTTAAGTGGTTTTGAACATTATATTAGTGGAGTTTAAGTGAAATAAAAATGTTTAAATGGTTAGAAATAAACATTACTGAACAAATTACACAAAACTGAATCGAAATATTATACTTAAATCTGCCCTCTGATCTCATCAGTGCTTCATGAAAATAATATTATATAACATGTATCTGCTTATTAAAAAAATGTCACTCACAAGTTGATCACAAGGCAGATTTCTTGACATGTTTCGCTTCATAACGAGCGAAACGAAAACGAGGGCAGATTTTCTCCTCCCCTGCTACCACAGAATATATAATAGGACAAGAACAGAAGGCCCACTGATTTGATGTTTACGAAACGCCGCCTTTTTAAATGCCTACAAAATTCTAACCAAGAAATGAGCCGCACTTGCGCAGCGTCGGACGATAGGGTTGCCTATGGATTAAAACGAATTAATACTCGGATAAAATTTTATACTATTATATTAAAGTCTTGGGTACTTTCTAGGTATATAAACAGTATTTATATATTTTTGTTTAAGTCCCAACATCACAGGTCACAGGCGTTATTGAACTTTTCCGTGAGACAATCAATAGTAGATGTGGGTACTCAGACAACGATATATATAATATAATATCAATACTTATAGACGATAAAACATCCATGACTCAGGAACAAATATCGTCTCATTATGCCCACCGGGATTAACAAATAGTGCGATAGGCCAGACGGCCTGCTATCACAGGCGTTATCAACTTTTCGCGCGACCATAATTGCCTGCCTGTTTCAGATTGTCCTATTTTATTCATGATGTCTATTTAACTAAGCCATTCCACACGCGGACCACGCATATGAAACTTAAAAAAAAACTCGCGACGTAAGAACGTGCGTTCCGTGAGAACGCGCGTCACCCCTGATTTAGGCGAACTCGCGGTCGCCAGCATATACTTGTAGCGCGACGATAGAATCGCGAGGTGAGCCGCCCCTGCTGCTACCTCCTGTTATATTTCATCATCATCATATCAACCTTTTATCAACCACTGCTGAGCAAGGCCTTCTAGTACGCCACTTGTCCCGGTCCCGAGCTAGTCTCCTCTAGTTGTGACCCGCAATCTTCCGGATGTCGTCCACCCAACGAGCCAACGAATGCCAAGCGTCATGCTTTTTATATTTGAATTAATATTACTTAAGACTATTTAAAATACAAAACAATAATTGTTAACAATTAACAATTATTGTTAATTTTAGAACTAAACGGGACCGTCGCGTAAACGCTTAGGTACATTTATATTTGGCCCGACGTTTCGAACATCACATTATGTTCGTGGTCACGGGTAGACTGGCGAGGAATTGCCGCGCGAGTTTTTCGAACTACCCGCACTTGTTATTAAGATGATTAAGTCCCGTTTAGTCCTAAAATTATGAGTGCACATCGTGTTAGTTTAAATCACTTGTTTCCTACCATAAAGTGTGAAAAAAATAACAATTTCACCACAAAATCACGTATGTTTGAACTTTCTTTCAGGGATTTTATTGTCAACCAAAGGCAAATGAAAGAGTAAAAAATAATAAACATAAAGACGTCTTGCTTCTTTAAGCTCAAAGTCCCTTTATGAATACAATGCCCTTCTAACAAACCTCATAAAAGTCATAAATGTCCTTCTTTGAGAAAGTTATTTACATAATTTTAATTAAATTCAGTCTGTCATGAACCCCTGTTTAAAATCTGAATCAAAAATGCATTTAAAAAAGGAGCATTCTCAACAAATAAAGGGGAGAGGTTGACCGATGTTGTAAAAGAAGATTTCTGTTTTGCACCCGCTTAATTAAACTTTGAGCGATACAAATAAAAATAAAAAAATTGGGGGACACCTTACACAAGTTAACCTAGCCCAATATGGATGCTAGGCAACGATATACTTACTTATACATAATTAAGTAT
This sequence comes from Leguminivora glycinivorella, assembly GCF_023078275.1. Taxonomy (NCBI): domain Eukaryota; kingdom Metazoa; phylum Arthropoda; class Insecta; order Lepidoptera; family Tortricidae; genus Leguminivora; species Leguminivora glycinivorella. Next base: position 17,028,919 of record NC_062983.1, on the reverse strand, counting down.
GTATAGGTAAATACCCCTTATTTCCCCATTACATCTCTAAAGCCTTGAAGTGCATTTCCAATGATTGCTTCTATGTTGAGATGAAAACATTCTCTTCAGATCCATTCGGTAACCAGTTGTAAACAAATACATTTATTTCCTTTACGGCAACCTGGTTGCGAAACTCCAGTAATATAAACGCTAGTTGTGGGACAGGAATATCATTTCTTTTTAGGCAACTAGCTGCGTAGCAAGAATGTTAATTCTTTTTCAACAACTGGTTGCGAAACTTGGTTGCCAAAACGGCCGGAGGGGTTCTGCCTACCCCTTTATGGGATACAGGCGTGATTGTATGTATGTATGTATGTACCTTATAAGTACACATAGAAAACATACATGACTACGGAAAAAATATCTGTGCTCATGACACAAATATAAGTAAATGCCCTTACCGGGATTCAAAACCGGGACTGCGGCTTAGCAGGCAGGGTCACTTAACACGTAGTGACCAGACCGGTCCTCAAATATCGATATCTGTGCAATAATGTTGCGCTAAATCACTTGTGGTGTATGTGTATCTATAGATATATATGTCATGTATCATCCATGTATTGAGTAGTCTGTAAGTTGTGTTTGAACAATAAACACATGTAATCGAGCTCCGTATTTTATTGATATTCCGCCAACCGTACATGGCGACCCTGCCAGGCCTACCTGGCTGTATTATTGATATTCGCCACAGTAGTTGCCCTTGTAGTGACGGGTAAAGAATTTCACCCCTTTTCTTCCCGTGGGTGTCGTAGAAGTCGACTGTGGATAGTCAAAATGTGGCGTAGGCGAGAGGCTGGCAACCTGTCACTGCAATGTCACAATTTCGTTATCTTTCCACCCCTTAGGGCCACTTGCCCCACCCGCTTAAATCATGGTTAATGGGCTATCATCTGTCAAATTCCATATTAAAATGATGGGTTAACCTCTGGTTAACCCTCCATTTTCGGCAGTGCAAGTGACCTTTAATTGCCAAGAGTGGACTGAAACATAACTTAGGTAGTTTCATGTTAGGTAGTTGTATGTAGTGTTTCATGTGTGGTAGTTTGTTCCTGAGTCATGGAACTCATGTCATGTTTTCTATGTATATATATAAGTATTTGTATATTATATATATCGTTGTCTGAGTACCCATAACACAAGCTTTCTTGAGCTTACCGTGGGACTCAGTCAATATGTGTAAGAATGTCCTATAATATTTATTTATTTATTTATTCATGTGCTCTGCCTACCCCTTTATTTGATACAGGCGTGATTGTATCTATGTAATTCAATCAGTATGTGTTAAAAGAAAAGTAAACAGAAGCTCAGTACGTGTCGTAGTAATATAGAGCGGCTCGTTAAGAGGCGTCAAGCCAGGCCGCGGCACGGTTCGTTAGTGACGGGATCGCGGCGCATCGATCTTCACTAGTGACGTGCCGAGGGAAAAACATTTTCCGGGTTTTTTTTTTATATAATAATATATAAAAAAAAAACCCGGAAAATGTTTTATAAATGTGTTGTAATGTGTTGTTTTATAAATGTTTGAAACATAAGTTTCAAACATTTATATCGTCACTACTTTTAAAAAATCTCGTATCTCACGCTGCTCCTCAAAGTTAAAACGCAGTAAGTCTATATGCGTATGGAATGCATACTTACTACAATTTTCTTTTAATTGACAGACGAAGATACAAGTTTTTTTAAAAGTAGTGACGATATACACCTATTAATAAGATGAGAGCAAAACTTTAACGCAAGAGGTTTTCATTATATATGTCTCACTATGTTAAAACAGTAGTAGTAGTTTAGTAAACACTTTATTGCACAGAACAAATTATATGAAGTACAGTGACTAATGTAGTTATGTACAAAGGTGAGCTTATCCCTTTAAGAGATCTCTTCCAGCTAATCTTAGAACAACTGATAGAGGAGAATAGGAAATGGTAGACAAACACAGCTAAAGTGCATCGGCTATATACAAAGTACCTGTATCAATATATTGCTTTAGTATAAACATATTGTGTGTCGTAGTATAGAGCGGTTAGTTAAGAGGGGACAAGCCAGATCGAGGCACGGTTCGTTAGTGACGGAATCGCGGCGCATCTTCACTAGTGACGTGCCAAGGGAATATACTACTGGAAACTTTCCTATGTTCGTCTTCTAAATTTTGTCTTGGTTTTGTATTTTAAATATCAAAAATCTGATGTCAAATTATAATAAATAAACATAAATAAAAATATGTCATTACTGTAATTTTTTAATGATACTTTTGTATTGGAGTTTTGATATTCATTCTGCTGTAATATCGCGTATATTGAACGGCTTACCCTCTGAAGAGAATTGCATAACAAAAAATATAAAAAAAAAAATTGTTGAAAACATATTGTTAGTTCTGTTATCTTCTTAGTATGCGCTCGGGGGCAGTGTTGATGGGTCACATTGTAAGGAATATTCGTGCAAGGTTACCCGTTATCATGGTGCCTGGGTATATTAATTACGCTAGATAAGCTAGTAATAAGTACTTATAAGTCCCGGGTGTTTTTTCATTCGCCACCAAACTGTTCCTCAGTTTGGCGAAGTTGTTAGTTTAAGAGTTCAGTGTGTCTTGTCTTTACTTAGCAAAAAAAAAAAAAAAACAACTTTATTCCCGACTGTTGTGACAGTTACTGATATAACATACGAGCGTTTAACGCGAGTGTGTTGGCATTGCATTGCTGGCATTACTTTGTATGGATACAATTTCAATTCTAAGTAAAACTTATCTTATTTCATTTATTATTTCTTCTATACTCACTAACGTTAAGTAGATATTTTAATATAGCTATAGTTTGTAAATTATGGTATTTTAATCTGTATTCGTGTCATCTGCGTGTAATCTGTGTTTAGCGTTTAATCTGTGTCTGTAATATAACTGTTATCGGGAATTTCTCGAATTGAGAAATATTTCCAGGCACATCAGCACATCACTATTCCAGCGATACGCCACATTACCTCACCTACGCCAGGCGATGTCATTTTATTCAACTGCTTTCTAATTTTGATTGGAAATGACAGTAATGGCTTTGATTACAATACAATACTCTTTATTGCACACCTCACATAGTTTACAAGTAATGCACGAGAAACAAAAACAAATTAAACAGAGGTAACAACAGGCGGTCTTATAGCATAAGAGCCATCTCTTCCAGATAACCTTTGGGTACTGGAGTTAATATAATCAGAATATATTGTAGGTGGCTCTAAGAAATATGAGAAGTAGAATTTAAATACAACCAAACAACACAAAACACTCATTTAAATAGACATACATAAATAAGTATAACCATAAACATACATAAACATACATACAATAAATACATACATAAAAAGGATTAATATTAATAAAGAAACAAACAACAGTGTCATTCATAAAATCTAAGGAAGGGAAAGGTAATATTCTTTAACACGTTCGCTGCGGCAAGCCAAAACCTTAACCCAAAATCTAGTGCGTTACGAGGCCCAATCCACCCCGTAATAGTTTACATCGTAGTGCGTTACGGGTATAAAAGTGCCCCGTACGCCTAAGTCTGTTAAAAGTGCTGTAAGTTCCTGAAATATTGGATTTTCCAATATTTTTTTCGACGAACTGTAAGAGTATGAAATTTCCTACGTCTCATTGTCCCCGCACGTGGATACGATAAAAAGTCACAAAATTATATATAATGATTAATGAAGAAAGGTAACAGCATTCCTAAACAAGTAACAAAAATTACATAAATAATCCGTTACATGTTTTATCTTGAGTTAGTTATTCTAAGACATCAGAAACTTATGGCAAGGCATTAGAAACACTTAGTAGTAAATATAAGCGTTAATTACTTTATGAGAACCACGAATTATTAGATTTATCAACCTGTAGTAACTGTTACCGAGACAACTCATTTTGCCCTCGCTTGCGTTAGAAAGAGACAAGAAGTTGCCTATGTCACTCTCCGTCCCTTCCATTATCTACATAAAAAAAAATCGCGTCAATTCGTCGCTTCGTTTTGTCGTGAAAGACGGACAAACAAACAGACACACACTTTCCCATTTATAATATCAGTATGGATATGGATATTCATCTGATTGTCTGTTATACTTGGTTACTACACTTTAAAAAGTCAGTTCATAAATACGAGTAGGTATAAATCTGGCTATCCATACTAACAATATTATTATAAATGGGAAATTGTGTGTGTCTGTTTGTTTGCCCGTCTTTCACGGCAAAACGCAGAGCGACGAATTGACGTGATTTTTAAGGATAGTTGAAGGGATGGAGAGTTACATATGCTACTTTTTGTCTCTTTCTAACAACCCACTTCCCTGAAATGGGGGAGGAAATTTGTATGTAAAATCCTGCAATTTTAGAATTTAACACGAGCGAAGCCGCGGGCAGAAGCTAGTATTTTTATAAAGATACTCTTGATATAAAATAGTAAATAAAAATACACTAAGGATGATTCATGAGTCGTGAGCTAGGGTATTTTTTCATAATGGGGCAACACTGAATTGTGATTATTTTTCTTAACTATGATTAATTGATAAGTACTTAATTGATAGCTAATTATCAATTAAATAATTGATGATTAACTATCAATTAAGTCATATTATAAGTGTTGCCCCATTATGAAAGTTGCCCGCCCTGTTCACTCCTGCTCACATTGAATCATCCTGTATAAACCCGCATACATTGGTTTTGACAACAACTTTTAATATACCAAGCAAACGATCAAAATTCTTCATTGACCAAACAACAAAAGAGCAATTATTTTCCATAAAACCAAATTTTCCGTTAAACGCTCATTTAAAACTTGCACCCTTGTAGCGAACGCACAAAATTGTCCACAATTTATCAAAACATCTTAACATCCATCCGTACTTCTAACCAATATAAACCCTATGAAGTAACTGATAGAAAAACATTTCCTGAAGAAGTAAATAGAATATGTTGGTTCAAAAGTCAGTGGAAGAATTGCGGAGTCTTTATTCAAAAGCTTTGTTCGCTGACGGGAGTTTGAGTCCAGTGAGCAGAAACTGTATGAAAATGTAAACCGCCCTGTTTAGAATTAAAAGCACCTGCTGCAAAAAGTTTCGTCAAGTTGGTCAATTAAGCGTATATTTCAGAGAATTTTAGGGAAGTTATTCTTAAATGTGAACTGTATTGACGTCTAAAAAAATACATTAATTAAACGACTGGTCTGTCGTAGTCTGTAGAAGACTAGTGTCGTGTCGATGGTCTTGGATTCAAATCCCGGTACGGGCACGGTTTGTGTGATGAACACAGATATTCGTTCCTGAGTCGATCATCATGGATGTTTTTTTTTTATTTATTTATTTATTATAAGTGGGCTTACTCATGACCCAGACTAGCCAAAGGCAAAGACATGGCCTACGATGGAGTAAGCTCGCCCAGAAGATGCCTGTTCACTCTTGATTTGAAGGTTGCCGGGTTATATGAGCTCGGAAATATAGCCGCCGGCAAGGAATTCCACTCCTTGGCAGTGCGCATAAGAAAAGAAAAAGCAAAGCGCTTCGTGCGGATTCGTGAAATATCCACCAAGTAAGGATGGAGACCGGCCGTGCGTCTAAGAGTCCGATGGTAGAATGGGGACGGTGGAAGAAGTTCGTGTAGCTCTTGAGCACACTCCCCGGAGTGCAACCTGTAAAACACCGACAGACTAGCGACTTTTCTATGTTTATATACGTATGTATTTATATATACGTTTGTATGTATCTATCATCATCTTCCTTGCGTTATCCCGGCATTTTCCACGACTCATGGGAGCCTGGGGTCTGCTTTGACAACTAATCCCAAGATTTGGTGTAGGCGCAAGTTTTTACGAAAGCGACTGCAATCTGACCTTTCAACCCGAAGGGTAACTATTAGTTATTGGAATTATTTCGGTTTCCTCACGATGTTTTCCTTCAGCGAAAAGCGACTGGCAAATATCAAATGACATTTCGCACATAAGTTCCGAAAACTCATTGGTACAAGCCGGGGTTCGACCCCGCGACCTCCGGATCGAAATTCGCACGATGTGTAAGGTTTCTCGCAATATTTATTTATTCATTAATAATAATTTAATTTCCTGTATCTGCAGGGGTTCCATAAATCATCGTCGCGACTGTATTTGTGAGTGTGTTTAGTAAAACGTCCCACTTTTTCAGTTACCATTAAGGCGAGATTTACTCGTATCTTTATCTTATACTTTTAAAAGAGCAATTCTTGTATATTTATTTATTTATTTATATATACCGACGATCTCGGAAATCGCTCTAACGATTTCGCTGAAATTTGTTATGTGGGGGTTTTCGGGGGTGAAAAATCGATCTAGCGTAGCCTTAGATCCCGTAAAACCTGAATTTTCGAGTTTTCATGAGTTTTTCTTTCGCGTTAGTAAACGTAAAATATGGTCATTAATTTCGCCGCGCGCGCATCGATTCCGCTTAGCTCAGTCGTACGAGGTCGGTCTAATGTACGCAGATAGATCGTAGGTGTCAGGGTTTCGAATCCCGGCCAGAAATTAAGTTTTTGTTTTTTGTCTTTTTTTGTTTTTGTATTTATAAGAGTTTTTTTTATCTAAAGACGTGATATATTAAAATAGAACCGAGCGAAGCTCGGTCGCCCAGATATTATGAATAAACTGACAAAGCGGCTTTATAGATATCGACAAAGTGGGACGTTTCGCCACGACATATATTACACGTCTATATGCACTATAATTATGCCTACTTTTTTCGGAAGTAAATAGGCTACTTGACCCTTTTTAGGGTTCCGTAGTCAACTAGGAACCCTTATAGTTTCGCCATGTCTGTCTGTCCGTCTGTCCGTCCGTCCGTCCGTCCGTCCGTCCGTCCGTCCGTCCGTCCGTCCGCGGATAATCTCAGTAACCGTTAGCACTAGAAAGCTGAAATATGGTACTTACCAATATGTATATCAATCACGCCAACAAATTGCAAAAATAAAAATTGGAAAAAAAAAGTTTTATTAGGGTACTCCCCCTACATGTAAAGTGGGGGCTGATTTTTTTTTTCATTCCAACCCCAACGTGTGATATATTGTTGAATAGGTATTTAAAAATGAATAAGGGTTTACAATGATCGTTTTTTGATAATATTAAATTTTTCGGAAATAATCGCTCCTAAAGGAAAAAAAGTGCGTCCCCCCCCTCTAACTTTTGAATCCTATGTTTACAAAATATGAAAAAAATCACAAAAGTAGAACTTTATAAAGACTTTCTAGGAAAACTGTTTTGAACTTGATAGGTTCAGTAGTTTTTGAGAAAAATACGGAAAACTACGGAACCCTACACTGAGCGTGGCCCGACACGCTCTTGGCCGGTTTTTTTTAAGTATATGATTAAGCACTGTCCAATTAACCGAAATAAAATATTACCATATTTTATTATAACTTAAAAACTGCAAAAAATATGTTTAAAGTATACTATTACGTAATCAGGCGAAAACAACACAGTCATGTTAATCTATAGATTATCTGTGCATCAGGTCATTTTATTCGAAAACAATATTTTCTGACTTTTTTAAGTATAAAGGCACAAAGTTCAATATGTCAGTGATTGTTTTGATATGCAGTAAGATTCGAATTCGATGACGTCACTTCATCGCTGACAGCGTTTTCGGTGGCCAAAATAAATAAAAAATTACACACATTTTTAATCGAAAATACGTAGTCAAAATATACTTTTTATACCCAAAATCTAAAAATATTGTTTTTTTTTGTCAAATACTACAAAATACAATCATTTACTGTGACAAAATCGATATGAGTCTAGTAGCCTATACCATTGTTGTTTTCAGTGTATATGGCTCTAAAATCAAAGGTAAATACAAACCCCACGCAGTAATGGAGTGTAACGAAATAATCCGCTTGTTAAACACGCGCGAAGGATTAAGTCCTAATTTGTATAAGGCCAGATGACAGTTTAGCCGCTACCACGGGTTTCACGTTTTCCAATACGAGACCAGGCCCCGTAGCCAAATGGCATTTCTGAGCATTTCTTTTTTTTTGCCAATAAAAAAAATTTGATTGTTCTAGGGAATTTTAGGTCAATTGTACTCAGAATCACGAGTACTTTCAATCTCACTGGGAGACAAAAAGTTTCCCAGAATTTCCATACATTTTTGTTACTTTCCTATTTTGTTACCCCATACAACATGTACGGAAAATGGTAACAAAATAAGAAAAAATCGTATGGGACCATTTTTTTAATTACTAGGATTGAAAAAGCTAGTGAATCTGAGTAGACATAGCATATTTTTTCAGAAATATCACACTTCATAAAAGTGGCAATAAAAAAGAAATGCTCTTCTACGATGCGAAACGAAAATGAAACGCCGCGATAGGTAGTCTGGCTCTGTCGCGCCAATACGCAGGAGCGATAGATATAGATATATACGAGCGTTTCGTTTCGTGAGCGTTTGTGTATTCGGCTACGCACGCAGGCCCCGTAGCCGAAAGGCATTTCTGCGACGCGAAACGCTGCAGAAATGTAGTCTGGCTCTGTGGCGCCAAGAGCGATAGAGATAGATAGCTACGAAAGAGGTACATATAGAGAGATAGAGTTACAAATTACAAACAGAAACTATTTACATAATTATATAAGAAACTAAGACTAAAGTTAAAAGCTAGCTAATGTCTAAAATAGGCCCTTGAGGCATTGTACCAAGGATACTAGTGGCATTTCCCCGCTGTATCGCAATGCTGATACGTTGTGCGAGGAAGTCGCCAACTCTTCGGTCACCACCAGTTACCTCAACCAGACGCTTCGCGATTTCTGTGAACAACTTGTTCGCGCTGGGACCCCATGGACCTAGAGTCTCTACGCCAAAAGGTACAAAAAGGTATTCTTTGCCAAACAGTAGTTGCTGTCTAATATAAGTTGAAAAAAGACTTCTGCTTGTAACTTGTAACTTTTAGCTTTGAGAAATGGGCCACTGGTAGATTAAACTACAAGGAAAATCTAAAATTTTGTTCTAGTAAATAAGATATATACAGGATAATTGTTATTATTAAGAAAATATAGATAATAGAGAACCTGAATGCATTACTAAAATGTCAATTCGTCAAAAAAAAATTGGTAACAAAATAAGAATAAAAAAAAACAAATTTAACTTTTTCCTTAATTTTTGTACAAACTCTTTAAGAACTGCTGTGATAAAGACAAGCAGTTTTGGAATTGTATGTCGCGACAGATATAAGTACTCTCTTCTGGTTTCAGCTTATTCGCTATATTAAGTATGTTCTAAAGTTTTTTTTTCTTCTTCATTTATATTTACATTTTATTTTACTTTTGACATTTTTCACATATTTTAAATTATTTTATTAATACTTTTTTTGTTATTATCAACTGTTGTATTCGTATATTGCTAAATGAGCCATGATTCTTGAAATAAATAAATAAATTAAATCAAATTAAAATCTCATGGTAGTGGCGCCGGCGTGTGTCGTACGATCATACGTGACAGACAGGGGTCGCGGAATTATGGCTCCGTCACGCATTGTATTATATTGTGCTAGGTTGGACTAAATAGGTTTACTCCAAAACAAAATACTTCTGTTGTGACAGCTTGGCGCGTCAATTGGTAAAGTGCGTTGAGCTTCGAAAAATTAAGAGTTTTGCGTCATTATACAAGATAAAACAGAAATAAAAACCATACTGCTACCACACCTCGGACACTGGCGATCAAATATATTGAAAGAGGCGCGTTCCTAGCACACATTCTAAGCTCGTGTAGGTGAACGCGTACCATGCTTGTATGAGTGAGATATGACAGGTCGACTGTTCTCGTTTTTGACAGACGGTAACTGTGAGGTAACCGAGAGCGGGTAGGCGGCACTTTCAGCGGGGAGCGGGAGTGGCGATACTGTACGATAGCTGCTACTGATGTAAAGCCACTTTACCAGTACACTACACGTCAAAAAAAAAGTTATATTCGTAAAGTGCGTGTCAGTTCAACACCAGTTATATCCACTTATAATATTATGTAAATAAGTTCATGTATATAAGGATTTTGAAATTAAAATTACAGTATGTTACATAATTATTTGTTTCATGGATTGTATTGAGAAAATTTTACTGTTTTTTTTTATTTAAAAAAAATCAGCAGCTTGACAATGCCCTATGGCATTAAGTGTGGTAACACAGATCTCATCAATACAAATAAAATTGAAAACTACAATAATTGCGATGACCGTATTAACTCAGTGAAAAAAAATTAAGTAACAAATTCCTAATATTCCACCACATTTTTAATATATCGTCACTACTTTTAAAAAAACTTGTATCTTCGTCTGTCAATGAAAGGAAAATTGTAGTAAGTATGTATTGTAAAGCTGTATTTTTGGTATATTATTTAGAGTCCTTGGAAGATTGTGAAACTGTGTTGTGCAAGCAAAAAAAAGGTGTGCTTTGTATGGAATGAATATAGACTTACTGCGTTTTAACTTTGAGGAGCAGCGTGAGATACGAGATTTTTTCAAAGTAGTGACGATATTCTCAATGCAATTTTTTTTAATATTTGAACTCTAAGAAAAACATAATTTACAAAACAAAATGGAGCGTAGGTAACAAATCTCCAACTCACTAATGATGTTACGTAACCACATTAACAAAATATAAACCATATTAAGCTACCAATTCTAATATTAATTCGATTGGAAATAATGTTAATTAAAATGCATTCGAACGTACCTAGTCAAAGCAAAAGTTACCAACATTTTGTTACGTAAGTCGGCCCCGTAGCCGAATGGCATTTCTGCGACGCGAAACGAAATCGAAACGCCGCAAAAAGGTAGTTGGCTCTGTCGCGCCATTACGCAAGAGCGATAGAGATAGATATCTACGAGCGTTTCGTTTCGTGAGCGTTTGTGCCATTCGGGTACGTACCCAGAGCCAGAGTAGAATTAATGAAATAATCCGTTAGTTTAAGCGCACGTGATGGGAGATTAATTGGAAATTCAAATAAACTTACTAGGGAATTAAAATGAACTGGATTCTACCCGTGATTTTATTTGTATACAATACTAACTAGTATTACGTGAAGGAGAGGCAATAAAACACCCGTGTTTATAGTTAAGGTACAGCGGTGAAATCTCAATTGGGGGGAAATTGTAACTAGTCCATTTTTTTTATTATTACACTATGATGTTGAGTTCTACATGTATCCACTGAACACGCCTACCATATATAACCGGTGGACACGCTATTTACTAATGCAAACATTGTAAAACATGGAAAAAATAGTCCAGTTACATTTGCCTCCCAGTCGAGATTTGCCCCGCTGTACCTTACTCTAATTATATACAGTTGCATAGGTACATAACTTTATCTACTTCCATATAATAAGTTTTCTAAAATACTTATGTCCAGATATACCTAGTGTAAATTCCGGTAAGAGGTTATTTTGAACAGTGATTGTCTGTCAGTCCACTTTTAAAACGTTTGAAAACTCATGTACATACTGAAGTAAGTACATATTAGGCTACTTGACCCTTTTTTAAAGTCTGTCTTAAGTAGGTACTGTCCAATTCACCGAAATAAAATATGTAGTACCATGTTTTATTATGGCCTACAATCAGCAAAAATATTTTTAAAGTATAATTTTACGTAATCAGGCGAAAGCAACACATCATGTTAATCTATACTTTATCTGTGCAGACTGTACATCAGGTCATTATATTCGAAAACAACATTTTCTGACTTTTGAGTATGAGGCATAAAGTTCATTATGTCAGTGATTCTTTTGACATGAAGTAAGTTAGAATTCGATGACGTCACTACATCGCTGACAGCGTTTTCGGTGGCCAAAATAATAAAAATAATCACACACATTTTTAATCGAAAATACGTAGTCATCATACACTTTTAATACCCAAAATCTATAATTATTGGGTTTTTATGTCAAATACTACAGAAGACAATCATTTATTATGCCAAATTAAATATGATTCGAGTCTAGTAGCCTTTTGAATGTGTCCCAAATAATTAATAATATATAAACTAGGTACCTATAATTTTCATTCAACCACATATTCCGAAAGTAGTTAATACATGCTCTAGTTAATTAATTCTGTCATAAATGTATTATGAATAATTTGTCTTTATTTTCCTGTGTAAATTTTGGCACGCAATGTGTCGTTCACCATTTTGTTTTTATCAAATGACTAGCTTCTGCCCGCGGCTTCGCTCGCGTTAAATCCAAGAATACGGCATGCTCCATACAAAATTCCACCCCCCATTTAAGGGAAGTGGGGGGTTAGAAAGAGACAAAAAGTAGCCTATGTCACTCTCCATCCTCTATCTCCACTTAAAAAATCACGTCAATTCGTCGCTCCGTTTTGCCGTGAAAGACGGACAAACAAACAGACACACACACACACCCATTTATAATATTATATGGATGACTACGCAAAAGATTGTCGCTCGAAAACTACACATTATTAATTTAAACTAAACGAAATAAGCATATTTTTATACATTTGCAACCATTCCCTATAAAATGTAAAGTAGGACCAAGAAAAGCGCATAACGTTACCATTTGACATTGACAGTTACTGGGGTTACATTCTGGTGGCCTATAAACTATTGTCATATTTTCACTTGTCAGAGCACTATTTACATAACATTGTATGTCATAAAACTTGGAAGTCAGAATAATTTTTGAACATAGCTGTTTTACGTCATAGCTGTGTTATGTCATATTTTTTATTGCAATATTTTTTATGTTTATTAAATTTTTAGTCATAAGTTTGCTGAGCATAATTGTCTTTATTTCGATGTATTACTATGCATAGTATTAATATTGTATACAAAAAAGAAGTCATATATTTAGAAATCATGACACGTTCCATTTATAACTCTGTTTAAGCTCGAATTTAATGTACTAAGTAACACAAATCTCATATGACATAGCCCAGTTAGATGCGACGACGACAATTTCATCGACAAACAAACAGTTTACAGTGTAGGTTCAGGTTAGGTTAGACCTGTGATTTACACAGAAGCAAACGTATTACAGGGTAGGTTTAGGTTAGGTTAGAACTGTGACCACACAGAAACAAACGTCTTACAGAGTAGGTTTGGGCTAGGTTAGAACTGTGACCACACACAAAAACGACCAGCTTACATAGTAGGTTTAGGTTAGGTTAGAGCTGTGATCACACAGAAAGAAACGGCTTACTGAGTAGGTTAGGTTAGAACTGCGACCTACACAACAACGAATGGCTTTTATATTAGGTTTAGGTTATGTTAGAACTGTGACCACCCACAAAAACAAACAGTTTACAGAGTAGGTTTAGGTTAGGTTAGACCATTGATTTACACAGAGCAAACGTATTACAGGGTAGGCTTAGGTTAGGTTAGAACTGTGACCACACAGAAACAAACGGCTTACAGAGTAGGTTTGGGTTAGGTTAGAACTGTGATCACACAGAAACAAACGGCATATAGAGTAGGTTTAGGTTAGGTTAGAACTGCGACCCTACACAACAACGAACCGCTTTTAAATTAGGTTTAGGTTAGGTTAGAACTGTGACCAAACAAACAATTTACAAAATTGTAAAATTTTAGAAAAATTCATAATTTAAGTAATATTATGCGTAATAAATTGTACCTTATTTGCCAAGAGTGGCACTGAAACCTGAGTAGTTTCATGTGCTCTGCCTACCCCTTCATGGGACACAGGCGTGATTGTATGTATGTATGTAAATTGTACTTAATTAAAACAAAAAAATTAAAATGTTTCAAGGGAATATAGTGAACTATTATGGCTGATAATAAATATGTTAAAAATCGTTATGTATAAAACAATTATCAAACCTGATAGTTAGTATGACATTTGATTATTATAATCTAAGTTTGTATGAATAAGGAGTATATGACATCTATTAAGTAATTATTAGAGCAAAAGAAGTATGACAAAAAATAATATGATTTCCTATATGTATGCACATTGATGATGATGCCATAAGTTGTTATGCGCATAGAAGATATTACAAAAAAATATATGCGACCCGATATGGACCCCAGTTACTGCCATCAAATAGAAACTGCCATGCTAATCATCATACATTACGTCAGTCAATCTGTGTAAGAATGTTTTATAATATTTATTTATTGTAATAAAAAAAACATGTTACACAACATCTTTAAATTACACCATCCACGTCCAACTCAAGATAGTTTCGCTTTATTACTTACTAAAGTGTTCAAGCGTTTTTGTCTCGCTATTCAAGAAAATATCTTGCAGTTTTATGAACAAGCAGAAATAATAAGGTTTCTTTCGTCCCGAGGGCAAAAGTTTGCGGAACCAATGTTGCCGTGTATTAACGTTAAATACGTTCCGTAAAGTTCATACCACATGGGTGTAATGTGTTATAATGGTAACTTGTTCCAGTTTTCGTGGAAAAAAGTGTTCGAGACAATTTCATAGATGAATTTATCATTGATTAGGCGTCTCAAATTCATATTTATTTTACACAAATAAGTCCCAAGGACATGTTAAGTCTGAAATGAAATGAAATGAAATGAAATATTTATTTTTTCAAGTAGGCATATTACAATGCGCATATGAACGTCAAATAAAGCTACGCCGGCTCTAACCCTACGCCTCAGCCTCGAGAAGATTTCAGTCCCCCCTCAGTTGGGAGGGGGGTATCCACTATGGGACCGGCAAGAAACTCGGCGGGCAACTTCTTTCAAAACATTACATCTTATAACTAACATGCATTAAATAACAAGATACAATTTAACATGCAAAAGTATTCATCAAAGAATATGAACAGACTAGGTACTCTATGGAAATTAATTTCAATAAATTATATTATTGCTTAATAATACGTCGTTCTTCTTCAGAGAAAACATATCAAATTGTCACAGAAGAAAAAGATAATATGAATCTCAATATCATTAAATATGTAATTTACCTACACAACATAAAATATAAAATATTTGATGTGCTTTCTTATCTGAACTGTGTCCTCTATACATAATACAATTATTTTAATTGCTATTCGTTTTTTGTAGTTTCTGGTTCGGGCCATGCATGTTTGTCTGTCAAATAGTCCTCGACTCTGTAATAAGCCTTTAACATCAATGATTTTTTTAAGTAGTTCTTAAGAGCTGGGAGGGGTAATCTCAAAGCAGTGTCAGGTAACTTATTATAAAAATGAATGCATTGCCCAACAAATGACTTCTGTACTTTACGGACACGAAACTTCTTTATGGCAAGCTTATTTTTGTTTCTAGTGTTATAATTATGGATATCAGAATTCTTAGTGAAACAGTCTAAATTCTTAACAACATAAATTATACTATCATAAATGTATTGGGAAGCTACAGTTAAGATATTAATTTCTTTGAAGAGTTCTCTTACTGATTCACGTGTTCCTAAGTTGTAAATAGAACGAATGGCTCTCTTTTGTAATACAAAGATAGTCTGTATGTCAGCTGCTTTGCCCCAAACCAGAATACCGTCTGACATTACACTGTGAAAATAACTATGATACACTAGGCGAGCTGTCTCAACATTAGTCAGTTGCCTGATTCTCCTAACGGCGTATGCGGCTGAACTTAATTTGCTTGCTAGTTTCCTTATATGAGGACTCCATTGTAGATTTTTGTCCAATGTTAAGCCAAGGAACAGTGTTGTATCTACCATCTCTAAGCATTCATCATTCAAAAGTATTTTTGTATCGATTGGTTTAACATTCGGCAGAGAGAATCGAATACATTTGGTTTTCTTAGAATTAAGAAGTAAATTGTTGACAGTAAACCACTGCAGTACATCAGCTAACGTGCTATTAATTACATTGTAATCCGTAGATTTTCGGTCAACATTAAAAAGCAGTGATGTATCATCAGCAAAAAGTACTATTTCACAAAAGTTTTTTACTATACATGGCAAATCATTTATATAAACCAAAAACAGGAATGGACCTAAAATTGAGCCTTGTGGCACTCCTAATTGGACAACAGTCCCGCTAGAGCGAGTTTTGTTAACAACTACTGTTTGTGTTCTATTGCTAAGGTAAGAAGACATAAAGTTTAGGGCATTTATAGACAAACCATAGTGTTCTAATTTCAAAATGAGCGTTCCATGATCCACACAATCAAAGGCTTTTGAAAGATCACAAAATATGCCAATTGCATCACAAGAATTTTCCCAAATATTATATATATGTTTAATGAGTACCGAAGCAGCATCGGTCGTGGAACGGCCCCTTGTAAAACCGAACTGTTTCCTTGTAAGTAATCTATGTCTGTTGAAGTGTCCCAGTAGATCATTTAACATTAGCTTCTCAAAGACTTTGCTTAGAACAGGAAGTATTGATATGGGACGGAAATTGGTTATATCACTCGAATCACCCGATTTAAAAAGCGGTATGACTTTGCTACATTTCATAAGATCTGGAAAGGTGCCTTGTGAAATTGAAATATTATATATTACGGCCAAGTAAGGTGCTATTATATCTATGACATGACTAATTACTTTAACTGATGTTCCCCATAAGTCTTCCGTTTTCTTTAAATTGAGTGACTTGAATGTTTTAACAATATTTACAGAGTCTACTTGACTAAATTCAAATGAATTATTACATTTCTTAACATTAGCACAAAGTAATGAATGGGCTTGAGCCGCAGAAGAATGTAAACATTTTGTGGTGTTAACGGCTATGTTTGAGAAATAATCTTCGAATGCCGAGGCAACATCGCTGTTCGACACTATTTGTTGATTATCTGATACAATGTTGACTTGACAATCGCGTGATTTACATTTACCAGCTTCTTTATTTATAATACTCCGAGTTGTTTTCACTTTGTTGTCCGACACTTTCAATTTAGAACTAATAAAGTTTTTCTTGGCAGTTAAACACACTTTCTTGAAGATTCTTGAGTAGTTTCTTACATAGTCCAGGAATTCTGAATTCTTGTTCAGCTCTCTCTCACCATAAAGTTCATAAAGTCTTTTTCTACTTTTGTGAATACCTACAGTAGCCCATTCACTAAACTTTGTTTTAACTTTTGACCCACTAATAGATTTCACTTTGAAATTGTTATTAAATTGATTCAGAATTACATTGAAAACTTCTTGATACAAATGATTACAGTCATAATGCGAAAATGGTATTATAGACAAACTATGTTGAATTTCATTTTTGAATGATTCCAAGCGAGATCCAGTAATGGGTCTATATGTTATTGTTTGTGGAGTATCATGAATAACGTTTAAGAAAGCTGCCCTTTGGCCGCTGTGATCGGAATGAAAACAGTTAAATAATTTCTTATCTATACATTCACAGTCACAAAAAATATTATCTAGGCATGTTGCACTAGTCACACCTACCCGGGTAGGTTCAAGAAATAAATTAAATAAATTAAATGATTTAAACAAACAGAGCATTTTAACAGTATTACTAGATGACTCGAGCAAGTTAACATTAAAATCTCCACATACAATAACATGTTTTTGGCCCTTGCACACTAACTTCAGAACATTTTCCATTGTAGATTCAAATATGCTGAAGTCAGCTGATGGTGGTCTATAAACACATACAATAATATATCTGTCTAATTCAACACATGAAATTTCTATAGTTCTTTCTATGGAATATTTTACAACATCTTTGCGCTCTTTACACTTCATACAATTTTTAACAATAATAAGGGAGCCACCATGAACAGCAGATTTTCTGGCAAAAAAACTAGCTAATTTAAAATTAACATAATCAAATATCAACTGTTCTTGTTTCAACCAATGTTCAGTAATACACATAACTTCAACATTATTACTATCTAAAAATAATCCTACTTCTAATTCTTTGCTGGAAAAACCCTGAATATTCTGGTGAACAACGTTCATACTCAGGTGTTTTTCCGCTGTCTTACAATCTAGTTTAAATGAGGCATGGGGTCCTTGGCTTTGTCAGCTGACTGAGACTTATATATAACACTATTACATCTATTTGGCTCAATATTGAAGGCCAATAACTCCACTAAATATATATAGAGTCTGAGCAAGAAACGAAGCTCAGACCCATAGAAAATGTTCAGGGAAACCTTTGTTGATTCTCGATTCTATGGAGCTAAAATGGTGTTTTTTTTACGCACTAGTGCGAGAAGTGGCTCATTATACTGTCAGGTCGAAACTTCGGAGACCTGTACTGAAAAACGTCGTACGATATACGTGCAAAAATTAAATCCGTAACTTGTGTCGATTTAAAACACTCCGGTCGTGTTTTAATTTATCGCCACTCATTACGAACTTCCTTTCTTACGAACTTGTATCGTAGGTACTCGTAATGTACTATTGTCACTTTTGTCTAAGGTTAGTATTTACTTTTGTATCGCTTCTGTATTTGAGTAGTCTGTTTATAGACTTTGCGCTCAGCATAATATTATAATGTTTAACATAATATTATAATATTTTTGATATTGCTGCACAAAGGCCCCCCACAAGGTGGACTGATGACCTGGTAAGGTCGCAGGAGTCCGCTGGATACGGGTGGCGCAGGACAGGTCATTGTGGCAATCTTTGGAGGAGATATAGGCCGAAAGACGTCCACTGCTGGACCTATGTCTTTCGGCTGATATGATAATGATGATGAAAAAGTTTACGACTTTAAAAATAAATGTTCTTATTTAAAATAAATGGGTTGATTACAGTCTGAAAGCTAGTTAATTACTGACGCGTTCAAATGGATATCCATTAATTAATAATCCCAAATAATGTTGAAATTCCCGTAATGTGATTAATTACCATGTTAATACAGCGCTCATTGGGATAAAAAGGCGTGAGCAATATTTATTAAAGTAATAAGTAACCTTTAAATATCTGCAACTTTAAAATCACATAAACACTCTAAGATCATATCTATATTCACTCCAAGCAGAGAGAATGAAGTGTAGATGATTCTTAAAGTTGTCCTTAACACAATAAAAAAAAAAGGTACAGCGGGGCAAATCTCGACTGGGGGGCAATTGTAACTAATCCATTTTTTCCATTATTACGCCGTGGCTTGCGTGGGCGACGGGCGCGCGATGGTCGCGCGACGGCGATGCGACGCATACGAAATCAAACCTTATCGATATGGAAGTATGAGACGCGACGGCGACGGTCGCGCGACCGTCGCCCACGCAAGACACGGCGTTACACATGTATCCACTGAACACGCCTACCATATATAACCGGTGGACACTGTTTAATAATGCAAACATTGTAAAACATGGAAAAAATGGACCAGTTACATTTGTCCCCCGTCGAGATTTACTGCGCTGTACCTTAATATGACATTTTTACACAGACTGATTGATTAATTTGTCCGCTAGTGGTATAGATTGACTAAGTCCCACGATAAGCTCAAGAAGGCTTGTGTTGTGGGTAACATGCATAGAAAACATCCATGACTCAGGAACAAATATCTGAGCTCATAACACAGGGTTCAAACTATAATAACCTCCGTTTTGGCCCATAGATATCGCTTGACATTTGTTGTTGAATAAACCAACGCATTTCCATTGAAAATGCTTCTCGTCGAGTAATATTTATTTCTATTACCTACTCCAATATCTCAATTTGTATATGATTAAATTAAACAAACCTTAAACTTAAGGTGTTTGAATGGTTCACGTTTATTTTCATAAGACTTATAGTGAAAAAAAAAACGTGATTTTTTTTAATTAAAATCAAAACCTTAACATTTTTGATTACTGTCAAAAAGGTAACCTTTTTGATTACAATCAAAAAGGTAATCAAGTCAAACTTTAAATTTATCTATATCCTACTTCATAACTTTTGAACCATAAACACAGCCTAACGTAATAAGGATGTCAAAACACAGAAATTGGGCACCGCCTAAACTAAATTCAGGTGAGGCCAAATCCTGAAACCGCATATGGCTTCGAAGTTTCCCGGCGTGAACCAATTAACCCCTGGGAGCATCCCTGCCGTATTAAAACAAAATTGGCTCCAATATAATTTCAGATGAAAATGAGGGCTAAGTTTACACTTTATGATTTTCGACAACCCTAGTTAGGGAGTTGGTATTGCTGTTTCAAGGGTTTTGAACCACTGTTTGATATGTTTTGTGTTGTTTAATACGTTATAAGGATAAAAATAGTTAGATACTCTTAGAAGGATAAAAATACTCTTCAAATAGTAAGGGTCAAAATGCCGATGTCAGGGTTAAGTTGGGGTTGAGTGGAAAATAAAGTCAAGGAAAAATTAAAAGAGATTACTAAAAATTATATATAGGCATACACCTATACGCCTGAAGAGGGGCCTCCGAATTGGCCCGAAACATGTCGCAGCAATAGCGATATAATAACGTGAGTACAACCGTATTTCAATTAATTATTTATATATAGGCATATGTAAGTCCGTATCTTAACCATAATAAACGATAAAGAAAATGGTACGGTGGTCTAGATGGTGTTACACCTTTGAGGGATGCTTGGCTAGATAGCGCTAATATGAATTATTGACATTTTAAGTTATTTTAACACATAATTATCAAGCAAAGAATGGGCCAAATTGTCAATTGTCAAAACGGAAGGTTTTGAGCCTGCGTCGAGAGATGGCAGTATACGCACTGTGCTTACACATTGTACTTTGACAGTAGGTAACTCGATATTCGATCCTCTTTGAACAGAAAAATACAGATAGAACAGATAACAAGAAAAATACGTATAATAATGCAAAATTGTAATACTTATACAATTTCAATGGCAAGGAGGTACAACTTTATTGTGAAAGTAAGTGAAAATCATATATTTTATTGAACAAGAATGTAATATAAAATTTGATATTCCGTTTTAATATAACGATATTTATTTTTAAAATCATTGTTTTCAATATAGTCTTACAAATGCGTAAGACGATATTGAACTCAATGATTTCAAAAACAATGCCAGGCTTTTATAAGATACATTTTATTAAAGCTCAATGAAAATTCGACTTCATATATTTTGTTTCACTGCAAACAAATTGATTTTACCAATAAAACCGTATTATTTCGCTTTGGGACAGTATATACATGAATTTCCCTCGCGGTAATAAAAGCTATGTTACAAAAAGTATCGTAAAAATAATATTGCCCATGCACCCGACATAGATTGATGTGGCCGAGTGTGATGTATATTTGTACAACATACAGGGTACAATAATGTTCTGTATACATTTTTTTTGTCACGTTTCTATATTCACAGCTGTGTTGTTGACTTATGTAATGTAATTTCGCTCCTTGTTAGTAATCACGATTAATCGTTCCCTAGTGGTTACTAACAACGAAAAAAATTCGTTACATTTTTCATCGTCAAAACACTCATAAAAATATTAATATTATCATCAATGTAATTTGAGTATGAAAAAAGAAGGCAAATGAGCAGACAGGTCGCCTGATGGTAAGCGATCGCTGCTGCCCATGGACACACGAAACACCAGAGGTGTTGGAGGGGCGTTGCCTGCCTTAATGTCAAATGGGAGGTAATGTAACCATTTAACTACATTTTCCCCCTAGAAACTATACAATTTAATTGAACTTTTTTGACATTATAGCCTTTTAAGAATGTATAAGAAACGAACAAGGTGCTATCAGAGTTAGCACCTAAGTAGTAAATATTTTCTTTCTGGGACTCAAATTTGTCACTCGATGCAAATATGAAATTTCTAATTCACCTATTTTCTTGGTTACCTATTATATCTAGGTGTTGCGGCTAACAACATGTTCAAGCCGTAACAATCAGGTAAAACAATCACATGTGGAATCCGATCGGAACGCGGCGCGGTGCCGAGGCATTTGCGGCATCCGCCTAGTTTTATCATTTCTATTCCATCAAGGCTATCTATTGCTAACCCACTATTTGAGGCTACGTTTCTTTAAATGTTGTAGTCTTACTTTTATAGTCTTTACCACTTTAGTACTTAATTTATTTTTAATTAAAAAAAAAACATGTAAAATGTATAAAATTACGTAGCATGCTAGTATAGTTGGACTTCTCGCGCGCGACTAAATAAAGCTATTATGAGCAACTTCAAACGCATCTTCGCACTTGTCCGTCTGTCTGTCTGTAGCATCGTAGCTCCCGAACGGATGAACCGATTTAAGCGCATCGTCTTCGTGGGCTAGGTCACCTTGAAAGGATGAGTGAAGATCGGGCAGTCAAAAAAGCTTACTTGGGAAGACCAAATGGACGCCATCCTGCTGGTCACCCAAAATATCGTTGGGCAGATAGAGTGGAGGTTGACCTCCGATCAAAGTGGCGTGCTCTTGTGTTAGAGGCCAAAACTCATTTTGGATAATAACCCAAAGCGCCAGCCAAGTAAGTAAGTAAGAATGAGCAACTTCAAGAATGGACTAATGATCCACCATGCAACTCAAGCTAACTCGCCAGGTAGCATTAAATTGAAATTGGTATATTTCAGGTCTAAACTTGAATTTGTTATTGAGTTTGATCCTACTGATTTTGATGTTTTCATTACAAATGCTGATTATGTTCCACGGTGGCCACATTATTATAAACTCAAAAAGGCTTTTAGAGAAAAAATATATTTTAGGCACACTAATTAAAGCTTTTACCAAGATTTGAACCCGATCTAGGCTAAACCGTCTATTAAATAAACTTTCCACTACGAAACTAAATGAAAATAAACAAATCTGTTAACCCTTTCCTACACATTGAATTCAGAACGGTAACTTATAATTATCCAGTATTACAAACCCGGCCGCACCTGCCTTAAATTCTACTTTAAAATGTACCGTGCTAAAGTATTCTGAACAAGCGTGTACCGAAATGTTCCGAAAATGTACCGAAAACTAGGGGTTTATAGCCTGCATGGCTAGCTTTAGACGGAGGCAAATCGCTTAAGCTCCCACCCTAGTGTTTTGCCACCTGGGTCCCTAGAGTATTATGGGGTGATTTTCGGTACCGGGACATTTACGGGGCTGAGCGTTTGCACCTAATTTGGGACAGTGGGATTACAGTCATGTTTTAATTTGGTTGATTTGGTCTTTGGTTTTGGTTTGATTGTAAAAAGCTTTCATTTAACGATAAGCTTTTATATCATTTCATATGTTTTGGTTTTACAAAAGCACAAAGGCAAAACTAGAATAATTACGGCGCTTAGAATAGCCCGGTATTTAAGCTTTCCCATTTTTTAAATGTCATGTTTTTGTTAGAATGAGCATGATCTTAAATTATATATGTGTCCATGGTCAGTTAGCACTATCCATAAGTATATTTCTAAAATGAGGAAAACACAAAAGAAATATAACGATGGGTCACTTTAGTCGCTAACGCCGTGGCTTGCGTGGGCGACGGTCGCGCGATGGTCGCGCGATGGTCGCGCGACGGCGATGCGACGCATACGAAATCAAACCTTATCGATATGGAAGTAGACGATGCGATGAGACCGTCGCCCACGCAAGACACGGCGTAATACCTTACACTTATCTGACGGTGACATAGAACAGGCCAATGGCCATTAAACTACTAAATACGAATAAAATTATCTTAGCTAAATTTACACGCAAAGAAAATTACATACATACATACATACATACATACAATCACGCCTGTTTCCCAGAGGGGTAGGCAGAGATCACGGATTTCCATTTACTACGATCCTGACAAACCACTTTCGCTTCACACACTTTCATAACATTTCTCATACACGCTCGTCGGTTTCGAGTACTTCTGACCTGGCCTCTTTGCAATATTTCCCCGATTTGATCAAGAAAAGTTCGCCTAGGTCTTCCACTACCAACTGACCCTTCCACTCCTTTTTCATATACTTTCTTCGTTAATCTCCTCTCATCCATCCTCTCTACATGCCCAAACCACCTTAACATACCCATCTCAATCTTTGTCACCACATCTACATCCACTCCACACTTCTCTCTTATCACGCTATTTCTGATCCTATCACTCAACTTTACACCAGCCATGCTTCTTAACGCTCTCATTTCTACGGCATTCACTTGACTTTGAAGTCTTTTCTCCCACACCCAACTTTCACTACCATACATAAGTGTAGGCACCAAAACTCCTCTATGCACCGCCAGACGTGCTTTTTGCGACACTTTCTGGCTGCCCATAAAAGCGTTTAGTGCTCCATTCACTCTATTCCCAGCATTCACTCTCCTTTCAATATCTTTTCCATGTTTACCGTCCCTTGTAAACAACGTTCCCAAATACACAAACTCTTTCACTTACAAAATTACAATCACCGATAAAACTCGAACCTAAATCATGATTTTTTTTTATAACTTCAAGACAAATCATACATCAAGAAAACGTTAAATAGGACACGTAACAGTAGTAGCGTACATACAATAACCTAACCGCAAAATTAAAATTTTGAAAAAACCCCCGACCGCGACATAGTTGACCGATTTTCATGAAACACGGCTAAGAATACTCCTGACTAACTTAGATTTCAGACAAAAAAAAAACTAAATCGAAATCGGTTCATCCGTTCGGGAGCTACGATGCCACAGACAGACACACACAAGACAGACAGACAGACAAACAGACAGACAGACAGACAAACAGCTATCTATCTGTTTGTCTGTCTGTACACGTCAAACTTATAACATTCCGTTGTTTTTGCGTCGGGGGTTAAAAATTACTGAAGCAGTTTAAAAAAACGTTATACAAATGTGCGGTATATATATAAAGAAGGTATTAACGATAAACCATTTGTTTCAACGATAAACGTTCAGCGTACCTCAGAACTCCTCTGGGAGGCAGTCAAAGGCATAAAGCTCAAAATTTCAGTCAGAAAAGAATCCGTACTAATAACATTATTCCGTTCGTGTATATTCCTGAAAGTGTGTCTGTCTGTGTGTTACGTGTTTAGTACTGTTTAGATCGCATTTAGTAGAGTTTGTTTTAGTCCCTAGAAACGACAATATTACATTACGTAACGATACAAGTGCGAAAAGGAAATCGTGCGAAAAAGTTACGACTCGTGATTTAAAACACTCCCTTCGGGTGTGATTTAATTTATTTCCACTGAAATAAAATTTCTCCTTCCTCTTTTCCGCATTTGTATAAATAGTAAGGTATTATTTTATACCGTTAATTATCCTTAACATATTTGTTTTCCATCCAAATAGTGATCGAGATAATTGAGACTACGCCTGTTAAATGATGTATGCATTTTGAACAAATTGAGTAAATATTGCCTTTATGTTTTTATCAGGCGCTATCCACATTTTTTATTCTACACCATGGACTTTCAATAGGGACTGAGCTCACACTTTTTTGCCATACTAAATTGAACTTTATCACCGGTGCAGAAAGGCGTTCTTATCAGACTAGTAAAAATGTGTCCACATGAGAGGGTCAAAGTTGGGGCTGGTGTCCCTCTCGCACTTGTGACCAGTGTTAAAGAGATTACTATAGTAGTAGTATTTTTACCTCTATGATAACTAAGTTTATAAACTTCTTAAATTATTTTTGTTTTGTATCGAGGCAAGGATATTAATACCTTGTAAGCCCTAAGAGCCCAAAACATCCCCGAAAGCTACATCGCAATCGTTGCCGACATGTATGAAAGGGTAAATACGAAGGTACGATGTCCAGCCGGAGTTGGCGCAGAGTTCGATGTAAAGATGGGAGTACACCAGGGCTCAGCACTTAGCCCCCATCTTTTCAACCTCGTAATGGACTTTTTAACGTCCAAATCTCAACAACCCACACCCTGGAATATACTATACGCGGACGATGTGGTCTTAATTGACAAGGATCCGTCAGCCCTCCAATTGACGCTTGAAAGATGGAGATCGGCCTTGGAAAAGGCAGGACTCCGGATAAATAGGCAAAAAACGGAACACATGCACTGCAACTCTTCCGGGAATAACATCCAGCACACGCTCTATGTTCAACACACTGCCTTAAGAACTGTGCCTACCTTTAAGTATTCAGGAAGCGTACTGGCAAACGACGGCACCATCGACGCTGATATCACTAATCGCATTGGCGCCGGCTGGCAGAAATGGAGAGAACTAACTGGAGTGCTGTGCGATACTAGAATGCCAGTAAGGGTTAAAGGAAAAGTCTATAAAACAGCAGTCAGACCAGCGATGACATACGGAGCGGAATGCTGGCCCTTGAAAAAGCAACAGACCGACAAGCTGCACGTTGCTGAAATGAAGATGCTGAGGTGGTCATCAGGGGTCACACTACTAGACAGGGTACCTAACCGGTATATCCGTGGCAGCTTTAAAATAAGGCCAATACCTGACAAGCTGGAAGAAACACGACTACGCTGGTACGGCCATGTCATGAGGAGGCCAGTCAACCACATGACACGAAAAGTGCTGGAACTGGAATCGAAACCAAGACTTCGCGGGGGATCTCGAACTACATGGATGTCTGTCATAAGGAAAGACCTAAAGAATTCCAACACGAACACAGAGACGACCCAGAAAAGACCACTCTGGAGACTTAGGACTAGGAGAGCCGACCCCAAATAGAGATGGGACTAAGGCCTGAAGAAGAAGAAGAGATTAATACCTTGTAACGAATTGGTAAGTCATTATTCTGAAGCCATGAAACCAAAGATTTGCGCAATAAATAAAAACTTTTAATTCGGTATTAGTAGATTTTGTAGTAACTTTGAATATTGACTGGTATCCCCAAAGAATGACAGTGATGACGTCATCCAAATAATTTTGACAGTGGCAATAAGTGCGAGAGGGACACCAGCCCCTCCCACTTTACCCTCCCACGTGGACACACTTTTTGGCCTAACAACTCAATCTAGCTTAATAATATATAAATCTATGTTCTACACAGACAAAGTCGCGAGGTGAAGTTAGTATATAATTTGTAAGTCCATGAATTCTGTACCGTAGGCGGCCATAAAATGATTACTTCGGAGAAAAAGTTGCTGTGCGGTCAATTAGGAAAGGAATAAGTTTTGTAATCTGTTTATGATTTATTTCGAAAGATTTCTTGTTTAATTAGCCATTTACCTTGTTTCTTGCCTTGTTTTGTTTCAGAAAATTTAGATAATATGATAACGGAATTCCCTTTAATTTGTAGAGTTTGTAATTATCTACTTCCCTTGTGCTGAATATTTCGGAGTATTTAATGAAGATAAGTAGAAATTGTTTGGCTGGTTTTATCTTAGCAATTATTGGAATGTTTGCCGTATGCATCCACAGAGGTGGGCTAAAGTAGCCACAGTATGGATGCCGCAAGACGGACGAGGATCTGGCAGGCCCAGACGGAGATGGCGGGATGACCTGGACGTGTATCTCAACAACTGGCCGGAGATCGCCCAGAACCGGGACGAGTGGAAATCTAAGGGGGGGGCCTTTGCCCAGCAGTGGGACACAATGTAGGCTTGTAATAATAATAATAATTATGGATGTCGCTTTTTGTGGGGGCCCATCTTGTGGGGACGAGTCACCGTCTGCCGGAAATAAAATTGGATACCGTTTTATTAGGCAGGCGTCCGGTTTTTTATCCATAGCCCAGTATTTAGTCCATCACTTTCATCAAAATAGACCAGTTCATTTTAGATTCCATTAACTCTCAAATAGTCCTTACACCCTGGCGGGTGTTGCCTCGGCGTGTGTCCCATGATACGGGCAAGGGCAACATCCGCTCGGTGTACCCCTTACATTTCATTAAAGTGTCGAAAGGGCCTCTACGTGTTGGCTTCGGCCCCGCGCACGCCTCCCAAAGGTCCGGAATACCATTGTTCCGTGATGGGAAAGATAATAATTATTGGAATTAGTAACAGTTGTGTTAATGAACTTTTAAGGTACTTATCTGCTTCAAAGTGTTTCATAAATTACTATTTCATTTTCATTTATTTGACAAGTAACAAGACTCATACAATTTGTTAGTATACAGTAATTATTCTTATCTCGAATGTGTTAGTAAATACCCACAAACTAAAAAACAACAAAATCTAAACATAGTATATGTAGGCTGCGGGAATCGTGCAAATATGAATAATACTAGCTTTTGCCCGCGGCTTCGCTCGCGTTAGAAAGAGACAAAAAGTAGCCTATGTCACTCTCCATCCCTTCAACAGAACTATCTCCACTTAAAAAATCACGACAATTCATCGCTCCGTTTTGCCGTGAAGGACGGACAAACAAACAGACACACACACTTTCCCATTTATAATATTAGTGAGATTTAAAAATCATATCAAAATAAAGCAAAAAGTCGGAAACAACGCCTAAAGAGACTACCATCAATGTTAAAAAAGTCAAAACTAAAAATATTGTATTATCATGCACACCGGGACAATTTTGACGGGGGTCAATTCAAAAAACATGATTTGTAACTACCAGCAGCGGCTGGTCCATATAAGCCGATTCCCACCGGCTTGCCTAAAATTGATTACTTACTAGTAAAGTTCCTAATGAAATTTTCACCAGCCGCCACTGGTAACTACTAACTAAAATACAATAACTGAAACTGCAATGAATAGTTTCTGTGAATGAGCGAGCTTGCTCGGAAAATAGGCGTCGACAAGGAATTTCATTCCTCGATAGTGCTGTCCATAGGAAAAGAAGAAGCAAAGCTCTTTCTGTGAGTTTGTGGAATATCTGCCTGCTTGATGGAAAGCGGTCACCGTAACCTATGGACGCCTGCAACTCACGGAGTGTCACATGCGCGTTGCAAACCCATTATAAGCTTGTAGCTCTAAGGAGGGTTCGGGTTGCCGACGACTCAAAGGAGACGGAACAAATTAGTTCCGTACGTAGGTCCTTCCGTCACCAGCACACCGCACCCTCGTTGAGCTCTGGCAGCCTTACTCACCGGCAGGAACACAACACTATGAGGGTCTAGTGCTATTTGGCTGCGGTCTTCTGTAAGGCGGAGTGTACTTCCCCAGCTGGGCTCTGCTCTAAATTCGAGCCAAGATGATATCCGCTGTGCTGTGCCCTACCACATAAAGCGGAATATCATTCGCTATGCTATTTCTTAACCTATTTTACCTTAATTACTAAAGTGCGACTCCCCCTTCCTTCCCTAGCCTATAACTGTGTGTCTAAAAGTCTCAAATTACCTGATAGATTATACGGACGCGGATACCAAAGCTTTGGAATGCAAATACCCCCTACTCCATGATAACACGTATAGCGATGTAACTAAGCAAAGCGTATGCATCTGAGAGCTCAATTAGTTGAACTGCAGCTTTCAACAACAATGGACTGAGCGATCTATAGCTTCGCATAGGATGATAGGGCTTATGTCACGAGAATGGTCTGCTAAGATGTTACGTTTCGTCTGCTTTAACTGTGCCTGTATCACAGATTACACTGACGCCAGATTGTGAAGCGTTTACAAAAAGGGCGTGGTATATGTATAATTTTACTGGAAAAAGTATTTCTCTTAACTTTAATTTTTGGCACAAGCTTTTATCGCCGACTGTACTTTTCTTTCAACAGTTATAGTGCTCTCCGAAACGTTTCTAAAAACCCCTTATTTGAAGAGGATACGTCATTGCGGCGGCACCGCTCGCCATCGACAGGGCGCTCATCCAAACACCTGGTAACCTAACCACCTTGTTTCAGAGTTTCAACTCAATCGGAAACCGGGAAGTGGGTCAAATTTTACTTGCTAGATTTGGTTACAGATAGACAACGGGACAGGTGAAAGTAAATAAAAGCTTTTAAAATTACACGATTTGAGCAGTGCAGAGACTGGGAGACTGTCCCATTTCTATTATCAGTGGTCACTGCCGACACGAGATCCAGTGACGTTATCATGGATAGCCGGATACTAGATAATTACACAACGCCCGGTGGTGCAAGTTCACCCTCCCAAAGAAAGAACCTTTTCTATTAATGAAAAGCTTCTATTTTTGAATGTAAACCATGTACTTAGTGGACAATATTTATCACCTATATTTTTAATCCCAAAACCAAATGGTAAACATAGATTTATCCTTAATCTTAAAAACTTTAACAAATTCATTGGCACATAACATTTTAAACTGGAGGATTTAAGGACTGCCTTAGTATCTTGCACCATTACATATTAAAACACTTTTTTTATAAATATTCCAAAATCACACGAGTGCTTGTTGTAAACGTTGTCACAACTAAATCAAGAGTTTGCGTCCCATACTACGGGAGATCATACGTGTGTACGACAGTACTCTTTATTATACCACACCTCGGACACTGGCGATCAAATATATGAAAGAGGCGCGTTCCTAGCACACAGTGTAAGCTCGTGTAGGTGAACGCGTACTATGCTTGTATGAGTGACATATGACAGGTCGACTGTTCGCGTTTTTGACAGGCGGTAACTGTCAGGTAACCGAGAGGGGGTGGGCGGCACTTTCAGTGGGGAGCGGAAGTGGCCATACTGTATGATAATACTCTTTATTATACTGTGATTATACTGTGCGTGTTGTGACTAAGTTGTCATGAGTTGTCGTCTTGTAGTTGACATCTGTGACCTGTAATCACCAAGCATGCATGCATTTGCCTGTGATATACTGGAGATAGTGTCATTCATTTAAGATGACGCGTGTTCAGGTTGGTAATGTCATATTGTCAAAGGTTAGATTTATAAATCTATGAGTCATTGTAAATGACACTGTAACGGTCAAAAGGTGACCTACCTACCCTAGCCTATACTCTACCATAAGCACCCCATATATTTAACAACCCAAGAACCCATTAGGCTTAAGAACTACCCCTAAATTTAATCCCAATTTATTTTGTTTGTTTTGTTCTGCATTTTAAACGATTGGCCATAGAAAAATAATAAAATGTGATCGTTTAGTAGAGGAAGGACGCCTAAGTTGTACGAAGTAACCACAAATCCTTTTCTCAAGTGTAGGAAGTTTCAACACACTAGATATTCCCCTAACATTTAGAAATTCTACCTCCTAGGTAATAATAGTTTCCGCTATTCTGATATTCCCTATAGATGAGTACCGATACATAATTTATTTTATAGAGCAATTACAACCAACATATTCTTTCAATTCTCATAGTCAAATATACACTTTGTGAAGTAGAAAGAAATAAAATACAATAATTAAGGTGAAAAATTCAATTTATTTGTCAAATTTTTAGGAATTTTATTTTTAAAGGTGTTTTATCCCCAACGCGTCCTAGTACGAATTACAATACATAGTCGGTAATACATACTAAGCTGTGACCATCAACGTAGAGCTATTTACCAATTCAATTCTTTCTTCGAATTGAATATGAAATTGGAATTCTATTTCAATTATTTCTATTTTATATTGAATCAGTGAACATACATCTTCAATATTGATACTACTCAAGATAATTTAAAGGAAAACACTGCAATTCAAGAATTCCAAGAACCCCTTGTTTTATTTTGTATTTAGGGCTTTATTTAGGCAAATACCCCCTGGTTTGCGCATGAGGTAAGGTCGCCTATTCTGTCATCTAAAATGCCAGGCCTTGGATCCTTTCTTAGAATCATCTTTTCTGGAATGTGAACCTATCAACCGGTTCTCTTAAAAATTTTGAACTTTATAAACCATAGAACCCCAGACTCTCCTCCAACATATTGACAAATGAAAATTACAATCACTACATTTGAACAAGACAATTCCATTTAATGGCCATCATTGTATGTGGTAAGCTTGTACGCATTGCTATACAAAACTTGCCTCAACTGTCACGTTACGCTTAGCTGATATACTCAAGCCTGGACCTCCTGCCCAAACAAGCATCATAACTCCAATGCCAAGTAGCAAGAGAAAAGACCTGAGTCTCTTTAATTTATCAAAAACAAATCCGAAATAAAAATACTTAATTCAAACTGGCATTCCCGACAGAACCTAGTCCCTAAGCTTCTCAAAACCCAGCTATACCATATACTTCAGCAATTAAACCTCCAAAGATATAGTCCCCATTAGCAGCTCATTCTACAGATATAATAAATAATAAAAATATAATATCACGTATAAAGAAATAAAAATAATCTTTTATTTCTGAAGAATAAATAAAATATAATTGGCTTCAGCATTTTCTGAAGTTGATTAAGAACCTTAGTTCATTTAAAAGCAAAAGCTTGTACAGAATAACCATATAATTAACACATAAAATATCATTTAGTTTGCTTCAGAACTCCTTGGACTTAAAGTAAGACCCTTGGATCTCAAACACAAAAACATGCAGTTAAGCATTGTTTTTCTGAAGTTGTTTAGAACCTTAGTTCACTTAAAAGCAAAAGCTTGTATAAATAACCATATAATTAACATTGTAATAAGTTCTCATATAAAATAATTTAGTTTGCTTCAGCATTCATTGGAATTAATGGAAGACCCTTGGATCTCATACACAGAAAATATGCAGATAAGCATTGTAATAAAATTATAATATAATATGCTCCAGAATTTTCAGAGAATTATTTAAAATCTATAGATTATTCAAAGTGTATAATAAAAACCCTTAATAAATCAGTTATACACAGCATATCAGTCATATAACAAAGCACAATAGAACATCATAATAAAATCACAAAGAAAAACAGTGATAAATATTAAAGAACTCACATGACTCCTTCTTATCTTTGGAGAGATCTCCCCGTGGCTGCTTCGACCCGCGACTCGTTCCTGAATGTTCCCCCTGCGCCCCGTGTACTGGCTTATATAGCCCGCTCGGGTGCCGGCCCCACCCGAACCTGCCACGCTAGCGTCCCCCCGGCGCCCCGACGGCATTGCTCGCTTGTATTACCATATATGGGCATCCGAAGCGCACCCTCCAGCGCCGACGCGCTCATCTCGATCGTGATTGGCTGCGCACCATCGCCTGACGCCAAGTCGAGTTCCGACCTGTTTCCTAGAACTTTTGCTACCGATGTTTTGAATGATGTTTCTACTTGGAATGAAAATAACGATTATATTTATGCATGCATAGGTTTGTACGAAACGAGATTATCGGATCGTCACAATACGATCTATAATAAGTAGATCTATAGCTATATAGTTAATGTAGCCTGAGCAAGACAACTCATTAAGCTCCTTAGAAGTTTATAATAAAGCAAAATGTTCACATTACAGTTCACACATTTTTTTATCCAATATTTTCCAAAACGATTCTTCTTTTGTAATATTCTCGTTTCCAAAATTAAAAGTGTTCCATTTTTCTTGATAATATCGTGAACTTTGCAGGTTTATAAAACATATTGCAACTTGCAGATGTTAAGTCTGATTATATAATGTTGGTACATAGATTCCGATTCTAACTTTAAAATTATCTATTAGGTACGGTCAACCAATTTGAATCCTAGGCCACTGTAGAACCCTGTCTTATTTAAACCATGTTCTATTTGCCATAAGAAGTCACATTGACGTTTACTGTGCAAAGGTTCTACAGTGGCTTAGGATTCAAATTGGTTGACTGTACAGCGTCAGCGGCACAAATCTCGACTGGGGGACAAATGTAACTGGTCCATTATCTCCATGTTTTACAATGTTTGCATTGCAAATAGAGTGTCCACCGATTACCTATATATGGTAGGCATGTTCGGTGGATACATGTAGAACTCAACATCATAGTGTAATGGAAAAAATGAATCAGTTACAATAGGCGAGACGAATAAAAAAAAACTAATTAGTCCGTCAGTAATATTATCAAACAATTTTAGACACGTGTTTTTTCTATTTTCTCGTAAACGAAAAATGACGCCGGTACAGTGCGTTGAAGTTTCGCGTGACATCACGCCTAGGTACAAATTTTACTTAGAAGTGACGTCACAAGCCCCCACTCCGGAACTTTGATGCTCTATATCTTTGTATTTTTTCATTAATTAGAAAAAGCGAAAAATATGTGTTCAGTATTTTTGGACGATCTAACTGACGGACTAAATAGAATGCCATTTTTTTATGTAGTCGTCATCCCTATTGTCCCCAGTCGAGATTTGCCCCGCTGTACCTTAGACGATATGCATGGGATATGTTACTGTCAAAAGTAAGGTTTCTGTTCAAAAACACTTTTAACACTAAAATATCCAATACACTAACCTAGCGCTATTATTTCACGCTATTCTCCACCACTAAAACAATCTGCATTGCGTATTCGAGACTATAACATACAAAGCAATAAGCACACCACACCGCAGAACTGACCCCGGTATTGCGTTACAAACGTATCATGTGTTGGTGAGGTTGGTCATTGATAGATATAGAGAAGTTTGTTAAGTAAATAATATCATAAACAGTCATTTGTTAGAACCCGTACATTATGATACAAGTGCGTAAAAAAGGAAGTTCGTCGAAAAACGAATTTCCTTTTCGCACGTGTATCGTACGACGTTTTTCAGTACAGATGGCACTCCGAAGTTTCGACCTGGCATATAATGAACCACTTCTCGCACTAGTGCGTAAAAAAAACAACATTTGTACTGAAAATCAAATTATTTTATTGAATATTTTTTGATTTGTTCTTTTTTCAAGTAGTCACACTACTATATTTATAAATTATTGAAATAGATATCATACACGAAAGAAAAAACGACAAGGCCCACTGGTGGCCGAGCCGGGAATCGAACCCGGGTCTTCAGCTTAAGTTAGCCGCGTAAGCTGAAGACCCGGGTCCGATTCCCGGCTGATCTTTTTGGTGGGCTCTAGCGTATTTAATTTAATATATTTAATATATTTAATATATTTTAATATTTAATATATTTATTTGCTATAAATGTAGTACAATAAGATGTTACAATGGTTATATGAGCGTACATTTAGACTTCAAAAAGTCATGCAAATTAATTCCTTACTAGCTAATTTATCTTAAGTTACTTATAACAATAATTTTATTATTCAATTCTTAACGATAATTATATGTCAAACAAGGGGAGAAAAAGAAAACAGTAAGCTAGGCCCACCATAATTAAATTACATAACAATTTACATTATTTGGTATCTCAAATATTGTTTAGCAACTTAGGTTCAACATGAGAAAAAAAAATAAAATTAAAATTCATAAAGATACGTCTATTATAAAAGGAGATTAAACATTAAAATAAGAAAAGAGCAATATTTGAGTAAATTAGAAGGTATAAAGAATGTCACAGTTTTTAGATGTCAGTAGGTACAACAATTCAGACCAATTAATTTAAAACAATAAGTACCTAAATAGTTAAGTTTCAGTAATCAGTCTGTACGTTATTGCAATTCAAGAAGTCATCTAAACTGTAGTAACTCTGCTGACTTAGGTATATGTATAATTTATTTTTAAATCTATTAAGGGGTAATTCTTTCATATCTTCAGGCAGTTTATTAAATATTTTAATGCACATTGTGTAACAGCAGCTATTTTTCATTTTAGTGTTTATTTTTGGTAGGACTAGCTTGTTTGGAAATCTTGTGTTAAAGTGTGTTATTTCCCCTTTTTTTTTGAACATGTTAGGGTGCATTTTTACAAAGACACACACTTCATATATATACAGGGCATGTACTGTTAACAACTTTAGATCCACAAATAGGTTCTTGCAAGACGTCCGTCGCGAGGTGTTGCAAATTAAAAATAAGAATATTAAAAAAATCAAAATGGTTCGACGCAGATAGAAATAATGATAATCTTTGTTGAGAAAATCATTGCTCTATCTTCAAAAACCAGGTAGGAAATAGTCGATAGCGTTTGTATGGGGAACTGACCCTTCCTGTGTCGTCTTAAGCCTAAAAGGCCCATACATTTAAGGGGTACGCTTTTTGTATGGGCTTTGTCTGACCCGTATTATATCCATACATCGGGGTTTTCGGAGCGGGAACGTTTGACATTAGCCAAAGAGTAGGTATTTACTTAAAAACAGATCGTACTCCAGCAGGTTTCTACCGAATGAATAATTAATTGATTGAAAAACAAATAAAGATTAATCATACATATAGGTACATATTTTATAATGGCCATTCATTATCAATCTCTTCAGTTAAGTCTATTCATTTATAAATAAGAAAATGCTTCATAGTTTATTCTGAAAATCGTG
This sequence comes from Leguminivora glycinivorella, assembly GCF_023078275.1. Taxonomy (NCBI): domain Eukaryota; kingdom Metazoa; phylum Arthropoda; class Insecta; order Lepidoptera; family Tortricidae; genus Leguminivora; species Leguminivora glycinivorella. Next base: position 16,992,920 of record NC_062983.1, on the reverse strand, counting down.
TCAACTATTAAATTTACAGCAGGTAATTAATTAAAGTTATTTTTATTGTTATCTTATAAGCAGAGATCGGAGTTTTGTGCGTCATCTCATACTAAAAGTCATTAAAATGATGTAAGTCACTAAGAATGTCGCAAATCCGTCCGATCTCTGCTTAAAAGTTAAAGACTTTTACGGAAATTAAAATAAAACTTTGTCACAGATTGTATACAACTCGCAGAGAGGTAATTATTCATTAGGCATAATATGATATTTTCTTAGACTAACATAATTATCTATTTATCTTTACTCTATCTCAAATCATTCCCGCTCCGAAAACCCTGATGTATGATTATATCGTCCTTGGTATTACTACTATACGCAATTTCAATTCATTATTTACACGTACGTTAGAGCTAGCAACTCTCTGTAATATCACAATTCCATTTTTTTCAACCCCTGAATTACTAAATATGGCACTGAAGTTTGAGCGGTTTCAAGCTCTGCTCTGACTACCCCTTTTTAAAATTTAGTTATGACTGTTTTGAATGATTCACGGTTATTTTCATTAGACTTATATTGACCGGGATATAGACCGTGATTACCTTTGTGATTTTAGTCGAGCTTCCACCCGCCTTCGTCAGTTTTCCGTGATCATGATGCATGCAACTGCGTCGAAATATCGGGAGCTCGACAAAAATCAAAAAGGTAATCACGGTCTATATCCCGGTTAATATAAGTCTAATTAGTTATGACTGTTATGAATGTATGTATGTATGTAAATTACAATTGGTATTCATCAATTAATTTCTCTTCCCATTTCCGGAATCCGTATCTTGACTGTAATGGGTACTTATCTGAATAATTGGCTTTGATTTAATTGATTAGATTTGAGACTTAATTATATTAGACCTTGAGATCTATTATAAAAATGATAATAATATAGGTAATTTTGATACTAGCATTTATATAAATAAGGTACAGGATTTTAAACCAGTCATTGAATGTAGATATTATTATACAGCATTGGAAACCAGAAATAAAAATTATTAAGTTAAATTACTTTAATTAATAGTTAATATAAAGTTTAAAAAACCGTATAAAAGTAATACCTAATTGTTTTGCACATTTTGAGGTCTCGTACTTTAGAAAAAAAAAACATACTACCTACTCCAGAAAAAAACTGTTTCTTTTAATTTTCAAACCCTTGAGAGGCCTATCTCAGCAATCGGCAAAAAAAAAGCTGTGGTGCAATGATGATGATGATGATCAAACTATGGAACCTATTTAGACAGTAAAAGTAACATTAAGACAAAATGATGATCTAAGTCTCAACTATGACTTTCTAATGATTTAAGTAGAATACATTTTTATCGAATATCGTAAACGTCACGGCTTTCCATCAGGCGGACCGTATACCTGTTTACAACCGACGTGGTATAAAAAATAGGTTGGTATATAATTTTTCATCACATTTGCTGTTTAAAGGTCTCATTGCGTCTACGTGTACTGAAGAATAATGTACTATTTTATTCCCGAGGGAGTAATGGATTTAGTTTTAAAAATTAATACAATCCGTACAATACATCAGGCAAAGGATGTTTCAATCAGCCAAGGATTTTTTTTGCACAACTAAAATTTGAATATTAAGCTATAAAAAATATTATACGGTATGAAAAATTTATTTTATTTATGTTTTACAATTATTTCAGTGTATTTTACATTTATTTTGTAAATTTCACGTAGATAAATCGTTATAATTTGCAATCTGGCAGGAAATTATGACGGCCATCTCGATTTGAGCTTGATCGCGTTGCCATAGCAACGGGCAGTACAACACCGCCATTCATTGAAGGTTTTGCCTTATGATTTTTTTTCTCTGTGTTTTCCTTTCGAATGTGATGAAAAATATTGTGTGTAACTCAGGAGGTAAGGATTTTGTAAACTCGTGTCTATAACTCTCTCCAGCCTGCGGCTGTCGCGAGTTAACACTCGTCGACAAAATACCCCTTACCTCCCTTGTTGCACAATATACTATTTGGTTCTAGTAGCAGTTAGGGGGTGCTGCCCACCTACTACATACAATGACTGTAAAATCTATTAGGTCTTGTAAATCGCCAAAAACTTCTAGAAAAAAATAATCCACATTCATGTTGTTTTTTTTTTATTTGTGTCATGAGCATAGATATTAATAGTATTATGTATACCGTTGTCTGAGTACCCACAACACAAGCCTTCTTGAGCTTACCATGGGACTCAGTCAGTCTGTTTAACGCAGTGGCTTGCGTGGACGACGGTCAGGCGACGGTCGCGCGACGGCGATGCGACGCGACGCGGCGAGACGAAATCAAACCTTCGATCTCTATGAAAGTGTCTTAGGTAGGCGACGTCGCGTCGATGAACTATCGATAGTAGGCGATGCGATGTGACGCGAAGGCGACCCGTCGTCCACGAAAGCCACGGCGTAAGAATGTCCTATAATATATGATATAGATATGATGAGGTGAGGCCATTTTGTGGCACTTTATTACTATTCTATGTCAGTGTAAAATTGTTTATTATCTGTGTGCTTTCGAATAAAAAATATTCTATTCTATTCTATTCTAATATTTATTTATTTATGTTGGTTTAGTTTTCAAATCCACAATCTTCAGCTGGATATTCCGTGTATCAAGAACTATTTCAATCCACTTTACTCAATCTTCTTCTTCGTCGAAACCTCTTGACTGAGGGCCGTGACCACCATAAGTCGCTGTACGTTGCAGTGCTCTCCACTCAGGCCGATCTTTTGCCTTCCTAAAGGAGCCCTGGAGACCAACGCGTGTGACCTTCATGATTGTGCTGAAACGCGTGGGTAATCCGGCTCTTTTACGATGGCCCTCCACTGGTCCGACGATCAACGCCTTCTCACACATATAGCACATATGGCTAAACTAGCATTTGCCCGCGGCTTCGCTCGCGTTAGAAAGAAACAAAAAGTAGCCTATGTCACTCTCCATCCCTTCAACTATCTCCACTTAAAAAATCTGGTCAATTCATCGCTCCGTTTTGCCGTGAAAGACGGACAAACAGACACACACACTTTCCAATTTATAATATTATATATTAGTATGGATTGGTACTCAGCAGAAACATGCAATAGTTAGGGACCGGCCACATCAGAGCGTCGCGTGTCTCGGGGCGCGCAACGGACGTCCGCGCCACGCCACCTGAGTGTAATTCAAAAACCGGCCAAGAGCGTGTCGGGCCACGCTCAGTGTAGGGTTCCGTAGTTTTCAGTATTTTTCTCAAAAACTACTGAACCTATCAAGTTCAAAACAATTTTCCTAGAAAGTCTTTATAAAGTTCTACTTTTGTGATTTTTTTCATATTTTTTAAACATATGGTTCAAAAGTTAGAGGGGGGGGGACGCACTTTTTTTTCTTTAGGAGCGATTATTTCCGAAAATATTAATATTATCAAAAAACGATCTTAGTAAACCCTTATTCATTTTTAAATACCTATCCAACAATATATCACATGTTGGGGTTAGAATGAAAAAAAATATCAGCCCCCACTTTACATGTAGGGGGGGTACCCTAATAAAACATTTTTTTCCATTTTTTATTTTTGCACTTTGTTGGCGTGATTGATATACATATTGGTACCAAATTTCAGCTTTCTAGTGCTAACGGTTACTGAGATTATCCGCGGACGGACGGACGGACGGACGGACGGACAGACAGACATGGCGAAACTATAAGGGTTCCTAGTTGACTACGGAACCCTAAAAACGTCTCCTCAGTACATTTTGTATAGGAAGGACGTAAGACGCGCCCCAGGTGGCGTGGCGGCGGCGTGGCGCGCGGTCCCTTAGATAAACTAGAACGATGTAAAACAATACGCTATTCTCATATTCCCAACTATTCCCATTCTATAACAATACAGCACACAACAATTTCGTCATTGGACTAAACTCTATCCGAAGATATTTAGAGTATTGTATTCACAGTACATTCCCAATACCTATTGTATCTAACGTGGAACTATCAAGTCGTTTAAAGCGAAAGTGGACAACCGCTTGCCCATACTAAGGATTATTTATATAGGACTAGATTTTGCCCGCTGCTTCGCTCGCGTTAGAAAGAGACAAAAAGCAGCCTATGTCACTCTCCATCCCTTCAATTATCTCCACTTAAAAATCAACTCAATACGTCGCTCCATTTTTCCTTGAAAGACGGACAAACAAACAGACACACACACTTTCCCATTTATAATATTAGTATGGATTAGAATCTTCGTTCGTACCTCCATTTTTTAGCGCCATCTATTAAATACTATCATGACTACACTGATGATGCCTACAAATCTTTTTTTTTTTTTTATGTGTATTGACGTCATATCATGATATTAAAATATTTGGGGAAAATATGATTTTGGCCACTTCCAGTCTGTGAAAAGCGTCATCTAGTTAAAAGGCCCATACATTTCAGGGGTACGTTTTTAGGGTTCCATAGTCAACTAGGACCCCTTATAGTTTCGCCATGTCTGTCTGTCCGTCTGTCCGTCCGTCCGTCCGTCCGTCCGTCCGTCCGTCCGTCCGCGGATAATCTTAGTAACCGTTAGCACTAGAAAGCTGAAATTTGGTACCAATATGTATATCAATCACGCCGACAAAGTGGTAAAATAAAAAGTGGAAAAAAATGTTTTATTAATGTACCCCCCCTACATGTAAAGTGGGGGCTGATATTTTTTTTCATTCCAATCCCAACGTGTGATATATTGTTGGATAGGTGTTTAAAAACGAATAAGGGTTTGCTAAGATCGTTTTTTGATAATATTAATATTTTCGGAAATAATCGCTCCTAAAGGAATAAAAGTGCGTCCCCCCTTCTAACTTTTGAACCATATGTTTAAAAAATATGAAAAAAATCACAAAAGTAGAACTTTATAAGGACTTTCTAGGAAAATTGTTTTGAACTTGATAGGTTCAGTAGTTTTTGAGAAAAATACGAAAAACTACGGAACCCTACACTGAGCGTGGCCCGACACGCTCTTGGCCGGTTTTTTTGTATGGGCTTTGTCTGTCCCGGTATTATCAAAACCAATTACTAAAACAATATTATTATGTTAGGATCCTTATCAAACACAGACGAAGGGTTAAGATTGTATATATAACATAATAATATTGTACGGAAAATCTGTTTTCCACTTTCTTTTCCAATAGCTATGGTACATCCAGTCATTTAACAATGGAGTCGAGAGCATCAGGCCGCAATAAAACTATGCAACAATAGGATTAAAACCGATTAGTGCTAACGGAAATTCGTGCAGGAGCATTGGGGGTACTATCAGAGATCACTTACCCATCAGGCTACGAAGTCAACGACTAATCGTCTACGAAATACTAATCGTCGTCGAAAGATACGCAACTGTGTAGCGCCAATACGTAAAAACACCAAGAGATATAGCTACAATACGCGCGCTTGGAAGCTTGGAAGCGCTGGTGGCCTAGCGGTAAGTGCGTGCGGCTTTCGATCCGGAGGTCGCAGGTTCGAACCCCCGCTCGTACCAATGAGTTTTTCGGAACTTACGTGCGAAATGTCATTTAATATTTGCCAGTCGCTTTTCGGTGAAGGAAAACATCGTGAGGAAACCGGACTAATTCTAAAAAGGCCTAGTTACCCTTCGGGTGGGAAGGTCAGATGGCAGTCGCTTTCGTAAAAATAGTACCTACGCCAAATCTTGGGATTAGTTGTCAAAGCGGACCCCAAGCTCCCATGAGCCGTGGAAAAATGACGGGATAACGCAAGGAGGATGAGATAGCTACAATACACTACGAGGCGTCAACGATTGTACTGTTTGTTGAAGCACATGGCCGCAATAAAACTATGCAGCAATAGGGTTAAAAGGGCTTAGATTAATTTTGATTTAAAATTGTGGTAGTTAATATTAATAAAGCTAGATGGAGCTTTGTCTACGCTAGTGCGCTGCGGAAGGCACTTCTGCGTTTCTATGTGTGCGTGTTTGCGGGGAGTGAGGAAGCGTGGCCCGTGAGCTGTCAGTCAAAAGTTGAGTAGAGCGTAAGTAATAGCCTCCAAAGTGAGGGCAGACTTTTCTACACATAACAAAGACGTTTTGCGTGCCCAAGCGTACGGAGTCTTTACGAAAATAGTCTATGGTCAACACACACGGATGGAACCAGCGGATAACTTCATAATTTAATTTACTTGACTGTAATTTAATCTATCGGTACTAAGAATTTATTTCTACGTGAGTAAATGCACCGTATTTTAAAAGCGTGGGGTTATTTTTCTGTTCCCTCATATTGCGAGTGCGAAGTGATATAGGGTCAGCAACGCGCATGTGATCTCAGGTGGTTGGCGGGTCGTATGCTTGTTTGCTACTATAGTAGATTATAAAAAAATCTAAAATGTTCACTTTCACCACACAATCCATGTTGTAAAAATCACAATTTCGACATGAATGAAATTGTCGTAATTTTTTTGCCAAACTTTATGTTTTTACGTGTGTCCCTAAACCGCAATGACAATAAAAATGGCTTATATTTTTGTTGTCCGAATGGTTAGATAGTGTCAGTATCGGGTGCAACGAGTGGCTAACTAGAAAAGTTAATTTGTTTCGAAACAGTTACGTAGTTATCCAGGTTAATTCTAAGTTTCATTTCGCTTGGAAAAGGAAAGTGTGCAATTATATTGGGTTGGTAAGAAAGTAATGAGCGAATCATAACCAATATTGTAATTTTTATTTAATTTATTATTTTAATCATTTATCAAAAATATAACGGCCTTCGTTATCTACTACTTGTCTCCATCGTTCTGGTAAAGAATGAATAGCATCGGCGAAGAAGTTCTTAGGTTTAGATTCAAAAAACTCAGCTATGTACTGTCGTAGATGGGCTTGATCATCGAACTTTTTTTCATTCAAGGCATTGCTTAGCGATCTGAACAATGCGTAATCCGTAGGTGCCAAGTCTGGATAGTACGGTGGATGAGGTATCACTTTCCAACCTAGCTCCAATAGCTTTAGACGAGTCACTTTTGCAATGTGTGGGCGAGCATTGTCGTGTAAGAAAAAAACTTTAGCATGCTGTGGACGATTCTGACAGATTTTTTGGTTTAAATTTTCAAGCTGATTACAGTATACTGATGCGGTAACAGTCATTCCACTTGGTAGGAGTTCCCAGTGAATAATACCATGAATATCCCACCAAACGGACAGCATAACTTTTTTCGGGTGAGGCTCTGTTTTTGGTGCCTCTATTCCTTTTTCGTTTGGAGCTAGCCACTGACGTTTGCGTGTGTGATTTATATATAAGACCCATTTTTCATCTCCAATGATAAGATGGTCCAACCAGTTGAATGTGCGGCGAAAAGACAGAAGTTGTATGCAGATATCGGCACGACGGTTTAGTTGATCTCTATCAAGTTCGTGCGGTATCCAAACACTGTATTTGTAGTTTTTTCCCAACTCGTGTAAATGTGTTTCTATGGTGACATGAGAGCAGTCTAACTCGGTAGCAACAGTACGACTCGTTAGCCTCGGATCTCCTTCAATTAAGGTTTTTAATTTGGCTACATCAATCTTCACCGGTCGACCAGACTTAGGTTGATCTGATAATGAAAAGTCGCCACTACGAAATCGCTGGAACCATCGTTTCGCCGTGGCCTCAGACACAACTTCAGGAGCAACACGCTGACATATATTACGCACTGCTTCGGCGGCTGAATGGCCAGACTGAAATTCATATAGTAAACAATGCCTTACATGCACTTTTAATTCGTTCATTTTATATTTACCACTGCAAAAAAAAACTAAAGTAATACATAAAATCAAGGAAAACTAGATTATAATAACAGCATAAAATAATAATATGATGAAAAACAACCACATCACATCCTGTCAAAATAAACGTGTTAACCAACACCAAAAAAGTAGATTAGCACCAACCTAAACGGGAATTGTCATACGTTTATATTTAACTAGCTTTAGCCCGCGGCTTCGCTCGTGTTAGAAAGTAGCCTATGTCACTCTCCATCCCTTCAACTATCTCCACCTAAAAAAATCACGTCAATTCGTCGCTCCGTTATGCCGTGAAAGACGGACAAACAAACAGGCACACACACTTTCCCATTTATAATATTAGTATGGATACTTGTTAATACGTAATATGGTAGGTATTAAATGTTCAACAATGATTGTTTGTTCTCCTAACTACATCCTTTGGACTTAATTTACTTATGGATTTTGGAATTAATAGAAACAACAATCATTATGTCCATGAATTTACGTGAATTTCGGTAAAAACTAATTCATAAAACGAATATAATATTGAAGACGTAGCATAACATTTCTCTTGCACAACATATGCCCAAGTATTATTTTTTTTGTGGAAATTTTCACTCAAAATAATGTTTAAGTAGTAGGTATTTCCAGAAACATAAAACGTAAACACGAAAACCACGCTGCATATTAAACTAAAAGGAAATAACTTAGCACTCCTTTCGAACTTTTATTTTAACGTCTAAATAATGATATCATTTGTTTGTACATTTAGCTTAAAATTTTACGTAAGTATATCCATACTAATATTATAAATGGGAAAGTGTGTGTGTCTGTTTGTTTGTTCGCCTTTCACGGCAAAACGGAGCGACGAATTGACGTGATTTTTTAAGTGAAGATAGTTGAAGGGATGGAGAGTGACATAGGTTACTTTTTGTCTCTTTCTAACGCGAGGGAAGCCGCGGGAAAAAGCTAGTAATTATATAAGTAAAAAATATGACGGATCAGGAGGGGCCAGGGGTACATCGGACATAATTAACACTCAACTGAACGCTTGGTGGCAACTTCCGGCGAGTCATGAACGGCTCATGGCTACTTGAGTTATTTGATCATCCGTAATTATAACCAGGATGCGACGAATAGTTATATAGATCAGATAAGTGGACAAAAGTGAACATTTCTAACCTAATCAAATTTCTCACCGAAAATTTCAAAGCTGTTTTTTTTGTGATTTGACTTGATAAGATAATAGAGTTAAACGACCACATTAAAAATCACGTCTTTATTTTGTTACTGTCATTAAAGTACCTACATTTATATAGAGACAGTTTACTAGTACCAAACTGTAGTACCAAAATAAACTTCAGACTTATCGGAATTAAAAACATATAATATATATTGAATGAATCATAAAATACCTAGTGTTGACACATTTATAGGCAAATTGTTCAACTGAGCCGTATAGATAATCCTCGATTCCTATCAAGTGACCAGTCGAAAATAAGGCTTAAAATGAATAAAGACCAAACTGAATTTCTGACCTTCTAGAAATAAATAATAGCATTTTATACAATCGTGATATAATACAAAGCTTTTCAGTCGAGTACCATGTTTAGGCCACGAAGCTTGCTGAATGGCCTAATAGTACGGTACGAGAGTGAAAAGCTTAATTATATCACTAATTGTATACAATACTTTTTCTACGAGTCATCATCTTCATCATCAATGTACGGAAATATCATCATTCAAGTTAAAATTAATGTTAGTAGGCGTCGTTCACCGTTGTATCAACATAATCATAATCATAATCCTTTATTGCAAACATGGTAATAATTATAGATGTTACAGTCAATAGCTTGTTTTACATGGGCCCTGTTAGGGCAAAGCAAGTTTGTATCGAATTACCTAGCAACTAATTGTTTGTAACAACCGTCTCTAATTGGCCGATAACGCGACAGATAAAAAAAATGTATTTCAGATGCAGGAAAATTTGCCAGGTATCGCAAATTAGTATAGAAATTGTATTAACACTTTCGAAACCGGGCTCTACGCGGCGCTACGACATTTTCGCTACATACGGGGAAACCCATGTAATCGGCTACGCTTCTACGAGCGGTGTACCCGACAGTCGGGTTCTTGGTAGCGAAAGTGTTAAGTTCTATTTTTGAAATTATTACAGTTAACTAAAGTCAACTATAATAAGCTTATTATAATTGAGTCGGAACTCGGAACTGCCATAGAGTATCCAACTCTGAAAAGTTAGCACTTATAGTTTAGTCTGTGGTGTCCTAATTGACAGATTACAGTCGACAAGTAGAAAAAATAGATTTATATTGGCTACTAATAAAATAGTGTCTATACATTAGTCAAATTGTTCAACTAAACCGTATGGATAATCCGTAAACCCTATCAAACTACGATTAAGGTATGTGTTATAAATAATGTCAGATTAAAAAGAACTTTCAATCCAAAAAAAAATAAACATTTATATCGACAGTGACTACTACGAGTAATAAAATAGTGTCTACATAATTATAAGTAGTTTGACTATCTTCTTCTTCTTCTTTGCATCCTGTTACCCTCTGCTGGGGTGTAGGGCTCGAATCATATTTCTCCATTTACTCCGGTCTTGGGCAGTTTGGGTGACCTCCTCCCACCCTGAGCTCCTGCTGAACCGAACGACGCCAGGTCGATTTAGGGCGGCATGGTTTGCGCTTTCCGGGTACATTCCAGGTGAGGGCCATTTTGGATAGGTGAGTGGTTTGGATAGGTGTTTGGTTTTCTGAGGATGTGTCCAATCCAATGCCATTTCCGCGTCTGTGTAGTTTGACTATAAAGGTTTATAGTCAGACTGTTCAGATAATCCTGGAACCCTATCAAGACTATCGCACCTTGTTAGGAGGGCCAGTTTTTTCAAAGTTGTCCACCCCACTTTTTTTTTGGATTTGGATTTTTTTATGTAGTTTCCACTCAGAATCGTGAGCTCTTTCAATTCTAATAGGAGAAAAAAAGTGTCCCAAGGTTTTTTTCCCATTCCGTTACCATTTTTTCATACATTTTTTATGGCGGTAACGGAATGGAAAATTCGAAAAAATGTATGGAAATCTTGGGACATTTTTTTTCTCCTATCAGGATCGAAAGAGCTCGCGATTCTGAGTATTAATCGCGTAAAAAATACCCATGTTACAAATAAAGTGGGGTGGACAACTTTGAAAAAAACGGCCCAAATAATTTCAGATTAAAAAGAACTTTACTCGGCCCCTCAGGGGATGTCCACTGCAAGTCCAAAGGCTAACCGAGTATGAACTTATGGGCGGTCCGGGTAGCCGGTCTCGACCCGTGCTCATTTGGTGGTTAACCTTGGGGATAGCAGAGGCCGTCTCCCAAGCTAGACCGCTAGCTAGAGAATGATCGGCGGCCGCGCGGCGCCTTTTATTACGGTTTCCCCGCCGCCTGCGCTGCCTGCGCCGCTCGGAGTACTTCGCGCGCGCTCGGGCCGGTCGATCCGCTGAGCGCGACGGGTGATGGTGTGCGAGCGAGAAAGTATTCGGATCCGCGCGCTCGTGCGTGATGTTATTTTGTCTCGCTACATTCTCCCCCTCCGGTACTCTTTGACGTCCCGTGAGAGTACCAGGAATAACAGGATCTGTATTGTCTCTCCCTCTGGTACGTATGCAGACGAGAGAGTATCAAAACGTGTGTAGATCGGTTTATACTCCAGTTCCATGGAGTTGACGAAACACTGTACTGCTCAATAAAAAAAATAAACATTTATATCGACAATTAGGACTATAAAGGTAGTCAGACTGTTCAGATAATCCTCAAACCCTATCAAGACTATCGCACCTTGTTAGGAGCGAGTGAACAGTCGAAAACAACGCCGGCTTACAATTAATCCAGACCAACTCTGACTTCTCCGAACTGTTCTGTACACGCCGCACTGCATTCATAGATTACATAGTACCTAGCAGATACTATGCATGCAATTAAAACTGCACGAGGCCATGCGCTTGGCGAGGAATAGATGCCTATGGAGGGACCTAGTCTTCAACAGAATGACATGATGTCACGATCCTCAGCATTGAGGGACCGACTGAAAAAGAAGCAGATATGACTTTGTCACTTCAACTTTAAGCCCGCTCCAGACTATGCGCGCGAATTACGGCGCGACGCCGCGAACGCTAGTGTGGAACTTTCTGCGTATCGAATCCACACTTGCGTTCGCGCCGTCGCGCCGTGATTCGCGCGCAAGGTCTGGAGCGGGCTTTAGATAAAAGTTTGAACTTATTTTTCATATTTAAAAATAGGTAATCGTTTTCTAAAAAGGTGAAATGCTTAGATTTATCTAAGAAGTTAAAATTTCTTGAGATATACTTTCATAAACTCATGTTTATTGTATTGCTGTTGAGCGCTACGTTTCTAATCTTTCAAACATCCTTCATGTCAGGCATGAGTGGATTTATTTTTCTTGTATTAAAGAGAGACACGTATGTTTAGTCGAATTAAAACCATATTTAAATCGTTTTCGACGTGGCTAAAAAAAAAGCATTGCAAACAGCAGTATTATTGAAGCAGTATTGGCAGTGGATATTAAAAAAAAACATTGTAAACGTTTTCTTTTTATCTATTTAGGTAAACAAACAGTACAAGATATGCTTCACAAGTTCGTTAGTTATAAAGACGTACGTTTCTCTCTGACGTTTTATATGTATGTATAGTAAAGGACACAACAAACCTATTACTATGTCCACATTATTGAATAAGTACCTATCAAAATCAATGCTATAAAAAATATCACAGTTTCGATTTCTTTCAACCCCTTATTTGCCAAGAGTGGCACTGCAGCTTTAGTAGTTTCATGTGTTCTGCCTACCCCTTTATGGGATACAGGCGTGATTGTATGTATGTATAAAAAATATAAAATTCATATATATATACTTACTACTATTTTATCCGGTTATTTTAGCAACTGGCGTATCTGTACCGTTATTTAATCCACGTCGTTGTAAAGCAATAGCGAAGTTATGGAGCACCCCTTGTACACCGTCCAACGTGCGACCGCAGCCAATTCGCGCCGACCCCACTACATTGAATTGCGGAACCATAACCCGCCTGAACTAATTGTTGGTGCAAAATACTTCAAGTACAGTTAGTTGTGTTTCAACGTCAGTAATGTTTTCGAAAGAGATTTTATATTTAATGTTACAAAGAGATTTTGATGACTGACATACTTTTATCAATCAAAAACATCACTCCTGACTCATCACTCATGACACATCATACCTATGAACCTACACCTAAATGTGGTCATAAACAACATGCTTCATCCTAGACTGTATCGGCACTTTCCATCAGGTGAGATTGTGGTCAAATGGTTTACCTGTTCCTCATAAAAAAAATGCCTGAAACGTGAAATATTTTGATAGTTGAATATAACAATGTTTTCGAATGACTAGGCAGTTTTAGAAGTCGAAAGGACTCTTTCTCCATGTAAAAAAGCGCCTCGTTTTTTGTCACAACATTACTATGCATTGGCGTTTTATTAAAATTTGCCATTTTTCCGACTTAAGTCACCGATTAATCATCGCTGACAAAATGTATTCATTCCTAATGAAGAAACGATAGGTAGTTATTTAAATGCCAGTTTTTAGCCAAAAAACGTCAGAATCTGATGTGGTAATATTATTGCGCGCAAAAACATCATCGCTATTATTCAAAACAACGCTAATTACAATCAAAATATCACTAGAAAATTCATAACTTGTTGGGCAAGGTGACGCCATAGCACGAAACTCAAAATTTATATTTAAAGCAATACAAAAGTTAAACCCTGCAGACAATAGCTGTACTCCGAGCGAGACACTTTAGAAAATTTTAGAAAATTCTTGGTAATTTTCTCACGAAAACTTGGTAATTTTCGCCCGTTTCGGACGTGGAGCATAAATCATTGAACTTGTTTTGTTTATAAGGCAAACTTTATCAACAGTGTTAACAAGGGAGCGCTATAGACGCCTACAAAGTCGTTTAAGGTGAGGGAATGAGTTTCGGAAGCGGAAATAAGATTTAAAGGTGACGCTTCTGTAAGGTGTTTTATAGTCAAATTTAATGAATATAACTTAATAAAGGAAAAATATATTGCTACAAGCATCTGTAAACTAATACGAAACTGGCGGAGAAAGTATCTTAAGATTTTTCATCGTATTTCAGAGTCTACTTCTAAAAATATGCACGGAGGGAAATCCGGTGGTTATATTCCTAATCTCTCACCGCCGATATATATGTAGGTATTTTTTTTCCATAATTTAATTTAATAATACAATTTTATAGTAGTAATAATGAAAAAGCTAGACTAATAAATAAAAGTCAATTACTTTTTTCAAGTTCAAATCTACAAGGTTCGTCGACATTTTCCAAAACTCCGGCACAAAAGGTCTAGAATTACAAAAATCCATTTAATTCATTGAAAAATAAGAATAGCGATTTATTCATGCCTGAAACCGTCCTAAAATAAGACAAAAAAACAAAAGCGGTGCCTTTGACGAATTATTTTTTAAGCAATATTAATTTTCTTGGCGAGGTCACTTACTTAAAGTAGGTGTTTAATACACCTCCATTTATTCAAGAAGCCTATTTCTGTAACAACAATAGAGATTAGGAATGAAAAGAATTTTCTATTGAAGATTCGTCTTCTTTCAAGAAACGTTTTATTTTATTTCATTACTTATTTCATGTAGTTTCGAATCCCAGAACCTTGTGAGATTTTTTTTTTATAGGTATATTAGTCACAAAAGAAAAAATGAAGCTATGCTACTTACCAAAATCTACAAAAATAAAGTTTAATGAAGTTTTTTTGTATTTAACATGGAGATAAAACGGAAACATACAACAATTAAACAGTATGTAAATCTAGTAAAATTTACATTTTTATACAATATAATTTGGGACAATGCATATATCAGTAGATATAAGATATGTAAAAATAAGTAACAATTACGACCTGTATAATACGTTATTACCAATAAATGATGTGTATGTCTATGTCTATTATTTATATTTCTGATATATACATTATCCCAAATTGTATTATATTAAAATGCATATCTTAATTTGCAGGAACAAAAAGAAAATAGACGAAACCAAAGCGCATAGTCAGTATCAATAGTAGTTGCGTATTTTTCAAATTAAATTACCTAAAAATTAAGTACTTACTAAGTATGTTCTACTTACAGCTCAACATTTCTTAGCTTGTATTGTATGTATTTCTTATTCAAAAGCATCTTTATTGTTTGTAGAAGGACCATTTTCTTTTTCAAAGTTGTCCACCCCACTTTTTCTGCAACGTTGGTATTTTTAACGCGATTCTTACTGAAAATCGCGAGGTCTTTCGATCCTGATAGGAGAAAAAAATGTCCCAAGATTTCCATACATTTTTCAAACCTTCCATTCCGTTACCGCCATACAAAATGAATGAAAAAAATATGACGGATTGGGAAAAAACCTTACGACACTTTTTTGAAAGAGCTCGCGATTCTGAGTGGAAACCACAAAAATTCCCAAATACAAAAAGAAAATGGGGTAGACAATTTTGAAAAAAAAAAAAAAAAAAATGGCCCAGAAACGTAATTTTAGACACTAACATATCCCATCCATATTGTATCTAGATCTAATATGTGTTTTTCGAATCGAGCCGAAAGTTGCACATACCACGTGTAATACGAAACTTCTTTTTAGGGTTCCGTCGTAGTCAACTAGGAACCCTTATAGTTTCGCCATGTCTGTCTGTCCGTCCGTCCGTCCGTCCGTCCGTCCGTCCGTCTGTCCGCGGATAATCTCAGTAACCGTTAGCACTAGAAAGCTGAAATTTGGTACCAATATGTATATCAATCACGCCAACAAAGTGCAAAAATAAAAATGGAAAAAATGTTTTATTAGGGTACCCCCCCTACATGTAAAGTGGGGGCTGATATTTTTTTTCATTCCAACCCCAACGTGTGATATATTGTTGGATAGGTATTTAAAAATGAATAAGGGTTTACTAAGATCGTTTTCTGATAATATTTATATTTTCGGAAATAATCGCTCCTAAAGGAAAAAAAAGTGCGTCCCCCCCTCTAACTTTTGAACCATAGGTTTAAAAAATATGAAAAAAATCACAAAAGTAGAACTTTATAAAGACTTTCTAGGAAAATTGTTTTGAACTTGATAGGTTCAGTAGTTTTTGAGAAAAACACGGAAAACTACGGAACCCTACACTGAGCGTGGCCCGACACGCTCTTGGCCGGTTTTTTTACGTGAAAGCGCACGTTGCCAGTTTCCACATCGCTTGGAGCTTTCTATCTCTGAAACAGTTTGGAAACAAGAAATTTAATAGCCACACTATTTATCAGCCAGTGCGATCACGGAACGAAACAACTAGCCGCCATTTGACCACTTCTGTTTTATGAATCTGGTATATTTCTCTTATAATTTTGATACGACTCTCAATCAGGTCACCTGCGGGTCACACTAGTTTTATAGCCTATCGTTTCGAGCCTCATTATTGCACCACGCGCCCGTGTGCTTGCTCGTCAGAAATGGTAGTGACTAGTGACCCTGCCTGCTGAGCCGCGATCCCAGGTTCGAATCCCGGTAAGGGCATTTATTTGTGTGATGAGCACAGATATTTGTTCCTGAGTCATGGATGTTTTCTATATATATATATAAGTATGTATTTTTCTATTTAAGTATGTATATCGTCGCTTAGCACCCATAGTACAAGCTTTGCTTAGTTTGGGGCTATGTTGATCTGTGTAAGGTGTCCCCAATATTTATATTTATATTTATTTATAAATGGCATGCGCATCAATAGGTGATAGGATGTCTTAAATTAATGAAATAGACAAATGTTATTGGACAGTTTTACAAAAAAAAACTATACTAGTTTTATAAGCTTAGGAATTAATTTTATTATAAGTGGAACATTCACTCTCTTGGGTACAAATTGAACTTACGACTACTAGATCGCTGGCCCAGTGTTTTTACATGTGAGTTAACGAGATGATGCCCAATACAGTGAATATTTCAACCCCTAGCGACCTCTACCGTAAGAATGTTACACTTGTGAAATATCATTAATATATTTGGCGTTCAATTCGTTTTTACGTAACGACTTCGTACACAGGGCCATACAAATTTTAACGTGTCGCTTGATTCTACCCCTTAAAATAAGGCTGTAAGCATGATTTTTCAACAAAGAAATAGTCAATACTATAGATTATCACATTTATATCCGAACTGCATTCATAACTTTTTTTTCGGATTTTGGCGCTTAGTTCGCTATTCCATAACACCGTTCAATTATAGTTACCTCAATTTTTTTCCCCCGAAATTAGAGGTGTATCGCTTAAATTATGTTTTATGTTGTGCTGCGTTTACTTCTGAACACATTTTAAGCTACGCTATATCCTAATCTTAATGAATATTTTTAAATATCCTAATCTGTCGCTGAAAATACACAAAATTCCACATTATAATCACAGTACCTATACAGTTTTATAAATTTAGGAATTCATTTAAGGCGAACATTAACTCTCTTGGGTATTGAACTTACGACTAATCTGGTCCAGTGTTTTTACATGTGACTTATCGAGATTATACCCAACACAGTGAATATTTCAACCCCTAGCGACATCTACCGTAAGAATGTTACACTTGTGAAATATCAATATTGTTAATAAAATAAGCTACACAATATTATCAAATTTTTGATCATATCCATTAAATTATCTTTAAATTCAAGAAATGAGTTTATCAAGATTGTATAGAACAAAAGCATTAGTCCTGGCTTTGCCGCCAAATTAATCTTAATTGTACCTTAATTGCTCCTTTATAGCACTTTGGTTGAAGCACTTCCGTGAACGGAAGATTTTTTTTCTAATCGTCGTTCAATTTATTTTAAAATCCAGAGATGAAAGAATAAAAGGACTGAAAAAGGAGATTTAAAAAAATTATATGAATGTATTCACTCTTATTAGAGATGATATCTGGGAAACCATGCTTTGCTCGGAAAATGTAATATAACCCAAAAATGCACGTTATTCCCAGATATCGATTTTTCGCCCCAGTAAACTTTAAATTCAAACATTGAACTCATTTGAGCCGTTTGGAAATCCCTGAAATATACATATTATACATATATACACGTACCTGCAAACACAAACATATATATTTATACCTGGATTCGTGCTTGTATCCCAAAAAGAGGTAAGCAGAGCACATTTTCAGCACCACTTTTAGCAATTTAGGAGTTAAAAGACAAAGATAACCATCTTTTTTCGCCTTTTACATCACCTCACAAAACCTTTGTATACCAGATTACCGGTACGAGTATAATGCCAAAATCTTTGAGCTTCGGTTCTATTTTATTTTATCACGTCTTTAGATAAAAAAAAACTTATAAATACAAAAAAAAAACTTTATTTCTGACCGGGATTTGAAACCCTGACACCCGCGATGTGCCTGCGAACACTTATATGACTGAGCTACGACCTGAAATTAACAACCATATTTTGCGTTTACTAACGCGAAAGAAATACGCATAAAAACTCGAAAATTCACTTTTTCCGGGATCTAAGGCTAAGTTAGATCGATTTTTCACCCCCGAAATCCCCAACATAATAAATTTTAGCGAAATCGTTAGAGTGGAGAGTAGATCGTAAATAAATAAATAAATATACAATAATTGCCCGTTTAAAAGTATAACATATAGTAAGAAGTAAATAAAAACACGTATTATGAACGTGAAGTTAAAAATTATCAAAGTCTGTATTATTTTAATATCACTAACAATACAGACACGCAAAATTCGAGCACCAATTAGGGCCAAGGTTCGCCTAGTGGGACAAATAAGTGGGGACCGGGCAAAAAGTGACAAGGAAAGAATGGAGGCTCTAGGTAAAAACGTCTATTAGACCTCGTGACAAACGATCCGAGCGATGCTGTTTCATGGTGATTATAGACCTTGCCCGTCGGCGGATTAGGGAGACTACGGATCGTTATAAAGCGAGGGAAAACAATGTAGGCTGAAGGCAAGTGTAAACCTTATTCATATAATTAGAGAGCGGATTTTAGGTAGCGTTTTAAATATTATTATGGATATGTGCATTTTTTTTTAATACATGTCATGTGGTTTGTAATAAAGTTTTACAATCTAATATTATTACATAGCACACCGCAAATTTCGCTGAATAGGTAATTAGATGAAATTAATGTTATTTTTGTAACTACATTTAAAGAAAACTATTTTAGATTTGTATACAGAAAGCGAATAATTTTCATTTTTCTGTTCTTTGAGTCGTAATAGAAGTTTTTACTGTGCAATACGCAGAAATATTAATAAAGAAGAACTTAAACTATAAAGTATTTAAAGAATTAACATTTTTTTTTACTTATGAAATAAAACTTTGGAAACTGATTAAATCGCGTATAATGAATTGACAATTCATCCCATCCGTTTCCATAGTTTTATTTCATAAACTATCGCGGTAACCGAAGACAATATCATTTTTTTACTTATTTATCATCATAATTTTTGCCCAATATTCACAAAAGCATCTAAAAAGGTTTTACTTTTATGTTCTGATACATTTTTTTCGTGTGTAGAAAAAAAAAAATATCCGCTCTCTTCTTCACATAATACAATAAATTTAGATTGTATGTTTAATACGAACATTACCAAGGATTGTATTGCCTTGAGCGATAATTGAACAAGGAGGCTTGTTTGCATGTGTACTTGATGCATTTGTAGCCCATACAATGTCACAGTGATTTCACAGCAATACAATACTGATCTGTCAGCGGTACAAGTGATGTTTTATCAACCTAAATGCAAAAAACCGGTCAAGAGCCTGTCTGGCTACGCTCAGTATACCGAAAGTCTTTATAAAGCTTTATTTTTTTAATTTTTTTCATAATTTTTAAACTAATGGTTCAAAAGTTAGAGGAGGGGACGCATTTTTTTAAACTTTAGAGCGATTATTTCCGAAAATATTAACTTGAAAAATGATTAAGGTAAACCCCTATTTATTTTTCATATCACACTTTAGGTATAAAAAAAACACTCCCCACTTTACATGTAGGGGGCCCTAATAAAACAGTTTTCTTCACTTTTTATTTTTGCAATTTGTTGGCGTGATCAATATATATATTGGCACATCCGCGGATGGACGGACGGACGGACAGACATGGAAAAAACTATAAGGGTTCCTAGTTGACTACGGAACCCTAAAAATGACTTTTCAACCAATACTTTACGGCATTTTTGATACTAACTGATCGGTATCGTAATGCCAAATCCCAAATAAGGCGGCGAAAGTTTATTTTTAAATGAAAAGTGTACAATGTCTTTAGGTCTTACTTATAATTAAAATAAAACAAAAATAACAATATCCTCATTAAAAAGATTGATGACTATGACTATGACACATTAAATTTGAAAGTTTATTAAGATGTTTTTTCTGGCGCATCAAATGTTCATTTTTAATTCGTAAGTTACGTTTTATTTGCGAGTAGTATACGACGCCCACAAAATGTTTACCGCAGTGTAATGAACCATGCACTGCAGCGCTCAGATATAAAGTCTCAAAGAGTGCCTGTCATTGTATGTAATAACCTAACCACAAAACGTTTGACGTGTCTGTCTGTTTGTCTTTTGCGTCGGGGGTTAAAAAGAGCACATAAACGTAAATCAAAATTCGTGATGTTAATTGTTATAAAATAAATACTATAAAATATTGATAAAATACATGTCATTACGAAAGAAAAATACTACGTTAGTTCATATCAGATTCATTTGCACTGAGCAACTTTTAATTACAATATCGATAGATTCATTTAGCGAAAACTTAGTTCATAAAACCCTTCCCCCTGTTATAGTATTATTTGCATAGCGCTACAGTTTGAGATAAGATAATACCCTTCAAAACCCCCTTATTGCCCATTATGAAAAAAAACAGTGTACCCAACGATTACAGCCCCTAAAACCATAAACACCCGGTGACATAAGTGAGCCAACTCGAACATGATAGAACGTCCCCTGTCTGCTAAACGGCCCCCATCTCAATTTATTTTTATTTCTGAGATTATTGCAGATTCAGGTTCAAAATCATACGAATAACCTAGGAAAGAAATCATTAGGAAAAAATAAAAATGGTCTCCTATAAAGCCCTTTTGGAATATGCATACCTATGGCCACATCTTTACAAAATCGTCAAATTCTTTCTTGCAATACAGCCACAAATCGAAATATCTCTTTATAAACCATAATAACTTTGTTTTTTTTTTTATATACCACGTCGGTGGCCAACAAGTAGGTATACGGTCCGCCTGATGGAAAGCGGTCACCGTAACCTGTGGACAACTGTAACTCAAGCGGTGTCACACGCGCGTTGCCGACCCATTAGAAACTTGTACCCACCTTTTAGTTATGTAGTTATTTCTAAGGAGGAATTTTTGCCGCATTGCAAATATGTGTCAAAATTTTGACATGCGATTTCTCGAAGAAATGTTTTTCGAGATGCGGCAGTTTAGCAGGCACGGAACGAGAAGGCCTAATCTTCGTTGGCACTGCTCCGAACTGTCGTTAGTAAAACTGCCTGAAAACTTATCTCCCTTGGGCAAGATAAAATATCCGCAAAAAACAAACATCTTAACCGTTGGGGTGGGGGAATTTCGAACCTATTGCAGTTTATATATCGATTTTAAAGTAGATTGAGTCGATACGGGGAATGATATATTATATTGAATAAACTGGGCGTTCTATGTTCTTGGTTTTCAGTAGGTAATGTTTATTACGATTTGAACTATAGTGATATTTTTTTTTGTTTCCAATGACTTGCGGTTAGTTTCATTAGACTTTTATTGACTGGGATAAATACCGTGATTACATTTTTGATTATAATATCGGGAGCTCGACAAAAATCACAAAAGGAAAATCAATCACTGTCTATATCCCGCTCAATATAAGTCAATGATATTAAAATTGTATGAGAAATCAGCCTAAGTACAGTATGTACATTATCTATATTAGCTTTAATCGTCACATTGGCCTGATAATGTACGAACGAGTTTGAATTATTTTAAAAAACTGTGTAGATTAGATTACAATATGTTTTATTGAATTCCGTTAACTTTAAGGGAAGGTTCTTTAGATCAAACACAATAAATTTCTCTAAAAAACCAGCGTCTTAACTCTTACGGTTATTGAGTTATTAAGACGATACGGTAGGGGTCAATTCTCCATACAAACGCTCGCGACTATTTCCTCCCTGGTTTTAGAAGATAGAGCAATGATTTTTTCAACACAGATTGTTATTATTTTTATCTGTGTCGGACCGTTTTGATTTTTTTGATATTCTGCTTTTGAAAGACTCTAGAGCCAATCAAAAACTTCCAAAAACGGCCTTTTTCATTGTGGCGCAAAAAAGGTGTGATACTCAAGATTGGTAACAATTAACCAAAAAAGCTAAACGGTCCGACATAAATTATTTCATTGTTATTTAGATTCTCAAATTTTGTTCCGATTGATTAAGTTTTGAAGGAGGAAAGAGTCGAGAGCGGAACCTCGATTTTAAAGATTTTTTTGAAATATCTTTTGACTGAGTTGTTCTTAATACACAATTTTTTTTCGATAAATCTAGTTAATAACACTTGTATATTTAACTAAAATTCCCAAGTTGAAAGGGGGGATCCTTTCCATTTTAGCATTTTCGCTACCGTATCCTCTTAAAAAAATTAAATTAATTACTGAACACGTGTGTGACAGCCTTTACCACTTCCTAGTGTTATTTGTTTTGACATGTGCCGTCAATCACTTGAACTAACTTGAATATTATTCTTAAGGGTCTCTCACGTTAATTAATTCGTTTATTATGTATGAAAACGATTAAAAAAATTTTTTGGCGAATTATTTTCTAACGAACCTAACAACGTGTCGAATTCAACGGAAAACAATAAAAAAAACAAAATTTCACACGAGGTCTATCTAAAAACTAAAGCTTTTCTTCACCATTTAACAACCGATATTATACCCCATTTACCGCTCCAAATGACCACTCCTTCCCGATCACAATCGTTATAAACGGCGTCCCAAAGTTACGTGGTCCCAAATCATAAAACAATCTATGATCGTTCTCATAATTTTCCACCATAATCTTTGAAATTAAGTGCTTCGTTCTTATCGCTAAAGTCGTGAATCAATTAGGTGTGTGGTCTAGATCGCCTTAACAAAGACTAACTGACGCGAGTTAGAAGACAAAGAGAAATGGCCCTAGAGGAGCAGTCTCGTTACTCCACGTATTTATGGGCTGAAGAAAAGTCTTTCTGAGAGAAAATTGTGGGCTTTGAGGTAATTCAAAACAATACTTTTGTTTGGTAAGGTATTATTTAAAAAAGAGAACCAAATATTTAGTTCTATATTGGATGTGCTGTTGTTCTTAACATAAAGTTATATTGTTATATATAATGTGAGTCAATTTAACCTAAGATAACAAAAGGTAAAAAAAAACAAATCAGGCTTAATTCGACATCGAATAAGGCTATTAAAATCGTAGTTTGCAGTGAAGATACTAAACAGTATAGGTATGTCACAAATATTATAATTTATTATAATTATACCTATTTCATGGTTACTGATTCGAGTAGAATCCAAAAACATAAGCGCTTATAATTTCAGTAATTACCTCATAATAGACAAGACTCATATCGAATTTGGCCCAATAAATGATTGTCTTCTGTAGCATTTGACATAAAATAACAATATTTAAAGATTTTGGGTATTAAAAGTGTATGATGACTAGGTATTTTCGATTAAAAATGTGTGTAATTTTTTATTTATTTTGGCCACCGAAAACACTGTCAGCGATGTAGTGACGTCATCGAATTCGAACCTTAATGCATGTCAAAACAATCACTGATATATTAAATTTTATGCCTTCATACTCAAAAAGTCAGAAAATGTCGTTTTCGAATAGAATGACCTGATACACAGATCATCTATAATTTAACATGACTGTGTTGTTTTCGCCTGATTACGTAAAAGTATACTTTAAAAATATTTTTTGCTGTTTTTAAGTCATAATAAAATATGATGATGTTTTATTTCGGTTAATTGGACAGGTACTTAATCATATAAGACAGACTTTAAAAAAAGCTCAAGTAGCCTATTCCTTTATCTTTTCAAAATACAGTTTCTTAACATTATTTATTGCTGAAAAATCAGACATAAATTAACCTACAAGTTCCACGTAAAATAACTTTCCCACAACATATTCCTTGTAACATAAGACACAAAAACGTTTTCAAAGCCAAACTTAATACGCGACGCGATGTGTGCCAAGCACTCAGAGTCGCTTCCGCCTTTGTTGCGGCATCTTAACAAAAGCTATTCGACTAGAAAATATTTGAATAGTGCTCTGTTACGGGAGTATAATTTTCTATGATATAAATAAGTAAATAAACTACGTGTATGTTACTAAAAGCAATATGCTCTCTTCCATGGGAGATTTTGTCTTGTGACAGAATAGGGTAATAACGAAAGTGCGTTGAAAAGTTCAAAAAATTAACCGAAAAAAAAATGAAATGAAATGGTATTCCCGATGAACTACAGTATGGGGTTCAAGTATTAGCAAAGAGGATCAAGTATTATAGAGAGTTACTGTCAAAGTAAAGTATGTAATCACAGTGCATAATTGCCATCTCTCGACACAAACTTAAAACTTTTAAACCTTAGTTTTGTTCATTTGGCATTTGATTTTGGATTCTTAGCTTGATATGTGTTAAAATGTCAAATATTAATACTAGCGCCATCTAGCCGAGCGTCTTCCAAAAGTGTAACGCCATCTAGGAAACCGTACCTTTTTCTATAATATATGGTTCTGAGCTACGTTTTTTTTATAAGACTGTAGCTGTCTATACGGAGTTACACGTCTTTGATTAAAGGTACCGTGGGAAACAATAAAATTGGTATGTTGCAGAAGTAGTCAAAAGGAATAATGAAATTTTATTGTCCTTAGATAAAAGAAACTGGTGTCCTCCAATTAAAAAAAAAACTAATCTTTCTGTCAACAAGGTAATTACAACTCTTAAGTGTGATTTAAAGCAAAACACACAAAACTAAACATCTAAATCATTTTCAAACAACGTTTCTGATCGAAGAAAATTACACTTTTGCGACTTGATAATGGCACAAATTTTAATATGTACGCTATATTTTTTTTTTTAAAACAGCAGTATATATTCTGCTGTAAGCAACAAGTTCATTGACCCAAGTTGTGTACAAGCGAGAGGTAATCTTGTTTTCTAGAAGCCTCTCAAGTCTTGCTTATTCGCCGACCGACTAAGACGTTTAGACGATAAGCCGGCCGGTCTACTTTTGCTGAGCTCTGTTAACTTGTACTTTGAAAAGTGCTGATTCTGATGAAAACAGGTTTGAAGGGACTAATCTGAGCATAGGTTGCAGAAATAGTATTGAGTTATTTAAAAAGAAATATGGCTTAACTTTGAAAGAAATGTGGGTGAAACATTTTTCTTCACATCCATCTAAGGATAATTGAAATCTCAGAAGTTTAAACAGTCTACACAATTCTCCAGTTTTTTCACACACTTTAAAAAGACTGTTCCTTTTATATTACAGTAACTTTTAGCCGTCGCTTTGCGTTAGAAAAAGACAAAAAAGTAGCCTATGGCACTCTCCATCCTTTCAAATATCTCCACTTAAAAAATCACGTTAATTCGTCGCTCCGGTTTGCCATGAAAGACGGACAAACAAACAGACACACTTTCCCAATTATAATATTAGTATGGAAGTATGGATTAAACAACCAAAAAGATGTAATATTTGTATACCAGTATTGTTCAGGTCAATCGAACGTAGGTACTAGACTATACTTATATAATTATATGTACATTTTTTCACCTTATTGCATAGAGATTAAGGTGAAGAAATTTACACATATTTGTGAACTGATTGATTCTTTACCAATTTGCGGTTCAAGTTACACACACTCATGCTAAGAGCTGTTAATTATAAAGTGAACCCATTTAAAAAATAATAAAAATTTTTGACATTTGAAAAATAATAAAATCATGTTACTTGTTATATTATAACTATCAAGCATTTCACTCGTATATATCGGCACATTTATAGAACGCGGGCTGGATCACACAAATAAATTCCCGAGGACAAGCCGCGCGCGGCCTGGTCGCAGATGTAGGCCCATTGGGCCTACACCGCCGCCAGTTCGCCGTCCGCTGTCATCGAGTGTACACGCGCGCTGTTCACCGACGAAAAACGAGTTTTATCAAAAATGCCGAAGTGTGCAATAATAACTTGCAAACATCGCAGTGACCTGAATAATTTCCAAGCCGATAGGATAACATTTCAATAGGTAAATACTATTTATTTCCTTTTATTTCACATAAAACACGAATTCAACGTAATACTCCGAGTTGTACCATGTAACCTTACGTTTGCTTGTGCTTTAAAACGTTCATTATACATTGCGGCTACACAAGGAACATATTGTAAACAGTGTAGTGTTTTGCGCCGCAATGAACGGTGTACAAAACGATTCACTCAGTGAGACATTTTTCTCGGAAACGAGGCGAGGCGTTCCCGCTATTTATCGTTGTGTGCGTGCGCGATCGCGCTCGCTTATCGTTCGCGTGTACACATACATTGAAATGATGCGCGTGTATTGCGCAATAGGAGCGTCCAGCTACAAGTGTGTGTGGATTAGGTGAGTGCGTGCATTATCTTTACAATTACTGGTGCTTTGTGTGGGTTGCGCAGACCTTGCGACAGGCGTATTCTATACAAATCGCCCGGCATGACCTATCTCCCGAAATCTGTGAAATTCCCTTACCCGGTTTCAAACTAGCACCATCGGTTTAACAGGCAGGTCGTAAAAAAGCTTTTTTCTTTACTAACATCACTTTGCTTTTCATATTTAAAAATGTAACACGCTCATAGTCTGCATATAATAAATATAAAGGAGCACTCGACACCTGCGTTAGACGACCTAGGATTATATCGAGAGCCCTTCCAAGGGAGCGACGTTGACAGCTCGCCTGCACAATACCTGCTTACACACCTGATCTTATTAACTTATACTTGTAGTTTTAGGTGCATAATGTAAACGGTAACTTTGTTCTTTTTTACTTTGTGCCTATTATTATTATAAACATGAAAGATTGCATTAAAATAAGCATCCTTTATAGAGTGAAGTTGCTTGAAAAACCTACTCATTTAGGAGTCAGAGCAGTATGGAGTTACGAATTTTCCCATAGTATTTATTATTATTATTGAAGTATTACTATACTTGTTGTCTTATTTTTGGAGCATACGCATTTAGGAAGGGGTAAACAGTCAGCTAGTCACCCACTGGACGTTGGACCCTCGAGGCAGTTGTCTGGCGTGAACTAGTATAGAATAGAATAGAATATTTTTTATTCGAAAGCACACAGATAATAAACAATTTTACACTGACATAAAATAGTAATAAAGTGCCACGAAATGGCCTCACCTCAGCATATTGCTGGCGACTTCCAGCGCTGGTCTTCCGGTGAGACCATTAAGTTAGAGAAGAAAAAAATCACGGAAGGTAACATACAAAAGAAGAATCATAAGGAACAAAAAAGCATAAAATTGAAATAAAAACATGACAAGAATAAAAACATGGCTAGACGGACTTTACGTTTTGATGGCGACCGAACCTGAATCGGTCCGGTCGGTGACATTAAGCGCTCGTGCACCAGCGCCAACGGATGTTACATGAACTAAATGACACAACACAACAGATTTAACAACGTGAGTATTAAGATGGATTACATAACGGTACCAAAAGTAAACTAATTGAACAACTAACTTAATAAGGATTACATGTCAGGCATGTTGTCGATTCAATTCCCAGGCCGATGGAACATAAACATTGAGCTGAGTTATAGAGAGTATTAACTACAGGCAACTCGTTATAAGTACACAGGTTTCTAGTCTGATTTTGTCCTGTTATTGTCGTAGTTCCAAAATAATATAAACTATGTTTAGTCAACACGCAGGTTAGAAGACATGACAAGTTCTTAAAATAATTTTCCCCTCACTAGCTCGGAAACACGTGTTTTGACCTTTAATACCAGCGGGTAAAAACGCATTTTATCCACTAGTGGATAAAGTAATTTGACCTTGAATATAGTCAAATGTTCTGCTTTAAAATTGATAAATCTGGGTGAATCTAGTAATTAAGAGGGCTTTCGTGTTAAAAATAGTGAAATCGCAGCCGAGCGCTCGATCATACCGTGTGTGGTATCAAATTAAAGGGCTTTGCAAGTAGTTTATAAATATATATCACATTATAGGACTTTTTCTACTTGGTCTAACAAAATATGAGAAAATGTCCAAAAGTGGTAATAATTGTACCGGTGAAGGCTCGTTTTCAAAAAATTGGCAAAAATCAATAATAGCAATTTATAATCACTAAGGCATAACAGCAATTTAAGTAAACGTTGCAGATTAATTTAGTATAAAACTTACTTCGATGTGATGTAGATTTTCAAAGAAATTGTCACTTAATTTTAGGTAATTTCTGAAAAAAATTGAATTCGCCTTAGGCTAGTTTACTCTTTTTCAAAAACTTAAAATAAAAATCTAGTCTGAAATGATTGTGGTACAGGATATACAAATTATACATTTACCCGTTTTAATATTCAAAACTGTCCAAATTTTACAAATAAGATCGACTGATTCAGCTCTATACGTGCGTTTTTCTAAACGTCCATTAGAGAAAAATTCATAATTAATTTAGTGAGTTAGTTTTCAAAAATCCAGTCTTATAAAAATCAAGATAATAAGATGCTCTAACTGGAACTTGAATTAAATAAATCTATTGGATAACGGAAAGTGTAGTATTTCACCGACTAAAACTATCAATTTTACATTCTTTTGACGTTTTTTTTTAAAGCAGCCTTAAGATGATTTACCACCTATAGAACTACTGGAAGCCGTGATAAACGCGTTTTTTGCGTTGTACTTTCCTCGCTATAGTGAGGGGAAAAGTTTTGTGTTACACACGGGTGCAAATGTATTTTACTTCTCGTGTGTTGAAAAACTCGCCAAGCTCAGGATTCTATTCTCGAACCACTCGCTTCGCTCGTGGTTCAACTATAGAATCCTTTCGCTTGCTCGTTTTTCAATTCCACACTCGGCGTTAAAATACAACTTTGCACCCTTGTATAACAATAGTTATTTGTTTTACAAGGGGGCAAAGTTGTTGTTTAACCGCACGTGCCAATATTGATTCCCGAGCAAGGGAAAGATTCCAATATTGAACCGCGAGCGTAGCGAGAGGTTCAAAAAGTGGAATCTAGAGCGTTGCGAGGGTTTCAAGGCACGAAGGTTAAACAAACTTTGCCACCGAGTGAAACACAAAATTTTTCACCACACCAACACGAACAAAATACTGACTATAAAACATCAAACTAAATCAAATCCATCAATCTTTTCAATATTTATGATTCAAAATCATCATTTGTAGGTAATTTCTACCAGCCAGCTTAAGACATCAAGTTAAAATTTGTATGAAATTACTTTGCACTCTTGTGAATAAAATGCAATTTTGCTATCTGTTTTCGAATAGCAAAGTAAGCCTTTACTAGTTGGTGTGGTGAAAATAACTATTAAATGACAGAGATGTAGTGCAGTAGTGTAGTGCAGTCTGTTAGCCCGATTTATGTAGTATGAAGGTATCTATCGATGAGGCAGAAATCACGAAATGAAGCATGCTAATAGCCTTTACGTTTCTAAAAAGAAATAGAAGTAAAAACACGCCGAGGAGTTAAATATGTCCTCCCCCTCTCACTTATATCATAAATTAAATATGCGCTGGAATCAATAGGGTTTCGTTCCGACGGTCGTATTTTTGTGTACGGGTGACATAGTTTCTCTATATGTAGTTTGTACTTAAGAGCGCTTTCAAAAAATCTGCTTGCTCGCATTTCGACGCCGGCGGCGCTGGCGTGCGCCTGTGTGCAGACGCACACTATAACCAGAAGCATAACGATTGTAGCCTGCGGTACAGACATAGCGTGCGATCCTCTTCGAACCAACCTTACGTGCGGCTAGAGCGAAAGGGATAGCATTCATGGTCGGTACCGCCACGCCGTCAGTGGCGTTGCGGACTAACCATTATTGATACTTGCGTAAAAACACCACCATATATATTACATATTTGCATACATGATTTCGTGCATAAATACTTGACCTTTTAGTTTAATTATTAAACTTATCACAGTTTTTTTTATTAAAACGTGTGTAGCCTTGGAAGAAATAAATTAAAAAACTTTTATAATATAATAAATTGTGTATATAATATTGTCTTCTGTCACCGCGATAGTTACTCATGAAATAAATTTATGGAATCAGATTATATCGCGTATAATAAATATAATCCGTTTTCTTAGTTTTATTTTATTTTGTATATGATATGTTTTCTAGGTTCTTTTCGGTGAAGGAAAACATCGTGAGGAAACCGGACTTATTCCAATAAGGTCTAGTTTACCCTTTGGGTTGAAAGGTCAGATGGCAGTCGCTTTCGTAAAAACTAGTGCCTACGCCAAATCTTGGGATTAGTTGTCAAAGTGGACCGCAGGCTCCCATGAGCCGTGGCAAATGCCGGGATAACGCAAGGAAGATGATGATGTTTTCTAGGTACATATACAGAGTGGGGCCTGTAACAAAGGCGAAGAATTGAACTCTAGGCTATTCTCCTTAAGCCGTTTTCACACTGTCCGATCCGATATCGGATGTCGGAAGCATTTCAATAGAAAAAATCCAAGATGGCGCCTGTAATGTATGGGATATCGGTCCGACATCCGATATCGGATCGGATAATGTGAAAACGCACTTATACTGATCAACATTTGTTCGGCGACTTTTAAAAATAACTTGTATTTTGATTTTTATCACCCTTGAAAGTTTTTTCTAAGAGGTAATGTATTGCGAATTCTGTTAAGTCTAAAGTGTGACAGACAACGTCAATGACAACAATAATGGCGTACATTGAAGCTAATATTTATTTTGTATGAAAAATTAAAAATTTAAAGACTTCATAATTTTTAAAAGTCACTGAATAAATGTTGATCAGTATAAGGAGAATAGCCTACAGTTCAATTCTTCGCCTTTGTTACAGGCCCCACTCTGTATATAATGGAACTAAGATCGGTTTTCTTTAATTTTAAGTAGTTTGTTTTTATATTTCAAATGTAAGAGTTTTGAATGATTCACGGTTATTTTCATTAGACTTATATTCACGGTCTATATCCCGGTCAATATAAGTTTAATATTTAAAATGTGTTTTTAGGGTTTCGTAGTCAACTAGGAACCCTTATAGTTTCGCCATGTCTGTCTGTCTGTCCCTCCGTCCGTCCGTCCGTCCGCGGATAATCTCAGTGACCGTTAGAACTAGAGAGCTGAAATTTGGTACCAATATCAGGGTGTCCACTTTCTGGAAAGTCAGGGAAAGTCAGGGAAAAGTCAGGGAAGCTCATAGTGGTCATGGAAAGTCAGGGAAAGTCAGGGAAATGATTTGGAGGTCAGGGAAAAATTGGGCACCAAGAAAAAAAAAACAAAAAGTATTGAAAAAATTATATGATTTCTTGGGTTGGCCACATCCATGACAGCAAAGATGGATCTTAAGGCAACTTAGAATTGTCTCATTAGACTTTTCATGCCAAGTATAGTGCCTGGCCTCCATCCCAGTGATTACTAAGGAGGGATATCTTCATGCTCTAGCTGACCTTAATTTATTTACATATATTTGTACAACATTTATAATGGGCGACGTGAAAACGACAAAGTTACGTCGCTGTCCAAATTCTAAGTATCTATCCGACGTTCCAAAGTGGAGTTCCTCATAAAGCCAATGGCGCAGAACACATAGACACATAGAGGCGCAATTTTGTATGAGTCAAAGGAGCATAGGAGGATAATAAGCCTGACGATAAGAATTACTTTGAAACCTAAAGGCATGTCGTGGCAAAACACCTAAATGGGCATCCCAACTCTGACAACAGACAAAAAATTTCGCGCTCGCTGCGCTCGCGATATTTTTTTCTACCATACCATATCATATCCATGGGTGCCAAAATTCAAACTCGCTCTACCCTGATAGAGTGCACGGGCTGGCACTGGTATAGCCAAAAGTAAATGGCTATAACTACCAACTACAGATTTCGTTAATGTTAGTTTTATAAAACCAGAAATTAAAGTTTAATAATTAACATAAAGATAAAAAAAAACCGTAGGTATAAAAGCATGAACTGCCTTAAAAAGTTTAATATTTCGTACTTTACGACTTACGTACGTTAGAAAACAAACATATTCCAGAAAAAAATTAGCTGTGACAGACGGACAGACAGACGCACGAGTGATCCTATAACGGTTCCGTTTTTAAAAAAAAACTGCTTTTTTCAGGTTTTTTTTCCAAGACAGAAAAAAAACCGTTTTTTCATAACCCTGAGCAAAAGTGGTAAAAATGTCGTCATAGAATAAAAATTTGGTCAGGGAAATTTTTTTAAATGGTCATGGAAAGTCAGGGAAAAGTCAGGGAATTTTTTTTGGGTTTAGTAGTGGACACCCTGAATATGTATATCAGTCACGCCGACAAAGTGCAAAAATAAAAAGCGGAAAAAATGTTTTATTAGGGTACCCCTCTACACGTAAAGTAGGGAGTGATTTTTTTTTTCATTTCAACCCTAACGTATGATTTATTATTGGATAGGTATTTAAAAATGAATTACTGAAATCGTTTTTTGATAATATTAATATTTTCGCGAATAATCGCTCCTAAAGAAAAAAAAAGTGTCCCCCCCTAACTTTTTAACCATATATTAAAAAAATATTTCAAAATCACAAAAGTAGAACTTTATAAACTTTCTAGGAAAACTGTTTTGAACTTGATAGGTTCTGTAGTTTTTGAAAAATATGGAAAACTACGGAAGAGCCGAGCGGCTATTTACCAACGCGGCTTTAAAAACCGGCCGAGAGCGTGTCGGGCCACGCTCAGTGTAGGCACTGAGCGTGACCCGACACGCTCTCGGCCGGTTTTTAAATATTATGTTGTTTTAATTGCATGGAGCACAGGAAGGTCCACATCTATGTATTGGTTTTTTGTAAGGAAATACAACTCTACGCTACGCCTACCTGCTTTAGTTTACTGTTGACACACTGAGACAGTGGATGCGCCAGAGTATAAAAGAGTGATTACCATCTCTTGTCAAAGATCTTGTTGAGACGAATCAAACGAACCCAAACACGAAGTGGTTTCAAGACCTGGTCGTGGAATACTCTTGACTACCTTCCAGCTTCATCATCAGATCCTGGGTACCATCTCTTGTCAAAGATCTTGTTGAGACGAATCAAACGAGCCCAAACACAGAAGAGTTTCAAGACCTGGTTGTTGAATACTCTTGACTACCTTCCGGCTTCACCATCAGATCCTGGGTACCATCTCTTGTCAAAGATCTTGTTGAGACGAACCAAACGAGCACAAACACGGAGTGGTTTCAAGACCTGGTTGATGAATTCTCTTGACTACCTTCCAGCTTCATCATCAGATCCTGGGTACCATCTCTTGTCAAAGATCTTGTTGAGACGAACCAAACGAGCCCAAACACGAAATGGTTTCAAGACCTGGTTGATGAGAACTCATGACTACCTTCCGGCTTCATCATCAGATCCTGGGTACCATCACCTCTTGTCAAAGATCTTGTTGAGGCAAATCAAACGAGCCCAAACACGAAATGGTTTCAAGACCTGGTTGATGAGAACTCATGACTACCTTCCGGCTTCATCATCAGATCCTGGGTACCATCACCTCTTGTCAAAGATCTTGTTGAGGCGAATCAAACGAGCCCAAACACGAAATGGTTTCAAGACCTGGTTGATGAGAACTCATGACTACCATCTGACTTCATCATCAGATCCTGAGTACCATCTATTGTCAAAGATTTTGTTGAGACGAGTCAGTAACCTCAAATGATATTCAATAATAAATAATACTTACTAAAAATATTAGTCAAGTTAATTAGTTAGTTACCAAAGTCGTCAACCCAAGGATCAAAGTTTTCGGTCGCAGTATACATGCAACAGTACAGCCAAACACGCACACAAGTGCGGTTTTGGACACGGCGGGTGCCGCACACAATGACAAAATAACTTCGCGATCGTCGAGCCGCGTGCGGAGCGGACTAACATACGTCCTGCCTCTACAAGCTCTGCCGCGGTACTGACATCGCAAGCGCGCGTAACCGGTAATAAGGAGGCATTTTTAAAAAATCGTGAAAAATATTAAATTGCAATTAATAGAAAACTTTTGCATAAAATCTGTTTGAGTAAGCGTTGCAGATTATTTTTATATTAAAACTACTTCAAAAACACGTAAGTTTTCGAAGAAATTGACACTTATTCTGAGGTGATTTCTGAAACAAATTGGATTCATCATATCCTCATTTACTCTATTCTAAAGCCTTATAACAAAGAAGTAGTCTCAGATGATTGTAGTACAGGATATACATAATACAAATTTACCACTTGAAGCATTCAAAACTATCCAAATTTTACAAATTAGACGGACTAAGTCAGCACTTTTCGCGGGTTTTCCTAAACATGAACCAGAAAAAAAATCATAATTTATTAAGTGAGTTAGTTTTTAAAAATCCAGTCTCACAACATGTAAGTTAAGAAGATGTCCTAATCGAATCCTGAACTTAATAAGTCTTTTAGATGACGGAAAGTGTAGCATTTTGCCGACTAAAACTATCAATTTTACATTATTACGACGTTTTCGTTGAATGCCCTCTTAATATGTATATCAGCATTTTTTATTCATACAAAAATATGTTTTTTAACATAAAAAATCAAAAGTGTATACTTGACTAACCTATGCAGTTATCAAACAACTATCAAACTCCTCCATCGCAACCAAAATAACTTTCCACCGACACCGACCGTTTATTTACAACAAACATAAATAAAGATCGAACTGAACAAACTATAAAAAGCAAACAAACTCAGTAGTTAGCAATGAACGTATCCAAATAGAAGCGAGTAGACTCCGAGTCGCGAAAATAGTTTCATCGATGTATTGGTGAAGGCGACGAGAGAATTTACTTTTCATTACTACTGAAAGTTTGTTGGCAAACACCTCAACACTCGTTCGAATACTTGAACCTCGGATGTTCGTGGGAGGAATCGTTTGGCGGCGGAATTTGCACGTTCGCTCTAAATATTGCATTTGAAAAAATAGTGACTTTGTATCTTTTTTTTTATAATACATACATACAATCACGCCTGTATCCCATAAAGGGGTAGGCAGAACACATGAAACTACTAAAGCTTCAGTGCCACTCCTGGCAAATAAGGGGTTGAAAGAAAACGAAACTGTGACATTGCAGTGACAGGTTGCCAGCCTCTCGCCTACGCCACAATTTAACCCATATCCCATAGTCGCCTTCTACGACACCCACCACGGGAAGAAAGGGGGTGGTGAAATTCTTAACCCGTCACCACACATGCCTATAATACGTCGCCTTAAGCGTAGGCCTTTTATAATACGTCGGTGGCAAACAAGCATACGGTCTGCCTGAAAGCGTTTACCGTTACGTCCTATGGACGTCTGTAACTTAAGGAGTATCACGTGCGCGTTGCCAACCCATTAGAAACTTCTATAGGTATAGTTGACTGCACAAAAATTATAAGCAACAATTTTATGTTTTTTTGCAAAATATTCATTTTTGGTACAAGCTTTTATCGCCGACTATACCTTTCTTTCAGCAGTCATCTACTGCTCTCCAAGACGCTTCTAAAAACCTCTCTCGATGGGAATACGACGTTTCATAACAGAGTTCCGATGACTACCTTTCTGCTCCATCATCAGATCAGCTCTATCATCCTCCTTGCGTTATCCCGGCATTTGCCACGGCTCATGGGAGCCTGGGGTCCGCTCACATGATACCCTAATATTGCATTATCACGTGAGTTACATATGTGTGCAAAATTTCAGCTCATTCGGAAACCAGGAAGTGGATCAAATTTAGCTTCTACGTTTTGACCCAAACTAACATACTAACATTCAAGTTGAATAAAAGCTTGTAATACCGCTTACACCAAACAGAAGATATTTGACCAAAGATAAAGTGTTTCTTAGAAAAATCCTAGCCAGTTTTAGCTACTATCGAACGCGTTTGTTCTCTTTATCTATAAAACGCCTATGTGGTCATAAAAATAACATACCATTATCCCCAAATCTCAGCAGACACAAAAATCTCATGTTTATCCAAACGACTTAGTAAATAACAAAAACTTTCCCGAACCAGGCCCTTAACTCTAGGTTTCTTAGTCCCTAGTGGTAAAACAGGCACTTTATAGCTGAAACAGCGAAGCTGCGGTCGTATAAACATGTCCAATAATATCTATACAACTTCAAACTTAACGTCTTAGGAGAAAGAGCCAAAACTGTTTACCTAATTTTGGGGGCCAACAAAAAGTACAACTTTACTTCTCGTTAACCCATTTTTGCTACTAGCTCGTGATAAATTCATTTATAACAAAGCTCTAGACAACGTAGTAGTGAGATAAGTCTAAGTAAAATTTAGATTTTCACGCAATAGGCCAGTTACTGGCTAGATATTACTAAGGCACACGCTAAGCCTGAGTAATGTTTGTAAAACACGGAGAAAAATCTAGGTTTATGCGTTTTATGATATAAATATGAAAAACTTAAATATTACTAACACTTAACATAATTTTCAATTGAAAACATGCACAGAGTAGGTTTACCTAACCTTGTCTGACCATAGCCTATAAACACAGTATACTAGTGTTAAAATACCTACAATATAGTATAATAGAGTTATAGTACCTATAACTAAGGCCTGTTAGCTCTCTTAATGCGCATGTAGTAATTGGTCGTTCGTGCCATGTATACCAGGAATATTTTTTTTCCCTAACTGTTACTTAAGTCCGGCCTCCCGGCTTTAGCTAATAACCTCCTTGTGCAACCTATTTCTAGCTTTCTGGCCACTGATATTTTGATTGATATGTGTCAATGTCGATATATGAAAATTCATTGAAAATTGTTATTATCGCTGTGTACTTATTTTCATGTGAAATTGTGTCAATGGTTGTTGAAGGTTCGCTTCGTTCAGGAAAAGTGTCATGCTAATCTAGCTAGAACTATAACTGTGAAGTAAATAGTAAATTATCAGTTGGAAGATCCATGGGAGATGTAGTTAAGCTTTCATGTGAAACGTGTAGTGTTGGGGAAAGTTTATTTGTATTAGTGAAATATTTTTCTTAATACTCTGTAAATAAAGTGGCAGATTATAACGTTCGCTTCTTCAGTGTATTTTGTGTTATGAAACTTATGAATAATAAAATATGTAAACATAAATAATATGCATTTTATTTCATTACAGCAAAAACTAAAGTAACCCACAAATTATGTTTATCGATAGAATTAGTGGCGGAACGAATGCGGGTCCAGCTTCGTGTCCAGGGAGGTGTCACGTGGTCTATTTGTATGGCCAACCTAGGCTTCCGAGGGAAGGGGGGGTCTTGACATTACCCCCCTCCCCCCACTGGATCCGCGCATACGCTAAACTGGTTGTCAATTTTAGCCCCATTAATGACCGTTGGAATTTGATTGAAACCGCCACCAGTATACAAACGTGTGGTGTGTAAGTGTGTGTGTGATTGGAAGGGGGCATTTTTTTGTATGAAGTTGGCGTTCTTCTCCTAGTGAGTATTATATTCTTTTCCTATAGTTTGTATTCAAGTTTGTATTCAGTATACTTTGCATATAATAAATATCAAAACAAAAACACCACATTACGTGCCTACCTATAACTTTTTTTTAACCGACTTCAAAAAACCGGCCAAGAGGGAGTCGGACTCGCCCACCGAGGGTTCCGTACAAACTTTCAATGGTAAAAATAATCATTACTCATACTCATAATCATATATTTGTAACGCCATTTTACACGTCAAGATTTGATTAAAAAATAATATTCATACAACAATAATACTTAGAGAATAAATAGACAGAAGATTGAAATTACAAAAAGTTAGGCAATATTCACATAAAAACCGGCCAAGAGCGTGTCGGGCCACGCTCAGTGTAGGGTTCCGTAGTTTTCCGTATTTTTCTCAAAAACTACTGAACCTATCAAGTTCAGAACAATTTTCCTAGAAAGTCTTTATAAAGTTCTACTTTTGTGATTTTTTTCATATTTTTTAAACATATGGTTCAAAAGTTAGAGGGGGGGGACGCACTTTTTTTTCCTTTAGGAGCGATTATTTCCGAAAATATTAATATTATCAAAAAACGATCTTAGCAAACGCTTATTCATTTTTTAATACCTATCCAACAATATATCACACGTTGGGGTTGGAATGAAAAAAAATATCAGCCCCCACTTTACATGTAGGGGGGGTACCCTAATAAAACATTTTTTTCCATTTTTTATTTTTGCACTTTGTTGGCGTGATCGATATACATATTGGTACCAAATTTCAGCTTTCTAGTGCTAACGATTACTGAGATTATCCGCGGACGGACGGACGGACGGACGGACGGACGGACGGACGGACGGACGGACGGACGGACAGACAGACATGGCGAAACTATAAGGGTTCCTAGTTGACTACGGAACCCTAAAAATGAACAAAAATATTTTTAACTGAAATAAATGTCACATACAAAGAAAAAATGACCAAGGCCTCCAAGTGTCCGATGCTGGATTCGAACCAGCGTACTTACACACTTGGACACTTGGACTTGGTGTGACACTTGGAGGCCTTGGTCATTTTTTCTTTGTATATGACATTTATTTCAGTTTATAGTTAAATAATAGTAGTGTGTCTACTAAAAGGCACAAATTAAAATATTTCCTATGAAATAGTTTAATTTGGTCTTAGAGAAAAATATTTTTCTAATTAGGTAATAAAAAAATTGTCATAAGATACTTAAAGTTCGACACATTAGGCGCTTCAACCACATATTGCGGCAATTTATTTTTTCCCTCACTAGCTCGGAAACACGTTTTGTCCTTCAATACCAGCGGGTAAAAACGCATTTTATCCACTAGTGGATAAAGTAATTAGACCTTGAATATAGTCATTTTTTATGCTTTAAAATTAATAAAAGTGAGTGAATCTAGTGATGACGATGATTTACCACCTGTGGAACTACTGGAAGCAGTGATAAACGCGCTTTTTGCGTTGTATTTTCCTCGCTATAGTGAGGGGAAAAGTTTTGTGTTACACTCGGGTGCAAATGTATTTTACTTCTCGTGTGTTGAAAAACGAGCAAGTGAAAGGATTCTATAGTTGAACCACGAGCGAAGCGAGTGGTTCGAGAATAGAATCCTGAACTTGCGAGTTTCCACACTCGCCGTTAAAATACAACTTTGCACCCTTGTATAACAAATAACTAATAGACGGCAGGGTCCATCGCATGTGTTAATTTGTTGGATTTCGCCAATTTACGGTCGATACCTACTATAACTTTCCGGCATTTCGAGTGTTGTACTTGGAACATACGTTGTTCGTTTTGTCACAGAATATATAATAGTACAAGTACAGAAGGCTCACTCCTTTGATGTTCACAAAATGCCGCCATTCTAAATTCTTACCTACATTAACAAACGGACCGCACGCGAGGAAAGGAAGAGGAAAAACGGAACCCTTATAGGATCACTCGCGTGTCTCTCTGTCCCTCTGTCACAGCCAATTTCTCCGAAACTACTGGACCGATTTACTTGAAATTTGGCACACGTATGTAAACCTGTGGCCCAAAGACGGACATGTAATTTAATTAAATGAAATTTAATCACAGGGGTCACTTTTGGGAGGTAAAATTGAAAATTAAAAATCAAAGTTATTAAAACTATATTGTGTTACATATCAAATAAAAGAGCATTTTATCAGCATCTGAAATATATTTTTTTTACATTTTTTATTTTGGTAATTTAGAAGTAATTTAAGAAAATAAGCAAAAAATGACCATTCCCCCCCTTATCTCCGAAACTACTTAGCGTAAAATTTTCAAAAAAATACACAAGATAACCCTCTACCTGTAGATTACAGGAAAACCTATTAGAAATCTACAGTCAAGCGTAAGTCGGACTTAAGAGAAAAAAACTCAGATTACGAATTTCATTCACTGCCGCTGCAAGTAGTTACTAAACGTCTTAAAATGGTGTAAGCGCGTTGGACAGGTATAAAGAAATCGCTATCGCCACGAGCGAAGCGAGTGGTTCGAGAATAGAATCCTGAACTTGCGAGTTTTTTAACACACGAGAAGTAAAATACATTTGCACCCGTTTATTCTCTAAGTATTATTGTTGTATGAATATTATTTTTTTAAATCAAATCTTGACGTGTAAAATGGCGTTACAAATATATGATTATGAGTATGAGTAATGATTATTTTTACCATTGAAAGTTTGTACGGAACCCTCGGTGGGCGAGTCCGACTCGCTCTTGGCCGGTTTTTTTGTTATTTGCGTGTATAATAACCAGAAATCGTTAATAATGCCTATCGGAAAGATTGAACTATGTAATTATTTTTGTAGTCGGGGCCAGACTGCGTATGGTTGGGTGGGGTAAACAGGAAATAGCAAGGTGACGAACAGGTCTGGTACCGACTACAAAAATAATTGATTTGTTTATAATTTGGATGTTTAGATTATTGCAATCCGATAACAAATCTGAATTCAAAGGTTTATTATTTTTTGTTTTTTAGTTTCTCCGTGTTTTGTAACGCGCTTATTTTTGAAGGCGGTTTTATTTTTTGTTGAAAAGTTTTTTTTTTTTAAACTAGAATCGCTCATATCATTTAGGCGTGCGACGCGGGGCGCGCGCATGTCAAACAATCAAAACTCATACAAGTGTCAGTCATCGCTGCATTGGGTGTACGCACGCTCCCGCTCCGCTGCACGCCCCGCCGAACGCTCCGCTCCGATCGTCCACTCAGGCCTTAAACTAACACTTAAGGCTGCTTTCAAAAAAAACGTCAAAAGAATGTAAAATTGATAGTTTTAGTCGGTGAAATACTACACTTTCCGTTATCCAATAGATTTATTTAATTCAAGTTCCAGTTAGAGCATCTTATTATCTTGATTTTTATAAGACTGGATTTTTGAAAACTAACTCACTAAATTAATTATGAATTTTTCTCTAATGCACGTTTAGAAAAACGCACGTATAGAGCTGAATCAGTCGATCTTATTTGTAAAATTTGGACACTTTTGAATATTAAAACGGGTAAATTTATAATTCGTATATCCTGTACCACAATCATTTCAGACTAGATTTTTATTTTAAGTTTTTGAAAAAGAGTAAACTAGCCTAAGGCGAATTCAATTTTTTTCAGAAATTACCTAAAATTAAGTGACAATTTCTTTGAAAATCTACATCACATCGAAGTAAGTTTTGTACTAAATTAATCTGCAACGTTTACTTAAATTGCTGTTATGCCTTAGTGATTATAAATTGCTATTATTGATTTTTGCCAATTTTTTGA
The DNA here is from genome assembly GCF_023078275.1 of Leguminivora glycinivorella. NCBI lineage: Eukaryota > Metazoa > Arthropoda > Insecta > Lepidoptera > Tortricidae > Leguminivora > Leguminivora glycinivorella. The sequence goes on along the minus strand of NC_062983.1, from coordinate 16,951,551 downwards.
AAACGAGCCTTCACCGGTACAATTATTACCACTTTTGGACATTTTCTCATATTTTGTTAGATCAAGTAGAAAAAGTCCTATAATGTGATATATATTTATAAACTACTCGCAAAGCCCTTTAATTTGATACCACACATGGTATGATCAAACGCTCGGTTGCGATTTCACTATTTTTAACACGAAAGCCCTCTTAAAGAACAATGAACCACATCTCATGCAACTCCACTGGATGCTGAGGTTATAAAAAAATCCCTTTAGACAATTTTCCATTATCTAGGCGTCCATTGTCGAGGTCCAACGGTCAGGGGCTTTATTCGACAGGCTTAATGGTCACAGATAATAAATGCTTTGTTGATTTGAAAGAAATAAGTCACTAATTTTGGAAAACATAATTTCATAGTTAATAATTATAATAGTCAATTTGGGTGACTGGACACTGCCGATAAGCCGGGGCATTAGGCACGCCAAAGAAGAGATGGCGGGACGGCCTGGACAAAGCAGGCGGCGAATCGTGATGAGTGACGGAAAAAAAACCGGCCAAGAGCGTGTCGGGCCACGCTCAGTGTAGGGTTCCGTAGTTTTCCGTATTTTTCTCAAAAACTACTGAACCTATCAAGTTCAAAATAATTTTCCTAGAAAGTCTTTATAAAGTTCTACTTTTGTGATTTTTTTCATATTTTTTAAACATATGGTTCAAAAGTTAGAGGGGGGGGACGCACTTTTTTTCCTTTAGGAGCGATTATTTCCGAAAATATTAATATTATCAAAAAACGATCTTAGCAAACCCTTATTCATTTTTAAATACCTATCCAACAATATATCACACGTTGGGGTTGGAATGAAAAAAAATATCAGCCCCTACTTTACATGTAGGGGGGGTACCCTAATAAAACATTTTTTTCCATTTTTTATTTTTGTACTTTGTTGGCGTGATCGATATACATATTGGTACCAAATTTCAGCTTTCTAGTGCTAACGGTTACTGAGATTATCCGCGGACGGACGGACGGACGGACGGACGGACGGACGGACGGACGGACGGACGGACGGACAGACAGACATGGCGAAACTATAAGGGTTCCTAGTTGACTACGGAACCCTAAAAAAGGGGAAGCCTTTGCCCAGAAGTGGGATACAGATAGGCTATTTAAAAAATGTAAGTTTATGTATTTTAATTATATTTTCAACTTTTGCTTCAATTTTACCTGTGTCGTGTCTATAAAATTCTAACCTAGCCTCCGTAGCCGAATGGCATTTCTGCGGCTCTATCTCTATCGCTCTATTCGCTCTTGCTTATTGGCACGACAAAGCCAGACTGCTACAGGGCCTGGTAACCACGACAAAGAATCGTATTTAATTTATTTTAGAAAACATAACATACAATCACGCCTGTATCCCATAAAGGGGTAGGCAGAACACATGAAGCTACTAAAGCTTTAGTGCCACTCTTGGCAAATAAGGGGTTGAAAGAAAACGAAACTGTGACATTGCAGTGACAGGTTGCCAGCTTCTTGCCTACGCCACAATTTAACCCATATCCCATAGTCGCCTTCTACGACACCCACGGGAAGAAAGGGGGTGGTGAAATTCTTAACCCGTCACCACACAGGCCCCCACAGGCACAGGGCTTTATTTTAGGTAAACCTAAAATCACTTATTTATCAAAAATGTTTATCAAAATAGTTTATCGATATCATCCGATCATCCGGATCATCATAAATTTTGTTGGTAGTACCTATTAAGACATATGTAACTCCGTATACTCGTAGACAGCTACAGTCTAAGAAAAAAAACATACCTCAGAACCATATAGAAAAAAGGTACGGTGGCTGCGATGGCGTTACACCTTTCAGGGACGCTCGGCTAGATGGCCCACATATTAATAATTGACATTTTAACACATATCAAGCTAAGAATATGGGCCCAATTGTCAAAACCGAGGTTTAAAAGTTTTAAGCCTATGTCGAGAGATGGCAGTCGAGGCACTGTGATTACACATTTTACTTTGACAGTAACTCTGTATAAGACTTGATCCTCTTTGGTAGTACGTAAAAACGGGGCTGTGTGAAGTTACAACGACATCTAGCACAAATTCTATTGTATTTATAGCGAATTAACACGAAGCGTCAGTTCTGGCACGTCGAATAAAGCCGCACCATTTTATGGCAGCGCGCTGCGTCGTAAGTCCTTATTAAACCGCCGGGGACGTTTTCCCTCAAGTTCCCTTAATTGATTTAGAGACTCCCGCCATGACGTTTGGCCTTTTTTGTTTACTTTTTGGTCGATAATATCGATATTGTTTTAGTGGTTATAAAATATAAGGATAAAAACGCTGAGGCTAAAAGTAAATCATGAAGCAGAAATAAGAAACTGATAGGCTTTTCGATTGATAAAAAAATGGTGGGATACCCCCATTTGCCAGAATTTCATTTGCCATAATTTTATTTGCCATCCTATTCAACAATCATAATATTGTTTCTCATAACATCTTATGCCATAATCATTGTTTACTATATTAATCTAGTGCCAGAAACTTTGTTTCCCATAAAGTCAGTTTCCATAATGTCATTTGTCAGAATCATCAAAATCCGTAATTACCACATTCCATACCATCATTTGTCATACAAATTAGCGTCCAGAAAAGTCAATTTCCATAATGTGCTTTGGCAGAATCGAAAACTACTATAATAGGTACTAGAAAGACTAGAGAATGAAACTGCTATCAGAAAGTAGGTTAGGTTAGGTTAGAACTGTGACCCCTGGAAAATGAAACTGCTATCAGAAAGTAGGTTAGGTTAGGTTAGAACTGTGAACCTCTGGAAAAGGAAACTGCTTGAAAAGTAGGTTAGGTTAGGTTAGAACTGTGACCCCCGGAAAATGAAAATACTATCAGACAGTAGGTTAGGTTAGGTTAGAACTGCGACCCCTGGAAAATGAAACTGCTATCAGAAAGTAGGTTAGGTTAGGTTAGAACTGTGACCCCCTGGAGAATGAAACTGCTGGAAAAGTAGGTTAGGTTAGGTTAGAACTGTGACCCCTGGATAATGAAACTGCTATCAGAAAGTAGGTTAGGTAATAATATGGGCAACAATTAATATGGCAATAATTGCTTATGGCGTTTGAATATTCTATGAAACCATATTATTGCACTTAATAATATGGCTAACAAATAGTATGGCATTGTATGATTATGGAAGGTAATATTCGGATAAACAACGAGTATGTCATATGATTTTTATGGTAAACAAATCATTCGGGCAAATGAAATTCAGGCAAGTTAGATTCGGGCAAATGAATATTATGTTAAATGACTGTCGGGCAAACAATAGACAACCTTGAAATTCAATACTTTTTTATAACTTTTAAAAAATTCATTAAAAGTTTAGTATAAACTATTATAAAGATTGCTCTAATTAATAAATAGTACATTACGGGTTGTCTATTGTTTGCCCGACAGTCATTTAACATAATATTCATTTGCCCGAATCTAACTTGCCTGAATTTCATTTGCCCGAATGATTTGTTTACCATAAAAATCATATGACATACTCGTTGTTTATCCGAATATTACCTTCCATAATCATACAATGCCATACTATTTGTTAGCCATATTATTAAGTGCAATAATATGGTTTCATAGAATATTCAAACGCCATAAGCAATTATTGCCATATTAATTGTTGCCCATATTATTACCTAACCTAACCTACTTTCTGATAGCAGTTTCATTTTCCAGGGGTCACAGTTCTAACCTAACCTAACCTACTTTTCCAGCAGTTTCATTCTCCAGGGGTCACAGTTCTAACCTAACCTAACCTACTTTCTGATAGCAGTTTCATTTTCCAGGGGTCACAGTTCTAACCTAACCTAACCTACTGTCTGATAGTATTTTCATTTTCCGGGGGTCACAGTTCTAACCTAACCTAACCTACTTTTCAAGCAGTTTCCTTTTCCAGAGGTTCACAGTTCTAACCTAACCTAACCTACTTTCTGACAGCAGTTTCATTTTCCAGGGGTCACAGTTCTAACCTAACCTAACCTACTTTCTGATGGCAGTTTCATTCTCTAGTCCTTCTAGTACCTATTATAGTAGTTTTCGATTCTGCCAAAGCACATTATGGAAATTGACTTTTCTGGACGCTAATTTGTATGACAAATGATGGTATGGAATGTGGTAATTACGGATTTCGATGATTCTGACAAATGACATTATGGAAACTGACTTTATGGGAAACAAAGTTTCTGGCACTAGATTAATATAGTAAACAATGATTATGGCATAAGATGTTATGAGAAACAATATTATGATTGTTGAATAGGATGGCAAATAAAATTATGGCAAATGAAATTCTGGCAAATGGGGGTATCCCGAATTTCAAGTATTGAAGTTCAAGTTGTATTGAATTTTGATGTTTTAATAATACTTTTAAGAAAAATACTCTTTTTACAAATAAAATAATTAATCATATAAGTAACCTAACTTCAAAATTAAAATTTTGAAAAACCCCCCAACTGCAACATATTAGTGGACCGATTTCCAAGAAACAAAAAAAAACGAATTCTTAATCGGTTTCTCCGTTCGGGAGCTACGATGCCACAGACAGACACACACACAGACAGACAGACAAACAGACATGTCAAAGGTATAACACCCCGTCATTCTTGCGTCGGGGGTTAAAAACAAACGTACATAAAACTTCTTTATCAAAACTATGACCAATTTCAAACATAAAAAAACATCACTATAAATCCACCTTCATATAACTTTTGTAACAAAGAAGAAAACGAGGGAAGAAAAATGAATGATTACGGCAAAAGGGCCATCAGAAGGAATGATATACGACTTTAATCCGAGCCACATCCTAGTTTTATTACTGTCGAACGATTGTAAAAACGTATTAGTGGGAGTTATCGGCAGTGATGGGCCACGATGGAATACAATCGTTTGCTGTACATCGATGGCTACGGATGGCTAATTTTTATATACGTAATAAAGTATTTTTCCTAACTTTTTGTTTTACAGGTCGTTCTTTTTTTGCGAAAAGACAGCTTGTTTTTTTTAAATAATAATTTGTGTAAAAAGAGTAAAATTCCTAAGCTATATTGTAGAAATCATAACCTGGGAAATGAAATATAATAATGAACGTAATGTTTATTCGGTATTGATTTTTGCATTATTTATTAACTTATTACATATTTATGGCAAAAGGGCCATCACAAGGAATGATATACGACTTTAATCCGAGCCACATCCTAGTTTTATTGCTGTTGAACGATTGTAAAAACGTATTAGTGGGAGTTAGCCGTGGCAGTGATGGGCCACGATGGAATACAATCGTTTGCTGTACATCGATGGCTACGGATGGCTAATTTTTATATACGTAATTAAGTATTTTTTCTTTTTTTTTTTAGAGGTCGTGTTTTTGGGAAAAGACAGCCTGTTTTTTTTTAAATAATAATTTGTGTAAAAAGAATAAAATTCCTAAGCAATATTGTAAAAATTATAACCTGGGAAATGAAATGAAAATAATGAACATAATGTTTGGTATTGATTTTTGCATTATTTATTAATTTATTACATATTTACGGCAAAAAGGCCAACAGAAGGAATAAAAGAATGGTCAAATTTTACCAATTTATAACACAATTTGGGGATAATTAGTAAATGCAATATGAATCATACAAAGAAAGGGCAATCGGTTGATTTTCTAAGAGATTATTTCTTCTTTATAGCTCTTGTACAAACTATACCTACCTTATTATATATGATCCTCTTCCTCAGCACATTTCAGATGGATATAGTCTTAGTATTCTAATATATCTCTCTTTCTTATCATCTGAAAGTCTGTTTGCCAGTCGGCAAAGGCCTCCATACCTACCTACCACCTGCCTATTTTTTTTGTTATACCTTTATTAAAAAGTAGAATGTATTATTAAACAACTTTCAAGCAAGAATATTTAGAAATACACCTACTCTTTTTGTTATTATTTTTATACTAATTAGATACACTAATTACTTTTTCTGTATTAAATATGAAATAAACTTTTTAAAACTAAAATGCCACAAAGAAAAAAGTCGGCCACATATTTTTTAATGCAATTTTTTTCTATTTGTGACATTTTGGTCGAAGACCCCCTCCTATCTCTTACGGTTTAAAAGTTGCCATACAAAACACAAGTGGCCAGTTTTCTAACATTGATAGCATTTTTTTTTTTTTTTTTTTATTCGAATCTAGAAGAACGACGTATTATTCGAATCTAGACCCCCTAGTCTGTTCATATTCTTTGAGATCTCACGACGATTTGATCTCAGCGCTCTAGCACAAAATTGAAAAATCGACAAAAAGTCGGCCATTTTGAAATAAAAATGGCGATGTCCCCCTGAATGGAGTACCCCTGGCTATCTACCTAAAAGTCAAAATAAAAATGCAATAAAACTTGTAGAAAAATCTTGTTTGATCTCATTAAACTACAGCTTTTATGTTATCCTAAAGGCTTCACATGTTCACACATCACAATAACAAGAAAAAATGTTACCATCAAATACGTGACTTATCAAAGAACCTGATCCCTGGAATTTCTTTCAGCTCTATTCAAAGGTAATCTTTTGGTACGAAAATATAATTACTTATATTGAAAACGGCACAGAATACCTGTTTGAACCGAAACCCAAACATTAAATAAAACAGGCAAAATATTTACCATTTTTACATACATACATACAACATACATACAATCACGCCTGTATCCCATAAAGGGGTAGGCAGAGCACACGAAACTTCTAAAGCTTCAGTGCCACTCCTGGCAAATAAGGGGTTGAAAGAAAACGAAACTGTGACATTGCAGTGACAGGTTGCCAGCCTCTCGCCCACGACACAATTTAACCCATATCCCATAGTCGCCTTCTACGACACCCACGGAAAGAAAGGGGGTGGTGAAATTCTTAACCCGTCTGTTCCAAACTCTGGGGAATAAGTTTGGAACAAAAAGAATTAAAACATTGCCTGAATTCATCTCCAAAGGTTTATCACTATAACTGCTATCATTATAACTCAATCTGTATAAACGTCAGTCAAGCAAAGGAATGATTCATACTTTTGGTTAGCAGTGGCTACACTGCATGTATGGAATGACTGTTAGAGCCTTTCTCTAACCGCTGTCCTCGTTGCCTCCACACTGGTCAGCATGACTGGCATCTCAAGATCTGTATTAAAAAAGGGGTAACTATGACTTACAAAGTCACTAAATTATCTCTATATAATATCACACATTTAGTTCTATGCAAGTATTATTACAAGGTTAATCTCATATTATATTCTTTCCATTATAGGTTCTCAAATCTCACTGAAATCATTAATTCCAAGTTGCTTATTAAAGTTATCACAGTTCCAACTATTTCATCATCATCATCATTATCATTATCATGACCATTATCATTATCATGACCATTATCATTATCATGACCATTATCATTATCATGACCATTATCATTATCATGACCATCATCATGTTAGTTCCCTTTGAACTACATAAATGTAGTACTTAAATACATATGTAAAGTATCTCAAAGATACTTTCCAGTCACCATTATGGTGCATCAATATTCATACCAAAGTACTACACAAATAATGCAGTAAATCAGTAAACAAAGTCAATTTCTAACAACATTTGTCTTTCATTATAGTTGCTATTATCTCAACTAATGTATTGAGATATATCAACTTAATTCAGCATATTCAGGATACAAAATTCCATATATAATAGCCAAACTCAATATGAAAGCTTTGTAACCATTCTCTTACAAAGTACACTTCTCAAACATGTCTCTCATAAACACAACTAAGGCAAGTACATTAACACCACACATAGATCAACACATTACAGATTATTAGAGATATTTCATAAACAACAGAACACCTCTGTCGTACACATATTATCAAAGCCACTTATAGTTACATCATAGATGTTTCATAAGCCACAGAACCTCTCTGTGGTAACCACATTATCAAAGCCACTTTTAGGTAAATCATAGGTGTTTCATAAACCACATTATCATATCAGTAATTACTTTCATAAACATGAATTTAACCAACACATGAAAAACCCATAGGGAAATCAGGTAGTTCTTTCATCTGGCACATTACCAAATCCATCTTTATCAAATCATACATTTTCTTAGACACAATATACAAACTTAAAGCTATACATTTACATGGTGTCACAACGCTCCACACTAGTGGCCAACGCTTGACAAATCGCTCCTTGAAAAACATAGTGTCATTAAATGAAAAACGTCTTTTTTGGGTACAACGGTTTAAAGTTTTGAAATTTTTGAATTGTCAAAAATTGACATTTTTACAACAAACTTGTAATTTTTTGGCAGATCTTGTTGGTTTTGTGACTAAACCTGATAGATATAATAGTAAATTGTATTTTTTTATTTTGTTTCTAAGATAATTAAGCTTAAACAAAATGGTAGTGACACTTTTCCATTTATTTTTGTTTAGGGACACATGACAACTTTATATCTTCGTTTTACTTTGTGGAAAAATGACACTATAGCCATTTTTTTATGAAATTTACCTTTTATTTCAATTAATAATTAGCAATCAAACCACCTTTTATGTATATACATTAAAATTTATTGAATTAAATGACATTCGGTCTCAAACCCTGTATCTATTTAGCATTACTGCACTTAAAAACTAGTGTGAACACTCCTGGCTTGCCCTCTTAAACAATAAAATATAACTAAAAAAATATTAGAAACAAAAATCACTTTCAGTCTTGACATTTGCGTTAGTAATACAACATTTATTTTAATATCCATAAAATTCATGACATTTTATACAAAAAATTTAAATTGTCAGGAAAAAGAAACCAAAGTGCATTCAGGTTAAAATTTAAAAAAAATCAAACGCAATAAAATCAACAAATATCGAAAAAAATGACTTAAAATTAACCTTAAAACCCAGTGTTCCTCCCTCTGGCCCTTCCTGTAGCTTCCATGCGATCAGTTATGGACCTGATCAGTGTTACGCTCAGTTTTTGAGGAATATTTTCCCATTCCTCAATAACTACGGCTTCCAGCTCTTTGAGGGTGGCTGGAGCAGGATCCCGTGACCAAACAAGCCGTTTTAACTCATCCCAGAGATGTTCGATGGGGTTCAGGTCGGGGCTCGTTGCTGCCACTCCATTACGGTGCATTCCGACCTCATGCAGGGAGTACCGCACTATCAAGGCAGTAGGGCAACGGGTGTAGACGTGCATGAATTGGAAATCAGGTCCAAAAAACTCAGCGTACGAGACCATACGTTCTTCTAAGATCTCCATAATGTAACTGCTTGCAGTTAAGGATCCGTTTTGCCGTCGATGGAAATGCCGCCCCAGAACATGCACGAGCCGCTCCCGTAACTGACTGTTTCTTCGGTGAAGACTGGTGTAAACTGCTCTCCTTGACTCCTGTACACCCTTTTGCGTCTATAGTTGGTGTAAATGATCTCCTTCGTCTCGTTGGGGAACAAAACTTTCCTCTATTGCTGCAACGTCCAATCCTTAAGCCTTATAGCAATTCGATTGGGGTATTGGCTCTGGCTTCAATTGGTAGCCTCTGTCAGCTCTTCAGGGTAACATTTTCTTCTCCCTCAATCTTCTTCTGATCATGGAGACACTCACTACAGTTCTTCGAGCTGTTCTTAGCAGTATCTGCAGCTCAGGAGCGATAAGAAAGCGGTTCCGCAAAGAGGCCGATACAATGTACCGGTCGTCTCTAGCGGTGGTGCAGCGTCTTCTCTCAGATTCTGGCCTCCTGATGTAGCTACTGGTCTCCAGAAACCGCAACAAGACTCGTCGCACCCGGAAACGGATTATGCTTAGGCGTTCAGCAACTTGCTACTGCCGTAGTCCGTTTAGGAGCAGTACCACCACTTGAGCTGCTTTTTCTGGTGTTTTACCCCTATTGCCTTCAAGGTTTTTTTTTCTGCAGGCGTTCGTCCTCGGTGACTTTTGGGGTGCAAAAGATCCACATGACACCTTTACAGCTCCTTCTAAAACCGTCTGGGGTAGCACACCTAGAGTCCCATTAAAATCGCATCAATACCTTTTTTTTTTAAACCACGGCAGATTGGCGATTATTGTTTTTAAGAAAGTTGTACACCTTTTCTCTTAAAGGGCTTTAATTGTACTTTGAAATGATACAAATATTGATAGATTACAGTCAATAAGATTAGAGATATTTTTGCCTGAAACGATTTTGCGCGAAGTGCGATTTTTTTTTGACGACGTGGTATACCCTAACTTATGCGAAGTTTAGTCGGCCGCTTGAAATGTGCACGCTCGTGGCGATGTAGCAAATAGGTGATCTGTAGATGCTGGTGTGTTTATACTATTGATGATTGCTTTGAATTTTTGAGCCTTGAATATCGTTGAGCCATTTTTTACTGTAACAAACAAATATACTTATTTATGGCTAATAATTTAGTTATTTATATTAATGCACAAGAAAGTTATCCACTAGCAATCATAGTTTTTATATTGTATCTTAAATTAGTAATTGTGTCTTGTAGATCACAAAAATAGCAATTTTACTTCGTAAAAAATAATTGGTAGTGGAAGACCTAGGCGAACTTTTCTTGATCAAATCGGGGAAATATTGCAAAGAGGCCAGGTCAGAAGTACTCGAAACCGACGAGCGTGTATGAGAAATGTTATGAAAGTGTGTGAAGCGAAAGTGGTTTGTCAGGATCGTAGTAAATGGAAATCCGTGATCTCTGCCTACCCCTCTGGGAAACAGGCGTGATTGTATGTATGTATGTATGTATGTAAAAAATAATTATACAAAAAATAACCTTAATTTTTATTAGCGCTGTTTATAGGTATTTTACAAAAAAATAGAGTAAAATGTCTTTTTCATAGAATTTCATCAAAATTGTGTAGGTTTATGTGCTAAACTTAAATGGAATAATGGTATTAAAAGTAATATGTCTAGAAGGTAATTAATCATTAACTGTTTTGTAATTTTAATTACCGCAAAGCATGACATAAAACTTAAAGTGACAATAATCAGTCAACGCGCTTAAAGCTACCATTACAGTGGCTTTAAACTCATAACAGCGGTATTCTATTTCTTTGCAAGCGTAATTATGGTAATTCATACAATCAAAAATGACACTAAACAGATAATGACGATTCATTCATGCAAATTCTTTTTAGCGAGGTAAGACCATAACGTCATTTTAATTAAAAGTACAGTACAACTTTATTTTTAGCCTGCATTAAGCCTAATAGTTTAAAGCCAAACCGTCATTACGTGCACAGTGTCACTATACCTATCTCAACACGTTTAGAATTGTTAAAGTACTAGTGTCATTATAGCAAAAATGACACTGTTACTTTAAAATGAAACTCAATATTGAATAGTTATTACAAGTTCAAAGTGACACTTTAAGGATTGATACAATGTTCCATAAGAAAATTGTCATACTTACCATTCAATCTCGCGGAACACCGTCACTAAACACAAAATGACAACTTTCGTCTTAGAGTTCACTACATTTTGATCGGCGTCCAGGTCATTAATGCAAACATGACATTGTTCCCGTCCCCCACGCGTCTATTCCCACTATTCGCCATAGTGACATTAGCGCCTCCTGTCGCTTCTAAGCGAGCTAAATCGATAGGTGTCTTTGCATTGCGTTCGTTATGAACGCGCGACCTAGATGGCGTTGTTAACTAAAAACCTATGTTTTTTGGATAGTGTCATTATGTTTTTCAAGGAGCGAAATATCCTTTTGGACCCAAACTGTGTACGAAGGTTCGTCAACCTCCCAGAAAAGCGCTAATCTTGTACACATGCCTGACTGCCCTTACAGTGTTCACCATCTTGGGGGGTCCTCCCAGAGGATGCGTGAACCCATGGCCTTCAGGCGTCAGCGGCCGGGACTCACAAACCACCGGCACTTACCAAGGCTGGGGGCATAACTCCATCCCCAGCCAAATATCATAACTTTCTCATATTGGATAAACATCATAATTACCAAGGCTGGACCACGCCCCCAGCCTCTGGTTGCGGTCATACCAGCATCAGGGCTACCCGATGCCTGGTCCCAAACTCGTTGGGGCCGCGCTGACTTACAGCCACTATGGCTCTTTCCCGCATTCAACATGCGCCTTTCCCGCATTCAACATGCGCCATTTTGTGTTGCAATCATCTTTTATATGCATAAACGTGTAACAACTCCATGCCACACTCATTTCAATATATTATCCACAACAGAAACACCATCATCGTAAACTTTGTAATAATGCATAGCAATAATATTCAATTATGAAAAGTTAGTTTTAGGTTAAATGTACGAGAACATTTTGGGAGAATAACTCCTCTTATCAAGAGATAAAAAACACCACTTAGCTTTCTTTGGTGACTCAGCTCCCCTTGATGAGCACTGATTCGAATATTAATTTACATAATTAAATTCAACACGCCATAAAGTGACAAACAGGTTTTTACTGGTTTGAATGGAGGTTGTTTCGTTCAGTTGGTAGTGTTGCCAGGTAACTCGCGAAACGTCGCGACACACCCGACGACGAAAGTTTAATGAAAAGGAGTTAGTGTAAGCAACAATTCAATTTCAATTTCAATTTATTTCTTCATAACGAAAGTTACATGTCAATACATATTTACAAAAATTACAATTACATCCATCTTAGTAGCTATAGGTATAACAATTTTATAACAATCATATACAATTATTCTTATTTAAAAATTCTTCTATTGAATAGAAAGCTTCGTTTAATAAATATTCCTTGAGATTATTGATAAAAATATTATATGCAAGTTCAGTAGATTTAAGATTATTGGGCAAACGATTATATAGTCTCGGACCAATGTACCACACACATTGTTCGGACTTTTTAAGTCTGTGTCTGTTAGGGAGGAGATTACTTCCATTTCGGTAGTTAGGGCCACGCATTCTAAATAGATCGAGATTTTTACGAACTACTTTCATAATTTCTAATATGTATAGACTCGGAACAGTCATGATTTTTAAAGTTTGAAATAGGCTGCGGGCAGGTGTGTCCCAGGGCACCCCAGCCATAATCCTAATTACCTTTTTTTGAATCATAAACACCCGTTGTCTGTCCGCAGCTTGTCCCCACATATCAATTCCGTAGGTCACAATGGACTGAAAGTAGGCACAGTATGCATTTTTGACACATTGCTTGTCGAGCATTTTTGTTAGCCTAGAAATTGCAAAACACGCTTTTCCTAACCTCTTACAAAGTTCGTCTATATGTGCATCCCACTTTAACCCGGAGTCTAAGGTGAATCCCAGATATTTTGCTTCGTTTACGACAGGTACTTTAATATTATCCAGCACAATACTCAACGTTTGGCTCGGCAAACCCCTAAGATTGATCTGAACGACATTTGTTTTTCAAGGTTGAGAACCATACCATTAACAGTGAACCAATGCTTTACATCACATAACAAGCAATTAACTTTGGATTGTAGTTCTGTGAAATCAGTGCCCCAAACAACAAAAGCGCTATCATCGGCGTATGCGACCAATTGCCCACAAGACGTACACGCTGTCAAGTCATTTACTAATGTAAGAAATAAATAATTACCTATAATTGAACCTTGAGGAACAGAAATGGAATCAAGCGATTGATGATTAGATCTTCCCTTATATCCCTTAATATCAACTTCGCATAATTGCTGTCTGTTCCTAAGAAAGGATTCGAATACTTTCAGAAAAGTTCCCCGAATGCCGTAATGGTCTAGCTTCTTAATAATAAGCTTATGGTCTATGAGGTCGAATGCTTTCGACAGGTCACACAGCACTAGAGCAACCTTGTATCCCGTTTCCTGTTTCTCATAAATAGTTTGTAGCAGTTGTCTAGTAGCATCTACTGTGGACTTACGTGGCTGATAAGCATATTGCTCACTGGCCAATAAACCCTTACTTGTTAGATGTTTCATTAGCCTATTTGCGAGGCCCAATTCAAAAACTTTAGACAATACTGGTATTATAGATATAGGCCGGTAGTTCTTTAATTCAGTTTTCACTCCTTTTCCCTTATATATAGGTACCACTTTAATCTTTTTTAAAACTTCTGGATAAGACCCGTGTCGTAAACACAAATTCATACCATAACACAATATATCTATGAAGGACGGAGGGAGCTCACGTAAGATTCTTGTAGGAACCTCGTACACGTCCTTTGTGGGTTTAGGCTTGATTTGTTTTATGAGCCGATAAACCTCTCCTATGGACAATGGCTCTAATGAAGCAGATTCTACTGACATTGGACTATACGCTTCTAGGAGTTGTTGTGCCAAGCGCATTTCCGGTTGTCTCTGGGCGTCTCTTACAGAATTGATAAAGAATTGATTTATTTCGCTTGCCAGTCTGTCTGGTTCCGAGGACTCAAGAGAGTTTGATTTGCTACTTGTTGCAGTGGTTTCAGATTGTATTACATTCCAGACAGCTTTCGCTTTGTTGCTGGCTTTGTGTATTTCATTTTTGAAGTAATTACTACGCTTGCATATCATTAAAGTTTTATATAGTTCTTCAAATTGGTCTTTAAAATTATGGAGTGATATATTGTTCGGGAATACGTTACAGAGATCTTTAAGGTCATCTAATAAGTGTTTTTTTGCAGTTATATCACCAGATATCCATATTTTATCCCTGCTACATTTCGGATATTTGTGTTTAGGAAAAGCGTGTGTAAAAGCATGCACAAATACATTAATAATAGAATCAAGTATCTGATCTGGTTCCTTCCCAGATTGTATGATTTTCTCCCAGTCATACAGATTTAAGAATTCAGTAAAAGAGTTTAATTTATAGGGTGTGACACGTCTTATTTCAATCATCGGAGTACTATTATGGTTGTTTTTCTCGTAACTTATGCTCATCATTTGCCCATCGTGATCAGATACCCCGCTCTTTACTGGAGCAAAATTGATTTCATCAATGTCAGAATAGGCGTGGTCTATACATGATGCACTGGAGTTGGTATATCTAGTTGGGCATAGTACTATGGGATTGAGGTTTGCACAATTCATAAGATCTAGTAATTTGTTTTTGTTAGGACTATCTTTTAATAAATCTATATTGAAGTCTCCAACAATTAGTGTATTTCTAGTACTAAATTCATCATTTATTATATTTAATAGATTTGATAATTTCTCAAAAAACTTGTTTATATCCCCAGACGGGGGTCTATATATGCAAATTATACTAAGTTTATAATCGTTTATAGCTATTGCAGAAATCTCAATCACCATTTCAACCGATAATTCCACTAATACATTTAATTCAGTCGCCTTTATACTTTTATGAACATAAATACAAGCCCCCCCGTGGATATAATTTTTTCGGCAATATGACGACGAAAGTTCATAATTCATGATTTTAATAGTCTTTAAATCATCTGAATTTTTCCAATGTTCAGTAAGGCAGATTACACTAGTTTTTTCCGAACTTTGTAAGGTGGCTTCCAGTTGGTAGACCTTATTATTTAAACATCTAATATTTTGATGATAAACTTTAAATACATCGTTTGATCTAGATGCTATATTAATTTGCCCCTCAACTAGGTTTGGTTCTTTTGATTTATGACAGACACATCTAAAAAACGTTCCGAGTTATAGAATAGTTCATTAACATGTTTAAGTACATAATTGATACTTTGCGCAAGAGTACGTTTGCCCCTCCCATTGAGTAGATTACCATTTCTCTTATAATCGTGATCTTGCAGTTGTATATTACAATCTAGTACCCATAGGTTTTCAGCTTTACTCAACTTTTTATTTATGGCATGGTTAAACTTTTTTACAAACTCATTATAATTACTTGAATATTCATTTATGCTATACGGAACATTACAAATAATAATATTTGTATGAGCTGCTATTTGGACAGCTTTATTTAAAAGTTCGACTGATTTATATATAGGCGATATGTTGTAGTCATTGGAACCACATAATATTATGACAGTGGCGGGACCACTCTTTGATCTTCTCCAATTGCTTGGACCGCTGTTGCTCTCTTTTGTCTCTCATCTCTAGGCGTCACTGACTCTATGCCATCTTGTGCAAATCACTCTGACATATTTTCAGAGGTATACATGATTTCTGTTTCATTGATGCCTTCTACTTAAGCCTATATCCACCTTATTTTATCTCTGAGTACTTAGTATGTTATTATCCACTATCTCTTCCTTTGATCTATTTTCCATTATGTTTCACATCTTCTCTTTGAACCGGTATATCTACTTCTATATCAAGATCCATCACTTCTTCCTCATGAGATGTTTATCATTTAATATATCCTTTGCAGGATCCACAGACACCATTGATTCTCCTATCTCAAGGACACAAATGTGCTATATATCCTATAAATATAGTATTACCTAATTTGCTTTGGCCACTCTACATTGCCCATTTATTTCTGTAATTAATTTTGATATACGATCAACTTTCTGAGTCTCTCTGTTCTCTTGATTTTTTCTTAATTTGTACATACTATGTCACCAACACAACACGTGGTGCCACCTTAACTTGAACTCTCACTTGTTTATTCTTAACCTCTCACAATTCGAGAGACCCTCCCGCGCCAGAAAAAGAATTGTCAATCATCTGATTGCTCAGACATTTAGATGGGCTATATAACAAGAACTTCGGGACAATTTAAGTAGCCAAAAATGTAACTTTTCTATGTCACTTAACGGTCCTTTTGCCACATCAGCCGGATTCAATTTGGAGGGTACATTAACGTAGATCCAAGTTTCTGTTCTTATACATTTCTTCTATCCCTTTTGTTACAAATAGTACAAGTAACTTGTTTGACTGCCACCTATAACAATCTGACTGTCACACTCTAATGTTTGCTTAGTCACCTTTTATTGGGAGATATCTTTTTACATATTATATTAATCTATTTTCTATTGAGGTGCCTCATAGTTCTAAACGGACTATTTTTAAATCATCCTTGATTTCTTATGAGAGTCAGTCTATTTCAGTTAATGCCTTTGCTGTATACATTATAGTTAGTATCTCTATGCACTATAGCAGAATATGCATTGACTAATGCGTCTGTGAAACCATATATTTGACAAGTTTCTTCCCTGGATATATTTCTAGGTAAGTATACCTACATATATCTTTTACTACCTCTAATTCTTTAATATAGTTTTCCAGTATGTTACAATTTTTTTTTTTTTTTTTTTTTTTTTTTTTTTTTTTTAATAAGGTAGAGCTCTATCTAATATATTTTACCCATAAAGATTGTAAGAGCAATTTAGCTGGTAAAACGATAGGCGCTGCAAGCCCACACGGATCATAGATGTAAGCTATGGTATTTAGTATTTCTCTTTTGATGAAAGTATTTTTTGTTTGGATTTGTTCTTGATTTAAGTATCTTTGCACATATCACAAACCAATCCTAAAGTTTTTACTGTGCCTTTATTGTCTATTTCTGGAATGATTTTCCAGATCCGTAGGATTTGTATCCATAGAATACGTTTTGTTAATGTTCTCTAGCTATAAAATCTAGTCACATCTCTTTTCCTTTTCATTTAGTCCGATTTATAAGAAAGCTTTTTCTATATCAGCTATTTGTTATTCTATGACATCTGAACTTGACCACGAGTTGGATGAGATCTTTTAGCATCAGAGGGCCATGATATAGACTCAATCAAGCTTTTACCTTCTCTACCCTCTGCTGAAACGTTGTACAGTTCTCATGTCCTTTCCCCTCAATGAAATTCCATGGTGGGCCAAAATATACTGAATGGTCTACCTGGCTGTGATTAGGGACAAACTCTATGATCTCTTTATTTAATCGGTCTTGTGGGATTTGTTCATAAATGAGCAGTGCGACTCTCTATAGCCCCTTTCACTTGACTGACTAGGCTACCTTAGGCCAATTCGAAGCTTGCAGGTAGATCCGTAGGATACTCATTCTACCGCCAACTAACTACATGACAGTTGTTAATAATAGTAGTGGTCTTATTAATTATTAATAGCTTCTACGTCTCTATCCGTGCTAGAAGTATCTGTGATACTAATGGATTCTAGTTCTCACACAACTTTTACATCGCCTACATCTAAAGTAGGGTCAGGTTTTGTCAATTTATTCTCATACAAAGTCTGAAAGTAAGTTAAAACCATCAGGTCATATTGTCTCTATGATCAGATTTTCCTGATAAGATCTAGCCTAATATAGATTTTCTGAAAATTCTGTTTCTCAGTATTCATAAAGAATAATAATAATAATAAATGAGCGGGCTCGAAAGACCCGAGAATTTTAAACGGAGATGCAAATAATAATAATAATCTCTTCCTATAAGTATGTCAATACGATCTGACAAAGGGTTATCATCTACTAAATTTATCCTTTTATTGTAATTGCTCACATATGTAAGCAGATCTTCTCTGGGACATGATACACTTGGTGTAATTGCTGGTACCATATTGGTAAACAATAATCTTAATACCTATATTTTCAAGCAAATTCTAATCAGTTTACTTTTAATTTCCTTTTGTTGCTCAGTTTCAAATATGAAAATAAATAGGCCAATTTTCTGTTCTGTGCTTAAATATAATTTATTTTCAATTCTTTGTGTCATATAACTTCTTTGAGAACTACTGTCCCTCAATAAGTGACATTTATTTCTTGACAATTCCATTCCTTTTTATAGCAGACAATGCAGCTGTTTGTAAAACAGTGGTTCCTTCTCTGTGTATGTGTAAGGTGTTGACAGGTTTTATTTACTATTTGAAAATCATAGCTTCGGACACAAGGCCTTGTTAATTTCCCTGTAGTATTGTAATGAACGCATTTGACATTTTGATTATATTCTTTTCTCTATGTCTTCCTTTAACACAAATATAGCAGCTGTTTGTTAATTTCTTATACAGTTTTTCATGACCTCATAGATAAGGCAAAATCGCTGTAATAATACATACATACATACAATCACGCCTGTATCCCATAAAGGGGTAGGCAGAGCACATGAAACTACTAAAGCTTCAGGGCCACTCTTGGCAATAAGGGGTTTAAAGAAAACGAAACTGTGGCATTGCAGTGACAGGTTGCCAACCTCTCGCCTACGCCACAATTTAACCCATATCCCATAGTCGCCTTCTACGACACCCACGGGGAGAAAGGGGGTGGTGAAATTCTTAACCCGTCACCACACAGGCAGGCTGTAATAATTGTTTTCACAATTTTCTAGCTTTCCATTTAAGTTGATATTTTATATTTTCACTTTTGGTGTCATAAGGCCTCTTTAAAAGAAAAAGGAGAGCCCAAATTTTAATAGGTGATGAAGTATAGATAACCTTAGTTATCAGATTGCTGTCGATATACTCAAAAATAGGTATGAAAACCCAAGCAAGTGGTTAATATCCATTATGCCACTCTATACAGAGTGAAAGGTTTGAAGATTGGCACAAGACCATAAATGAGATCCAATAACATCTCATATTCTTAACAGTCATTAGGGAAATATTGATCATCATCACTTGAGGTTCATACTCATAGAAAAGTTTCCAGAATATATAATATATGAAGTGAAACTAAGTAAGTTTAAATCTACTCAAGAACTTAGAAAACAACTTGATATTGTTATAAGGTGGATGTACTAGTGCTCGACGCGGTACTAGTACTCGTCACCCATGGTTTAAATAGCGATTAATAAGATAAGATTACCGTTACATTCATCGCAATTAGATTTATTAGATGAGAAATGTTTGTAGCCTTCACATTTCATACGCCATATTATAAAATATAGAAACTTTTTTCAATTAATGAATAATATATGTGATGACATTGTCATGAGCAATCAATCTCTCAATTTTGTTAGCGATTTGGTTAAGCTTTGCTCGTATTTGCTGACTTATTTAAAATACTTTCACGGTAAGTTGTGAACATATTCTATAATTGTGTTGGTGCTAGAATGTGCGGGAAGATATTTAAGTAATTAAATGTCGATTTCGTTCATTGTTACTGTGATAAACAAGCGTGTCATTTATTAGGACTGAAAACCGTCGCAAGTCTAAAACTCGACACGGCTGGCATTTATTGGGACTGTTACGTTATTTTCCAAGTCCCAATGTTTGTCGAGCCGTTTTTTCAGGATATCACGATTAAAGTAGCCAAAACGAATCGTTTACAGTTTCATATTATCAGCATATTTTTCTGTAAGTCACATTAACTTTACTGAAAAAAAACAAATTACATGCACATAGACAGTTTTTTGTATATCTTTTACGGTTTTATTGATATGTTTTCTCGTTAAATGTAGTGAAATCTGTATAATTTCTTTGGGTAGTGCTTGACATGTCATTTTTCACAAAACATTTTCCTGGATCTGTTCTTCGTGATGCTTCCAGATACAGAGGTGGATTTAAACGACGAAGAAGTGGAGCCGGCAAAGTATTGCAGAACCTGTGGAATACAATTTTTATTTTGGGGGAATCCCTATTTTAGTTCATTACATAATTTATTTTGCTCAAAATGCGGAGCCGACTTATTCTATTTTATTACATAAATGTAACACGTAAAAAGTAAATGTTATCAACAGAATACTGCATTAATTTACCTGGGTATCAAATTATAGCGAGTTGTTCTAGGTCAATTAATCAGGGAGGTGGATGTGTAATTTTTGCTAGGGACGATATTTTTAAAAGCTGTCAAGTTTGTAATGTAGAGCATTATTATAAAGAAAAATTGTTTGAGGTGTGCTGTGTGTCCATAAAACTGCAGACTCATAAAATTTTTATAAGCACTGTATACAGAAGTCCAAGCAGTGATACCAAAAGATTCTTAGCACAATTGGAGTTATTTTTGTCTAACAATAAAAAACATTGTTCGATAGTATGTGGTGACTTCAATATTGATTTAAAAAGCGAATCAAATTTGACTGAAGATTTTTTACAAATTTTCATGGAACACAACTTAATGCCTACGATAAAAGACTATACTAGGGTAACGGAAACTTCTCAAAGCCTAGTAGACAATATCTTTTCCGACATGTGCGATAACTACAGTGCTCATGTTATTCCCTGTAATTTTTCGGATCATGATGCTCAAATTGTTTATTTTCTTGATCAATTTATAGAGCCTGTTAAACAAATAAAACTACACTATACAAGGAAGTATTCCCAAGTTGCTTTACAAAAATTTAATGATGATATAAAAAATGTTTGCTGGAATAATGTATTTCAAGAGGAATCGTGTGAGGGTAAATTGGAATTGTTCTACAGAACAATAAATATTATTATTAATAAGCATTTACCTTTGAGGAAGGTTAGGCTACGAATAAATCAAAAGTCATGGATTAATCGTGGAATCAGGTTAGCGTGTAGGAAAAAAGGCTTCTATTATTAAAAACCCGTAAACATAAGCAAGATAAAAGTCTTATGGAATGCTATAGATCCTATAACAGATCTGTAAAAAAACTTATATTTAGGGCTAAAAACAACCATGTTCAAAGTACAATACAAAAAGCAAAATCGAAAAGTAAAGCCATATGGAATGTCGTCAATGAAAATACGGGCAAAAAGAAAATAGCTAACGATACGGTCAAACTAATTCTTGATGATGAAATGATTGATGATCCTTTAAGAGTGAGTGACATTTTTAATGATTATTTTATTAGAACTGGCCAGGTTATTGAAAAGAATGCAAAATATAGTGGTCAGCATATGAACCTTTTGAAAAATAATCCCATTAATAACACAAAATCGATGTTCATGTCACCTATTGTTGAGGCAGAATTAATAAATATAGTCAAATCTTTAAAAAATACAAATTCCTGTGGTCCTGATGACCTAAGTACCACACTAGTTAAGCATAGCATTGAAAGCTTATGCGTACCACTATGTGACATATTCAACGCATGTATATGTGACGGAATCTTCCCCTCTCAACTAAAAATAGCAAAAGTGGTACCCTTACATAAAAAGCACTCCAAGACTGACATTAATAACTATCGCCCTATTTCACTACTATCAGTTTTATCAAAAATCTTTGAAAAAGCTATCGCATCACGAATTATTAGTCATTTTGAAAACAATAATTATTTTTGTTCTCAGCAATTTGGCTTTACACAAAATAGGAATGCAGTAACAGCCATTATTGAATTGGTTCGTCAAGTTATGAACAATCTAAACCAAAATTTAAAATGTGCAGGTATTTTCTGCGATCTTAGTAAGGCGTTTGATAGCGTTAATCATGACATTTTATTGGATAAATTATATTATTATGGAATACGGGGATCTATATTAAAACTTGTAACATCTTATCTCACGAACAGAGTTCAATATGTACAAATATCTGATGTAGATAGAACTGGCTGTATTAAATTTGTAAATTCTGCCAAGAAATCGGTTAACTGCGGGGTTCCTCAAGGATCTGTACTTGGCCCCTTGCTATTTAATATATTTATTAATGATTTACAATATAATATAAGTTATGGAACCGTATACCTGTATGCAGACGACACAAGCATAATATTTGAAAATCAAAATGATGAAGAATTTACGGCCCAAATTAGTCAGGCATGGGCGAGTCTAACATACTGGTTTGAATGTAATGGTTTGAAAGTTAACATGGACAAAACACTGTATTTCCCTTTTTAAGACATACGAACAGCTTGGCTTATGACTTACCCTTACCTATAGCAAAAGTCAACAATGTCAAATTCCTAGGAGTCCAACTAGATTCACAGTTGCGATGGCCAAACCATATAAGTCTTATAAGAAAAAGACTAGCCAGTGCTTGTTATGCCTTAAAAACCTCTCCAAAATGTTAAACTCTTCGGTACTTAAAACTGTTTATTTTGCACACTTTGAAAGTATAGTAAGATACGGCCTCGAGGTTTGGGGCAATAGTGTTCACGTGCACCATGTTCTTATTTTGCAGAAAAAGGCTATTAGATATATTGAAAAAGCGGAGCCTCTTGAACATTGCCGTCCGCTATTTATAAAACATGGAATATTGACGGTAATATCGCTATATATATATTTAATATGTATTTTTGTTTACAAAAATAAATCCAATTTCGCATGTGTTAGTGGCAATAGACCACGTAGATTATGTAAAGTCAATGTGGATTTTCAACTGCCCGAGTGTAAAAATTACGTGCATTTTAAAAGAAGTATGGATTATAATAGTATCAAAATCTTCAATTTTTTAAGTTCTGACATTAAGCAATGTAATAATATTAACGATTTCTCAAAAAAATTAAAGTCATACCTGATAACTCGGCCATTTTATAATTTAAATGAATATTTTGATAAATTGTATAATTAAAAATAATGAGAATATATTTTGTATTATTAATTAAAGTTATAACATTAATATTTATGATATGATTGATAATTAATTATAAATGTAAATATATTGTGTGAATACTGTAAATAATTATAATAGTTAATGTAAGATTTTGCATGCCAATTACGGTGGAACATACCTTCATGTAATACAATTAAAATACTGACATGTAAATTTACAACACCAGTGTATGTTGAGCAAATAAATTATTTCATTTCATTTCATTTCATTTCATTTCATACGTTTTTTTTATTAAATTATTTAATTTTGTAGTAAATTTTAACCCAAAACACTTGTTTTTTACTGTTTTTCCTGAATCATACTTAGATGTCATCTATTAGGACTGCCAGCAAAAGCACCTGTCAGTTATTCGGACAAGCGTATTGACTTACGTTTTATTTAATTTTGAGATTTTTTTATATTATCACTGTATGAAACTAATTGCATTTAATAAAGTTAAAGGTCACATCTCCCAAAAAAGATGGATATGTTTTGTATAGATGGGTAAATTATCGTAATATCACGAAACACATAAATATTTTCCCTTAACCTGCCGAGCAGTGGTACATCCACCTTAATGGCAAGAGAATCCTCTCTCTCTCGTTTCGAGGTCACAAGAAAATTAATAAAACTGAAGAAGTTCAATTTAGTACTGAGGTCCTCCATACCTCCTTTAAGTATATTAATTTATCAACATCACATCAGTCCCACTGACTTATACAAGAATGAAACTGGTCCCATCAAGGGGTACCAGTCCAATACATTTCACTTAAACTTGTGGAGTATAAACTCAGATAATTTGCTTCGCTTATTAACCCGTAGTTTACTTAATTGTATGTTAGACACCTTTATATTAAATTGTAGAATTAAGGCATTTTCAAATTCAGCTAGTACTTCTTCACCTCCGAGCTGTGAGGTAGGTAGTCACTTTAGAAATTTCATTGGTACTTGTTTGTTTACAATTTTAAAATACTGATAAAGTTCAGTATTTAACCGGTTTATTATAGTGTGTAATTTTTGATGAAATGATGACGCTTTGTTCTGATTTGTTTTTAACTCATAGTATTAGTGCACTTGGTGTCAGTGGTTAACTTCTCTATATTACTAACAAATGTGGATACTTGGGCAAGCAGGCTTTGTTAATATTGGCATAAAATGGTTGATTCCAATAAGAAGTATTTTAACGACGTCAATTATGTGGTTATTTCGTAGTTAATCTTCAGAGTATGGGTTTCTACTAAGAAACGATAAAGAGAATTTTTATGTGATGAAATTGCAAATGATGAATCATATCAATATTTCAATTTTATGTGATGTCAAACAGAGCGATTCATAATAACACTATAATGATGAGTACCTATACTCAATGCGTAAAGATATTTTGAGATGAACACATTCGTACAATACAAATTTGCGTGGAATTTCATTATTTATCATTTGCCAAAAGATGCAAAACTGAACATGTACAAAACACCTTTATCATTCATATCCCCTGACTTTAAAGTAGTTAAAAGCTTTTACAACACTCACCGAGTCTTTCAACATTTTGCCCCAAGGGCGTTCATATCGCCACAAGGGCGTCCTTGCTAGGGATTAAACCCCAAACCTCTTTGCTGTGCCTGCTTCCCAATGAGCCATAAAACCGAATGTCTGCATTGGGACCACAGTGGCTAGAATTAGCGTAGATTTATCCTGGTACTACCACCCTGTGTAGAAACGGACTCCCCGTCATATTTTCAGGTAATCAACAAGTAATTTCACTTTTATTTATATACATATTTCGCCGGTAACAATATTTTCAATCCTTTAATGTCATATGTCAAAGACATAGACGTTCCGAAATCGACTGCTTTTTATGCGTGTTTATCGATCACATCGATTTTTCATTTATGTTTTAAGAACCAATAATTACAGAAAGCAATTATTTGTCCTTTTATTTGTGTATTAATTTTGTTAATGTTTAACATATTTATTAATTTATAATAAGCATTTGAAAATAAAATGTTGTAAGTACTAACAAACCTCGTAAACTTGAGCTCTACAAACTTCGTAAACTTGTACTTATCAAACTTCGTAAACTTGCACCAATTGTCAACCTCACTTTGTCGAACAACAAACAAACATTCTATCAATATTTCTACACATAATTGGTATGAAGGGAAATCACAATAAAATAAGTATACAATTCGTACATTCATGCTTAAATAAAAGAGCAATATATCTTTATTATAACACACATAACGTAAATGCTATGCTGCCAATTTCTGTGTCCATCTCGTGGCTATCACTTCTACTCGACGCTGGATGACATTAATAATTTCAAATCAGCTTCTTCTAGTACCTGTTAAACCTATTTTTCATTAAATTGATGAATGTAGAACACAAATAAATAATTTTAAATGATATGAATCACACATCCCATGAACTGACGTCTTTATGCAATTTCTCAGATACTCAAATTGTACTTTTGACTCTACTTTCTGTGATTTTAGCAGCGTCTCCCCAGCCACTACCAAATATCCCAGACTAACTCAACCAATTTTGTTCCAAACTCTGGGGAATAAGTTTGGAACAAAAAGAATTAAAACATTGCCTGAATTCATCTCCAAAGGTTTATCACTATAACTGCTATCATTATAACTCAATCTGTATAAACGTCAGTCAAGCAAAGGAATGATTCATACCTTTGGTTAGCAGTGGCTACACTGCATGTATGGAATGACTGTTAGAGCCTTTCTCTAACCGCTGTCCTCGTTGCCTCCACACTGGTCAGCATGACTGGCATCTCAAGATCTGTATTAAAAAAGGGGTAACTATGACTTACAAAGTCACTAAATTATCTCTATATAATATCACACATTTAGTTCTATGCAAGTATTATTACAAGGTTAATCTCATATTATATTCTTTCCATTATAGGTTCTCAAATCTCACTGAAATCATTAATTCCAAGTTGCTTATTAAAGTTATCACAGTTCCAACTATTTCATCATCATCATCATTATCATTATCATGACCATTATCATTATCATGACCATTATCATTATCATGACCATTATCATTATCATGACCATTATCATTATCATGACCATTATCATTATCATGACCATCATCATGTTAGTTCCCTTTGAACTACATAAATGTAGTACTTAAATACATATGTAAAGTATCTCAAAGATACTTTCCAGTCACCATTATGGTGCATCAATATTCATACCAAAGTACTACACAAATAATGCAGTAAATCAGTAAACAAAGTCAATTTCTAACAACATTTGTCTTTCATTATAGTTGCTATTATCTCAACTAATGTATTGAGATATATCAACTTAATTCAGCATATTCAGGATACAAAATTCCATATATAATAGCCAAACTCAATATGAAAGCTTTGTAACCATTCTCTTACAAAGTACACTTCTCAAACATGTCTCTCATAAACACAACTAAGGCAAGTACATTAACACCACACATAGATCAACACATTACAGATTATTAGAGATATTTCATAAACAACAGAACACCTCTGTCGTACACATATTATCAAAGCCACTTATAGTTACATCATAGATGTTTCATAAGCCACAGAACCTCTCTGTGGTAACCACATTATCAAAGCCACTTTTAGGTAAATCATAGGTGTTTCATAAACCACATTATCATATCAGTAATTACTTTCATAAACATGAATTTAACCAACACATGAAAAACCCATAGGGAAATCAGGTAGTTCTTTCATCTGGCACATTACCAAATCCATCTTTATCAAATCATACATTTTCTTAGACACAATATACAAACTTAAAGCTATACATTTACATGGTGTCACAACGCTCCACACTAGTGGCCAACGCTTGACAAATATCCTTTTGGACCCAAACTGTGTACGAAGGTTCGTCAACCTCCCAGAAAAGCGCTAATCTTGTACACATGCCTGACTGCCCTTACAGTGTTCACCATCTTGGGGGTCCTCCCAGAGGATGCGTGAACCCATGGCCTTCAGGCGTCAGCGGCCGGGACTCACAAACCACCGGCACTTACCAAGGCTGGGGGCATAACTCCATCCCCAGCCAAATATCATAACTTTCTCATATTGGATAAACATCATAATTACCAAGGCTGGACCACGCCCCCAGCCTCTGGTTGCGGTCATACCAGCATCAGGGCTACCCGATGCCTGGTCCCAAACTCGTTGGGGCCGCGCTGACTTACAGCCACTATGGCTCTTTCCCGCATTCAACATGCGCCTTTCCCGCATTCAACATGCGCCATTTTGTGTTGCAATCATCTTTTATATGCATAAACGTGTAACAACTCCATGCCACACTCATTTCAATATATTATCCACAACAGAAACACCATCATCGTAAACTTTGTAATAATGCATAGCAATAATATTCAATTATGAAAAGTTAGTTTTAGGTTAAATGTACGAGAACGTTTTGGGAGAATAACTCCTCTTATCAAGAGATAAAAAACACCACTTAGCTTTCTTTGGTGACTCAGCTCCCCTTGATGAGCACTGATTCGAATATTAATTTACATAATTAAATTCAACACGCCATAAAGTGACAAACAGGTTTTTACTGGTTTGAATGGAGGTTGTTTCGTTCAGTTGGTAGTGTTGCCAGGTAACTCGCGAAACGTCGCGACACCGTCACCACACAGGCATTTTTAATGGATTTTAAATACAGTAGGTGGTTCTAGTCTAGGACACGTAGCGGGAGAGATAGTTCGTTAGTAAAAAGAGGGACGCTGGTGGTGGTGTCTTCATTCGACACCCCCGCTGAGGTGTGAGTGACCCCTTCCGCGCTGGGCGCTGTGGGGGCTGTGTCGGGATCAGGGACGCTGGTACCGTGCACCTTGTTTTTATAGTGACGCGAAGGGGAAACTGTGGCGCTTCAGTCTTCATTCTTATTGGTCAGGCAGGTCGAGGCACTGGCCGCCGCTCATTGGATCAGCGGGTAACCGGAGGTTGGCTATCCTGGACATTGTTGCCAGACATGGCGTTAACAATACTTATTTATTTATTTAATACTAGGGTGACTATTTCAAATCTTACAAAGATTTGTTTGTTGTCTTGATAGTGGCAAACAAGCATACGGGCACTAATAGGACGGAAGTAGATGGACGCTCCTATTACGCAATACACGCGTGCCACGCGCATCTTTTCCATGTCTGTGTACCCACAGTTGCACACACACACACATGTCCACACCCACACACAACACGTAGCACACACACACACACACACACACACAGCGCAGTTCACACACACATTCACACAGTTCTGCGACACACACACACACGGCACACACACCTTGAGTTTGTAGACTTTAGGACGCTCTATTAGTGACCACGTTTGATAGGTTAGGATAGGCAGGATACACATGTCGATGAGTTTGCGCTTGAGATGACAGAGAAGGTCGTATCATTCGTCATTTGATTTAATGGACCAAAATATGAAGCTCTTCCAGGCGTTATCAATAAGTGCATTCTGGTACTTCTATAGATTTGCCTTTTTCGATTGTCAACGTTATCTGGCAATAAAAAACGACAAAATCGGGATATAGATTCTGATCTACCTAACTATTTTTGTATTCCCGAGATAGTAGGCAGTTGCATGCAGTTGACTATACGAGTAGGTTGAATCCATCGAGTGTGAATTGCGAGCCAAAACGCTGAAAGTTGAGCGCAACCAGTGATACGCGCGCGATATGAGGTAGATCACGCGATGACTGAGCGCAATTTTGACATCCACCGGCTTCGTCAGTTTCACATGATGTATTAATGCGTCAATACCCCCATAGTCAACTAAAATCAAAAAAGTCTCACGGTATATATCCGTCAATCATTCAAAACTCTCAAAAGTTACGTTTTTGATCAGAAAAATGTCAGCTTTGATATTGTGAGATCTTATCCATATTTAATCTAACTAATTATAAAATACCTATGCAGCAAGTCACAAATGAATACATAATACGAGTAAATCTTGACCAGACTTATATCGTAACCTAACACGCAATGGACATCAAACGATTACTTCTTCCATTAATCAAATTAAATGTTTTTATGGCCTAGAAGGCGATCTATGACACTTAACTTGACTTTTTATGTCCAGAAACGAGCATTTATACTAATTTATAGGCAGTTCGTTACTATAATGAAATCGAATCAATGGAATAAAAGTTTGTGACCAATGATAGGTAATTCCGTAAGAGCATTATATTTCAACGGGTAAGCTGTGAGTTCAAGTCTCATACCAAGCAATCGAATGATTAGAAGTAAAAACATTTATTGACTTTCCTTTATAAAAAAAGTGCTGATGACAGAAAAATGACGTAAACCTAAGGTACAGCGGGGCAAATCTCGACTGGGGGACAAATTGTAAACTAATCATTTTTTTCAATTATTAGATTATTACACTACGTGAGTTCTACATGTATCCACTGAACACGCCTACCATATATAACCGGTGGACACTCTATAATCATGCAAACATTGTAAAACATGGAAAAAATTGAGCAGTTACATTTGCCCCCCAGTCGAGATTTGCCCCGCTGTACCTTACAAATAATGTTTATATTTAGATTAAAGATACGTTATCAAAAAGTTGCAATAATATGTTTAAACATTAAGTATTCTGCATTGTCATCCAAAGAAACGTTGGTGAGATTATGCTGTAATTCAGAATTATTTTACTAAACTTCCCAAAAGAATGTTCGTACATCTATTTACATTTATTTTACCAAACATTTTTATAAATAAATTATAATATTTATATTAAAACATTATTAAGAGTCATTGAGGTGTTACAATGTTTTAAAAAAAACCATCATTTAGTGTACATGTACTACCGTCATTATGAAGTCACCGGCAACAAAGTTTCGCTCCCCGATGATAGTCTTTAGATATCATATAATATAACTAAGCTTTCATACAAAAAAAAATCTAAATCGGTTCATCCGTTCGTCGATGCCACAGACACACACACACACACACACACACGCACACGCACGCACGCACGCACGCACGCACGCACGCACGCACGCACGCACGCACGCACGCACGTCACGCACGCACGCACGCACGCACCCACGAATGTCACGTAAACTTATATTAACACCCCGTCGTTTTTCCGTCGGGGTTAAAAATATTTCGTAGCCGATTTGCAATACGCCAGACGCCGACAGAAATGCAGTTGCTTTCGCGTCAATACCCACTCAGTTGCTTTTGGTAGCTCTAGTTACCAGCTTTCACCTTTATTTTACTTCAAAAGATAGGGAGATAACTACAAAAATGTCAAAAATATTGTCATGAGCGTTTGTGCATTTGACTGCGTACGCTGTGCCGATTCGAATTGAGTTCTAGTCAATTACAATGAAAACAAGGAGGGTCTCACGCGGAGTTGATATTTCAGTAGCCAGTTGATTGCTAGTAGTTACAATGAGGAAACTTTACTACAGACATTTCCATGAAACAGATTCAAAAGCAGCTACTGAAATTATCAGATGAAAGGATATCTACAGTGGTATAAAACTAATTAGAAATAATTTAATATTTTAAATAGAATTCGCCCTGTCTGGCTAATTAGTTATGTGTCTGAAATAATGAATATTTAACAATATCTAAATAGTTGTGACCTTGATTTCTAATTGGCTTTTAGCGACTTGTATTCGAACAATACTTAGAAGATATCGCAACGAAACAATAACCAGCCATCAGTACTTATTGAATATGTAATTTATTTTGTTTGAAATGATTTATGACTTTTTTCTAAAATTATTAATGGGCCTACTCATAGCCACAGAGTAGCCAAGGCGAAGACATGGCCTACGATTGAGCGAGCTTGACCAGAAGGTGCCGAATTGTCCGAATAGGGCAACATTTCATCGTCTGTAAAATATATTTTAAAGATTTCTCTATGCTCTTTATATACACTAACCTTAAGAGTTTTGAATGATTCACGGTTATTTTCATTAGACTTATATTGACCGGGATATAGACCGTGATTACCTTTTTGATTTTTGTCGAGCTCCCGATATTTCGACGCAGTTGCATGCATCATGGTAAGGTAATCACGGTCTATATCCCGGTCAATATAAGTACACTAACCTTATGCATAAACGTTTAATAAAGTTATCACGCCGATAAAGTTCGTTTGTTCTATCACAATAATACGTCGGAAAGCGACAAGCGAACTTTATCGGCTTGATGACTTTTAGTGTACGTTTATGAATAAGCACATACATATAATGGCACCATAATAAATTCTCAGAAACGTTATAATTTATTTTTTGTTTTCTCAATCCGGTAAAATTTTGTAATACCTACCTAGTCTACTTCAATAAATATTTAGAATTTCCATTTTGGAAATTAAGTATTAATTTTACTAGCGTCTCGCTTCAGCTCCGCACGAGTAAACCAGATATAAAATTAAACCTTCCTTTAGAAGCCTTTTTAGAGATACTAAGATATCATGAACAGACACTAAGTTCTTTCACGGCAAAACGGAGATAAATTGACGTGATTTTTTAAGTGGAGATAGGTGAAGGGATGGAGAGTGACATAGGTAACTTTTTTTGCCACTTTCTTAGCGAAGCCGCGGGCAAAAGCTAGTACGTACGTATGTCTTGATGTAGTTTACTCATGAACAAAACTAAAATGTAATTTTTAGGTTATCTATGTTATTTTGCTATAAAGAGAGTTAATAAGATTGTCTTCTGTACTGTGGAGTAAACACTCCTAGCCTAGTTTGGGCACTTGTCCACCGGACATTGCCCGTGTAATATGTAAAACTTGTGTTTCTTCTTAAATAAATTTACTTACTAGTACAATCTATAATTAAAATTAGGACTATCACATAAATAACAAGAAATGAAAGAAAAACATGTTCATTAAAAATATTTTATTTATGTCTGATGTGTCTTTTTCAGATTCTGACAATTCCATCTTCAGCTTGGGACCGAGCCAGCAGAGGGAGCAGCAAACTGTAACAAATGAAAACTATAAACTACCATGATTTTGAGCAAATGTAAATAAATATTTTTAATAAGAGGAAAGTCTAGTTTAATTTTCCTAAATAAACATTATGATTTGTTTTATTTGCCCAGTTGAAATGTACATTACATTACATACATTTTTTATATGAAAAATTTATGTAAAAATGTCATTTGAACTCACTCCAGTTGGTTAGTGAAGTGAGGAGGCAGTAATCATTTATCTATTATTGCAAATTTAATAGGACATAGCAATTCTATTTTTACTTAGATTCCATTCCATTTTGTCCTTGCCCGATGCATGGCAGCAAGTCAAATGTGACAGGGACGGGCTAAATGAAAATGAATACTAAAGGAAGCTCGGGTAAAATATAAAATTATTTTACAAATAAGTACATCCATGAGTGTAAAATATACCTAAACCATACATTTTTGTGCTAGGTTCCTTTGCATATTATATTGTAGAATAAAATAGTTACCGGAGTAATATAAGGGACAGTTGAGTGGCAATAAAAAATACAATTGTACTTGCCTATGTTGTTATATTATTTGTGATGGTCGGCGGGGTGAGCTATTTTCATACTAATATGATAAATTAGTAGGAAAATAGCTAACCTCTGGCGATGAGATATGGAAAAAAATTGGTATCCCATGTCTAATTTAGAGGAAAATAGCTAACCTCTGGCGATGAGATATGGAAAAAAATTGGTATCCCATATCTAATTTAGTGCTTATATATTTCAACATGTTTAAATCATGATTATGAATAGGTAAGTAATACAAACATTTTACCTGTGATGACTTTTCTTCACTTGATGGCCAAATTAGACACAACTTTTCCAGTAACATGCCAGCATAGGTCACATCGCTTCATTAAAAGTTTCATTACTGCCAGACAACATTTTTACCTGAAAGTAAATTATAAACTGATAAAAATATATAATAAAATAATTTGATTTGTCCCTACATTTAAAGTAAATTGTTATTTTTAATTAACATAGCCCGAAAACATGAGATATTATATATTTCAACATTATAATTTTGCAGCATACTTATCAAACAAACACTGCAGTATATCTACAGATAACATGAGGGCGACTGTAATGCAAATACAATAGGATAGTTATTCATCTCCAGGTGGAAACCATATTATAATGCTTTTGATACCACCTTACTAAGCTAAGGTATCTTATATTTAACCTGGTTGTTGTAGAAATAACTTAAATTTAAGTGGTCTAGCACAACCGTGCGTTCTCACGCGCGAGTCCTTTCCTATATCTAATACGATTTGAAGTACATATGGAAAGCCTGGTAAGAGACGTCGGCAAGTAAGTAATGAAAACTAAAGGGTTTACATACCTATTTCTACCACCAATCCTCTGAACTATTTCCCTATATAATGCACTTTTTCTTCGACACGATCAAAAGTCTGTTACCTCCTTCAATTTAGGTATATAAGTAGACCGCATTGCACACAACACATATTATTTTGGTTTTGCGCCACTTCATAATAATTTTAGCTTGTCAATTTAATTACACATAATACATTTTTCTGAGAAAATGTAAGAACAGGCAACAAACACTCGTCTCGGAGGGTTCATATCAGTTCATGAGTTGCTGTCAAAAACCAGCTGATGTGAGGCGGCCATCTTGTATATTAGAGATAAAATCCCGTTAAACTAGGGTCGGGCTCATTTTAAAATTTCGAGGATTTACACAAGAGATGATGCACTGTTTAGCGCTAATGTGCGTTTATGAATAAGGTTTTTTGACATCCGCACATCAACAACGTTTTAAATAGGTTGTAACTTTTTATGAATAAGGCCGTAAGTCTTCATTTTCGTCGACGTAAGTAAGTAAATAAATAAGTAAATATTCTTTATTGCACGTATCTTGGTGATTGAGGGAAGTGTCGACGGTGGACACTGTTCTTCAGTATTCTCCACGCTACTCGATCCTCGCATTTACCTTATGTATGATATTCTTTAAAAAAGTAAACTTGCCTCTCTCTAAACCCTCTCAAGATCTCTCTCTCCCTCTCTCTCTCTCTATCTATCTCTCCTCAGCATGATTATTCCCACTATAAAGACACACCAAAATTTGCATGTTAAAATGTGACCCTTATATAAACTGGCCAAATGTGAAGCCTAGACACATTTCCCCATATCGATCTTGTGAAAAACTTCATCATTTTCTAACAAAAAAAATACACTTGGAGAATAATATTTTAAATAAATTTCACGATTATTACATTACACATAAGGTACAGCGGGGCAAATCTCGACTGGGGGGAAATTGTAACTTATCTATTTTTTCTATTATTACACTATGATGTTGAGTTCTACATGTATATCCACTGAACACGCCTACCATATATAATCGGTGGACACTATATTTAATAATGCAAACATTGAAAAACATGGCAAAAATTGAGCAGTTACATTTGTACCCCAGTCGATATTTGCCCCGCTGTACCTTACTTTAAATTGCAAACGTCGAAGGTCAGTTCAAAAACTTAGTTTATTCGTAATCCCGCGTACAATTTTAACTATACTAGAAAGTGTTTCGGGTGTCCATGGGCGGCGGTGATCGCTTACCATCAGGCGACCTGTCTGCTCGTTTGCCTCCTATCCCATAAAAAAAAAAAAAGTACTCACCAATTCAACAATACGTCAAAATTTTAATTAATCATTACATTATACAAGATTAAAGCAAAATGAGTTAGCTGAAGTAACGAGTAACTGAAGAAAGGGCTCATTAAGCCCTCTAGGGTTTCTTGAGACCCTTATTAAAGGGGGTGAAAGGGCCGAGTACCCTTACATCCCCCGGTTGCATCCCGTGTCTGGCTGCAACCCTGAGTGGTCTTTGAGTATTGTTTATATGCTACAGAGAGAAGCAATGAGTTATTATGCTTTGTAAGTTACCAGTGTGCGCAGCCGAATGCACAAACGCTCACGAAACGCTCACGATAATAAAATGAAATGAAATGAAATAAATGAAATGAAATGAAATGAAATATTTATTTGTCAAAAAAACGCAGAAAATACGCAGTGTTTTTATTGAATTCTGTTAACTTCGGCATATAGTTAGGTCCATTCTCAGAGCATTCAATACTTAATACCCTTTTTCTTAAATCTGTAGGTCCGTTATAGGAAACAAGAATAGCTGTTTTTTTTTTAAATTCGTATTTTTTTTTCTGAAAATTCCCATACACCTGCGATAGATGTTGCGACAATTGCTGTTAAGAAACGGGCTTTGCGTGTTCGGAATGCGATTGACATGTCATGCTCATGGTTTTGACACTTACTTAGTGTGAATTAATTGTTTTAGTTTTAGTTTATTTATCTCGTTTATACAAATTTCACACAATTAAAAATTACATTTCAGCTTATATTACTATTCGTATAACGATCGTTACAAAAGAAATAATAAAATTAAAATTACAAATAAAACTGGAAAAAAAGCAGTGTGAACAAAAAATATTAAAATGTCATATTGGTAAAAATAAAATAAATACAGGTTTAGTACTACATAGTACAAATCAAAAATAACCAATGTCAATAATACAATATAGAATAATGAATAATGAGAAATAATAAAAAATAAATTACGGAAATGTAAGAGTAAAGTTGTAGTACTATAATTAGTACATATCAATGTCAATATTAAAATTATAATAGAAAATAATTAATGTATAAGAAAAATCGTCCATAATTTATTTTATTATTTGCATGTATTCTTTTACTGAGTATAGTTCCTTTTCCAACAGAGCAAAGCCCGTTTCTCAACAGCAATTGAATTTAACACATATCGCAGGTGTATGGTTTTTTTTAGAAAAAAATACAATCGCGACAGAGTCAGACTACATTTCTGAGGCGTTACGGTGGCGTTTCGCGTTGCAGAAATGCCATTCGGCTACGGGGCCAGGGACGTACCCTCGTATCGCTTCTACGGCATTCGTAGTAAATAGGGATGTACCGACTATTGATTTGGCCGACTAGGCCGACTACCGACTAGTCGGCTCTTGGGTGGCCGAACATAATTTTCGAGTAAATTCACATTTTGAATGCCATTTTTGGTTCTTCATTCGCGCTTTTCATGAGTTTTACAGGTTCAAAGGTTCATGACAATATTTATATACATTTTCCATTTTTAACAACAGGTTTGGCTTAGTGGGTAGTAATCCTGCTCATAGGCAGTCTATAATCCTAGGCAGGAAATTTATTTCTGTGATGATTACAGATATTTGTTGTCTGACAAAGAAAGGAATTACGAATAGGTACATTTATTTATTTATTTATCGTATGGCATATATCGTTTCTCTACTTTTAAATGTTTAAAAAGTCAGACTGCAGATACTCGATTGCAGTCGTCGACAAGGTCTTAAGATCTGCCAATTCTCCGCTAAATTTGGTGATGGGGCACTCAAAGACAATGTGGTGTACTGTCTGATCCGGGTCGCCACATTGGCATTCCGATGACTCGCGCCACCCCCATTTACACCACAGCGACGCGCAGTTACCGACGCCTGTCCTAATCCGATTTAACCGACACCAAAGTCGTCGAGGTTCCTCAAATCCCACTGGCCGGATCCCAGCTTGTAGCTCAAAAAGGTCTGTAGGCATAGACCTCGAGTCCCATTCTGCTGTCCACGCCTGTAATGTGTTAGTTTGTGGGTCGAGCAAATGGAATTTTAATGCTGGGGGTTTGCGAGATTTAAGCCTGAGGGTCTTGAGCGCGTTGAGGTCCTCGTGAATAGGCAAGCATGTGTTCGTGCGGATCTTCGAGATTTCTCGATCGAGGCACTTTTCGCGTCGGATGCTTGGCGGTAGGATATGGCTGAGTGCCGGCAGCCAGTGCGTGGGCGTTGGTTTAAGGCAGCCGCTAATAAGCCGCATCGTGTGCTTCAGCTGGGTATCGACTGTGGAGGTGTGGGTGCTATTTAACCACGCTGGTGAGCAGTATTCGGCTGAGGAGTATACAAGGGCAAGCGCTGTCGTTCGGAGCGTAGCTGCATTAGCGCCCCAGGTGGTTCCAGTTAGCTTTTGAACGATGCTGTTACGGGTCTTCAGTTTTGCGGCTAGGTTATTTAAATGCTCCTTAAAGTTGAGACCTCTATCCAAGGTGACTCCAAGATATTTAGGAAAGAAGTTGTGGCGGAGAGATTTGCCTCTAAATTTTACTCTTAACTCCTTGCCAGCTTCTTTGTTGCACAGGTGAAAGCAGGACACCTCAGTCTTAGAAGTGCTGGGGCACAGTCGCCATCTGGAGAGATAGTCGTCTAGTAGGCCCAGGTCCTTTTCCAGCGTAGCTTCCCCCGCTTCCATGCTACCTTCCTGTGTCACTAGAGCCAGGTCGTCGGCATATGCAAATTTCCGTGAGGTGGTGTTAGGCAGGTCGTGGATGTACAAGTTGAACAGGAGTGGTGCAAGTACAGATCCCTGGGGGAGGCCGTTATTTAGTATTCTGACGGAGCTTTTTGTCCCACCTAGGTGAACCTGGAATGATCTGTTGCTAAGTGCGTTTTCCAAGAGCCTGTAGATCTTTATGCAGGGCACTGTTTTAAGGAGCTTGTACAGAAGGCCCTGTCGCCACACAGTGTCGTACGCGGCTGTTAGGTCAACGAAAGCTGCAGAGGACTTCTTTTTGCTCTGGAAGCCGGTCTCTATGTGAGTGGCTAGTGCTAGTACCTGATCGGTGCAGCTCCTATTTGGTCGGAAACCAGCCTGCTCTTGTGGGATAGCGGCATTGATGGTGATGGATATGCGATTATAGATCACGCGTTCCAGGAGTTTGTAAACAACACTCAGCAGGGCTATAGGTCTGTAGCTTTCAGGTAGGCCTTCAGCTTTTCCGGGCTTTAATATGGCGACAACTTTCGCTCTTTTTAACAGGGGGTATCCTTCCCGAGTCGATGATGTTAGAGTAGAAGGAAGCGAGCCATTTTCGGGTTCGTGGACCACAGTGCTGGATAAACTCGGGAAAGAACTCATCGTAGCCGCAAGCTTTGTTAGGAGCAATCTGCTTGATACTTAGTGAGACTTCATCTACTGAAACAGGGCGGCTGAAATTTTCGTCAGCTTTTGTACTGGACTTCAGTTTATGAAGCTCAGCACGAATCTCCTTGGTGTGTACTTTGTGGCAAGGGGCTTTGGAGAGCTTTCGTATTCTGCCAGCTATCGTGTTGGGATCCAGTTTAGGTTGACA
This sequence comes from Leguminivora glycinivorella, assembly GCF_023078275.1. Taxonomy (NCBI): domain Eukaryota; kingdom Metazoa; phylum Arthropoda; class Insecta; order Lepidoptera; family Tortricidae; genus Leguminivora; species Leguminivora glycinivorella. Next base: position 16,912,991 of record NC_062983.1, on the reverse strand, counting down.
CTTTTGGGAAGCAGTGCCAGTGGAGAGGCGGTTAAGTGTGTGCCAGGCTTTGCGGCTGGAATGGGCAAAGTTCATTGATTCCACGGTTTGTTCCCACCTCTTCTTTCGGGCGGAATCCAGAGATTCAATCAGCCTGTTCGCTACGGAGCGGTCGCCATTTTCACCGAACTGCTTCCAGAGTTCTTCGGCTTCATCAGTCCAACACGGGATGTATTCCTTGCGATAGCCGCGCGGAATGTATTTCTTGGCTACACTTTTTACGAGGCCGAGGAAACGTTCGTAGTTGTTGGGTAGAGGAGGGATCCATCTCACGCAGGAATCAAGTTTAGCCTTATATCCGTTCCAGTCTGCCTTCCGGAAATTCCAGCGTGGGACCGGGTATGACTCCACCATCGGTATTTTCAGGCCTATAACAACTAATACTGGTCGGTGTTGGGAGTGTGGGAAGTCCGTTAGTACGTATCGCTCGGCGGCAACTGGAGTTCCGTTCATAGCTCTTGTTGTAAAGACCAGGTCCGGGTTGTGGTCGCTTTTCCAGCGAGCTGATTTGAACGTTCTTTTTCCTTTGTTCGAAACGGCTAGAAAGATGTTGTTGCTATCCGCCCAGTCCGTGATCGCCTCCCCGTTGGCATCCGACGTCCTATACCCCCAGCTGGTGTGGTGGCTATTGAAGTCCCCGATGTAAAGGGATGGGTGTTCCAAGTAAGGAAGGGGTGGAGCGGGCCAACAGCTACGAGGTGGCTTGTAGATGTTACATATTCTCGTTTCACCGATCTGAATAACCGTGGTGGCGATGTTATTGCAGTCCATGCTATTCGAAATTACGTTGATCTGGGCGGTTAGGGACGACAGGGCATATGTCGCAGTCCCATACTGTCTGTGGTATGTGGCCGCTACCAGATCAAATCCTGGTATTTTACCTCGTTTAGCGAGTTGGGCATCATCAGCGGTGTGTGTTTCCTGAAGGAGGACTATGTCGACACCGTTGTCATGCAGAATCTTGCTTAGGCATTCCGTTTTTGAGATGCTAATCCCTTCAATATTGAGTTGCAGGACTCGGACTGATGGTCCAATGTCCTTTGTTTTAATTTTGGAGCACTGGGTAGTGCGGTGTTTATCAGCATTCGGATTCATTGTTGTATAGAGTAGAGAAAGCTGCGAGATCGTATAGATAGTGCAGCTGCCAAAGGTTGCTGCGCTCTTGGCACCACCCGAGGGACACGTGTAGGGTTATCTAAGGTAATTCCTACGGACGTGGAGCAGCATCGTCCCCCAAACATAATACGCAACCATAATTTTCAGCTAATAATTTAGTTTTATACTGTTTTTCTATCACTAATAAAGTGCCGACTAATCAGCCTTTTTTGCCGACTAGTCGCCGACTAATCGCCGACTAGAGATGTGGCCGGATAGTCGGCTTTCCCGACTAGTCGGTACATCCCTAGTAGTAAAAGTTAGCGATTTCCAAATGTAGTGCGAAAAGATTTTCCTTCGTATGTTTAAGACCTACGAATGTGTCATGCTATTTCAGTTGGTATTAGTACAAGACGTACTGACACCGTTTGAACTAGCACGACAAATACGAATGTTTCCGTAAATATACGAAGGAAAACTTTTTTGCACTACATAATATCTCAAAAGTGTTCTGGGTTCAATGTGAGTTATATGTAGCTGATAACAACAACATACAATCACGCCTGTATCCCATAAAGGGGTAGGCAGAGCACATGAAACTACTAAAGCTGCTGATGTAGCTGATATCAATGTTAAAAGTGATTGATCTGAAGAAATCGACAGTTTTGACACTAATATGTAGAGAGCGGATTTCAGGTAGCGATTTAAATATTAATATGGATATGACTCGCATAATTTATTATTTTTTCTACACACAAAAAATGTATCGGAACATAAAAGTAAAACCCTTTTTCGATGCTTTTGAGAATATTGAGCAAAGATCATGCTGATTATAAATAAATAAATATTTGTTAATTTTTTTAAATACTTAGTTTTTTATTTGACTTCTTCTTATTTAATATTTCGTCTGCGCAATGCACAGTTAAAACTTATAATATATTACGGCTCAAAGAATAAAAATGTAAAAATGAAAATAATTCGCTTCCAGTACACAAACTCCTTTTTAAAATATTTTTTTTTTAATGTAGGTTGTTGCAAAAATAACATTAATTTAATCTAATTATTAGCGAGTTTGCGGTGTGCGATGTGATAATAATAGATTGTAAGACTTTATTCGCTCCCTGAAATCCGCTCTCTACTAATATGTTCAATTGGAACCCTAGGCCACTGTAGAACTATGTCATAGTGACGTTATAAATCAGATTGTAAGAAATCTCTTACTGCTTGTCATTTTGACATGGTTGTAGTGTTGCTTAGGGTTCCAATTGGTTGGCTGTACCTACGATCTATACTTATAATTGTCCTATCTAGATTAGTGCTAATATTTGACCTATCTTAACATTGTCTATTTTTGAAGTTCGACCCGCGTCGTGGGTTGCTTCCCGTCTGTAAAAATACGTTCTTGAAATTGTAAGAACAGTTATTATTTCAATATACGATACTTACAAAGTCGTTCGGTTAGTGACCCATAAATGGGCGTTTTCCAAATTAAATTCTGAATATCGAATTTCACCAGATGGACGTGTCTGGGGGCCGATTTTTTAGTCTCACGGCGTTCGAATTCAGAAAATTGTCACTGAAAATAATAGGCAATTCACCGTTTTCAACCGGTATTTTAGTGACAGTGAGACTCAAAAATCGGCCCCCTGGGCTCATTCATCTCCTATTTTTTTTTCCCTTTTACGTCACGATTTTAGTATGAACTTACTACGAGCGTGACGTATTGGAAACTCGAATTTTGTATGGAAATTTTGGGACATTTTTTTATCGTCGGGATCGAATCAGCTCGTGATTCTGCGAAGAATGAGCCCAAACACGTCCATCAGGGGGCCGATTTTTGAGTCTTACTGAAATTGAAAACGATGTCCAGTGACAACATTTAATTTGAGAAAAAATCGGCGCCCAAATTCGATGTCCAGGAAAACATAACTGGACATAGACTGATGAGCTAGATTGTTGTGATCCAAATATGGAGCACCGGACTGCTGTATATTGTTCGCTGATGACACAACTGTTTTGATAGAAGGCAAAGATATGTCTACTTACGAAAATGAGGTGAATGATGCTTTAAATCAGACAGTAGACTGGTTATCAGCGAATAATTTAAAAGTGAACATAAATAAAACTAAGTACATTCAATTTCGATGTGTTCAAAGTAATGTAGAAACACTGGACGTCCACTATCAGGGTGAAACAATCCAAGAAGTACAATCTACAAAATTTTTGGGCATAAATATAGATTGTCATTGTAATTGGAGTGTTCATGTTGAGGGAATATGTTCTAAACTGAATAAATTTGTTTTTGCTCTGAGGAAAGTTAGTAGATTAATTTCAATACAAGCAGCCATTACTGCTTACCATGGCTATGTAGATTCCACTATTCGTTATGGCATTGTAATATGGGGGAATTCTCCACTCAAGGAAAGGGTACTATTGATTCAGAAACGATGTGTCAGAGCCATTTTTCGTCTTAAAAGACTAGATTCTTGTCAGGAATATTTCAAAGAATATAATATTCTAACAGCTCCCTGTGTATATATTCTGGAAGTCTGTTTGTTTGTATATAAGAATAAGGCATTGTTTCAGCTTGCACAGGAACTATCATCACGTGAACTTCGTCCTCAATACAAACATAAAATTTTCAAGCCATACGCTAGGTTAAGGTTGACATCAGATAACACTTATATGATGTGCATCACAATATTTAATAAGTTACCAGATAGGTTTAAAGACCAGAATCTCAGCAGATTTCGAAAAATGACTAAGCAATGGCTGATAAATAAATGTTATTATAGTTTAAATGATTTTTTTAATGACAATAATACTGATGATTTAGAATAAGGACTTAATATGTGTATAATGATAATTTTAATTTTTAGTTGAATAATTTAGTAGATATGTGGAACTAATGTGTGTATACCAGCGTGGTAGGGTTTGGAGGATAACATTATGAGCTATTAGACCTGCAACCATTGTAACCTAAACTCAACACACAATAAAATATTTCATTTCATTTCATTTCATTTCATTTCATTTCATTTCATTTCATTTCATTTCATTTCATTTCAAAGTGTTACATGCTAATATCGTAATATATAAAAATAGAAATGTAATACCAAGGACCATATAATACGGGACAGACAGAGCCCATACAAAAAAGCGTACCCGTGAAGTGTATGGGCCTTTTAGTCTTAAAACTAGATGGCGCTGTTTCACAGCCTGGAAGTGGCCAAGATCATATTTTCCTAAATATATTTTGCTTGCTTTTAGTTTTTATAAGAACAAATGACATGCTTCTTTATTTTGATATCATAATATCACGTCAATACACATTTTGAAAAAATAAATTTGTAAGCATCATCAGTTAGTATTTAATAGGTGGCGCTAAAAAAATTAGATACGATTCTTAGTATGGGACTGTAAATCCTTATGTAAATTATCCTTGGTAATAGGTACTATTTTCTCGTCAATAAAATAGTATTTAACAATGAGGTTTTATAACGCACAGTTTACACTACCGTCTAAGTAAATAAGTCCATAAAACAGCTTTATTACGAATATAACAAAGTAACATAAAATAAATCCGCTAAATGTAGCCGTTGCGATGAAATTATCAGGGCCAAAAATATTGTTTTCGGAAGCCATAAAGAAAATTTCTCATAATAAAGATAAGATTTCTTGAATTTGGGGGCAATTATGTTAGTATTAAGAATGATCTACGCTTAAATTACTATTGGGACGTGTTTGAAATTGGGGCATCTTGTAAAAAGTTAGCTGGAAGAGACCTCTTAAAGGGATAAGTTCGCCTTAGTACACACTTAATGTATTCTCTGTGCTTTATGTAGTTTGTTTTGTATAATAAAGTGTTTTAATACTACTACTAAAATAAGCTCATGGAGATATTTTTATGGCCTGTTTCGAACTGTAATCGAATCGTCACTTTTGACACTCATATCCGATCCATATCACGTCTATATACAGCAAATTTTCGTCATATCTGAAAGTTCGAACTAGACAGTTTAGATTTCAGGGTGTGTAGCCGAATGGCCCATACGCTCACGAAACGAAACGCTCGTAGATATCTATCTCTCTCTTGCGTATTGGCGCGACAGAGCCAGACTACCTTTTGCGGCGTTTCGTTTTCGTTTCGCGTCGCAGAAATGCCATTCGACTACGCACACAGAAATTCTAAAGCGACAAAGTGCTAATAATATTTGAAATATCGATTGTTGGATAAGTTATCTCTTATTTTCTATTCTTACCGAATCGGTAGTTTAACCTGCTGACAAGTTCTTACCTGTGGAAAAACAAACAGACACATAAATAAAATTATGCATTTACATACCTACATCAAAGATTCTTTAAAATATTTTTGTAATATCAAAGAAATTTACTAAAGGATCCAAATTAATATCGTGCAATTCGCTAGGCGCGACAACTAAATAACATCACTGGGCTATTTCATCAAAATTCTGTGTCTATTTCTGGTTTGACAAGTAATATTGTTACTCAGCATCAATATTTTTTGTTGAACAGGCAATGAACGGTGAATCGTCGTGTTGTGAAATAGGCCACAGATATCGTCCTTATACTTATGTCAGTGTCCGTACCAATAAGCTTGACAGTCAATATCAGTGTTTAAATATTAATATCTTGGCAAATAGCAACGCTATTTCAGACCCAATGCAGAATGTCACCTTTACTCGAAAACGTTCCTCAAACGTTAGCTACATAACCTTAAAAAACGTCGCTAAATATAGAAATCTGTCATTCACAATCTAATGAACTCGCAACAGTAAATACCAGCAGAATTCCGAGGTTCGGGCCAAAAATGTTTTATGATCTGCGCAACACGCAGTTACATGTCAGAGCCTATACCATGGGTTTTTGACGATGAATAAGCTGCTCGATAGCGTAAACGCCTCAAAAAAATGCCATTATATGGAGAGATTGAACCGTTACTTACTAGAACAAAGAATTACATTCATTTTCTGTGACGATATGAGACTTTTCGCAGAACTCTGCTAACAAGGCACCTCCACATCTGCAAACCATGTTCAACGTCTTGCTCCTTTCTCGCACTTGAAAATTAAATTGCATGTACAATAAAATTGCATGTAAATGTGACAAGGAAATTACATGTCGAACGTATCTTTAAAAAAACGGCTTGAGATTTGAATGATTCACGTTTATTTTCATTAGACTTATATTGACCGGGATATAATAAATATGGACCGTTATTTAACTTTTTGATTTTTGTCGAGCTCCCGATATTTTTTTTTTTATTAACTGTCGTGTTAAAGATGAATGGCCCTCGCTAGGAATACGGGCGACCATTCACCTTGAAACTGTGGTAAATTACTCTTTAGGTGTTATTCAACTTTTTTAGACTACATATTAAACTGACCTCCAACGTTTCAGAGACGGCGTTTTCGCGGCTGTAAAAAATCGTCAGGTCAACAAGTCTGCCGTAGCTGAACGTTTGTTAGAGTCAGGACCAAACCACTGGATTGAACTGCATGACCCTAAAGTCCTTTCCACGGAACGCCATTTCTACAGTCGAAAAGTGCGTGAAGCCATTGAAATAAAAAACATCGCAATTTCAATCGGGACGAAGATTTTAGGATCTCATCCACATGGAATCCTGTCATTAATAAGTGTAAGCGGAAAATAATATCGACAGCCGTTAAATCGAATATCGTCAGTGTTGTGTGTCGACAGAGTAACATCCCTAGTGCGCAAACAGTTCAAGTTGATAATCAAAACCGGGTGCGGGTAGTTCGAAAAACTCGCGCGGCTGTCAGAAGGTGTTGATGTCATTTCAAGCCAGTCTTCTCCGAGACCACGGGGACAACGCCGTCTCTGAAACGTTGGAGGTCAGTTTAATATACATACGCGATTAAGTCCCGATTTTAAAAATAATTATGTGTAATAATCGTGAAATTTTAAATCAGTGTTTTTAGGGTTCCGTAGTCAACTAGGAACCCTTATAGTTTCGCCATGTCTGTCTGTCCGTCCGTCCGTCCGTCCGTCCGCGGATAATCTCAGTAACCGTCAGCACTAGAAAGCTGAAATTTGGTACCAATATGTATATCAATCACGCCAACAAAGTGCAAAAATAAAAAATGGAAAAAATGTTTTATTAGGGTCCCCCTACATGTAAAGTGGGGGCTGATATTTTTTTTTATTCCAACCCCAACGTGTGATATATTGTTGGATAGGTATTTAAAAATGAATAAGGGTTTACTAAAATCGTTTTTTGATAATATTAATATTTTCGGAAATAATCGCTCCTAAAGGAAAAAAAAGTGCGTCCCCCCCCTCTAACTTTTGAACCATATGTTTAAAAAATATGAAAAAATCACAAAAGTAGAACTTTATAAAGACTTTCTAGGAAAATTATTTTGAACTTGATAGGTTCAGTAGTTTTTGAGAAAAATACGGAAAACTACGGAACCCTACACTGAGCGTGGCCCGACACGCTCTTGGCCGGTTTTTTTTATATTATTAATAATTTTGTTGATATGGAGCTCCCGATATTGATACAGTCATGCATTATGAATATCATGATCACGGAAAACCTTGCATGTAACTGCGTCGAAATATCGGGAGCTGGACAAAAATTAAAAAGGTAATCTCGGTCTACATCGCGGTTAATATAAGTCAATAGCGGCTATCAAAGTACTTATATAGCGGCTATCATAGTACTTATAAACTTTTCAAAACCCTGTTTATAATGACATACTATGTGTTAGTAACTCAATGTATGTTAGTGCTGTAATCTGGTGGCAAAATGCTGCCGTAATATTCCTTATTCCAGTCAAGTAACGGATTCCAAAACGTCAAAACCTCGTGGTAGCAGTCCTCTTACATGTCTGAACGTGTGGCATGTGGACAAAACGGCGCAAAATGATTTACAGGCTTTCATTTCGGCCCGCTTCATTTCTGCATTCAACTGTTCTATAAAAATACAGTTGTAAAAATTACACGGACATTTCGATATGAGCGTCTGAGCGGGTCTGAGTTGGTTTTATAAATGTACGTTTAACAATTTATTTTATGTTTGTTTTTGTGCGAAGGGTTACACTGAATATTCTAAATAAACATTTCAAAATTGTGTTGAGTAGCTGTTGCTAATTTATATAAGTTTAAACGATAGATGTAAATATCTAAATCTAATTATACTTTCAGTCATTCCAAAAAAATACTTGGGTTCTAATTTCAATGGTGTGGTTTCAATTTCAAAATACGTCAAATATGCGATCTAAATACGGTAAAAAATATTAATTTCATTTGTGCGATCTTTAGCCCATAAAGTCAAATTGAATGTACATTGTACAGTGAGGGGCGAAAGTGGATGAAATAACTGTGAATGATTAATTGACAAATTCGCCATACACTTTTACAGCTCACTGCACTGTAAAAATAATGTGTGTGAGTAGTGGGGAAAATCTCTTTATTTACATGAACATATTTACATAATTATATAAGAAACTAAGACTAAACTTAAAAGCTAGCTAATGTCTAAAATAGGCCCTTGAGGCATTGTACCAAGGATACTGGCGACATTTACTCGCTGTATCGCAATGCTGATACGTTGTGCGAGGAAGTCGCCAGCTCTTCAGTCACCAGTTACCTCAACCAGACGCTTCGCGATTTCTGTGAACAACTTGTTCGCGCTGGGACCCCATGGACCTAGAGTTTCTACGCCAAGTGAGTAGTTAATTTGCACTTGTATCATACATTTTGTTGTGTGTTGTTTGTTTGAAGCGCTGGTGGCCTAATGGTAAGAGCATGCGACTTTCAATCATGGAGGTCGCAGAGTCGAATCCCGGCTCGTACCAATGAGTTACCAGTACCATTTGATATTTGCCAGTCGCTTTTCGGCGAAGGAAAGCATCATGTGGAAACCGGACTAATTCCAATAAGGCCTAGTTACCCTTTGGGTTGAAAGGTCAATCAGAAATTCCACTGCACCAAATGTCACTGTTCTGAACGTAAATGCAAGCTGTTCTTATAAAAATACCAAAGTCCTTATTTAAATCAGATCTTTGAACCCTACTATATATATACTCGTACTGTACCGTGTCTCTTCTGTTTCATTTATGTAGGTACAATAAAGCTTTTACATACATACATAAACATCCTTTCTTCCCGTGGGTGTCGTAGAAGGCGACTGTGGGATATGGGTTAAAGTGTGGCGTAGGCGAGAGGATGGCAACCTGTCACTGCAATGCCACACTTTCGTTTTCTATCGACCCCTTATTTGCCAAGAGTGGCACTGAAACTTGAGTAAGTTTCATGTGCTCTGCCTACCCCTTCATGGGATACAGGCGTGATTGTATGTATGTATGTGTGTATGTACATAAACATGTAAACATTCCTACCATTATAGGCTTTAAGGCAAAAAAGGTAATTACATTCCAACAAAAGCCTAGACAGATTATTATTTCAAACGTCGCTACACGAGTTTCCACAGTTGTTTCTTATGTCTGTTATTATATTATAGAACTTCCTTCGACATGACACGTTGATGTGTCCCCGCGGAAAACACGTTTACAAGGTTATCGGCGATCAAATACGTTTTGATTGTTTTGAAGCTTTTGATATTTTTTATCGTACCTATATAAAGGAATAAAACAGTATTGGTATAAACTGGAAGGTTAATCAAATAATCTTAAAGCACTAAAGAAAACCTGTGTTCATATTTATGAAGTTTATAACGTGAAGTTGGTAAGTTTGCCAAAGCTCAACTAAGATCGGCAATGTGCAATGCATTACCTCTAGAATCGTAGGCATCAATTGAATACGAAAGCAGCTTTACCCTGTCAAACGGGCTGTATACTTGTGTGCCACTGACGCGACATATTATTATAAGAAATCGACATTTTCTCAATAAACCGACCGACCCGCGCCCCCACCACCCTCCGCCACCGCGTACGACCGGTCTGGCTCAGTCGGTAGTGACCCTGCCTGCTGAGCCGCGGTCCTGGGTTCGAATCCCGGTAAGGGCATTTATTTGTGTGATGAGCACAGATATTTGTTCCTGAGTCATGAATATTTTCTATATAAGTATGTATTTATCTATTTAAGTATGTATATCGTCACTTGGCACCCATAGACCCCATAGTACAAGCTTTGCTTAGTTTGGGGCTAAGTTGATATGTGTAAGGTGTCCACAATATAAATTATAGGTACTTGAAAATATTAATTCATAGAATTTCATAATTATCTATCAGATATCTATGTAAATTCACCCCACCTTTTAAAACGAACCCCGCAAAAACTCAATCGACTCAAAGCGGTCTAAGCGTGATTCCCGAAAAACAATTATTAACTGTGTAAAATAAATGTTTTTCCAAGGGAAACGTATTTAAACCGAGCGGGAAATAACACAGCGGCATCGCCGATCGCTCGCGCTGATAATTCGCGACCTTCTAATTTATTGCCCTGATAATAGGGCAGATGATTTAAGGAACATAGATAGTGTTAGCTGTTAACAACCGTAAATATCCTGTATCATTATTTTCTTTAGATTCCTTTTACTTGAAATGTTTTTCGTTAATTAAGTTGAGTTCGTATGCGGTTGAGGCGGTTCGCATTCCATACACATTGCGTCTTCTGAAGCAACACTATATTTTATATTTTACTAGCTTTTACCCGCGGCTTCGCCCGCGTAATAAAAGTATTCCTTAAGATTTTCATTTGGATCCGTAGGGACCGTAGGTTTCTCTGTAGGTATATTTATCTGCGATTATTTCGATTGCACATAATACTTTTGCTTGCAATGATTGTAGAAATATTACACATCGACCACAGCGTAGGTAATTCTATATACGCTGGGGAAACCTTTATAAACATCCCACATAGCCCGTATTTCGACACTATGATCGGTGGGTAAAAAGTACTTTTTTCTATTATCCCTTACAATTTTTTACATTTTGCTTATACTTATCGCAAACGTAATCTTCAAGCAAGCAAATAACGATCGTCTTAGAGCACATTGATTGTAAGAGACCGCCGACCGATTATCCGTATCCCGCTAACGATACCCATATTATCCGTATCCGTATCCGTATCCGTATCGCTAACGCTAACGCTATCGCTATCGCTATCGCTATCGCTATCGCTATCGCTATCCCTATCGCTATCCCTATCGCTATCCCTATCGCTATCCCTATCGCATTCCCTATCGCTATCCCTATCGCTATCCCTATCCCTATCCCTATCGCTATCCCTATCCATATCCCTATCCCTATCCCTATCCCTATCCCTTATCAAGATGTTTAATGATATAACACTTTAAGTTCTCGCGCTTTGTACACATATTGAAAGTCACATACAGGTCGAACGCGATTAATTAACATTATTTTTACCTTTTTTCCCAACGTTTCGGCCAGGTTGCACTGGCCGTGGTCGCGGAAGACTGACGTCCCAGCAAAATGTCACCGGAGATGTAAACAACACAAAACTACCCGATATTAATTTATATAAATGTTCGGGGTAGACAAAAAATATAATCTACCCGCTTTTAGTTAATGTTTATTTCCCACCATGTTTATTTTAAAGGTAAAAATAATGTTAATTAATCGCGTTCGACCTGTATGTGACTTTAAATATATGTTTAATGATTTCTTATCAAGTGCTAAAATATAAAGTTTCATGGTTTTATCATTTAAAATTAAGAAATCCCATACAAACTTTCAACCTCTTTTTCAACCCCTTCATCCCTTTTTTTCGAAATAAAAAGTAGCCTATGTTCTGTCTCAGGGTCTAAAGGTTGTCTGTTCCAAATTTCATCAAAATCGGTTGCGTGGTTTAAGCGGGAAAGCGTAACAGACAGACAGACAGACAGACAGACAGACAGACAGACAGTATAGTATATAGTATATATATAGTATATATAGTATATATAGTATGGATTAACCAAAGATGTATATCGCGAATCTCTGTGTGGACAGTTTACTGTGACATCACTTTGCCGTGACCATGTTGACTGTAACCTGTGTCAAAATATCACACACAGAATCGGTTGAGAATTGAGACCTGTAGAGCAGAACATCCGGACATATCCGGATATTTTGACAGCCGACCTTGCCTAGTTGGTAGTGGACTCTAACCTTCTCAGGGTGTGATGAACACAGATACAGAATTACAGATATTGGTTCCTTGATCATGACTTGGCCTTTTTTTTTAGTATGAATAGGTAGACGTTTGACCACGATCACAAGTGATGATGCGGTCTACGGTGGAACACGCTTACCTATGAGATACCTATTAACTCTTGCTTTAAAGAGACCTTGATTGTACTCATGTGGAAACACAGATTCAGGCAGAGCATTCCACTTCTTGGCGGTTCGCAAAATAAGCGAAACGCTTAGTGCGTATTTTTGGAATACTAACCGTGAAGCGATGCCGCATTGCCGATTGTCTGGTGGTCCAAAGGTGAAATGAGGACGGAGGAACAAGGTTGTACTGTTAAGCGAATCGAGTTAAACCGTACACATATTTTATCGCTCCAATCAATAAATTCGCGATAGACTGACTCGCCGAGTCTAACCGACGGTTAGAAACTATATTATAATTTTGGTAACACAACATATCGCTTCTGATGATATTATGTCTCAGTATCTAAGCTTCCATTATCTCGTAGCGTAAGCTTAATTTTCCCTGAGACGACGCGTAAAGGTATAAATTACGTCTACTTTACATCGCCTGGAAGCGTTACATTTTGTTTGAGTCTGTAGTTTCACGCTTTAAGTATTCAAAGATTAGAGCTAGGACATTTATTAGGATATTGAATTTAGTCACGTAAACATAAAATTATTAACTAAAGAACAAATACTATTAAATATTAATGTAAAGTTTGTTTATTTTTGAATAAAAGTAAAACTGATAAAATTAACACTCCTGCAAGACTCGAACTTGCGAACTTCTGCATTGCCATTTCAACCGCTGTTACCAACAGCCACGGAGCGCCTGGTGGATTTTAAATTACATCCAATCCAAAATAAATTCTTCAATAAAAATTTCACTATCTTGCAGAAGTGGTGCTATATAAATCGTTGCTAACGTATCTTGACCATACTCTCTCTCTCTATCCTTGAAGTTGCACTGCTTATTATCATTAAATATAGAATCAGCAACGGGTCGATGGACCTTGGTGCATGTTTGCTATCAATATTGGATTTAGAGTTATTTAACCAGCGTTCATTTAGGTTTAATGCTTTCTCGATTTTAGGAATAGTATTTGAGTAACTGTATTTTAGATGATTCATATAAGCTTCAATTAGATTTTACAGACAAACATTAGATTTTGGCATTCGGTAACCGCCGTATTGCAAAACGACTCGGTTATAATTTGTTGACTGAATGTATAGGAATGAAGCATCTAAAAGGGGCTTAAACCAATTACCGTTTAAATGTAGATTTCATCCACCTTAAATGCCGACAGTTTTAAGTGTTCATGATGTGGTGCCGTAGCCGAATGGCATTTCTGCGACACGAAACGAAAACGAAACGCCGCGAAAGATAGTCTGGCTCTGTCGCGCCAATTTTTTTTTTCGTTTCGTGAGCGTTTCGTGAGCGTTTGTGCCATTCGGCTACGCACCCTGCAGTAAGGGTCCCCCCACATCTAGCGTCTCGCGAGCGTAGCGTCGGGCCAACTGTATCGAAAAGACGCGCGACGTCGACGCGACGCTTTTTTACAGTTGGTCCGACGCGACACTCGCGAGACGTCTCGTCATCTAGCGAGATGAGGGGAGCCCTAATTACCATAAGGCTTTTTTGCCTCTTCAAATCATAAAAAAGACGTTATTTTTACTTCCTGAGACAAAGAAGTCGGGTTGTTTTTGAAGTGAAACTTCTAATGCGACTTAACTTAACTGACAGCGCGTAACACTCACTCAGCGTTACGTTGCGTGAAATAACGCTCACTCAGCGCATAACATTTTGTCAGTGTCGTTGCGCTGAACGCGACTCACTCATTCCATTTATTTACTTATTCACTCAGTCTGTGACAGAACAAAATGCCTAGAATGGTTTTGAATGATAACTATGATGGAATGTGTGTGTTTTATATTTTTCCCCTCACTAGCTCGGAAATACGTGTTTTGTCCTTTAATACCAGCGGGTAAAAACGCATTTTATCCACTAGTGGGTAAAGTAATTTGACCTTGAACAAAATCAAATTAACTGCTTTAAAATTGCTAAAAGTAGGTGAATCTAGTAATTGAGAAGAGATACCACCTGTGGAACTACTGTAAGCAGTAATAAACGCATTTTTTTGCGTTGTAGTTTCCTCACTATAGTGAGGGGAAAAGTTTTGTGTTACACTAAATGATTTTACTTCTCATGGAAAAAACTATTCAGGATTCTATTCTCGAACCACTCGCTTCGCTCGTGGTTCAACTATAGAATCCTTTCACTTGCTCGTTTTTCAATTCCACACTCGGCGTTAAAATACAACTTTGCCCCCTTGTATAACAAATAACTATAGATCGAGTGCAAAATGAGTTTACGGTTTTTTTTTTCAATAATTTGAGCGAATATCAGTTTAAATGTTTAAAACATTAAAACTAAACGCAAAAAACGTGATAGTCAATTGAAAAAAACTTTTTGAAGTTATATTTATGTAATTTCACTTCTGTCGCGCGAAGGGACAACACGCACTGTTTTATTTTGGTGAAACAGAATTCGACAAACACAACAACAATACGGAATTTCAGGATGCTAAAATTATATATTTTTTCATTCCAACAAAACTATTGGTATCTTCCAATAAATAACTCAAAAAGAAATAACTATTTTATTATAAGTGTAATATATTGTAAGGATCATTTGATCTACCTTCCAAGAAAAGTCACATATCGAAAGTCGATAATAAATAGGTATTATTGTTTTTTTGTTCATTTCCTAGAAGCACTAATAATTTTCACATGTTATCCTTGAACCTTTCTTTCTATATTTTTGTCTTACGTGTTCTACTATTTCCCTGTATACTTGGGCAAGTGAATCAGTCAGTCGGTCATTCAGTGAGATTACCTCCTTATTAATGTTTTCGCAGAAATATTTATTAATAGGTACTTTACTTTTATTAATATAATTGAACATTTCTTTTTTTTTTTCGCCACTTTTATTGTGATATTTTAGAAAAAAATGTGCTATTTCTACTCAGAATCACTAAATTTTTCAATCCTAGTAGTTAAAAAATTGTCCCATACGAATTTTTCTTATTTTGTTTCCATTTTACGTACATGTTGTGTAGGGTAACAAAAGAGGAAAGTACTGGACACTTTTTAGGGTTCCGTAGTCAACTAGGAACCCTTATAGTTTCGCCATGTCTGTCTGTCCGTCCGTCCGTCCGTCCGTCCGTCCGTCCGTCCGTCCGCGGATAATCTCAGTAACCGTTAGCACTAGAAAGCTGAAATTTGGTACCAATATGTATTTCAATCACGCCGACAAAGTGCAAAAATAAAAAATGGAAAAAAATGTTTTATTGGTACCCCCTACATGTAAAGTGGGGGCTGATATTTTTTTTCATTCCAACCCCAACGTGTGATATATTGTTGGATAGGTATTTAAAAATGAATAAAGGTTTACTAAGATGGTTTTTTGATAATATTAGTATTTTCGGAAATAATCGCTCCTAAAGGAAAAAAAAGTGCGTCCCCCCCCTCTAACTTTTGAACCGTATGTTTAAAAAATATGAAAAAAATCACAAAAGTAGAACTTTATAAAGACTTTCTAGGAAAATTGTTTTGAACTTGATAGGTTCAGTAGTTTTTGAGAAAAATACGGAAAACTACGGAACCCTACACTGAGCGTGGCCCGACACGCTCTTGGCCGGTTTTGTCTCCCAGTGAGATTGAAAGTACTCGTGATTCTGAGTACAATTGACCTAAAATTCCCTAAAAAAATCAAAATAAAAAAAATGGCAAAAAAAAAAATGCTCAATTATACTAGCTTTGGCCCGCGGCTCCGTTCGCGTTAAATTCGAAAATTGCGGAATGCTCCATACAAACTTGCATTCCCCGTTTTAGGGAAGTGGAGGGTCAGAAAGAGACAAAAAGTAGCCTATGTCACACTCTATCCCTTCAACTATCTCCACTTAAAAAAATTGTTCTAAAGGGCCTCTGCGCTGTTTTCTTTGGCCCCACGTACGCCCGAGATCACGTCAATTCGACGCTCGGTTTTGCCGTGAAAGACGGACAAACAAACAGACACACACTTTCCCATTTATAATAGTACTAGTACTAGTAGGTATAGTATGGATTTTTATGACTTGTCACACGTGCTAACTCTTGACCTTCTATCCGCTTGAACTTGACATTTACGCCACGTTAGACTGTTGAAAAAAAAATGGCGGACCAAATGAACTGCGGCATCAACCTATGAGTTTGACAAACGACTTGAGACCCGCCTATCTTTTGTCCAAGTCGTTGGTGCGATGGCTACTGAGGGTTTTTTGTCTGTGACAAGAATTTGGCTGCCTATAATATTTTTCGTGTTTAATGTTATAAGCGTGATTATTTTCACAGACAGATACCATAATTTAAATTGTAGTTTACAAAACGATGTACTCTCATGCTTTCTGTAAATGAAAAATCCAGATCCCTGTCGCCAAAATTTACATTTCGTCTTTTGAAGTTGCGCTAGACCTTTGTCATATCTGGTAGAAGGCCTTCAAGACTCTGGTAGAAGGCATATCGATGATAGTAGACCCTAGATGCCTGTATCGTTCCGTCAGGTAAATTTATATAGGCGAGAGAAAGTAGATTAGCATGGTATGGACATGTAATGCGGAGGGATGAAAGCAATGTTATAAAACGACTGATAAATATGAAGGTGGATGGCGCCAACGGTAGTGGAAGGCCTAAGAAAAGATGGGTGGAGTGTGTGAACAATGATATGAGAGTGAAAGATGTTAGTATGGAAATGACGGCTGATAGAGAGGAATGGAGGAGGAAGATCTGCTGCGCCGACCTCAAGTAATGGGAAGAGGGCAAGAGAATGATGTTATTTATATAGGCCCTGTCATGGGGTTCGATCAAGGGCTCCCCTATCTGACTGGTGCGTGTGCCAAAGGTGGTAATAAGATAATTATATTCTTCTTTGCTTCTTTGTCGTATCCTTGTGGCTTAGGGACGTGATGAATGTGGACACTCTTCACCAGTTGTCTCCACGCCACTCGATGCTGGGCCCGGTGCATGCTAGCCTGCAAAGTGGTCTTTGTCGCAGACGTTATTCTGTCTGCCCAGCGTGTTCCCATGCTTCCACTTTTTCGCTTCCTTGCCATGCGTCCCGTGATTGTGAGCTTCTCTAGACTATCTGGCGCGGTCCTGCTCAGATGGCTAAAGAAACCCAGCACACGTTGGGTGCAAATAGTGGAGAGTCTTGTTTTGATGCCGAGTTCCTTAAGAATAGAGACGTTTGTACGGCGTTCAGTCCATGAGATCCGGAGAATTCTTCGCCAGCACCACATCTCGAAAGCATCTATTCTGCGGCAGGTTTTTGTTTTAATGGTCCAGGTTTCGGACGCGTATAGAAAGATCGAGAAAACTAGGGTCCGCATAGGTCTGATCTTTGTTTTGTGGCTGATGCTTCTATTCTCGGACGGAAACCGTTGTAACATGTTTAATAATAAATACTCACTTCAAAAGCATTTAAATAACCTAAAATACTAATCTGTGAACATTAAAAAGCTATGAATAGACGCCTTCAAAAAGGTGTAGGTACACATTTTCCTTAAAGATAACGTTAGATGATAATAAGCAGTTTCCAAGGAACAGCCTTAATCTTGTCTATCTTTAGATTCTTTACAGTAATTTGAAATTGCCTGTTTTCTTAGACAGGCTTTAAAGATAATTTTGTTGTATCTATGTGTAATTTTGTATAGCGATAAACGAACTGAGTTTCTTCTTCTTCCTCGTTCCCTCAATGCTGAGGATCGCGACCACAAGTAGCGTGTCTCCATTGAACGCGGTCATAAGCCATGTGGACTGCACGGTATAGGCTGCCGCCAGTCGACTTCTTCACACAGTCAGACCATCTCTTACGAGCCCCACCCCAAGCGCGTTTACCATTCATTCGCCCCAAGATGATACACTTCTCCATATTATGCATTGGTGATCTCATGACGTGACCGAAAAATCTAAGGGTTCGCTCCTGGCATATTTTGGAGAGGCGTGTGGTGATATTAAGTTCTTCCAAAACAGAGATGTTAGTTACTGGTGTTAGTAACTGAGTTTAGGATCTAAGGTAACTTCCATATCAATGTTACGTTAGGTAAGTTCAGCAGTAGGTATTCTATATAATTACTGAATATAAGTACGTAGTCTCTTAATACTACCTACGTAGAATAATTTAATTTGGCTGATAATTAAATTTATTTAAGATTTGACGACCGTTATGGCCTAGCCGGTAGCTCGAATCCCGGTAAAGGCATATAATATTTTTGTGTGATGAACGCTGATTTTTATTCCTGAGTCATGGATGTTTTCTATGTAGGTATATAAATAAGGTAGGGTAAACTCGCCTCATTCGGTAACACGCGTAATTCGGTTATACAAGCTTTGAAGCACTATTCCGAAAGACGATTTTTTGTTGTTTCACCGAATTAGGCGTGTCACCGAATGAGGCGAGTTTACCCAAAGTATGTTTTTATCTCACCTAGCACATATAATACAAGTTTTGCTTAGTTGGGGATAGGTTGATGTCCACCAATATTAATATTATTATTTTTGGCCAGAAAACCAAGCAAAGCATAAATATCTGATCTAGTTATTTGTCTGCACCAATTGTAAGAAACTTCTGTTTGGCCCAATGATTGCCTTGGTACCTAATACAATGATTGCCTTGGTACCTAATACTTAGAGAAAGCCTTCTAGGCTTAAAACAACTTCATCATCATCCTTGCGTTATCCCGGCATTTGCCACGGTTCATGGGAGCCTGGGGTCCGCTTTGACAACTAATCCCAAGATTTGGTATAGGCACTTGTTTTACGAAAGCGACTGCCATCTGACCTTCCAACCCGAAGGGTAACTAGACCTTATTGGAATTAGTCCGGTTTCCTCACGATGTTTTCCTTCACCGAAAAGCGACTGGCAAATATCAAATGACATTTCGCACATAAGTTCCGAAAAACTCATTGGTGCGAGCCGGGGTAAAACAACTTATTTTATGATAAATAAATAAATTGTGTTTATTTGTTGAAAACGTTCGCATAAATATGAAGTAGCAAATGGGATCGAAAGTTTCAGGGCTTCTTTTAGACGCTGACAAATTATGTTTTCGTCCCTTTCTTTGCAGACTTGCGATCATAACATTTAAGTGGTCAAAGATACCGGCAAGATATGCTACTTTCAATATCGACCTATTGTGAGCTAGATAAGTGATAAAGTACGTCAATCGAATTTACAACTTTTATTACATCTTTCAACACTAAGTTATAGTTAATATTAGAAACGAGTTATTGAGTGGCATTAAGACGCTACGTCAAGGTCATTGTTGTACTATTCGTATGGGAGTAAATGAGAGCGCGATGTCACTAAATGGTACGATGGCTAGGTACGAAAAGTACGGAAAAATATTTAAATAAAATAGAAAGATGGAGATGGAGTATCGATCCAGAGGCCGTGAGTTCATGTCTCACCCAAGGCAGACATTTTCCACTTTTAAATTTATTCTAATAAAGCCTAGTGGCATCGATTGCAGACGTTTCTGCTAATCAGAAGTTAAAAAATAGAAAGATGCATTATTTTTGCAATTTGTTTCGTTAGTGTTTTAGATATGTATATCTATGTTATTATAATTTTAATTAAAGACAACTAAGTGAATAATTGAACGACATAGAACCGTTTAATGACGAACTCGAGACCAATTTTTGCCATTTTTTCTATCTAGCCGATTTCATTAAATAGTGTATCGAGTACGTCTATGTTCGTTGAACATAGACGTACGTAATGAATAAAAACATATAATTTACTCGCCTTACTAAAACTAATAGTTTGTCTTTTAAAACTGCGCCAGTAACATCAATTTTGCGCAATTGGGTGTTGTCAGCCCCTTAAGTTCGTAATTTGTACTTTATGTTGTGTATTACAGGTTAAATAAATAAATAAATAACATCATTTAAGCTCCTCCACAGAGTAAAAACATCAAATATAAGACACATTACTTCGGCAACTTTGAAATCGTGCACAAAGACCGGTTCTTATTAATTTCCTCCATTGTGTAAGCTCCTTTGTCGACGTAATAACTCAAAAAAATAAGTTGACTTGGAATTTAAAGAAAGAAGAAAATGAAAATAAACTATTTTTATTTTATTTTTATTATTTCATAATTTACTATATGAAATACAGTCGTCCCATTAAAACTGTCTTATGTCACTACTAACATTAAATATAACTAACTAGTTTGTTTGATTTATTTATTATTTTATTTGGCGTAGGGATGTGACGACCCCATCGCCCATTGGTTTAACCAGTGCAATCAGTCAACGCAGGGTAGCTTGTGGCGAGCTGTTGGGGAACAGCGACCCCACGTACCCGAGTGCTCCTGGGGAGTTCTGTTACCCGTAAGGCGGGTGGGTGGGACAGTACTCTCTACCTCTGGCTTGCCTTGGCTGGTCGTCCAGAGTGGAGTCGTTAGGGCTACATGCCCCAGGGGTGGAAGTGAAAATTTGCATAAGACGCGAGTTGGTGCAGTGGCTTCACAGCCACTGGGCAGAAAGCGGTGTACACTCTCGACACCCTTGAGTTCTCACACCGATGTTGCCCTTGAGCCATCTTGAATGTCGCTTTTTGTGGGGGCCCATCTTGTGGGGACGAGTCACCGTCTGCCGGAAATAAAATTGGATACCGTTTTATTAGGCAGGCGTCCGGTTTTTTATCCATAGCCCAGTGTTTAGTCCATCACTTTCATCAAAATAGACCAGTTCATTTTAGATTCCATTAACTCTCAAATAGTCCTTACACCCTGGCGGGTGTTGCCTCTGCGTGCGTCCCATGATACGGGCAAGGGCAACATCCGCTCGGTGTACCCCTTACATTTCATTAAAGTGTCGAAAGGGCCTCTACGCGTTGGCTTCGGCCCCGCGCACGCCTCCCAAAGGTCCGGAATACCATTGTTCCGTGATGGGAAAGACATACAAATAATAAAGTAGGTAATAGGCTACTTTCCTCCTAGTCAAATCAGCATCTTTTTAAGAACTGTCAAAACGATTTTGGACGACTTGCTAATATGGAATTAGTATGAAATCGAATTGAGTGACGTCACGGTCAAATGATTTACTTTATATATTTCTATCTGATTTATAAAATAAATAAATTGGAGTTAAAATAACTTCTGTCCCTGTTTTTCTTATAATAATCTGATGCTTTATTTCGTGCATGGTATAAAATATTTTATTTTAAGTATACAGTTTAGTTGCCTATTGTTGTCATCCAAGTAACGTACCTATTTCGGGATAACCTAGACAAAATAATAAATGCTCACTAGGACTCTGATCATGACGTTTCGGAACAATTCGATAGTGTAACACGTCATGGAAAATGAACGAATGATATTTTGTATTGTTTTGGTTAGTAACCGTTTGAGAATGCTGTTTTTTTCTCTATACAACGACGGCACGGAGAAGGTATATGCGTTTAGGATGAGAGATTGTGCGTTTTGTTTGTTTGTTTGTGCAAAAGAATGTTACTCGTTATCTCCATGACTTACGTTATAAAGTAACGTATTCTAAAACGCAAAGTATTAAAATTGTAGAGGTTTAGATTTGAGTTTTCAAACACATATGGTGAATTTGTAGCATTTGATGATGATTGATGAGTGATGACCGATGACACTCTCAAAAATATGTGGAGGCTCGAGTGACTTATAGTACGTAAACGATTGTTTTTTGTTTTAACACGTTTGCTCCGGCATCGGATCTATTCGACCATGCAAGTATGGTTGCCTTGTTACTAAATTGCCGTAACATTGTATTTATAAGTAGTACAAATTGAAACAGATGTCATAACATTAAAGAAAAAGTGACAATGCCCTCATGTGGTGAAATCCGCATTCAATGCAGCGTATTATAAACTACTACGGCGTATAACACTTTGCCACTCCTCTGTCAACATAATGTCAGTTTCCTTATTCCTTTAAAAGTATTCTCTTTAGAAGAAACGCTTCATTAGTATAGATGTGTAATTTGTGTGTATTCAGAATCCGCAACGTGGCCGTTCCCAGGGAGATCTGGGATAAGTCGGGCTCCTCTCATTTGTATCCCTGGCTTTAATGGAACTTTTTCAGATCCCTTCACTTTTTCTCTGTCAGTTTTTGCCTTTTAATTGTCTTCGCTCGGCTCGGTAAATATTCTTAGTAATTGAATGCCACGGTAATGGCATTAGGTTTAAATGGGTATTAGTTAACTAGAATAATAAAATATTTTGATACTAAAATTTGTTCATTATTTACTTATAATCAAGGATCATTTATACACGATGTAATAAGAGGAAACCTAATAATTTTAACAGCGTATTCCTCATCATATTAGAAGAGTATAATGTTATATAAACTTTTCTGGATTTCCACTACTTTCAGAATTATAAGCATTTAAAAAAATAAGAATTACTTGTTATTTCTCAGAACGAAACACTGTTTTGATGTCAATGTTGCTGTTTTCGGACATAATGTAACTATTCTCGTTGATAAAATCAAAAAGTAACTAGTAACTCATTGCAAAAAAGTATTTTTTTAGGAAAAAAAAATGTTAATTTTTATTTTAATTGCCAGTTTTGCGAATAACATTCGCTTCTTATGTAATAATACACCCAAAAAACTTTAAATCATCATATTTTCTACAAGACTGGTTAGGTTAGTAAAATATTAATACTGATGTGTGCATTTTTAGGAGTTTATGAAATATGTCCCGAAAATCGAATGAAATTTCTGTTATCAGGATACCTAGGTAACGAGACATGACGATAGACGCTTTCTAGCGTATAGTAGCTATCTCTATAGAATACCAAACCAAAGACACATAGTACATATAACTCCGTATAAGTTTAAGAAAAAGACGAAGCATCGAGAGAAGTGTAAGGTCAACTAGTTGGTGCTACACCTTTGGTTCACTTTCATCTAGATATTTTTTTTTGCCTGTGTGGTGACAGGTTAAGAATTTCACCACCCCCTTCTTCCCGTGGGTGTCGTAGAAGGCGACTATGGGATAGGGGTTAAATTGTGGCGTAGGCGAGAGGCTGGCAACCTGTCACTGCAATGCCACACTTTCGTTTTCTTTCAACCCCTTATTTGCCAAGAGTGGCACTGAAGATTTAGTAGTTTCATGTGCTTTGCCTACCCCTTTATGGGATACAAGCGTGATTGTATGTATTTTTTAACATAATACCAAGTCACGAATATGGGCCAAATTTTCAAAACTGAGACCCAACGCATCATTCATAGATTCAATAGTTAGCTTGTGTCGAGAGATGGCAGTCTATACATTTTCCTTTAACAGTAATTATTTAAACCTATCTCTTTGTATCACTATTCCATATTAGCGGGCAGAGTCAATTGAGTTGCGTTTACTGCGAAACGTAAACAGTTATCATGGTGGCTGATCAGATAAAGTGGCCAATGTTGATGATGATATTGATTATTATTAGCAAGAATTTCCCGGACTTTTCATTAAAAGCCATGTTTTAACAGTAAAATTACTGACTCAAAGCATAGTAAAACGTTATTGGATTTTGCGGGTCTGGACAAACATAGAATTG
Source organism: Leguminivora glycinivorella (assembly GCF_023078275.1). Taxonomy (NCBI): domain Eukaryota; kingdom Metazoa; phylum Arthropoda; class Insecta; order Lepidoptera; family Tortricidae; genus Leguminivora; species Leguminivora glycinivorella. The sequence continues at coordinate 16,889,093 of NC_062983.1, read as the reverse complement.
AATTATCAATTTAATTTCGGCGAACTATAGCGTTCGATTCTGCGACGCCATAAACGAAACATTTGCTATGAAAATATGCAAAATAATTAATGGCATATTTGCATTATGTAGTTTACATAGGATTATCATCGGTTGTTTCTGCAAACATGAAATTAAAAAAATTAAATTGATGATGTTTGGTTTATTCAAGTACCTAGATGTAAAATTAGCTTAGACGGACCCAAACCAAAGTTAAATAATATGTAAATACACCTTCCGTAGGTAGAGTAAACTCGCCTCATTCGGCGACACGCCTAATTCAGTGAAACCACCAAAAATCGTCTTTCGGAATAGCGCTTCAGAGCTTGTATCACCGAATAAGCCGTGTCACCGAATGAGGCGAGTTTACCCTATCTGAGGTAAATACTAAAACCTGTACTAAAATAAGCCTCTGTAATATTCCAGATCAGATACAATTTACCTAATTACTTAAGCTGTGTTTTGTCCTTATTTTACTCTGTAAAATTTCCCAAAAAGTTGTCAGATATCTTGTAAAGCAATTTTATTTATAGCATTTGGTAGGCATTGACTAAAATGTCTACATTTTTATGCCTAGCTTGCACTGGTCCATTCAATATTGAAATCTTTCGCTTGCTCGGGTCTCAATATTGGTACGTACGGTTAAACAACAACTTTGCCTCCTTGTAAAACAAATAAGTATTGTCATTTCCCTTATGAATTCCGCTATTTAGCTCAGGAATATCTACCGTCTCCAATTCTCCCTTAACCGCTCTAAGGTTAACTGGAAGAAACCCCTTAATGGGATAAGTTCGCTTTTGTACAAATGACGTGTGTTATTTTTTTTCCTGTTATTTTTGTACAACAAAGTGTATTACTACTACTACTACTAGAGTACTCAATTTCATATAAAAACCTTCTGTACTTCATTTCATTTCAGTTTTCAATAATTAAATACGTTGAAACTTATATTATACTTTTAAACGAGCAATTCTTGTATATTTATTTATTTATTTATTTATTTATATATATATATTTATTTACACTGACGATCTCGGAAACCGCTCTAACGATTTCGCAGAAATTTGTTATGTGGGGGTTTTTGGGGGTGAAAAATCGGTCTAACTTGTCCTTAGGTCCCGGAAAACGCGAATTTTCGAGTTTTCATGCGTTTTTCTTCGCGCGCCATCTCGTGTGCAGTAGTTGTACTGTTAAGACAGAATTCTTTCGGTCGATGTAAGTACTATTTATTGCAAACACTAGATGGCGACACAGGTCAAGGCTAAAACGAATAGAAAATACACTATTTGAGTTTTTGTGGCGAAATGCGCGCCATCTCGTGTGCAGTAGTTGTGTTGTTAAGGCTGAGAATTCTTTCGCTCGATGTAGGTACTATTCATTTTTGAACTAGATGGCGACACATGTCAAGGATACGAAACAGAACCGAGCGAAGCTCGGTTGCCCAGATATTGGTGCTTTAAATATACTTCATATCGCGCCATTTAGATTTTTTTATCTTTCAGCAATGCTCCACGCTATTCGGGGTCACGTACAGAGGTAATAAAAGCGAATGACGGAATCATAAAGGGGTTGAATTTATTGATTCGCATTGACGTCTGCGAAGCTATGCAAACCATAGACAGAGTAAAATATAGAAGGAAGGTTTTAAGCAGGATTTAAAAAACCTTATTGCATCCTGTACACTATGCTGAAGCACACCATATACTGAAAGAGACAGATATAGTTGTTCTACTCGATCTTCAATCAGTACCGTGATACCGCTTTTCCTGACTAACAACTCAATATATTTAAGAAAATTAATATGTTTGGTAACCAACTAGTTATCAAGTCGTTAATATTTGGTAGTCAAGTCGGCAAAACTGACATAGCTCAAGGGTCTTAAACGAATACGCTGCCCATATCGATTGAGATAAGGTAAAATGTAACTGGTCCATGTTTTTGATGTTTTAAAATGTTTGCATTATTAAATAGAGTGTCCACCGGTTATATACCTATGGTAGGCGTGTTCAGCGGATACATGTATTACTCAACATCATAGTGTAATAATGAAAAAAAATGGATTAGTTACAATTCCCCCAGTCGAGATTTGCGCCACTGTACTTATAACGAAACAATGTATAATGGAATTGTACCTCTTATATAGGTCTACCAAAAAGTCGGGTATGGCAAGGCCGTAGGCCCGGCGTGAGCTTCTCAAGACATTTTTACTATTGAGTCGTGTTTAAGCTCCAACTTCCCGGACCGCCGGCGCGCCTCTCAGGGACGCTCCGGGCCTTTGGCCCTACGCAGAGTTCGGCCTTCGGCCTTCGCTCGGCTCCGAAGTTCTGACAGCGGGTCTTCTTTTATGTATAAGTATATAATTTACTATCAGCATCTTTAGGAGTGAGTAGCTGATGCGGGCCGCTAGCTTACTAAAATACGACGACAACCTATCTGTAAACAACTCGGAGATCGGGTTTGCATCAACTCGAATAATTTGGCCATTTCTTTTAGATACTGGAGTTTTTGTCAGGCTCTTATAATTAGGTGGGAAGGGAACTCAAGTCTTTTCAACTTTTCATACACCCCAATATATTGTATTCATTTAAGTACTTTAACTGTCAAGAAGAGAACACTTTTTCTGTCAAGATCGAATATAAGAGTCAGGGATTGGACAAACAAATTTTACGTTGTAGTTATTCGTCTATTTTTAATACTAAAATATCATTTAAAGCGAAGTTTTCAAATTATTTACGTATTTAATATTGTCTTTGGTTACCGCGATAGTTATGAAATAAAACTACGGAAACGGATTATATCGAGTATAATGAATTTACAATTCATCTCGACCTTTCGAACACTTTACAGCATTCGTGGTCTACGGGTGACTGAGGAAAAATTACAATGTGCAAAAGCTAACCACATACCTGATATATTAATGAACCATGACCATAAATAATATAGATTTTTAAGGCAGGTTATTCACGTATTTTTATAACAGTTAAACTTTTCAATTTGCGTAGTTACCAGTGTCACTTTTCCATAATTATAATTAATATCAGCACTATTATGTTTATTCCACATGTTGGAAAATAAGCCATAAGTCCTGTCTGGTTGTAAGCGGTCACCCTAATCTTGTATATTCCAGGCATTACAGGTTTAGACAATTAACACTCACTAAAATACGGCTGCAATTTATAGTTATGTAAACAGCTCGGAGATCGGGTTTGCATCGACTCGAATTATTTGGCCATTAGCTAAAGTACGTTGTTCGAGCCCTGAGTGCATTGGGACAGAGGACAGAGTGCCACTTGGGGAAGTAGCCTTTAGAACTATTTGCTTAGAGGGTTGATATTGGTAAGGATCAAGTCCGTTAAGTCTTTTATAGAGAATTTAAATCTGAACTCGAGCCTTTCCAATTTTTCTTAGAGATCCGAGTCTTGTGTGGAGATTTTAGAGGTTTTAAGAAAGTTTATTTTAATAGAAATTATTATGATACAAAGCGAAATTTGAAATTGTTCACGCACATACACTCATCAGATAAAAGACTCAACATGAGACTTTTTTTTTTTTTTCAATTTATTTAGGTAAACAAACAGTCACTACAAAACAGGCTTATTTAAAGTATAATAATAGTGTTTACAGTATGTGTGACCAACACCGTTCACCACTTACTAAATACAGTACATTAAATCATTCGGAGGGTTTTTCATTCGTACTTATTACTAAGGTAGGTATAATACTGGAGCTTAAAGCTCAGTTAGGTAACAAAGATAATATAATGAACAGAAATACAATACTAGATTCTTAAGAAGGGGACATGTAGATGCAATTTACTTTGAGTTACAATTCATAATTGAACAAATACTAGGGCTAATGAATCGGATACGAGAACAATTATTATTATGTTTAGTTACTAGTTTTAAGTATGTTCGTAATATGTCTTTTGTATATACCAATGCTGCAGCCAAAAATATCGACCTGGTTAAAACGAGTATTGTAGGTACAGGTCAATTCACAAGAGCTGGCACGAATGGAACGAATGTTTGAATGAAAATATGCATGTGTGTGACAGATTAACCAATAAAATGGTGGCTCTTGACAGTTACGACTGTATACCAATACAGTGTATGGACGAGCCTGCGAAGAGGCGCGCGCTCACTGGCGTGCGTGCGGCAGCGGCCGGTCACGAACAGTCGGTGCGGGCGCGCTTCTCGCTGTCGACTATAGGTGGGCACCTTATAACTAAGTTTGTTGTTAAGGGCAACACAATCAAAGTGGTTGTTGCAGAGGCCGTACAGTACCATTGCCTCAAGTAGCATTCGCCTAGAATCTAAATCTAATAGACCATATTTCTTTAGTAACTCCTGGTAAGATAATCTATTTTTGTAACATCGGAAATGCATAGTTTTTAAGTACTTTTTTTGTACATTTTCGAGAGCCTCAGAATATTTAGTGTAGTAGGGGTTGTATACTTAAAATACTTTTGCCAATGGTGCAAACGTCGACACTCAGGTCTAGCGATTTAAAGTGTTCAAAATTTAACAAAACACAAATAGGTATTACAAGTTATGCGTGTCAACCTGAGTCTCATAAAAACGAGTAGCATTAATTCTATGTATTCAGAATAGATAAGACTTGAATTTCTACCAACACTAACACTAAAAATAATTCCCCTATCTGCATTGCCACGCTTTTCTCAACCAACACGCACCCTCTATGAATGCGTAAACAATTTCCATAATAACATATTATTATCCGCCATGAGATTCAGAGCGTCTCACTATATCCCGTCCCGAGCGTTTTATTTGCAGGGGAAGATAGTCAATTTCTTATAATGGAATCAATTTTTGTATATTGGAATATTATGTCTGCGTTTGGGGGATAAACATTGCAGTTGCTGGTACGTTCACCTTTATTTTATTTACTAGTTTTGCCCGAGAATTTGTCTGGCAAGTAATTTGGATAGCGCCTGATGAAAAATAATAGCAATGATTATTCAACTTGAGTAAAATGCATACATCAATTAACAGGCACTGCCGGATTTAATTTCAATTTTGGGGCATAAGTAATATAATTGTTACGCTATTTACTTATATCCTTCTTCAAGCCACGGACTATCTATCAAAAAGCTGAATCAGTTCAGCGGTTTATGCGTGAAGAGTAAACAATGTTAACATAGAGACGGTAAAATAGACATATCGCTTATATTATGTAAAATTAGCGTAAATAACTGGATATATGTGAATCTATATTTTCATCATGTTTTGAACACATTTATTAGCCGAATCTTGCACATATATGGCCGTGGCACAGTTCAAATGCGGTCAAAAGTGTTACATAACGTGTCATTCGTATAGTTAACATACATACAATATATACCAATACAAAAAGTTCGTGTTTGTATAGATATGAATGATCGTATATAATTTCTATTTTAAATCCCATGCCGGTGCCGAAATATACCTAGTCACAAAAATACTCCTACCTAAACAAAACTAAAAAACTCGAATTTAAAATACTCTATTTTAAACCTGCTACCGGATTTTTATTTACTGTTAAAAACAAAAATACCTGCTGTTTTCAGTACGATCAATAGCATAGTATAGTCGACTACAAAGAGATGTATCCACTTTTTCACTTTATCCCATTGTATTTTTTTTAATATTATAAATGGGCTTACTCTTGGCCACAGACTAGCCAAAGGCAAAGACGTGGCCTACGATGGAGTGAACTCATCCAGAAGATGCCTGTTCACTCTTGATTTGAAGGTTTCCGGGTTATATGAGCTCGGAAATATAGCCGCCGGCAAGGAATTACACTCCTTGGCAGGCGCATAACTGCAAAGCGCTTCGTGCGAATTCGTGGAATATCTACCAATGGTCTATATTAATTCGCATAACTGAATACTCCTAATATGAATTGGCATACCGTTTATTACGCATAACGTTTAATACGCATATCATTATTTCGCATAACAGATTTCGTATAATGCTAATGCGCATAATGTAAATTGTTATAACGATGAATTGGTATAAGTATAATAAGCATAACTTTGTTTCGTAGAATGTTTAAATGGCATACAAGAAAATTATATTTTCACCACACTAACGGGTAACGGCCTACTTTTCTGTTCGAAAACAGATAGCAAAATTGTATTTTACCCACAAGAGTTCTAAGTAATTTCATACAAATTTTAACTTGATGTCTTAAGCTAGCTGATAGAATTTTACCTATAAAATGATGATTTTGAATCATAAATATTGAAGAAATCGATGGTTTTGATTTAAATTGATGTTTTATAGTCAGTATATTTTGTTCGTGTTGGGGTGATGAAAAATTTTGTGTTTCAAACTCGGTGGCAATGTTTAACGTGCCGTACGAAGGTTCATGTGCCTTGAAACCCTCGCAACGCTCATGATTCCAGTTTTTGAACCACTCGCTACGCTCGCGGTTCAATATTGAAATCTTCCGCTTGCTCGGTTATCAGTATTGGCACGTGCGATCTGCGAAAATCTGAACGATGAAATAATATTATTTAAATACTATCCATTTTCAATTTCTTTAGTAAGGTACAGCGGGCCAAATCTAGACTAAAAGGCAATTGTATTAACTAATCCATACTTTCCATTATTACATGTATCCACTGAACACGCCTACTACATAACTGGTAGACACTCTATTTTCTGAAAAACACTTATGAAAAACGAAAAACTTAATAAGTAATGTACATATAAATAAAATAAAGACTCCTTAACTCAAATAATCTTTTTAATTCAAGATTAGCAGTTAAGTTCATAAATGCATCATCTTAAAAATAAACAGTTTTTTAAATAATGCAAACATTGTAATACACGGAAGAAATTGACCAGTTACATTTGCCCCCCACTCGAGATTTGCCCCGCTGTACCTTATTTACCCCTATTTTTTTCATGCTTAATAAGTGAGACAGTATAAAATTAAACACTCAAAATCGAGCGCTCGAAGTTGGAAAATCTGCCCTTGATTGTTGCACTCGCTTGCTGCTTGTTGCTTGTTGCACTGTTAGTAAGTATGTCAATTCATTTTAGGATAATTAAAGTTATACGAAAGAATAGTATGCAAATTTCAATTATGCAGATTCATTGTTATGCGAAATAAGAATTATGCATTTTTAATATTATGCTTATTCAATGTTATGAACAATTATGTTATGCCAAATCTGTTATGCGAATTAAAATTATGCGAATGAATGATAGGCGAAATAGAGGGCACCCATCTACCAAGTAAGGATGGGAACCGGCCGTGCGTCTAAGTGTGATGCGATGGTAGAATGGGGACGGTGGAATAAGCTCGTGTAGCTTTTGAGCACACTCCCCGAAATGCAACCTGTAAAACACCGACAGACTGGCGACTTTCCGCCGATGGGCCAAAGACTGTAGCTTGGCCGTTAGATTCTTATGTAATAAGGTGAAAAAGTGGATACATCTCTTTGTAGTCGACTGTACCATGAGCAAAGTCTAGCTGAGCGAAAAAAGTTAGTCTGAAAATATTTATGAAGAGATCAGACTATCTATTCCGAATGCTTTTAAGTAAAGCATTCGGAATAGATAGTCATTTGTTTATCTGCATACCGCCATTTTGCCGCCAAGGGTGTGGTATATTCAAATTGGTGACGTTTAGCCAAAAAACTAAACGGTGCGACACAGATTATTTAATTTTTATTCAGATTCTCAAATTTCGTTACGATTGATTAAGTTTTGAAGGAGGAAACAGTCGAGAGCGGAACCTTTTTCGCAATATCTTTTAACTGAGTTGTTCTTAATGGACATTTTTTTCGATAAATCTAGTTAATAACACTAGTATATTAAAGTAGAATTCCCAAATTGAAAGGGGGCTCCTTTCTATTTTAGCATTTTCGCTCCTGTAGCATCTTAAGATACTGCACTCTTCACAATATAATGGTTTTCACTCAAACGATTTCGCCCGTGCTGAGTAAGCGATAGGAACCACACCGGTTCTCGGCAAAGATGGTGGCGACTTGACGCGAGCTGAAAGGATTATCCGGATGACGTTAATGACAGGGATGAGTAAAAGAAACAAAAGATAAGTCCTATCTGTTGGTAAGCCTAGGATTTTAAACTCAAACGAACCAAGTTGGATTTCATTTCAAATTTCGTGACAGTTGTATTAAAAGTTTGTAAACTCAGTGAACTAATATTAGATTTCTAGATGAACTTCAAAATTAAGATGTTGCAAAATTGATTTTTTTTTTATGTAAATGAGCTTACTCATGGCCACAGACTAGCCGAGATTGAGTGAGCTCGCACGGAAGGTGTCTGATCCCTTTTGATTTGAAGGTTGCTGGGTTATATGAGCTGGTAAATATAAACGCCGACAAAGAATTCTACTCCTTTAAGCAGTATACTAGTAGTACAGTAAGGGAGACCAGGGCTAGTTGACTATAGGGGTTGACTAACTATTAAAAGATTGAGCCAAAAATCAAACTCGAGCCAACCAGTGAGGTACGACAGTCCGTCACCTCCCCCCGCTCAATCACCGGTGAGCCTCTCGTACCTCATATCATATCACTGGTTGGCTCAAGTTTGATTATTGAGATTCAATTTTTTAAGTTATAGTCAACCTTCCCCTATAGTCAACTAGCCCCGGTCTCCCCTACTCATAGTAGCAGAGTAGCAAGTCTAGAAAGATCTATACACCAGTGTAAAAGTAAAGGACCTCCACCCTCCACCTCCACCTATGTAAAGCCTTTGCTAAAGTAAAGTACATTTATTTTCAGGTTATGATTTTTTTATATTTCTGTTGAATTTGTAAGTCACACAACTACCTCGCTTTTCAATCGGCAAAAATGTATATAATTAAAATAAATACAACCGCGCTGGTTGATGGCGAAACAATGTGGCAAGGATAACTCTGGGCTAAAACAATATTATAATTACTAATGCATGTAAAAATTGCCTTGAATATAATTTTGATTGCTATATAATTTGAATCGACGATAATTTTGATTGCTTATCGAACGAAAAATAATACAGCCTAGACGAATCAAAATTAAAATTAATGAAAAGTTTATTTTCAGCCTATAAAAAAATCCTCTCGGATATTTTCCCGGAAAACTCAACCACGAATTTCTCATCTCATATTTCGTATGATTAAAACGAGCATTTTTTCGTCTCGCTGAATGGTACGCAGTTATTTGTAGTCCACACGAGTCCCGCGCTGACGCCATTAAAACGGAATAATGAAACACCTGCGGTTTCATTCTATCGCCGAATTATAAGGCACTGGATGAGACATAAACAGATCTGATTGTGTACGAGTTTTTGAAAGAAAAAAACATTTATTGTATAAACCATTCTAAATATGGCACCTTAATCTACGTTTCAAAAAGTAACTTACTCCGTAAACATTTAAGGTTTTTGATATTGGATGCTAATTATAATAATAAAACTGACGTGAGACACTGACATATTAAGCATGAAAAATGGGTAACTCACGTAAAAAAAAAGAAAATGCTCCTCGTTACGGAACGAAACATGTCGAGCAACCTTCGACAATTTTACGTGAGCTACCCGATTTTACATGTTTAATATGGCTGCTAATTATTAGATAGGTCTAACTGCAATTTTGTGCCAAACGCTAATACGCTATCGAAACGCTTTGCAACGCAAACCAAAACGTAGTTAAAATATATAAAAAAAACCTCTTGTAAAAAGACCATAGAACATGGTAATTAATTTTGTTTAATTTAAATGTATGTAAGGGCTCAAACAAGAAACATAGTTCTCGTAAAAATAAAACATCCGAATTTCAACCAGAATGTGGGACAGAGAAAATTCTTCGTGGAATCTGTAATCAGCAATTGTAATCGTGAAAAAACACCTAAGGACACAGCGACTGATATCGGTGTGTAGGCAAAGTGACAACCCTAGCGCATAAGTGAATAATCAAGAACAAGTGCGGGTAGTTTGACAAACTCGCGCAGCTGGATGATTTTGATGGAATTATTCACCAGTCTACCCGTGAGCACCAACATAATGTCGTGTTCGAAACGTCGGGCCAAATATAAATGTAAGTGTTTTAAATCCCGTTTAGTTTTAAAATTATGGTACCCGTAACTTCGATGACTACTTAAATATCAATATAAAGGCTCTTCTAGGCAGCTAAGTCCCTCTCGCGGGTGAGATCGCGTCTCTCTTTGTTCCGAGGCGTCCGCGACGCAGTTGCACAAATAATTATGTGCATACAATTATTCATGTCTCCGGTAAGCGTTAGGCCAGTCAAAATAATTGAAAATACTTGGAAATAAAACACAGGGAGACCTACTTTGAGAGCCAACGATCCAATATTCTATATACACGTACCTTATAGTTGCAATAAAGAATATTTTATTTTATTTTATTTATTTTTTAAAATCCTAGAAATATAGAAACATTCTTAATACTTTTCATTTTCTTCTAAATGTTGAGTTTGTTGTATCCTAGGAGTTAGTCATTAATTTTGCAAGCTTAAAAAATTACATTTTGCATTTCAAATCTAAACTATTTGATGAAAAAGGTGATTGATTTCAATGGTACTACGAGTACTATCAAGGTTTATAATATATAATAACCTAAGCACAAAATAAAATTTTTGAAAAAACCCCCGACCGCGACATAGTTTACCAATTTTCATAAAACATGGCTAAGAACACTCCCGACTAACTCAGCTTTCAAACAAAAAAAAAACAAAATCGAAATCGGTTCATCCGTTCGGGAGCCACGATGCCACAAGCAAACACACACACAGACAAACAGACAGACCGACAGACAGACCGACAGACAGAGAGACAGACATACACACAGACAGGCACGTCAAACTTATAACACCCCGTCGTTTTTGCGTCGGAGGTTAAAAAGGCGTTTATAATTGTTTATCATCATCATCGTCCCTGAAAATATCAAAACCAAAGTGACTATTGCCAGCGGTAATTTTTCCCAACCTTGAAAGGTCAGATTTCTTCATGGTTTGTGAAAAATTGTGCCGTTATCTGGGTAAAGGGAGCTTATTGTCGGTGGCGCTTACGTCCCGCGGCGTCGTATTTGTATACGATCATCACTTATAACGCCGTAAGCGCCATCGACAATGAGATCCCTTTACCCAGGTAACGTCACAATTTTCGACGGACTTTATTTGCTTTTACAATCTAAAACCGAGAAAGAGTTCTACAACTCCTAGAAAGGAGCACATTGTGGTCACAGCATTTAGGTATTAATATTTTAAGACTAAATTCTACCAAAAATCTAATTTGACTGGTACACAATCTTGTATTTTGCGTAAATATGTGTTTTTTGAAATTAAAAACATTAATGTTCGCGTGATAATCCCGAGGCGTGGCAGTTGCGAGCACGCTTTAGGAGTGCTGGTGATTATGTTAATGCCAGAGCCCGTAACCGAATGGCATTACTGAACCGGCGCGAAATGTAGTCTGGCTCTGTCGCGCCAATCGCAAGAGCGATAGAGATAGATATCTACGAGCGTTTCGTTTCGTGAGCATTTGTGCTATTCGGCTAAGTAAACAGGCTCCTATTCCATGGTAATCCGTATCGGTCAGCTGGGCATAAGCTTTATGTAACTGGGGTATGACCTACAACTGAAATTATTTAATTAAAATTAATATTTTCCGATAATCAGTTAAGCGAACACTGGTGGCCTAGCGGTAAGTGTACGCAAATTTAAATCCGGAGGTCGCGGGTTCGAACCCCGACTCGTACCAATGAGTTTTTGGAACTTATGTGGAAATGACATTTGATATTAAATAAATTTGCCACTCGCTTTTTCTGAAGGCAAACATCGTGAGATACTGGGATAATTACCCTTCAGGTTGGAAGGTCAGATGGCAGTCGTTTTTTTAAAACTAGTGCCATCGCCAAATCTTGGGATTAGTTGTCAAAGCAGACCCCAGGCCCCCATGAGCCATGGCAAATGCCGGGATAACCCAAGGAGGAGAAATCGGTTAAGCGAACGCAGTCTCAATGGTGGTGTCGGAAATATCAGCAATCTTTGTAAAACTAAAAGATCTGTAAGTACAATTAGGCCACTATGGCCCATTTTTCAAAACTGTAAGTTACAAGTTACAAGCAGAAGTCTCTTTCGAACATGTCATATTAGATATTGACTGCCACTGTAGCTTCGAGGAATGGGCCCCGGTCGCCAGTTTCGCCACATAGAACGTTTATTTAAAGCATTTAATATAAATGTTTTTCTACTCCCGTACTGTTATTCGTGAGTTACAAGGTCGTGCATAGAACTTTAAAACCCTACATAAAAGATGTCAGGACAAGTCTATCTAGTCTATACCCTGAAAACATTTAGTAGCAGTCGCACGATATAGCTGTTTTACAGTTCAGTAAATACATTGCTACCAACTTAACAAACCAATTCGCAGAGTCGAGACTCCTTCGTTTTCTGCTGCGTTCATTGGCGACGCGTCGAATCGCATTCAAATGTATAGAACTCGATTCAACTCGGCTCGATTCGTCTTAGTGGCCAGGCTTCAAAGAACCATACCATAGACAGTTTTATTTTCATGTTTGCACTCAAACTGCATATCAAAATGGTAGGCGGTCCACCTAGATAACTAAGATGACTGAAAGTAGGTATTTGTTGAATTTATAATTTTCTTTCAAAATAAGTGCTTGGTCGTAGAAAAAGTATTGTATGCAACGGTGTTTAACTGAGTCAAAAAATGCTCGTGGCGTCTTTATTAACAATTTTCGGCTTCGCCTCAAATTGTTACCCACGCCACTCACCTTTTTTGACCTCTTTTAACCACCAGTTGCATAAAATACTATAGAATGTTCTAGGTCCTCGTGGCTAATGGCTACATTACTATTTCGGTCTTCATAGTATCAATAATCAAAATGTATCAGTGTCACTAGACATAATAGTTATTTGTTATACAAGGGGGCAAAGTTGCATTTTAACGCCGAGTGTGGAATTGAAAAACGAGTAAGTGAAAGGGTTTTATAGTTGAACCACGAGCGAAGCGAGTGGTTCGAGAATAGAATCCTGCAAACGAAAGCGATACGCCGCTGGCTCTGTCGCGCCAATACGCAAGCGCGATAGAGATAGATATCTACTAGCGCTTCGTTTCGTGAGCGTTTCGTGAGCGTTTGTGCCATTCGGCTAGCCACCCTGAACTTGCGAGTTTTTTAACACACGAGAAGTAAAATACATTTGCACCCGAGTGTAACACAAAACTTTTCCCCTCACTATAGCGAGGAAACTACAACGCAAAAAATGCGTTTAACACTGCTTCCAGTAATGGTGGTAAATCATCTTTATTACTAGATTCACATACTTTAATTTTAAAGCAGTTAATTTCACTTTATACAAGGTCAAATTACTTTACCCACTAGTGGATAAAATGCGTTTTTACCCGCTGGTATTAAAGGACAAAACACGTGTTTCCGAGCTAGTGAGGGAAAAATATAATTAGGTATCTTCATAATTAGGTACCCAATCATTGTTTGCTTTTTATCAAGCTGTGATTTGATTATTTAGTCAACTAATTGTATGTTTTACTATCAATATTAGTTTTGTTTTTATAAATACTTTACTTATACCACGCACGAACGCAAACTTCCAACATTTCATCACACGAATGAATAATTCCCTAAGACGCTAAATTTGAACTATAGTCTTCGTAGGTAGGTTTACAACGTAAGTACCCACCCAGTCATGTCGTCAATTACGGTTGACAAATCTCATAGATTTCAACAAATTATACGGTTGGGTCCTGGGTAATAATTTATAGAATAGGGTTGTGCATTATCTACGAAGAAACGAGCGACATCCTTAGCCGAGCCTGCCAATAGGGATGTTACCGCAAAGTGTGCTAAATCATAACCTGGTAAATGACTTTCGTACAGTCTAACCAAAAAGAGTAGATATTAAAAAGTGGCAACATCGTAGTGTCGTCCCGTTTCCTCACACATATTGATTTGAAAGGGATGACACTACAATGTTGACACTTATTAATTTCTACTTTTTTGGTCAGACTGAACTAAAACAATACAATACAATACAATACAATACTCTGTATTGCACACCTCACATAGTTTACAAGTAATACACAAGAAACAAAACAAATTAAACAGAGGTAACAACAAGCGGTCTTACAACAATGTGACATATTTTTTATTTTTTTAAGTCTAAGGATGATTTCTGGGATAAAAGCTAACGTATACTATGTCGTTCCTATAAGGGCGCTCAATATATCTTTGTACCAAATCTATAATAAATCGGTTCAGTGGCTTTAAATTGAAGAGGTAATACGTCATCATCAACACTGGCTACAAACATATCGTCATCATTGGCCACAGCATCTTTGCAGATGATAGTTGCAGCCACTAAGGAGGTATCTTGAGGAGGCAGTCTACAGCTTACATATCGGCTGCGATGGCTGTACAAGCCAATGGCCGATCGGCATTTACACTTTTATAATTATCATAGTATAAGTAGTATATAGTATGGATGGCATTTGTCATATTATAATATGGATTAGAATCTTATATTTTATCAGACAAAAGAGTGACGTGGAACCCTATTGGGTTTGTATCGACACAATTTTCCTTAGTAGTCATTAAGCATGTTCATTATACTTATTATTGCGCGTAGGCGCTTAGTACTCACATTGAAAATTAACGATTTTTAAAATATAAAAGACGTAATATCAATTATCTAGTAATATTTAAATAATAAAAATAACCCATAACGTGAGAAATCCACGCATTCGTATTTTTATATCTTTTTGTTAGTGCAGAAATAGAATTATTTACGTTCGCGTACTCATATATTTAGGAGTTTTTAATCATATGTAATATTTCAGTAAAAATTACAGTGGTTTTATTTTAAAAGCATAAAGACCACAATGGAAAAAGGACAAAAGAATTATTACTCATTCAGAAGCTGAATACATAAATGGGAATTCGGGACTCTCCAAATTACCAATATTGGCAATATTCAAATTAAATAAATATATATATATTATTCATTCACTTGATACGTCATCTCACACAAATCGAACATTTTTAGTTGTATGAATAGAAAGTAATTACGTATTTCTGTTCTGAATAGGAAACGTGATTGACGGCGGGGACGGTTTGAAAAATCATTTATTTTAGATTTATTTTTATTACTAAAGTATAAGCTTAGCCACTATTAACTAGATTTTGTAACAATGGCGCCCAACGTGGGGCAAAGTTTCAAGTCAAAGGGATGTGTATAGTCACCATTAGATATATCGAATTAGCTGTTTGGGAGCTCAAGAGCACACCTAGTTAATAAACTAGGACGTGGTGTGCTCTTTCATTTTGAATATTTACTGCCAAAAGAGTATGAAAATTATTTACCAACATACATAGATAACATTTGCAAATACCCCTATATATATATTTTCTTTTCTGATCAGTGTTCGTTTGTATATCATGTTTTTATTACTTTTTCCTCTCAATTCGCTCAAAGGTTGACTGGAAGAGATCCCTTATAGGGATAAGTTCGCCTTTGTACACCATAACTATACTGTATTTCTATGTCCTAACATGTCTTATGTACAATAAAGTTTTTACATACATATTACATACCCCTTTACATAGTCGCCATCAGATACATCAGAGCGGCCGAGGCTCTCAAAAATTTCGGAACGAGTCTCAATTACGAGTATCAAGAATTTCAGGTGCGTGTCCAAATATTTTGAGCTCCCAAACAGCTAATTCGATATATCTAATGGTGACTATACACATCCCTTTGACTTGAAACTTTGCCCACGTTGGGCGCCATTGTTACTAAATCTAGTTAATAGGGGCTAAGCTTATATATCTTTAGAAATGACACGACTAGTGCAGTCACTTGACGATTTCCTTATGACTCTCGAGAATCTCAAAAGCTCGGTCCAACAAATCAAAGACAAGCTAATGCTTATGCTTAATAGATACTGGCGCCCAAGATGGCCCGATTCTTAAAAGCCCTTCCATTCTCCAAATTTCGTACTTTTTCAACTGTAAATAAGCGTTATTTATTTCTTTACTTTCATTGTTGCCATAAAACTGCAACTTCATATATTTAAAACGAGAAAAATACAAACTAAAAATAACTATGGGTCATCTTAGGCGACGATGCATGATAAGCTTTAACAGGTCCCTTCAATTTCATTTTCAGATTCCATTTACCACGTTCTGAACGGTCCCTATGCTAGGGCTGTCTACTGAGCATTGTGGGCCATATTAACGGCAGGCACACAAAAGACGCTGCTCGTATATCAAACTAACGTCACTCCAATGTCTTCCTTCCGCGCAGTTTTACTTCAGAAATGCCCATTCTTTTTTATTGAGCGTTTAGTGTAGGTATATTCTGTAGGCTTTTAGTGGCAACATTTGTAAAAAAAGTATGAATTTTGTATTCAGTGAAGTATTTGGAAAAGGTTTTTAAATTTTGAAGTCTTTGTTTACAAAGAATATTTGTCTTTCATAGAATTGGATTTGTTTTTTTTTTATTAGCTTCTTTAAGTGCCACTGCTGGGAAAAGGCCTCCCCAGCGTTTTCCTACTATTTTGGGTAGAATGCGTCCAGGTCGTCCGGCCATCACCGAGTAACGTAGTAATAATATTAATAACGCGTGATGCAGGCTCCGAAGTTATGAGTTATATTGAGTCAAGCCTTGCCTTCGACTCGACTACCGTTATTCTATCGATAACTACATTCCAGAGAGTGCTCACAGAAAAATGTATGACCTGCCAAGTGACATAAGCGTATGACGTTAGCTAAGTACCTAGGTAGGCAATAACGTCAACCATCCTTGTTTCACTATTTTTAAGTGCGATAGGGACGCACTGATGCGATAAAGTTTACCACACTAGTGTGCTACGGCCGCTGGTCATAAATCCATACTAATATTATAAATGAGAAAGTGTGTGTGTCTGTTTGTTTGTCCGTCCTTCACGACAAAACGGAGCTACGAATTGACGTGATTTTTGAAGTGGAAATAGTTGAAGGGATGAAGAGTGACATAGGCTACTTTTTGTCTCTTTCTAACCCCCCACTTCCATAAAATGGTGGTTGGAAGTTTGTATGGAGCATTCCTCAATTTACGAGTTTAACGCGAGTGAAGCTGCGGGCAGAAGCTAGTAATATATAAAAACTTAGATAATTACCTACTGCAATATTTGAACAATAATAAACCGGAAGACAATCGTTTAAACAGCGCAACTCCAACATCTTCCAAAGTGAAGTTGTTACTTCAAAAAGAAGTCATTAGCGAAGTTCCTAACTTCGTAACTCTGGGGAAAATAAATATTTTCAACTTGGCACAAAACAATTCTGCTTGGCTTGGACAAAATGGCGTATTTTTGTGTTATTCTTGAGGCATATACGTCTTTCTGTGGGAAGAGAACAATCGCAAATTTGCTTACTCATTTTCGACAGTGCTGCTAAAATAAGACTGATATTTTATCTAAGAACTAGCTTCTTCCAACGGCTTTGCCCGTGTACTAAAATGATTCAAATTTTGGACCCCTATTTCACCTCCTTAGAAGGTGAATTTTGAAAAATCCTTTTTTAGTGCTCCTCTACACCTTATAAGGAACCTACGTGCCAAATTTGGGATCTATAGGACCATCAGCTAAGTTTCGGCTGTGCGTTGATATATCAGTCAGTCAGTCAGTCAGTCAGTTTTTTCTTTTATATACCTATTCAGAATTACCGAAATGTTAATCCTTCGTCAATCCATAGGTACCAATATTACTTACACACGTTACACCATACTAAAGAAAAAATGATACATGCAGACATTGTAACTTTTCCAGCAATTTCGGTGCAGCATAGTAGAAATAAATAAATTCACCCGTGTGTTTTCCAATAATGAATTAAAGCTCATTTTACTGTTAAAATTATTCAGATTCTTCATGTGACCACAAGATTACAAATCGTTTATATCTGAAAGTCTACGCTTAATCTGCCAAACTGTAGTTGAAATTCAATACAGATATATAATTAACACTACCGGGAAAACAGGGTAGAAGTTATCCCGAAAATCATCACTGAATAAAAAAAAAATTTTGGACCCCCATTTCAGGCGGTGAATTTTGAAAAATCCTTTCTTAGTGCTCCTCTACACCTTTCTGTCTCTGTTTGTTTGTCCGCCTTTCACGGCAAAACAGAGCGATGAATAAAATTGTCGTGATTTTTTAAGTGGAGATAGTTGAAGGGATGGAGAGTTACATAGGCTATTTTTTGTCTGTTTCTAACGCGAGCGAAGCCGCGGGCAAAAGCTAGTAGTTTATACATTTATATAAAAACATAATATATTTCACCATGAGGTTGAAAAAATATAAATTTTATTATTTATATTTTGTATAAAATTGTATCTGATAGTTATGATCGCTAAATGAGAATTAATATAAAACAAACATTTTCACAGTTACAAAACAATATAAAAAAATTTGCAGTTTACTGTTTCAAATTGCGAGCAACAATTTCGTGTATCACTTGTTATATTGACAAAAGTTGTTTTGAATAAATATGATCATGTTATTTTATTATCTGTCGAAACCTACGTTATTACAATACAAGTACCTATGTTTTTATTCACATAACAAGGCACTTCTCCGTCCAAAAAACACAAATACTATTCTTAACTAAATATTTTTGACGCAGAGTGTGAAAATATTTACTCTCCAGACTTTCTATTGTGTGATTATCAGCCGTAGTCGCAACCGTCGCACAAAAGGACACAAAGGGGGTACAGGGGGCACAAAGGCAATGTACGTTTGAATGGATATCGCCCTTTCGCACAACTTCACTTCCTGCTATCTCCCAAACTTGGACTTGCCCAAAAACGTCCTCCGAATTTCGCAGAGTCCCCTAACTAGATGAACTTTGAACTGGGTACAAAGTCACAATTGCTCGTAAGCGTTTCCTAGACAGCTCTCTCTATTGCTCTTCTGTGATGACGCGACAGAACCAGACTGCGTTTCGATAGACACGAAACGTCAACGAATGACACTTCGGCTAGGCTGGCTGTTGTTGCTACGCTAACCTAGGACGTGTCTCAAAGTGAACTATTGCGAGTATATGTAAGTTCAACTTAAATAATATACATACATACATACAATCACACCTGTATCCCATGAAGAGGTAAGCAGAGCACATGAAACTACTCAAGTTTCAGTGCCACTCTTGGCAAATAAGGGGTTGACAGAAAACGAAACTGTGACATTGCAGTGACAGGTTGCCAGCCTCTCGCCTACGCCACAATTTAACCCATATCCCACAGTCGCCTTCTACGACACCCACGGGAAGAAAGGGGGTGGTGAAATTCTTAACCCGTCACCACACGGGAAATATTTTACGCAATATACTAAGAAAAAACTGACCACGACCTGCAGTTGTCAGGCACTTGCCGCGATAGCAGTGCACGCTGGTTCGATTCCAGCCGTAAGCAACTGAATGCCTTGTCACTTTTTTGTAGAAAATTAAGTGTAATTAAAACAACTTTTAATTACCTTTTGATAACATTAATGAATTAAATGTCTGATTTCTTTTGTCGCTTGCAGAAATTCTACACGCTGTATATCAGATGGCACCTAAAGTAGTAGGTGAGCATTTCCTTTTTTTTGCCAATAAAAATTTTTTGATTGTTTTAGGGAATTTTAGATCAATTGTACTCAGAATCACGAGTACTTTCAATCTCACTGGGAGAAAAAAAGTGTCCCAGAATTTCTATACATTTCTGTTACTTTCCTCTTTTGTTACCCCATACAACATGAACGGGGAATGGTAACAAAATAAGAAGAAATCGTATGGGACAATTTTTTTAACTTCTAGGATAGAAAAATCTAGTAGTTCTGAGTAGAAATAGCATTTTTTTTTAAATATTCATAAAAGTGGCAAAAAAAAAAAGAAATGCTCAGGTACTAAATATCTACCTCCTTGTTGAAAATGGCGAACGAATTTCACAGCAAAATAAATAAATAAAATATTTCTGTTATTATCTAGGACATTTTGCTCTTTTAAGCACCTAGCAAATATGATGAAAAGCAATCTTAGTAAAAGACGGTTCGCTATATTCTTCTTATTCTATCTTTCATCGTATCCGCTAGCAACGATTTTGTAGAATTGAGTAAAATATTGATTCACTGTATACTTACTACAAAAAGACGTGCCTCGAAAATGTCCCTTAAAAGCAAGAATTATTTTTAAGTAGCTATGTGTCGTTGACACCTATCATGAAAACTTGCTATCCCACCAAAAACATTCTGTAAAAAACTAGCCAAGTCTCAATGGAGCCTGCTTGTTTATCGCTCTAAAAAGTAATGAAATCTATTAGACAAAGTCGTACCTAGTCTAAGGTTCCTTACTGCGGTTTGTTTATGCTGTTGAAGGGTAGCGATTGTGGGGACAGATTGTTGCAATGCTGTCATGGAGCACCTGGCCCCGTAGCCGAATGGCATTTCTACGACGCGAAACGAAAACGAAACGCCGCGAAAGGTAGTCTGGCTCTGTCGCGCTAATACGCAAGAGCGATAGAGATCAATATCTACGAGCGTTTCGTTTCGTGAGCGTTTGTGCCATTCGGATACGTACCCGGGTCTTGTACCCTTGTGTACAGTTTCAGTAAAGGATGGCACGGCAGTGTTTGCTTCGCGCTCGATTGGCGGGGGCACTGCCGTGCCCCTCGATCAGAAAGCCAGAAAAATCTGTCTATCAGAAAGTCACCCATCATTATGGCAATTATCTCGAGCCACCACTAATTTACAAATAAAAATGTTTCTATCGGAATATAATTATTTAAGTGGGATTTTCCTTTACCTTTATTAAAAAATCTGTGCAGTTTTCTATGAAAATAAATAACAATAGTATTTAACCGTATAGTTAATGAGGTCTCGAGTGTATAAAATATTACCTCCAGAATCATTTTCGTTATAACTAAGTCATCTTTGAACCTAATTAAGGTATATTTTTGTACTTATTCTAGATAATTCGTCACAAAAACATTTTTCGTGAGTATAAAATATATTTAATTTCAAAATTGAATATTATAAACCTAATTTAGATTTACATTTTTTTCTTTTGTAAATGGATTTTAAATGACACAACACTGCTTAATAAATTATAAATATCTTTCTAAATAATTATGTAGATTTAAATAACATGGACGACTGGAAAATTCAATTAATTTTAGAATGGGCAAGCACAAAATGTGGACTGGCTACATTGTTAGAATTTGTTGATAGATTAATAAAGTTGCCGAAACAAATATATTGCGTTTAATTAGAACTGTCAGAAGTTTACACAAACTTGCCTGGTATCGAATGTGCTTCGAAATGGTTAACTTTAACTGATATGAATTGAAATCCATTATTATAACTATGAATTCTAAAGATTAGTTTCATGCGGTCAAAGGTTGAGTATTTATATATCTAAGCATTTATTTTCATACCTTTTGTTTATACCATGGAAAACAAGCACGCTGTGGATATCTAACTGACTATTTTGGCTCAATGATCCAACTGAATCTTGGCCTCCGAAATGAGAGATCGCCGCCTGTCCCGATCCTGTGCAGCCTCTTGTCATTCACTGACGCAGATCCGCCGCCACACTGTCCTCCCAGCGATACGGCCACCATCCGGTCGACCCAAGAATGTTCTCTTGACAGCCCGATCGTTTCCCATTCTAAGTGACTGAACTAGCGAAGTCTGTGGGCTTTTTTTATAATACCTAAATGTTGCCATCAATTATTTGTAGATTGGCGTTAAGTGTCACTTTTGAGCCATAAATCTATGTCAAAAGTGAGACTTACCCTGGGCGCACACGGAGGCGACAGTTGCACGGCGACATTTTTTGTCTCTGTCTTGGACGCATATAGTAACGACAGAGACAAAAGATGTCGCCGTGCAACTGTCGCCTCCGTGTGCGCCCAGCCTTAACGCCATCTACAAGTATAATCGAATGCTACAAGACATTTTTTGTGACGCCATCTATATATGGTGTAGCGCATTCTTAGGCGGTCGCATTTTAATATATGGGATGGTATGATCTTCTTATATTTTAATCTATGGTTGCGCCGATGATATTGGGTTCGCCAAGCGCATGGCCTCGTGCAGTTTTAATCGCATGGGTGCAGTAATTTGAGCACACCATCTAGTAGTTGACGAGGAACAGACGCCTATGGAGAGACCTAGTCTTCAACAGAATGACATGATGTCACGATCCTCAGCATTGAGGGAACGACTAAAGAAGAAGAAGATTGGGTTCGGCTGTGGACGTCTACAACTATAAAAAGTGTTACCCGCAAGTTGTAATAGGAGTGCCTTCAATTCAATTCAATTCAAATCTTTATTGCGATCATGTTCATTTTATACAGGTGTTAGGTAGTAATATAGTTGGTACATGATACCCTGATAGGGCACAGCAAAATTTCTTACATACTAAAGTACATACATTAGTTACATTACATTACATTATATTATATTTTTATAGACGTTTATACAATTATTAATAATTAATTAATTTGAAGCCTTTTTTTGAAGACTCCATATTCGGGTTCGAAGAGGAGCTACCAACAGCGCCAGTATCGCGTTTGAGTGGCGGCCTCAAGGAGGAAAGCAAGCCCGCAAACGCCCCGTACACACCTGGAGGCGGAGCGTAGAGAACGAGCTGGTGGCTGGTGTGGAAGGATCTTGTGGAGGCCCTATGCACCTATGGGGTGTCCTAGGACGAACAACAACAACAACATATTCGGGAAAATCACGCAAAGGAGCTTATATACCACATATTTTACCAATATTTTAATTTGTGTTATATTTTTTTATTTAGTAATGAAATTTTAATACATTCCCATTTATTGAGAAATGATTTCTATAGCCATTCTCAACACAAAAAGTTTTAATTTGGATGAAAATAATTATCTCTGTGAGTGGAGCTTGAGAATTTAATATACCTACTTTATTACGTTCCTACCTACTTTTATTTCATTATTAAGTGTACGCTCACATGCTTTATTGAAGAATTAAAATACTTTAGTAATATTTGTTTTGCTACTTGTTTCGTATAGGTAATAATCATTAAAATTCTTTATTACCAAAACATACAAACCATCATCCAAATCCACAGCGCAGGCTTCGTCAAACGCAAAATAATAATAATAACTAGAGAGCGGAAATAATTA
Source organism: Leguminivora glycinivorella (assembly GCF_023078275.1). Lineage (NCBI taxonomy): Eukaryota > Metazoa > Arthropoda > Insecta > Lepidoptera > Tortricidae > Leguminivora > Leguminivora glycinivorella. The sequence goes on along the minus strand of NC_062983.1, from coordinate 16,865,891 downwards.
GAGAGCGGATTCCTAGTAGCGATTTAAACATTAATATGGATATGACTAGTGCAATTTTCTAAATACATGTCGTGTGGTTTGTAATAATAACGTCTAATATTATTATTACATCGCACACCGCAATCTTCGCTAAGTAATTAGATTAAATTAATGTTATTTTTGCAACAAACTAGGTACATTTAAAGAAAAGTATTTTTTTTTTTAATTTCTAAACTATAAAAAAAATGTCCAATATTCACAAAAACATCCAAAAAGGGCTTTACTTATATGTTCCGACGATACATTTTTTGTATAGAAAAAATAATAAATTATGCAGGTCATATAATATATTAATATTTAAATCGCTACTTGGAATCCGCTCTCTAGTTATAATTATAACTGCACCATACAAAGGATACAAAAATGAATATAAAATATGAATTCTTAAAAGCCTATGAATCCAGCCCAAATGTAAATATTAAATGCAGTCAACGAATTTGAATCTTAGGTCACTGTAGAACCACACCTCGGACACTGGCGATCAAATATACAGGATGTAACATTAATGCTGGTGATCCATTTAAGAGCATAACCGGTATCGAATAGCGGTTACGAATACCACTTCCTTTTTTTAAAATAAACACCATGAAAATTAAAGGTACTATAGAAGGTAATTATAAGCCGTAGGATTTATCTTCGGCAATTATGTTACATAGTGTATGAAAGAGGCGCGTTCCTAACACACAGTCTAAGCTCGTGTAGGTGAACGCGTACTATGCTTGTATGCGTGAAATATGATAGGTCGAATGTTCGCGTTTTTGACAGGCGGTAACTGTGAGGTAACCGAGAGGGGGTGGGTGGCACTTTCAGCGGGGAGCGGGAGTGGCCATACTGTACGATAGTACTCTTTATTATACTGTGGTAGAACCTTCACAAAATAAACGTCAATATAGTTTCTATTGAAAATAGAACAGGGTGTGAATGAGACAGGGTTCTAGAGTGAACCAGGATTTAAATTGGTTGACCGTACATTGATATAAATAATAAATAAATAAATAAATATTGGGGACATCTTATACAGATTAACTTAGCCCCCAATCTAAGCAAAGCTTGTATGGGTGCTAAGCGACGATATATATACTTAAATAGATAAATACATACTTATATATACATAGAAAACATCCATGACTCAGGAACAAATATCTGTGCTCATCACACAAATAAATGCCCTTACCGGGATTCGAACCCAGGACCGCGGCTTAGCAGGCAGGGTCTACCGGCTGAGCCAGATCAACTCAAGCAATACCACATTACTACCTATTACACAGTACCTACACCTGGGTACGTAGCTGAATGGCACAAACGCTCACGAAACGAAACGCTCGTAGATATCTATCTCTATCGCTCTTGCGTATTGGTGTGACAGAGCCAGACTACCTTTCGCGGCGTTTCGTTTTCGTTTCGCGCCGCAGAAATTGCCATGCCATTTGATTCGGCTACGGCACCTGTTTACATAAATAATTGCTACCCATTTACCAATGTCCACACTCAAAGCATCGTATACTTGAAAGTTTGAACCTTTTTACTAAACGTTGCCGACCCCTGATGCGCGCCCCAATGATTCACTCAAGTAAACACGTAGCCAAGTGCACATAAATGCTCACGATAATATCTGTTTCGTAGCTATATATCTCTATCGCTCTTGCGTATTGGCGCGACAGAGCCAGACTGTATTTCTGTCGGCGTCTAGCATCGACGATTGCCATTCGGCCACGCCGGCTGGGCCCTCGTTAGTCGGTCCCCCGGGCCCCTAAAAGGCCCCAGGGCCCCACTAGACGACCTTGTGTCACCGGCAGGGGGCTGCTCTCAATACTACTTGTGTTGATGGGACATAAGGGAAGGGATAAAACCCTGGTTCCTCATAGATAACCAAGTTTGATGGTTTTGTATGAGGAAAAAGAATTTTTCTTAGCTAACTGAAGTGGGGTGTCAAGAAGTGGTTCATTATATGCCAGGTCGAAACTTCGGAGGCTCATCTGTACTGAAAAACGTCGTACGATACACGTGCGTAAAGGAAATTCGTAACTCGTGTCGATTTAAAACACTCCCTTCGGTCGTGTTTTAATTTATCGCCACTCGTTTCGAACTTCCTTTTTTACGCATTTTTATCGTAATGTAGTATTGTAGCACCTACCTACTCGTAGTAGTAAAACACATAAAATATACACATCATTTTTATTTTGTACAAAAACAAACTTATCCCTTTTAGGGATTTATTCCAGATTTCAATTTCTTTAAGTATATTTTGTATAATTATTATATATAATCTGAGTACCCACAACACAAGCCTTATTAAGCTAATGTTCTTAAGCTATGCGGCCTATGGGGCAGAAGAGTCTGTGTAAAAACGTCATTTAATATTAATTATGAACCTCCAGGTCTTTTGTAGCTATTTTCTTTTTTTGCAGTACATTTTTGTATTGCCAATATATAATGTGTTTATGTGACTGTTTGGTTTCTGAATAAAAAAAAATAAAAAAAAATTATTATTTCAAATATTTTGGCATAGGTACTAGGGTGTGCAAACCGGTTAACCGGTTAACCGAAAAACCGGTTAACCGAGACTTTTCGGCCTCTGTTAAAAACCGGTTTTTATAGTCTCTAACCGGTTAATAACCGAAACTGTATTTATTTCTCAAAATTTGGAAAATTAGGCATTAAAAGGTTCAAAAATACGTAATTATTTAATGTTTTGTAATAATAAAGATTTATTCATTACGTTTCATTGACAACATTATTTAATCTGTAATGATTTTATTTTAAAAATTAGTCCCGAGTCTACTCAATTATACATTTTATACAATACAGTAGAGTCCGGTTAGTATATTACGACTCCGCATAGACCTAACGTCCAACCTCTTACAACGACATAAGCACAGGTATTTATTTGGTTTTCGTATGTGATAGTATGAAAGTACATCCGTTTATTACGACTCCGATTTTAACGACCAGCCGCTTTTTACGACACATTTTACACAGAATACGTCCGTCAAGTTCGATTGCAACGACGAGCGACAACGTTTTTAGTTTTACTAGTAAATTGAGGAAACAAAGCTACTTCCACCCAAGCACGGCCCCCTGTCTTGCCTACAACAAGTAGCAAGATTACATTGTGGCCACGTAACTTTTTGGAGTATTGCTTTTAAAATTTTAACAATTTGTTCGCTTCGGGACTAATCTTACCTCTATAATCTAAATAGAACCCAATTTGTATTTTTCGATTGCGTATTTATAAACTAGCTTTACTTACAAATGATGAGCAAGCACGCATACTAAAAAGGACTTTTCTAACTAAACAAGTCACAATAGTACGACATCCGGTTAGTACGACGTAATATCAGCGGTCTCTTGAGCGTCGTTGTAACTGGAGTCTACCGTATATTTCAAACTATATTTTTTAAACGAAAGGTAAAATGGAGATCTTGGTTTTCTTACATCAATTGCTTATATTACTAGATTTACTAAGGGCTCTGGGAGCTGTAGACCTTCGCGACATGCCTAGAATACGTAACTGACGAATCACATTCAAACCACACAAGCCTTTTTTAGCAATTTCCGCATTTACCAAATTTCCAAAAACTGGATAAAAATGATCTTCATCGTGCAAGTAATACCTGCTACGATATCATCAACATCAGAATTCTTAAAGGTAATGGTAATTATTGCGTAGTACGGCCATTTACTAAAAATCCTCAAAACCGGTTAATAACCGGTTAACCGGTTTTGAAGGAAAAGTCTCGGTTATTAACCGGTTTTTTAAGTTAACCGGTTTTTGCATACCCTAATAGGTACGTTCCAGCCGACGTAAAACTTAAACCACATGAGAAAACATTTTAAAACTAGAGATATTAAAAGTGGCAAAATTCTGATTTTGACCTGAACCCATGACCACTGGATCACTATTCCAGTGATCTACCAACTGAGCTACTAAGGTTGCAACCGACAAGCAAATATTTCCACCACATGGACCTATAGGTATCCCTAGCATCGTTTTTGGGGGTTCCGTAGTCAACTAGGAACCCTTATAGTTTCGCCATGTCTGTCTGTCCGTCCGTCCGTCCGTCCGTCCGTCCGTCCGTCCGTCCGCGGATAATCTCAGTAACCGTTAGCACTAGAAAGCTGAAATTTGGTACCAATATGTATATCAATCACGCCGACAAAGTGCAAAAATAAATAATGGAAAATAATATTTTATTAGGGTACCCCCCCTACATGTAAAGTGGGGGCTGATATTTTTTTTCATTCCAACCCCAACGTGTGATATATTGTTGGATAGGTATTTAAAAATGAATAAGGGTTTACTAAGATAGTTTTTTGATAATATTAATATTTTCGGAAATAATCGTCTCCGTAAAAGAAAAAACCGTTAGCACTCTAAAGCTTTTGAACCATATGGTTAAAAAATATGAAAAAATCACACAAAGTAGAACTTTATAAACACTTTCTAGGAAAATTATTTTTAACTTGATAGGTTCAGTAGTTTTACAAAATACGGAAAACTACGGAACCCTACACTGAGCGTGGCCCGACACGCTCTTGGCGTGTTTTGATAATATTAATATTTTCTGAAATAATCGCTCCTAAAGGAAAAAAGTGCGTCCCCCTCTAACTTTTGAACCATATGTTTAAAAAATATGAAAAAAATCACAAAAGTAGAACTTTATAAAGACTTTCTAGGAAAATTGTTTTGAACTTGATAGGTTAAGTAGTTTTTGAGAAAAATACGGAAAACTACGGAACCCTACACTGAGCGTGGCCCGACACGCTCTTGGCCGATTATTTTTTAATAATACGTCGGTGGCAAACAAGCATACGGTCTGCCTGATGGAAAGCGGTCACCGTAATCTATGGACGCCTGCAACTCAAAGAGTGTCACGCGTTGCCACCCCATTAGAAACTTGTACAATCCCTTTTGCTGTGTTAAGTACACATATAAGTACACAGCAAAAATGAGTGTACAAGTTCCAAAGAGGGTTCGGGTTGCCGACGACTCAAAAGACAATAGACGGAACAAATTAGTCCCGTAAGTCCTCCCGTCGTCGGCACATCGCACCCTCGTTGAGCTCTGGCAGCCTTACTCACCGGCAGTAACACAACACTATGAGCAGGATCTAGTGCTATTTGGCTGTCTTCTGTGAGGCTGTATCGTTTACAGAAGACGTTTCAGCGTTATTAAGTCAATTTAGGTACTGAAGGTTTATTCATTGTTGTCTATAGCTTTTATCCACTATTTTGTAACAACACACAACCTAACCACATTTAACAGTACCGAATTAATTTTCAATTTGCACGATACCACAAAATATTGAACGTCATTAAAATTTGACGAATCACCGCAATGTTTTGATAACATCATCGAGGATAGTTAAAATCTTAAAATAAATGAAACAATTTAAACAAAGTGGTTTCAATAGCTATTTTCGACATAGATTACTTTATTACTTTCATAAAATAATGAACAATGCAAAAATCGTAGCACATGCATCTTGTCAAGGACTCAATGGCCGTTGTTGATCATACTCGTAAGATGGCGTTATAATCCGACCAATGGAATAACAGCACAATGCTGCCATCTTAACATTTTTGACGAAAATTCATAGGACTGAGCTAAATACCCAAATTAAAGTATTATCAGCGAGTTAAAATTTCACATGAATGTTAAAATTTCAATGATTCAAAATTCATTTTAAAAGATCAATATTTTTGTATTTTATTACTACTTACAAAAAAGGACATAATTATGTAACTCCGTAAAGACGGATACAATCTAAGGAAAAAACGTACCTCAAAACCATACAGAAAAAGGTACGGTGACCTAGATGTCGATACACCATATCAAGAATATGGACCAAATTGCCAAAACTGAGGTTCAAAAGTTTTAAGCTTGTGTCGAGAGATGGCAGTCTATGCACTGTGATTACACATTTTACTTTGACTGTAACTTTCGATCCTTTTTGCTACAAATAATTAAAATGTTATTCTAAAAAGGTAAAATAATAAATATTCTAAAACCACATCACTAAACGTCGACGTAGGGACGTCGCTAAGGATCGGGATGATTGGCGTACACTCGTGTCGGAGGCCACTGCGCCAATAAGTAGTAGTACATCACTAAAACGTCTATTGATAAATAAAAAAACAGTTATTCCTACTTCGATCGTAATAATTATTTATTTTTCTGTTGACACAATCTAATTGTTTAATCGCACAACGTATCAGCATTGCGATAAAGCGAGGAAATGTCGCCAGTATCCTTGGTACAATGCCTCAAGGGCCTATTGTAGACATTAGCTAGCTTTTAAGTTTAGTCTTAGTTTCTTATATAATTATGTAAATAAGTATGTTCATGTAAATAAAGACTGACTTTGTTAAATTACATAGCATTATTAACCCCCGACGCAAAAATGACGGGGTGTTATAAGTTTGAGGTGTCTGTATGTGTGTGTGTCTGTCTGTCTGTCTGTTTATCTGTCTGTCTGTGTGTGTGTCTGTCTGTGGAATCGTAGCTCCCGAACGGATAAACCGATTTCGATTTAGATTTTTTTGTTTGAAAGCTGAGTTAGTCGGGAGTTTTCTTAGCCATGTTTTATGAAAATCGGTCCACTATGTCGCGGTCGGGGGTTTTCCACTACGTCAACGATTGTACGTATAAAGGCTAGAGTATCAATCGCTTTTCCATTGATTTAAAAACAAATATACTTAGTAACGCTGGCCACAAACGAGTCGTGGCCTCGTGGCGGTTAATTTAGCTCGTTCTCGTATCATTGTATACCAATTATCGTATCGAGCGGATCGTTACATCAAAGTTAACTTTTCAAAGGAATGGAGACAGTGTTTCCAGTATAATTTCCCGGATTTCAATCACAAATTACTTTTCGTACGTAAGTTCATTTTGAATTTAATTAATTTATCAAGTAAATAATAGGTAACTAAAATGTATAAACGTAAGTACTACGCGATTAAGTCCCGATTTAGTGCTATAGATGTATCATATTATATATTACATGTAACAGAGATGAGAATATTAAGATGGATGTGTGGCGTGACAAGGATGCATAAGATAAAGAATGAGTATATAAGAGGAAGCTTGAAAGTTACCGATAGTAGAAAAAGTAAGAGCTAATCGTCTGGCATGGTATGGGCATGTGATGCGAAGGGATGAAAGTCATGTGACGAGAAAGGCATTGCGAATGAGTGTGGAAGGAAGTAACGGGAGAGGAAAACCGAGGAAAAGGTGGATGGATTGCGTGAGAGATGATATGAAGCGAAAGCAAGTGAATGATGAAATGACGGATGATAGGGAGGTATGGAAGCGGAAGACATGCTGCGCCGACCCCAAATGAATGGGATAAGGGCAGACGAATGATGATTAGTGCTATAGATTACTGGAAATCTGTTAATTTAAAACAATATTTATTCTGATTATTCTTGCCATTTGCATCATATTTATTTTTTATGGCATCAGTCGGTCAACTGTCTGTCTCCCAACCAACTCTCAAGACATTTTTTTTTCGCAATCTCGCAGACAGCAAAATTCGCCAAGGACAATACCTATATATCGGGACTGACAAAGCCCATACAAAAAACTGTACCCCTGAAATGTATGGGCCTTTTAGGGATAAAACTAGATGGCGCTGTTGCGCAGCCTGGAAGTGGCAGAAATCATATTTTCCCCCAAATATTTTTGGGTGTTTTTATTTTTTAACAAATGACATATTTCTGTATTTTAATATCATGATGTCACGTCAATACGCGTTTAGAAAAAAAAATTGTAGGCATCATCAGTTTAGTTATGATAATAGTATTTAACAGGTGGCGCTAAAAACTTTAGGTACTATTCTTAGTATGAAGTATGTCAATCCTATATAAATCATCCTTGATACGGCTAAATAAAACAGTGAACATAAGTACCTAATATAGTTGAGTCTGAGTTTCATTCCAGTTTTTACCGTCAGTCATTCTTTCAAGCAATATATTTCAATTTAACATCTTATCGGAACAATAAACACGCTCTTAAATCCCGAAAGCGTTGTTTTATTCATGCATTTCACGAACTACAGCTAGAATCTAGCTCGCACGGAAACGCTCTTTCTTTTGTCCTCAACCGTCCCGATTACGTTTAAAAATCCATTAAAAGATAAACGTCGAAGACAGTTGACGGCGTTCTGGCTCCATCAGTCGAGGAACGTTCCTTGACGAGACAAAGTAATTGTCTGGCGCGTCGCCAGATATCTTATACACATCGCTTGTCATGCAACCGGGAATCCGAACGATCGTCAAAACCAGTACGTTTTGGTCTCTGGCCACGCGTAGGTTACACTGGTCTTGATTCCGCAGATACACTGGTCATCCAGCGTTCTCTTCGTTGAGTGATGAGAATGTACAGCTCTGCCACACGCTGGAACCGCTGCCCGTGACAGCTGGAAACTCTTCTGCGTCTTTCTTGTGGAATTCAAATGCGAACTTTTCAAACTATTTTCGAGTTATGCTTTGGCGCATGTTGAGTTGTTTATTGCACTGCCAAAAGCGCACTAAGCCTTTATGGCAGTTATTACTCATTCCCTTATCCCGTTAGTTTTGGTTCAGCACAGCGTGACTTTTACTTCTACACCTAGGTGTCCTAGGAAAAGTCTTAGTTTGTTTTGCCGATTGTCACCAACGAGAAATGGACGCGTTCAGGCTGTGTTGTTAAGGCCGTGTTGCACGTTTATGCGTCCGTGACACACAAATGGTCTCGCCGAAAGATCAGCGCTGACCCTGTGGTTAGCATTACGCTGAGGCGACATGTGTTTTTTTTTTTTTGTTTTTTAATTATTCATTTTTCTTGTATCTTTTGAATATTCTTGTATTGTTTTATATGTGTTGTATCTTGTTTATCAGGAATAAATGATTTGATTTGATTTGATTTGTTTTATTCTATCTTTGAGCTGTCTGCATATTTAAAGCTGTGATCACTAGGTACTTAAAATTACAAACGGGACTTAATCGCACAATGTTTTTAAAATCAACCTCCGACATTAAGTCCCGTTTGTAATTATAAGTGTGTGTAAAAATCGTCAAAGTTTTTAAATCAGTAAGGGTCTCCAGCTCCACCGAACATGGGTGGTTAACCCGTGGTTACCCCACCATTTTATATGGAATTTGACAGTTGACAGCCCAGTAACCTTGAGTTAAACGGGTGGTGCAAGTGGCCCTAATTTAGGTATTCGAGGAGTTCGATTCAACGTTATTTATTAAAATTTCGTTATTCAATATTAAGTAAGTAAATCTGCTACAGTTTCCGGTAATGAATACCAAGAAACTTTATACACATAAGAATGCTGTATTTAACACACTCATGTGGTTTTTCTTTAGAGTGGTTCTTTTTTACATAACAATGCCCATTTTCACACTCCCACTCGTAAGAAAAACTTCCCTTTAGCCGTAACCGTAAATTGATATTGCACTGCAACTATTATATAGCAAGTAGGTACTAGATTCAAGTTAGTTAACAGTCAGCATCACATATATATCGTAGCAGCCAAAGCTTTCACAAATATCGAAACACGTCTGTATAGGCCAAGACGTATGAGTGCTGTGTGCATAGCCGAATGCACAAACGCTCACGATGATATCTCTTTCGTAGCTATCTATCTCTTCGGTCTTGCATATTGGAGCGACAGAGTCAGACTTAGGGTTGCAAAAAAACGTTTTTTTTTTCTGGTTTGAAAAAAAAACCGTGATAAAAAACAGTTTTTTTTCTGGATTATGTTTTTTTTTCTAAAGTACGAAATCTCAAAATTTGTAAAGCAATTAATACTTTTATACGGTTTTTTAGACTTAATGTTAACTATTAAACAAATTTAATCAAATAATTTTAATTTCTGGTCTTATAAAAGTAACATTTACGAAATCTGTAGTTGGTAGTTATCACTATTTACTGTTGGCAACACCACCACCTCTTCGCGCTGCACGCCGCATCGGGGATTTCCAAATATGGGTCCTCTGGCGTCTCGCGAGCGTAGCGTCGGGCCAACTGTATGAAAAAAGACGCGGCGTCGACGTCGCGCCGACGCGGCGTCAGACTGTGCCATACAGTTGTTGGCCCGACGCTACGCTCGCGAGACGCCAGATGTGTGGGGACCCTAAACGTTTGTATACTGAATGTTCATCGAATTAAAATGTTGTTATTGAAACACGTTACAACTCACGAAAACCCGTTATTGTCGGATTATTTGTTCATCTGAAAAAAAAACATATTTAGAAAAAAAACAACAATAATTCTGAAAAAAAACCGTTGGTTTTTTTTCTATTTGCAACCCTAGTCAGACTCCATGTCTGCGGCGTTTCAGTGGCGTTTTTGTTCCGATATTTGTGAGAGCTTAGGCAGGTCCGATATATCTGATAAAGACCTACTGCTAGCTTGTTACGGGACTTAAGAGTTTACGAGATAGCCCTCAGTTGTGGAAAACTTTATTATATCGACGTCTAAGTTAAATAAAAATCTCGATAGCAGCCGAGAATTTAAACTTTCGATGGGAACGGGATATTGCTGGGTTTTTTTTCTTATCAACACATAATTACATAACTTCGCGTTGTTTGAGCAAATTGCTTTATGTTGCCTGTATATTTTGTATTATATCGACTCGATTGTTCGTATCGTTGCGATTGATTCATTTTAGCGACAGGTAATCCATACTAATATTATAAATAGGAAAGTGTTTGTGTCTGTTTGTTTGTCCGTCTTTCACGGCAAAACGGAGCGATGAATTTACGTGATTTTTTAAGTGGAGATAGTTGAAGGCATGGAGAGTGACATAGGCTACTTTTTTCTCTTTCTAACGCGAGCGAAGCCTCGGGCAAAAGCTAGTTAATAATATATGTATGTATGTATGTACAAACTCTTTATTGTACAAAACACAAATATGACACAGGATATTAGACAGTACAAAGGCGAACTTTTATCCCTTTAAGGGATTTCTTCCAGCTAACCTTTGAGTAGGTGAAATTTAATGTGATGAAGAATGTGGTGTGTTATATATTATATATGTCAGTTGAATAATCTTTGAATTTAAATTAAAAAATCAAATCCATGTCTTGGTATTGTTTTCTTGCATCATTTAGTTACTTTTGTAGTATAGTATGCTTCTGCCTTGCACGATTTTTGGAGTTTATAGGAACATGATCAAGTTACTTAGTACCGTCGTTCATGAGTATTACAGTATTTTATTTATTTATTAAGGAGATAACACAAAAGGCGTACATGGCATGAACATAAAGACTTAAAATATCAAATATCCTTAGATACAGATGCTTCCATATACGCATCTCACGAAGAACATATGAAAAAATAACACTTTACTTTTACGAACTACATAGACTCTTTTACGGTATATATTTATTATTTACACGTATGTGATTTAAGTTACATTGCGAACTGTTGACATTTCACACAACTCAGCTCACATATCAAATTCCGCAATGAGACTCGCATGATAGTTCTTGCACCATGTAAACGGGTCCTAAATGTTCAATACACGTTACTCTAAAAACATGCTCGAAGCGTGCCACTCATCCATTGACTAAGCACTTACCCGATTCATTAACACCCGAAGCGTTCCTAGGTTCGCAAACAGAAACAAATGACCGACCTACATGCTTGTTCCGATTTGTTCTAGATACTAGAAACTTCTGTCTGTAGACTTTATACGATTCCGATAGGGTCTACTAATGTTTAGTAAATGTGTAGGTGCGCGACAGGGATTGCAATCCGAACGGATCTGGCTGGACGGATGCGGTTTTGTTTAGAGATATGAAATATAATTAAATGTAAAATTCTTTTTTTGCGTGATACAAAATGTGTTTAACTTTATTAACAATAAAATAAAACTTTTAGGACAGGCATATCCAGGTATTTTGTGCGACATAATTCCAGCACAGACGTGTGATTCCGCTTTGTAAGAGCATTTGAATCTGTAAGATTTAACATGTGCTTAGTAGGTATCATCGTTTGTGATACATCTTCAGTATAGTGAACGATATGTTCGAAAGCGTCAAGACGTTACTCTAAAACATGGTCTAAATAGCGTGCAACTCATTTTTTTACCAGATCCGGTAGCTTCTAAAAGAGTTGGATCCGGCCAGAGTACCGGATCTACTGGATCATATTGCAATCCCTAGCTAAAACGCGGACGATTGGCCATCGGGCCTAAGCCTCTTGTTAGGGCAGCTGTAGTGGATGATCCTTTAAATTTACATCCTGTTACACGACGAATAGTTCGACAAAATTTGACGTTGAATGTTTTTAACCCTCGACGCAAAAACAACGGTGTGTTATAAGTTTGACGTGTCTGTCTGTCTGTTTGTCTGTCTGTCTGTGTGTGTGTGTCTGTATGTGGCATCGTAGCTCCCGAACGGATGAACCGATTTAGATTCAGTTTTTTTGTCTGAAAGCTGAGTCAGTCAGGATCCGAGTGGTTCCTTGTATGCATACGTAGCATAGAGAAATAAGGGACGTTGTAACTCCATACATCAGTAAATGCGGGTTATTTGTATAGGCATAATAGTTAATTAAGTGACATCTAGCGACAATCACGCGTCAATCACGCGTCAACTAGCGTAAACTATCAGTACTACTACTTGTCAATAGATGTCTTTGTTGATATATTGTTCTATATGACCCTGAGACCTGAGTTTAATATCTTAGCGAAAGTCATTTCAAGGTTTTTTTTTTTAAACATTCTACGCTGATTAGTCTCTTAAGCCTTAAGCTCCGCAGCTCTTTATTTCGTCACCGAGGACAATTCAGCTTCGTTAGCTTACTTACGTACTCCGCGTTCAGCTCAAATTCTCAGAATTCTGTTTGAACAGAGCTAAAAGTTATCGCGAACGTTTCTCGTTTTTAAGCATAACGGGAATAAAATTTATATTCAAGAGCAATGAAACCAGAAGAAATTCTCGTAAATTACTACACAAATAAGACTAAAGTCTGAAGGTGAATAAGAGTAGAAAATGTTCGGATTCCGATCGTGAAGTCGAAGATAAAAATATTACCCGCGAAAGACCATAGACCAAAAGGAGATGGCGGGACGACCTGAGGCCCGTTTCTCGAAAGGTACAAGCCTTGTATTACAAGTTCTATGACAACCCATACGATTTGACAGCTCGCGCACTTGTAATACAAGGCTTGTACTTTTCGAGAAACGGGCCACTGGACACATTCTACCCAAAGTGGTGGCAAAACGCCGACAACAGGGTCGATTGGAGAAAAGCGAGGGGATTCTTTTGCCCAGAAGTGGGACACAAAAGAGGCTAATTAAAAAAAATCTTATTTGATCTATGTGCACAGTGTGCACGACTATCTTATATTGGTTTTGTCAAAAAAATAAAAAATATATTACACGCTAAATCATTTGATAATATTATAATAATTATAAGTGTGCCTACAATGAGTTGAGAATACGTTTTTTCTTGAGTCATTCCCTCAATGCTTAAGGATCCTGACGACATGATTTTATGACCAAGTTTCTTCATAGTTTTCTGTTCCTCGCTATGTTAATACAAAGATTTACTTACCTACAACAAAGATTCAACCATATATCAATCCAATACTTTAAGTACAAACCTGATAGGGTTTCACGGCAGTCTGTTGTATGAAAAATTGTATGATTTTTGGATATTGGATTAAATAAATAAGAAATAAAAAAATTCTCGCGCTTTCTACATGTATTGACACACAGGTCGAACAAGATTAATTAACATTATTTTACCTTTTTTCCAACGTTTCGGCCGGCACTTCCTTCCGTGGTCGCGGAAGACTGAAGTCCCAGCAAACCTGGGTGGCTAGCCGAATGGCACAATCGCTCACGAAACGCTCACGAAACGAAGCGCTAGTAGATATCTATCTCTATCGCGCTTGCGTGTTGGCGCGACAGAGCCAACGGCGTATCGCTTTCGTTTGGCGTCGGAGAAATGCCATTCGGCTACGGGGCCTTGCCTGGCCGAAACGCGTTCGACCAGTGTGTGACTTTAACTATATAACAATCCGTCGAAAATCAATGTAAATTACCCATCAAAACGTCCAAATTGAACCCCCGTAACCCGTAAACACAATTCACCGCAACTGTCAACTAAAACGCGCACAACCGTACAGTTGAGGACATGAAAACCGGCAGCCGCTCGCCAGTGTATAATTATGTGTACACATCCCTGAATGTACTTGCGAATGGATAATTACGGTAAACGGTCCATTTCTCCCGCTGTTATTCCGGTTAAGCCGTACATCGGTGGAGCTTTGAGCTCCCTAAATAGGCATTGGAATAGTGGATTGCGTTACAAGAGTGGGAAATGACATATTTACCGCACGGTACTATTTACGGAGTTAACGGTGGCCAGAGCAGTCAGTTTTTGCGCGCGAATTATCATACTTGAAGTCGCGAAATGCGTCTGCATGAAGTCGCACTAATAAATATAATAATCTATCCAATGCAGGTGCCCATTGCATAACAATTTACAACTCATATTACAAGTAGTCCAAGTAGTTATAAGAAATTGAGTCTCTAGTAATAAAAGTTGTAAATTGTTATGAAATAGGTCCCTGATTTAATACTCAGCCAACTGGTTTAAAGCTCAGGCACACATGCGCGTTTTGATAGCGTAGGCGGAGCGGTAGCGGAGCGTTAGCGGAGCGCAACGATAGCGGTGCGCCGGACCAATGCTGGCGTTGCGCCCAGCGGATACCGGCGGGAACTAACGAGCGCGGATTGCGAGCGGAACGCCAGCGTTCCGCCGGCGCACCGCTATCATTGCGCTCCGCTACAAAACGCTTTATGTGTGGCGGAGGCTTTAAAATCAGATCTGCATTTCCTGTAGCAGGCGCCGTAGCCGAATGGCTTTTCTGCGACGCGAAACGAAAAAGAAACGCCGCCAAAGGTAGTCTGGCTCTGTTGCGCCAATACGCAAGAGCGATAAAAATCGCCGTCAATAGAAATTGTTAACAATGTAAACAAACCATTCCGTAAAATATCAATATTCTAGCACAATTTTATTATTTTAAATGTTGAAGATCATAATGTCATGTGAATTGATTAAATAACACATGTATTAGCCAGTATCTGATGAGTTAGAATGGAAATTAAAGACATTTTGACTACAAGGTTTGTTTACATTGTTCACAAGTTCTATTGACGTCGATTTTAGAGATAGATGTATGGGCGTTTCGTTTCGTGAGCGTTTGTGCCATTTGCTACGTATCCAGGAAAGGCCAACCCGAATCGGATTTTAGGGTTCCGTAGTTTTAAAATTATTTTTATATGCTTATTATATGTGTTTAATTATGATGAAAATCATAATCTTTATTGTATACACATATAAATATAGATGTGGGTACATAATTATGGCAAGTTTCAGTAGGTATAAAGAGACTGGAGCGAAATTCCGATATTGCTCTGAACACTAATCTGGAACGTTAAATTAAAATGATTGTTGAGAAGGTGAAAATCACTTACATATTCTAGCTGAGGCTGTTTCTTCGGAATCCGTCTCTAGTAAAGGATCCCTGCTCCGTCCTCACATTCGAAGACCCTTATAAGTCTCCGGGTGCCTCTCACTCTTAATGAGACTGCTCGAATAAGGGAAATTTGGACTTTTACCTTCAACCAAAACATAATTTGCGAGTATGGTTTTTCCCCATTTCGTATTTAATTATGATGATTTAAGGTGACTTTATACCAGTGGCAGGGCGTCGATACAACTCTACCCCTACGGGTTCCCTAAAATTCTCCAGTATCTGTAGAAGTTCATACAAAACAGATCCCGAAAACCTCTCCGGCTTATCAACGAAAATTTTCACACCACGCCACTGCTTTATACTGGTTATAACAGACTGGCCTTTATCCAGTAAGCGATTGTTACACATTCGTAACCATGCAGCGTGGTCACCCTAAAGGGGTGTTTACCCTACTCGTACGTATTGATAGAAGGATTTTAGCATTTTTGTGAACTGCGGTCGTGTTAATGTAACGCGTCGACTTGTTAAAATGAATGCATAATTAATTTGGTGTGTTTGTGTTTCAATTTGGAACGTTTATATTTTGTTTCGCAAAAATATTAAATTAAATACGTGTATTAATTACAATAGCGGCCTGATTTTTGTGTACCTAAAGCATAACATGGCAAATACCATGATTAATATTTAAAAACTATTGTATTATACATATACGTATTAATACGGCAGTGAACAAGAATTCACGTAACACTAGTGTTTAATGAAGGCTTTATAAAAAAACGACTTCCAAAAATGGAAAATGAAATCATCTGCCTAATTTCAGACTTATCAAAATCAAAAAATCAAAATCAAAATAATTTATTCAGCAAATAGGCCACATAGGCACTTTTACATGTCACATGTACATATTTAGAAAATATTTAAAATTGAATTGAAATTACAATTGATAAGTACTACTAATTCTAAGTTCTAACTAAAGTATAACTCTACTACAGCGCTAGGCTGTTTTATTTTATTTTTGTTTTGTTGAAAAATATCCTTCATAAGAAAATATATCCTGGACTAACTAACTCCTAAGTATATAGTTTTGAAATAACTGTAATTTATGATTTATTTATTATTTACCTCAAAGTCACGAACCGCCATTCAACCGTCGTGAAAACGGCTTTTAATAGCTACTTTATTAAGTAAGTACGGTAGGTAAAAAGGAAAATACAGGAAAAAAGGACATTTTTAAATCAAAGGCTTTCGAAAGGGACCAACCCTATTATTTAGACTGCTACACGTTTTGTCATATTTATGTTTGTTTTATCTTTATAAATACACGGATATTTAGAGCGGCATGATTTAATATAAATGTACCTCCCATACAACCATTTCAGTCGCAAAATCTTCAAATCAGTAACTAACTGTCAAATGTGACATAACGCGTGGTAACGTCGTGCAAACAATGCGACCGTATTGATACAATAACAAAATGTAGTATGTATGTATGTATGTATGTATAAGCTTTATTGTACATAAAGGAAACAAAAGAGACACAGTTACAGAGTCAGTAATATACAATGTAGGCGGACTTATCCCTTAATGGGATCTCTTCCAGTCAACCTTGTTGTGTAGTTGTTGTTGTCAGTCAAATGTAGTCGTCGTGTGCACTCGTTACGGTAACAAAATGTGTACGAATTTGTGGCTGTCAATGTCACTGTCAGAATGACTTTTAACGACACTTTATTAGTCGACGTTTGCACACATAACGGTAACAACATGTGGACGAATTTGTGGCTGTTATTGTCACTGTCAGAACGGTTTCTGACAGTGACATTGACAGAATTTGTACACACATGTGTAGGTCTGATTACCGAACTGCTCCTAAACCACTGTATCCGCAAATGACAATCTGAAATACGAAGGTTTCTCAAACTGTCTTGTGAAGTTGTGGACTGGTTGCTTTGAATCATTTAAATATGAGCGAATTAAATAATAATAAACAACGACGACCATTTAAGCACTCTTCGACATTTTATAGAAATGTGGGAAAGTTAAGAAAAGTGCAGAATGATTATACAAATAGATAAGCACTTTATAGTTACTTAATGTATTAAATATATAATTTTTAATTCTTATTGATAAAAATGAAGTGTAGTGTTGCTTTACACAATAAAAGTAGGAATCAAATGAAATAGAGTATTTACTGTGATATTAATAGAATTTCTGTTGCGCAATGATAGTTTTTTTCAGTACAGATGCTGCTTTTTTTAACGCAGTAGTGCGAGCAAATCAAGCAATGATTCATTTCTTGTCTGGTCGAAACTCTTAGCTTAGATTTAGGTACTGAAAATCGTCGTACGATACACGTGCGAAAAGGACATTCACAACTCGTGTCGATTTAAAACACTCCCTTCGTTCGTGTATTAATTTATCGCTACTTGTATCGATTTTCCTCTTTTCCGTATTTTGTTTGGGTTACAAAAAAACACATTATTTACTCTACTACGTTTTATTTATGTCTCTTTAAATTACAAATTTGTGGACACTTATCTATACAAAAATCTTGACAAAAGAAGTACAGATCGCTGAAATTAATGTTGATAGTAATATTAATGACGACTACTTCAACAAGTCAAGTGTCAATTGTGAAATGCCGCAAAATACTAGTTGCTCTATAGAAGACCATAATAATATGATCCCTGATCCTTTACAACCCAGCAGCTCGGTACGCACGTTACAATTTTTTTTTAATCTTGTTTAGTGAGGACAACTGAGTACGACGGCATATTTAATTGTTTATAAAGTTTGAGGATACCTGGAAAAAATGAATACATTAGCCATTTTGAAAATCCAATAAATATTCACTGCTTTCGGTCACGCGTGTACACTGCGACCATTTTGCGACCGTTTGTCGACCGTTTGGTGACCGTTTGGCGACTGTTTTTTACATGGAATATTACCGTCTTAATCCATATTTTAACAACTTTATTGGTTTTCTAGGCATTATTTTTATTATTTCAGTATAGTATATGCACCGCACCGGAGCACTAAAACTTCACCAATCAATATACATAACACGCAAACACCGAGTAGTCAATAATATTATTACTGGTTAAACTGAGGTAAATTGATGGCGCGTTGATAAATTTAGACTTATTTTATGAAATCACTCGAGCAATTTAATTGGCCATGGTAATTAGCCCACATTATATTACAAATGCAAACAATATTTATCTTTAACAAATTCTTACGCCATTACATTTTAATGTCAAATGATTTTATTTCTTTTTTACTTTGACGTCTCTGACAGTCGCCATTTGAAAAGAATGAAATGAACGAATGATTTTGGGAAAGTAGTCGCCAAACGGTAACAGTGTGTGCACGCGTAGTGCACACTTCTGTCACTTCTGTGACCATTTGTGCCTGTTACCAATCGTCCCCATTTGGGTCGCCGCGACTAAACGTCGACCGTACTGCGACTAAGCATTGAGACCCGAAGACCTGTGTGTACACAAAATAGGAGGATTTGCGTAGGAACGGCGACCGATTATGGTTATATGGGCTATTAAAGTCCAAAATTACTATGAGAGTTATAATTTTGTATCAAAATAACAACATAAAGGGTAGTATCCCATAAAGGGGTAGGCAGAACACATGAAACTACTAAAGCTTCAGTGCTACTCTTGGCAAATAAGGGGTTGAAAGAAAACGAAACTGTGACATTGCAGTGACAGGTTGCCAGCCTCTCGCCTACGCCACAATTTAACCCATACAAAATAACAACTCCCACAATAATTTAGTATCACTGATTATCTTGAATCATCATCATCTCATCATCCTCCTTGCGTTATCCCGGCATTTTCCACGGCTCATGGGAGCCTGGGGTCCGCTTTGATAACTAATCCCAAGATTTGGCGTAGGCACTAGTTTTTACGAAAGCTTAAGTAGCGTTTATACATTAGGGGGGCCATATTGTAACTATATGGCCCCACTGATTGTGCTACTTTACAAATGGAAGATTTAAGATTTACTTATTCCTTTTATTTAATTTAGGTGATAGCGATTGAGGTATTTTTTAAGAAGTAAGCAGATTGCTGACAACATTATTTAACCATAAACCACATACAGAGTGGGGCCTGTAACAAAGGCGAATAATTGAACTGTAGGCTATTCTCCTTATACTGATCAACATTTGTTCAGTGACTTTTAAAAATTATGAAGTCTTTAAATTTTTAATTTTTCATACAAAATAAATATTAGCTGTAATGTACGCCATTATTGTTGTCATTGACGTTGTCTGTCACACTTTAGACTTAACAGAATTCGCAATACATTACCTCTTAGAAAAAACTTTCAAGAGTGATAAAAATCAAAATAAAAGTTATTTTTAAAAGTCGCCGAACAAATTAATGTTGATCAGTATAAGGAGAATAGCCTAGAGTTCAATTATTCGCCTTTGTTACAGGCCCCACCCTGTATATACAGACTAGTTCGTCCCGTACAACAAAATGCGACCGTCAAAACGAAACTCTATTGATTCCAGCGAAAATGATAGATATGTCACTCATAGTCCCAATTGGCATTGATCTAAATTTGATAAATTTTGAACATGGCTAATTTTTAAATTTACATGTTAAGATCTAATTTTCTTGACATATAGTTATGAAAACTGTTTCAAAAAACATTAGAAACTAATTAAATCTAATTTACAGTTAATAGAGCAAATTTTTAGCGCCATCTATCAAAAAACAAAAAATCACTGGTATCTAAGCGGTTAAGGTTTCAAATTTACCTGAACAATTTGACTAAATGAGGAGTGTCTTTTCAAAAGGACTTATTTCTATAAGTCAACAGAGGTTATTTTTATCTATAGTCTTCCTAGAGAAATAAACCTTGTTGACTTATAAAAATAACTCCTTTTGAAAAGACACTCCTCAAATCCATAATCTCTGATTTAACGGAGTTGTGAAAACAGCCGCTACAAATGCAGTAATTTTATAAATTTGCGTTGAAGTAGAATGTATTACGTGGGCCATATTGTAACTATGTATTTACATACATGCATGTATGGCCAAAATGATTTTGCAACTTGATAATTGGAAGATTGTCAGATATACTTGTTTTCTTTAGCAACAGAAATTTAATGTGTTATCTTGGCCTTGTGTTCGTCGGCTCGATTATCGACAAATGCTTTTTATAAATTTCTGTATGTTGTGAACTATATTGATGGTACGTTGAAGTATAATTTATTACTTCGGACCATATTGTACATATTTTGGCCATACTAATTTTGTAACTTGACAAGTCAAAAATCAAAAATATTTATTCAGCAAGTAGGCCCCAGGAGCACTTTTACATGTCAACATTACAATAAATAATATTAATTCAAATAAAGTATAAAGTTACTATAATTAATAGGAGATGTATAGAGTCTCTAAATGTCAAAGTACTTACATTTAAAAACTAAACATAAAAAATAACTTTAGAATAGTAAAAGACTATAGATTATTATTATTTATTATAGATGTGACAACTAAAGGCAATAAAAATACTTAATCTATTTTTTTATAGAATAATATAGAAATAGATATAAACGAAAACATAGAAAATAAATAAGATTTACTGATTTATTTCTTTTCTTTAATAATACCTAGCAATTAAGGTATTTTTAGCAAACAGCAGATTACTGACAACAATTATACGGCGTTGCGGAAACAGACACTACCTAAATAATTTTTTTATGACTAAACATTTTTTATGGCATCATAAGTAGTTAATTTTATCGCAGTTTTCGAATATAAACATCAAAGAGCATTGTTTATCACTGATTTATGCAAGCGGTTACATAAATTATCTTAACAGAATGTTTGCCGGTAATCAGCAAATAGCGATAAAATGCACGCGAACATTATGTAGATTTATAACGAACTATATTACACTCTAAAAAAATTTGGTTGCTACTATCAATATTTTGATAGTCGTAGTCAAGCATCTTGATTCCATACGAGCCTGATAAGATCTTAGACAAATCGAATAAGGTAACTTTGATTGCTCTTACTTTTGCAACGTAACTGCATCGATTAAGATCTTGTTCAATAATTCCATGAAAAATAATTATGTTGACTAAATTACCTTAGTAAGTTGAACTAAGGATTGAATCAACCTATGTTACATAGTTATGCCTAACAAGTTCATAATTGATTCAAGGTGTACAATGGTTAGGAATAACAAAACACCTAAGTTATTAGTTCAATCATACATTCCCTTGTTGTTTTTAGTAATCAGCTTTATTTGAATTATATAAGATCGTAATTGTAGTAATTAACTTAACGTCAACTAAGAGAAAACTGCTCTTAGTTGGTCTTCATTTTTTAGAGTGTATAATAATCTTTTATTTACATACATGAACAAATTTGCATAATATAGAAACTGACTGTGAAGCATTAAAGTTAGCTTATATTATCTAAAATAGGCCTTTGAGGTATTTGCATTGTACCAAAGGTGCTACCGACATTTCTGTGCGTTGTTGGAAGAAGTGGCCCACATTTTGAAACGTATTAGGCCTTGGCAAGCAGAACCAAATTCCAAATCATTTATTTATCAAACATAGGTACCACAGTAGGTCTTAAATGTATAGAAAAGTATCACTATGCTTCGCCACATGGCATACAAATACAATATGGCTACAGAGAACATGTAGCTTGCATTTATAAACTAACTAGCTTTTGCCCGCGGCTTCGCTCGCGTTAAAAAGAGACAAAAAGTAACCTATGTCACTCTCCATCCCTTAAACTATCTGCACTTAAAATATCACGTCAATTTGTCGCTCCGTTTTGCCGTGAAAGACGGACAAACAAACAGACACACACACTTTCCCATTTATAATATTAGTATGGATAAGTCTAAACAATTAGTCTTAAATTATATAGTAAAAAATATGTATGACAAGTTAAAAAGTAATAAATTTTCCCGAATCTTAGAGAAATCCTTGCACAGAATGCTTTAGTTACCATCTTCTACATTTTGGCGTTGAAACTCTAGGTCCCAGCGCGAACAAATTTTTCACAGAAGAAATCCCGATGCGTCTCGTTGACGTAATTAGTTAGTTTTATTGAGCATTTTCCGCAAGTCTACAACTATTGTGCCTATTTTGCGTGAATTTGACGAGATAGCACTACTGTAGCCACCCCAGCTCCTCTACAATTCCTAGCAGTGTTTTCAGGTTGCTAAATACCTCTTTTAGTGTGTTAGGCGTACTTGTTCCTTTATTCTTCTACCTGTTTACAGTCCAGAATAAAGTGTTTGGTGGTCTCTTCTGCTTCCATGCACGCCCTGCACATGGGGCTATCGGTTATACCTATGTTATTGAGGTGTTTGTTCAGTGTATTGTGTCCTGTAATTAATCTTACTATTTTGCGCAGTTGCCGTCTGGGTGTTCTGAGTATGATTTATGTGAGCTTCGTATTAGGTTCAGTAAGAATTTCTTTGGTTTGTCTACATGTGTCTAATTCAACCCAGTATTTGTTGTGTAATTCTTTGTGGTGTTGAATAAGTTGGTTTTTCCTATATGATACTGGTAGGGGTATGATAGGTTCGGGTCCAGTCAACCAGAAGACGCTTCGCGATTTCTGCGAAAAACTTGTGCGCGCTGGAACCACTTCTCTCACTTAACCAGGTTTCAATGTATATCTTTGGTACCTCCTCACAGGCAGACAGCATGCGGTCTTATCGCTAAAAGCTACCTCAACCAGACAACTAATATAACATTATAATACATATAATATTCAAGGTAAACGCTGGTAGCCTATCGGTAAGTACCTGCACTGAGAGAAATTTGCATTGTGAATTTAACAAGTTCGACTTGTTGCGGTTTATCCGTTTGAATCAGCCAAACGTATGTTTAAAACAATATGTGTCAGGTTGTTTTTATAAAATCGCCTTGTTGATTCAAATATATTGCCGATTCAAATGACAAGTAGCTTGTTGTTTGAACCAAAGAGCACGTAGGCGCTATTTTAATCAAAAAACTTGTTGAACGAACATGAAAACTGGTTGTATTTTCTCTCAGTGTGCGACTTTCGTTCCTTTGGGTTGGAAAGTCAGATGGCAGTCGCTTTCGTAAAAAGAAGTGCCTACGCCAAATCTTGGGATTAGTTGTCAAAGCGGACCCCAGGCTCCCATGAGCCGTGGCAAATGCCGGGATAACGCAAGGAGGATGAGATGATTCAAGGTAATCAGTGATACAAAATTACTGTGGGATACAAAATTATAACTCTCATAGTAATTTTGGACTTTAATACATAATATGTATTTTTAGAGGTGCATGATTTAATATTAAATCATAGGTTTAATGTAATCTTCATCAACCAGTTAATGCCAATAAAGATGACAGTAATAAAATTTACAATTTCATTATATATAATTGACCATAGAATGTCGTCCGCTAGTTTGCAGGTGGTACAGCGACATCTAGCGAAAAATTTGGACATCAAAAATACGTATACATTTTACGACAAGTCGTTAGCCAGTTTGCGGGAGTAAAGGTGACATCTAGAGAACAACTTGCACTACGGCATATAAGTGTTTTTCGCCCTTTATCATTGAGTTTCCTAAACATATCCTATGTACCTACATCGGATTTACTATTTCCTTTGACTGAAAACACCGTGGTCACCATCAACAAATGACCGCATTTGTCGATAATCGAGCCGGCAAACACACGGCCAAGATAATTTATGTAGCGGCTGTTTTCACAACTCCGTTAAATAATGTTGTCAGTAATCTGCTTGTTTGAACTGCATTAATTAGTTCGCATTAACTTTGGAAATTCGCGGACAAATTAAATACGGCTCCATTATGTTTTCGAATTGATGGAATGTTTTATAGATGTTTTGTAATTGTTATTTCAGTGGATGGATTGCATTGACGTGTAAAGTTGAAGTTATTAGAGATCGGAAATAAATAACTACGATAGAAAATTTAAATGAAAAACCGGCCAAGAGCGTGTCGGGCCACGCTCAGTGTAGGGTTCCGTAGTTTTCCGTATTTTTCTCAAAAACTACTAAACCTATCAAGTTTAAAATAATTTTCCTAGAAAGTTTTTATAAAGTTCTACTTTTGTGATTTTTTTCATATTTTTTAAACATGTGGTTCAAAAGTTAGAGGGGGGGACGCACTTTTTTTTTCTTTAGGAGCGATTATTTCCGAAAATATTAATATTATCAAAAAATGATCTTAGTAAACCCTTATTAATTTTTAAATACCTATCCAACAATATATCACACGTCGGTGTTGGAATGAAAAAAAATATCAGACCCCACTTTACATGTAGGGGGTACCCTAATAAAACATTTTTTTCCATTTTTTATTTTTGCACTTTGTTGGCGTGATTGATATACATATTGGTACCAAATTTCAGCTTTCTAGTGCTAACAGTTACTGAGATTATCCGCGGACGGACGGACGGACGGACGGACGGACGGACGGACGGACAGACAGACATGGCGAAACTATAAGGGTTCCTAGTTGACTACGGAACCCTAAAAACCCCGTCATGGTGGTCCGCTTTCCATCAAACATGGCTAAGAACAGACTAATTCAACTTCCAAAAACAAAATCTAAATCAGTTCGAAAGATACAATGCCACAGATAGACACACACAGACAAACACGTATAACATTTTTGCGTCGTTGGAAAAAACGGGTCAAGAAAAAGCACGCAGCGTTTTTTTTTTCAGGTAGTCGTAGCCTTAGACTTGTTTGGAGATATAATTTTACAAAAATTAATCATTTTAAGTAATAATAGTAGTGAATCTTACGTAGGCACCTACCCAATGGCAAACAAGATATTACAGTCCTGTATTGTCTTGTTTGCCATTGCTAGTAAATAATATAAGTAGATGCCTATAGAACCTTTAGGAGCCTCGTCTGCCAACAAACCATACTCTGGTTTAGCAGAAGTTAAATTTAGTTTTAAGTTTTAGTTTTGAATCAACATTTATTTCATTATTTCATTTCATTTCATTTTCATTGTAAATGAACGTGTTTTAGGAACTGAATAATGTAAACATATTTTTCTATTATTTTGAATACGTTGATGACTATCTAACAAGTATCCATACTATTATATTATACTTTATATTTTATACTTACACTTACTATATATATTATATATAATATTATAAATGGGAAAGTGTGTGAGTCTGTTTGTTTGTCTGTCTTTCACGGCAAAACGGAGCGACGAATTGACGTGATTTTTTAAGTGGAGATAGTTGAAGGGATGAAGAGTAACATAGGCTACGTTTTGTCTCTTTCTAACCCCACTTCCCTAAAATGGGGGGGGGGGGGTTGTGTGGAGCACTCCGTAATTCGAATTTAACGCGAGCGAAGCCGCGGGCAAAAGCTAGTAATCTATAAACATATCTTTTGTAATCAAATTTGATTATATCGCAAAAAGAGTGATATTCTAGTCATGATAGGATTTTGTCGGTACAATGAATTTAGTGAAATAGAAATATTTTTTGCATCGCACTAGCATACTTTCCACCTCGTTACACTCAATCAAATTTTTATACGAAACGCAGATAATATACAATGCGATGTGTATATAGTGTGTCGTAGTTAGGCTTGTGTCGTTCACGAACTATGAACTGTTAGGAATAAAATCCCATCAATGACCGAAATGAACTGAATCTTTCCGTGCTCTGTGAATCGGTCTTTGCTCATTTAGTTCAGTATAGGGTCGGCGAGCGCGAGCGGTTTGGATCGAGAACGAGTGTGTGACTGCGCCGACCGAGAGCGAGTTATTTAGCAGAGCAACACAAAAACGTCAAGTTTTCATATTAAACTTCGGTCACTTACAACCTTTCGGCCCGGAATGTTACTATCTGTGGACTATTCGTATCATTTTGACACTATTCGGTCCCATTCGTTCTGATCTTTCCGACCGCAGTGGTCGCTGGTCTGGCTGAACTAAATGAGCAAAAGACCTAAAAGAGCGAACTAGTTCGTGGGAGCGATTGAACGATATCGGAGCGCTCCGATCAACGAACGAAACGGCACAAGCCTAGTCGTAGTTTGAATCAAAAGTATATTTATAAGCGAAATAAAATTATTTACAATTTGAAACAATTAATTTACAATTATAACCTTTAAATTTGAAACAGAATAATCGTAAAATATTTTATACATACATACAATCACGTCTGTATCCCACAAAGGGGTAGGCAGAGCACATGAAACTACTCAAGTTTCAGTGCCACTCTAGGCAATTAAGGGGTTGAAAGAAAATTAAATTGTGACATTACAGTGACAGGTTGCCAGCCTCTCGCCTATGCCACAATTTAACCCATATCCCACAGTCGACTTTTACGACGCCCACGGGAAGATAGGGAGTGGTGAATTATTTATAGTACAAGTATTCCATATTCCATGTTTACAGTAACTATTTTTTTTTATAATTTTTTTTTTAATCTCTTTATTTACATGAACATATTAAGACGATACGGTAGGGGTCAATTCTCCATACAAACGCTCTCGACTATTTCCTCCCTGGTTGAAGATAGAGCAATGATTTTTTCAACACAGATTGTTATTATTTTTATCTATGTCGGACCGTTTTGATTTTTTTGATATTCTGCTTTTTAAAGACTCTAGAGCCAATCAAAAATTTTCAAAAACGGTATTTTTCAATGTGGCGCAAAAAAAGGTGTGATACTCAAGATTGGTAACAATTAACCAAAAAAGCTAAACGGTCCGACATAGATTATTTCACTTTTTTTCAGATTCTCAAATTTCGTTCCGATTGATTAAGTTTTGAAGGCGGAAAGAGTCGAGAGCGGAACCTCGATTTTAAAGATTTTTATGAAATATCTTTTGACTGAGTTGTTCTTAATGGACAATTTTTTTTCAATAAATCTAGTTAATAACACTTGTATATTTAACTAAAATTCCCAAGTTGAAAGGGAGCTCCTTTCCATTTTAGCATTTTCGCTACCGTATCCTCTTAATTTGATTGATTATGATAATCCATCTTCCTTGCGTTATCCCGGCATTTGCCACGGCTCATGGAGCCTGGGGTCCGCTTTGACAACTAATCCCAAGAGTTGGTGTAGGCACTAGTTTTTACGAAAGCGACTGCCTTCCTTCCCGAAGGGTAAACTAGACCTTATTGGAATTAGTCCGGTTTCCTCACGATGTTTTACTTCACCGAAAAGCGACTGGCAAAATATATCAAATGACATTTCGCACATAAATTCCAAAAAACTCATTGGTGCGAGCCGGGGTTCGAACCGCGAACCGCGACCTCCGGAACGAAAGTCGCACGTACTAACCGCAAAGCTACCAGCGCTTTTTAACTGACTTCAAAAAAAGGAGGAGGTTCTCAATTCGACTGAATTTTGTTTTTTTTTGTTATCTCCGAAAATCATGGAACGATTTTCAAAATTTTTTGATTGATTGATTATGCACTGAGAGAAATTTGCATTGTGAATTTAAAAAGTTCGACTTGTTGCGGTTTATCCGTTTGAATCAGCCAAACGTATGTTTAAAACAATATGTGTCAGATTGTTTTTATAAAATCGACTTGTTAATTCAAATATATTGCCGATTCAAATGACAAGTAGCTTGTTGTTTGAACCAAAGAGCACGTAGGCGCTATTTTAACCAAAAAACTTGTTGAACGAACATGAAAACTGGTTGTATTTTCTCTCAGTGTGATAATATGCAGCAATAATCCTGTCTTTTGGTAACTTTCGTTTTCGATTTAATACTTTATTTCTTACTTGCACTACTGACTGTAACTGAACGTCGATAACGATGCCATCTGTATTTCCTATCCAATCTACAGTTTTTTTAAACACCAACCAACCTCGTAGTTAAAAAACGGCTTCTATCGAATTACTGCGTGAAAAATCTAATTCGGAACGTACACAGAATACGGGTGAGACTCAAAGGTATTTAAACTGAAATGCTCCGTGCACGGGTAACACGTGTTGTTAATCTAAAAGGTCGTAAGTCGTATGAATCTAATAAGTGTTTAAGGCATTTCGTATTGAGTAGGTTGTTACAGTGCTGACCTCTCGCCCCAGTCCGCAACGATTTCACGTCACGGGGACCTATTCTGGTAAAATTATTGGAAAGGTGGAGATGGAAAAATGGAGTTTAAGTTGCTGGATTCAGTTCGGGTTAAATTAATGGAAATAGTAGCCTTTCTGCTGGAAAACTTGGATTTTGATTAGATATATTTAAATACTTACATTGGAGTTTTTAGGTACTATTCAGTTCTAAAAGAGCGTTTTACGCCCCGAGTATTTTAGTTTATTCAATGAAAGAAATGTAGATGACCTAGTGGCTGATGAAACTAGGTTTCTAAAATAGGTATATATTTTAAATATAACGGTTAACTTCTAGTCTTTCCAAGACTACTAAAATGTTTATAAGTCAATAATATTAACAACAAACCCCTGACGCAAAAACGACGGGGTGTTATAAGTTTGTCGTGTCTGTCTGTTTGTGTGTGTCTGTCTGTGGCATCGTAGCTCCCAAACGGATGAATCGATTTAGATTTAGTTTTTTTTGTTTGAAATCTTAATTAGTCGGGAGTGTTCTTAGCCATTTTTCAT
Source organism: Leguminivora glycinivorella (assembly GCF_023078275.1). NCBI lineage: Eukaryota > Metazoa > Arthropoda > Insecta > Lepidoptera > Tortricidae > Leguminivora > Leguminivora glycinivorella. The sequence continues at coordinate 16,836,759 of NC_062983.1, read as the reverse complement.
GAAAATCGGTCCACATTGTCGCGGTCGAGGTTTTTTTAATCTTATTTTTTTCATATTCGTAGTCTATTATGTGGCCGAAGAGGACTTGACGTGACTTTTTTGACGCATTCTAAACTAAGCTACGAACCGATTGCAGCCAGATCCAGAATCCCTCAGGTCGTGACAAAGCGAGAGGACTTTCGCCGCAACGTTTTTCACAAGCCGCTAGTCCGTACCGAAATACCTATCCTGATAAATCTTTGAACTATCTAGCCTTTTCACCTACATTTTTAAAGGTGTAAACATTTCACCGATAGCTTAGTTTGGAAGTTTGATCTTTTCGTTTTAAACTTTGCAATTTTATTTCAAGTTTTGTTCTACATATAAGTGCTATCGATTATATGAAAAATTGATAACTTCTGTCTCCTCTCCTATAATTTAGTTGCTCGGGCAATATTATTAGACATAATAATAACCTAACCGGACCCCGCCTCGGGGCGGAATTTGCCCGTCATGTCGCCGGACCCGGTGCCCGAACCCGACCTGGCACCGGATGCGCCGCGGGTTGATTCCGGTAACGACGGCGGGGACTTCGCGAGTCAGAGCGAGAGTGAGCCTGCCAATGAGCAACTGAGGAGGTCTTTGGAAGAGGCGATTACGCAGTATCGCTCCACAAACAACCCTAGGCCACGATTACCACGTCTGCCCATGAATAGACGCAATCTAGCGCTAATAGGAGCCTTAAATGCTTTACTAGATCCATATATGCGGACTAGTAAAGATCTAGATGATACACACTCGATCATGTACTGCGGGGCCATCGCGGCGTGCCGTGTTGCTCGAGTCAAGTTTCCGGACGCTGACCGTGCAACTAGGACCGCCGGAGGTGTCCCTGCATGGCAAGTACGGATCGAGCGTCGTATCAACTCGTTTAGGACTCTCATTGCAAAGCTGATCTGCTTCAGAGGGGTAATAATCGCCCCCGAGTAATGCGCTTTGTGAACCAGGCGTTCGCGGGGACGGGCATCAGGCCCCGCGACTATTTGGCCAATGTCACAGAGCGCATCGACTTCCTGAAGCAGAAAGTCTATGCATGGGCAAGCCGTATTCGCCGCTACAGAAAGCGTGTGGACCGATTCCAGCAGAATCGTCTTTTTCAAAGCGACCAAAGGAAAGTATACCGAAGGTGGGAGGAAACCGACCCTCGTGTGTCCGACGTGCGGCTACCGGATGCTACTGCCATGTCTGATTTCTGGCGTAGCATCTGGTCGGTGCCCGTTGAGCACACGGAGGGCGAGTGGATGACCGTTGTCGAACGCGGGTGTGAGAACATCGAGCCTATGGGGGCTATCACCATCAGCCCCGACGACGTAAGTTGTGCTACCCGTACGGCCCAGAACTGGAAAAGTCCTGGACCGGACGGATTGCACAACTTCTGGCTAAAATGGTTTCGATGCTCGCACTCGCGTTTGGCAACGCAATTTCAACAAGCCCTCGATCTTGGTTCTCTCCCACCTTCCCTAACAACTGGTGTTACTTTCCTGCTCTATAAGTCCGGTAGTACCACGGAAGCAAAAAACTACAGACCCATTACGTGCTTGCCTACACTTTACAAGCTCCTTACATCCATTTTGAGAGCAAAAATTAACGCGCATATTGTCGCTAACAACATTCTGGCTCCCGCTCAAAATGGATGTAGGGTTGGGTCCCGTGGTACTAAAGAGCTCCTCCTCATAGACATGACCATCTGCCAACAAGTTCGGCGGAACAGGGGAGCCATCTCGGCCGCTTGGATTGACTATAAGAAGGCCTATGATTCGGTGCCTCATTCATGGCTGAGAAGGGTATTGGAGCTGTATAAACTTGATGCAGCTTTAATATCCTTCCTGGCTGCATGTATGAGGCAGTGGACCACAGTCCTTCGTCAACCAGGAGGCAGGATGACCCCCTGGCCCGCAGGACTTCATAAGGATTGAGCGAGGAATATTCCAGGGTGACAGTTTGAGTCCATTATGGTTCTGCCTAGCTCTGAATCCCCTCAGCACGCTGCTGAAGGATTCTGGGCTAGGTTGCCGGCTTCGGAGAGAGGGTGAAGTCATCTCTCACCTTCTGTACATGGACGATCTCAAACTATTTGCACCGAACACCCAAGACCTGATGGTGCTATTGAAAACCACAGAAGTTTTCAGTACCGCCATCAGAATGGAGTTTGGTGTCGATAAGTGTGCGGTTATGCATGTACAGCGGGGGAGGTTGTAAATTCAGAAAATTTACAACTTTCTGAGACGATGTCGTTCAGATCTATCTCTGAATCAGAAACCTATAAGTACCTTGGTATGTCACAGTCGTTGGGTATTGAGGATGTTGGCATTAGACGGTCGGTGAAGGAGCGCTTTTTCAGTCGGCTCACAAAAGTCCTTAACAGTCTTTTGTCAGGAGGCAACAAAGTGCGCGCCTTTAACGCCTGGGTAATGCCTCTACTCACATACTCCTTTGGCATACTACGGTGGACCCAGACTGAGCTGGATGCCCTGGATCGGAGGGTCCGTTCACTGCTTACCACACATCGTATGTTACACCCGCGCTCGTCTGTTATGAGATTGTACATCCCACGGAAGTGCGGAGGTCGAGGCTTCCTAAACGCCAAAGATCTCCACAACCGTGAGGTGTACAATCTCAGGAATTACTTCCTTAACAACGAGTGTGGGGTGCATCGTGATGTGGTGGCAGTTGACGGAAACCTCACGCCGCTCTCCTTGGCGAAAGAGAACTGGCGCAAACCTGTGGTACTAAGTACTACGGACCGCAAGGCGGTATGGGAGAGCAAGCAGCTACACGGGCGGTTCTACAAGGCCCTCACGGGACCCGATGTAGACCTGCTCGCATCGGTGAACTGGTTACGATTCGGGGACCTCTTCGGAGAAACCGAGGGTTTTGCCTGTGCAATTGCGGACGAAGTTATGATGACGAACAACTACCGGAAATATATCCTGAAGGACGGTACGGTCGACATTTGTCGGGCATGCCGCCGTCCCGGAGAGTCACTCAGGCATATCATTTCCGGTTGTTCTCATCTTGCTAACGGCGAGTACTTGCACAGACATAATCTCGTAGCCAGGATTATTCACCAGCAACTTGCTCTTCAATACGGCCTTGTGGACCGCGAAGTACCGTACTACAAGTACTTACCTGCGCCAGTTCTTGAAAATGGTCGTGCCACGCTCTATTGGGATCGATCTATTATCACTGACAGGACTATTGTAGCCAATAAGCCTGACATTGTAATAATAGATCGACTGCAACGCCGGGCAGTGCTCGTTGACATCACCATCCCCCATGATGAGAATCTCGTGAAAGCCGAGAAGGACAAGTCCAGTAAGTACCTAGACTTGGCTCACGAGATAACCGCCATGTGGGATGTTGATTCAACGATCATTGTTCCGATAGTCGTTTCAGCGAACGGTCTCATAGCGAAGAGTCTCGACCAACATCTTAAGAGACTCTCGCTAGGTGGCTGGATCAAGGGCCAGATGCAGAAGGCGGTGATCTTGGACACGGCGCGGATAGTCCGACGGTTCCTCTCTCTGCAGCCCTAACCACCGGCAGCTTGGGCCCTGCCCCGCTGCTGGCGGCACCCTAGGTTAGGTTTTTTATAATGTGTTTATATGTTTTTTATATTGTTTTGTATGTGTTTTTGTATTTTACTTTTATATTCATATTATAAAAAGCTTAGCCTAAGAAGCAAAATAAATAAAGGACCTAACCACAAAATTAAAATTTTGAAAAAACCCCCGACCGCGACATAGTGGACCGATTTTCATAAAACATGACTAAGAACAAAAAAATAAATCGAAATCGGTTCATCCGTTCGGGAGCTACGATGCCACAGATAGACACACACACAGACAGACAGACAGACACACACACAGACAGACACGTCAAACTTATAACACCCGTCGTTTTTGCGTCGGGGGTTAAAAACAGTATAGGGCATAAAAAAAAACAGTGATTTCAACTTGACAAGTACCGACGAATGAAGTAGTTTTGAATAGTCAATTGTTAAAAAAAAATCCATGAACCAATAGTTTGTATTAAAAAAAAAACAGTCGAATTGAGAAACTCCTCCTTTTTGTGAAGTCGGTTAACACACACAGAACACACACAGAACTATCGGGTTCACCTACCGTAGTTCGTAGCGACGACATTTTTTCAATATTATTTTATTTATACGATCATTTTCATCACAGCCACACGATCTTTTACGAGTGATGCAGTATATATCAGATAATTTTTCCCCTCTCTAGCTCGGAAACACGTGTTTTGTCCTTTAATACCAGCGGGTAAATTTTTTTATCTACTAGTGGTGGGTAAAGTAATTTGACCTTGAATAAAGTCAAATTAACTGTTTTAACATTGATAAAAGTAGGTGAATCTAGTAATAAAGATGATTTACCACCTGTGGAACTACTAGAAGCAGTGATAAACGCATTTTTTGCGTTGTAGTTTCCTCGCTATAGTGAGGGGAAAAGTTTTGTGTTACACTCGGGTGCAAATGTATTTTACTTCTCATGTGTTAAAAAACTCGCAAGTTCAGGATTCTATTCTCGAATCCTTTCGCTTTTTCGTTTTTCAATTCCACACTCGGCGTTAAAATACAACTTTGCCCCCTTGTGTAACAAATAACTATTGTCTAAATATAAGCGTAGGTAAATGTCCCAATGATTCAGTCCCATTTAGTTTTTTAGTATGAGTGCAAATCGTGTTCGTTTAAATCGATGAAGTAATATTTCGATTTTCAATTATTTACGTCTTTCGATCAAGCGATTGGAAAACCTTATTAGACATATCAAAATGCATCATTAACCGGTTAAAGGTCTGCGCTATTGGAAAAGAGGGTAATTCCTCTCGTAGCTATTATGTCGGAACCGAAGCCTGATTGGCATTGTTTAGATTTACCAATTATGTAACAGTGGCTATCGCGAACAAAAGAGTTGATTGACTGAGGATTACAAAGATACGAGTATGTCAGATCTAATATTAGAGGGAAATAGGCGGGCTTTTGATAGTGAAACCTATTGTCTGCTCGTCGCAGTTTCCTCTATAAAGAGTAAAAAGGCTGATTTCGGCTAATACGAGTAGATTAGATAGGTGTAGTGTAGCTCTGCGAAAGCTACATATTTAAGTAACAATAGTTTTTGTTTATGACTGAAGATGCAACAGGAGGGACCCCTGGGACCCCCTTCTTGAAAAAAATCTTAGAAAGGCTCTCGACAATTTCTTCCTTGGTTGATGAAGCAAGAGCAGACATGTTGCGGACAATTTAAATAATTGAAATAATATGTCAATGTGTCTTTTATAAATCTTCATTCGTGACCATTACAAATCAAAGGTACATACATATTAATAACTAGCTTTTGCCCGCGACTTCGCTCGCGTTAGAAAGAGGCAAAAAGTAGCCTATGTCTCTCTCCATGCCTTCAACTATCTCCACTTTAAAAATCTTTTTGCCGTGAAAGACGGACAAACAAACAGACACACACACTTTCCCATTTATAATATTAGTATGGATACATAAATTTAACATGAATAACGCAAGGTAAGACACAATAAAACAACATTTACTTAAAAAGGCGAAGAAAATTCTAATACATTCAAATATTAGATTAAATTAAAAGAAAAATAAAAATACTCACAAAGTTTACAATAAAGAAATGTATAAAATAAAATGGATGTTTAAAATAAAAGTCGAATATCGTGCCAATTTTTAAACTCAATCAAACCTTTAATGGCATAGAAATTGGAACCACGTCTCACGAATAACATGATGGTTTTTATGAACACCCCCTATACAGATCCTGCGTGCGTAGCCGAATGGCATTTCTCCGACGCCAAACGAAAACGAAACGCCGCGCCAGTTAGTCTGGCTCTGTCGCGCCAATACGCACGAGCGATAGAGATAGATATCTACTAGCGTTTCGTTTCGTGAGCGTTTGTGCCATTCGGATACGCACCCTGTAATGCGATCACAGGTACGCTGAGCCACACCCTAACACCTTAAACGTTCTGAAAACTGACGCGTAATGATCAGCCTAATGCCCTTTCTATATTCCAATTGGTCAAGGTATAAAACATTTGCAGCCAGTGTATTTTGGTCTCTATATCTGTAAAAACTAAGTTTTTTTGAAGTGAAACTTCTAGTGCGACTTCCAACTGACAGCGCGTAACACTCAGTCATTGTTACTTTGCGTGAAAAGCCGCTCACTCAGCGCGTAACATTCTGTCAGGGTCGTTACGCTCAACGACTCACTCATTCCATTCATTCATTTATTCACTCAGTCAGTGACAGAACATGAATTAATTGGAATGTGTGTGTTTTATATTTAGATCTAGTTCAAAATGAGTTTATGTTTGTTTTTTCAGTAATATGATTAAATAGCAATGCAAATAAAATATTTAGAACAGTAAAAAATGGATCTAACTAAACGCAAAAATGTGATGGTCACTTGAAAAATTATTATTAGGTCATGTTGTTTGTTTTATGTTTTCTCCTTCCGCGCAGAGGGACTCCACGCACTGTTTTTTTGTCTCAAACTCAAACTAAATATTAAACGTAATTAAATACTGTTTATAGTTTGTCACCACTCACCAGACAGCAAAAGTTATGTAATTCGGCCGTAAAAAATAGTTAAGTAACTAAGTATTAAGTGTATGAAATGATAATTTATACAATTATGAAGAGCAACTTTTCCTGCCAACATTTTCATCCGTTATGATAGTCAAACATCGAATTTGTAAAATTGGATCAAACTGTTTTGCTACGCATTTTGTTCTTAATATTAAAACGCAATATCTGAAAATATATTGTGGCCACCTGATGGGCCATATTATCCTAAAACTTTTACTCGCCACTCGCCAGTACAGGGCAAGTCAATAGAATGACGTGCCGATCGTTTCGTGCGCCGCATTCGATCGTACAAATTAAATTACAGTCATCCTGCATAATGGTTCGTCGTCATGATTCGTGACGTCACTAATGTTAACGTTTAGTTTACCTTTCAGAATAATTCTAGAATGAATGAATGAATGAATGAATGAATGATTTATTTGCATGTGAATATTGGGTTTACATTAATAGGTGTTAGGTACAATACTTTATATTCGAATCTCCAAGATTCTACCTATACAGGTGCGTACATGCACTGTATATTGGCTTGGCTCGCTACTAATAGTAATAGAGTTTCACCATATTACAGAAAACTTACATAATATAAAGAGACTTATTATAAAATGTTACAATATGAGGCTATACATCAAAATTATTAACAAACTAGTGTAATCGACAAGTTCGTTTTGAAAGTCATAATTTCATATTTATGGTAATGGGACGGATCGAATTTGTTAAGCCGAAGCAAATGGTTTGCGAAAAGAAACAAATCGTTGGAATATACAAATGTCAAATACTCAAATACACGCTTTATTTGATTTAAAAGTTATATTCAAGGTCAAATACCATTGGGTTTGTTAATTTGTTAAATCTATAATGTGGAAATAAATGAACTTACTGTTGGAAATAGGTAGGATTCAAATTTGCTTTATGGTCAGTTACCGTGGTTATTCTAATAAACAAATATGTTACTATACAAATAAATATACAACAAAGAAGGTTACGTGTTTTTATTATAACACTTACGGCCAATATTTATATCGTAAATCTGCCAATAAAAAGTCGAACTTTTTCACATTAAAAGAAACAAATTTTCAAAATAAAGGAATAAATGTTATCCAACCAACCGAAAATTCTTTTGAATATTGCTTTCAAATGTTTTACACCGCCTTCTTCCCCAAGAGATTTCCACGACCAAGTCATCATTCACAATTTTGTACACGTTCCTAATAAGAATCAGTGTCATCTTTATTGATGTATTTGAACAAAAAAAAGAATTGAGTAAGTATATTTTTTACATCGCATAATTGCCCGAGTATAGACATAGACATAGACATAGACATAGAATGGCTTTATTTAATATCACAATGTTACAATGTTAAAATTAAAATAATAAAAAATAAAAACAATAAAACAATTGAGAAATAATCATGCAATCCGTGGACGTTTTCATACCAATAGGCGAGACAACCAAAGAAAACTAATTAGGCCGTCAGTTAGATTATCAAAGAATTTTAGACACATTTTTATTTTTTTCTCGTAAACGAAAAATGACGACGGTACAGTGCGTTGAAGTTTCGCGTGACGTCACGCCTAGGTACAATTTTTACTTAGAAGTGACGTTACAAGCCCCCACTCCGGAACTTTCATGCTCTATATTTTTGTATTTTCTCATTAATTAGAAAAAGCGAAAAATATGTGTTCAGTATTTTTGGACGATCTAACTGACGGACTAAACATAATGCCATTTTTTATGTAGTCGTCATCCTTATTAATAATTAAAAATATATCCCATTTTTTTATAATTATAAAAAATGGGATATATTTTTAATTATTTACCAGATAATACACAAAAAAAAACAATAACAGTTGCTTAACAATTTCTTATGTTTTTTTTTTAAATTAAACTTGTCTTAATTGATTCATACACTGACCGTAATAGTGAGTCCGTTTTAGTGAGAGTATAAAGGAACATACTATGTTCCTTTATACTCTCACTAAAACGGACAGATATAGCTTCTCTACTCGATCTTCAATCAGCGGAGTGGTACTGCCTTGGCTCTCTAATTTTATGAAAGTTACATGACGTTTTTGGTGACCAACTGGCTATCAATTAAATATTGTTTTAATAGAAAAGCCGTGCCATGATGGTGAAGTCACATAGGTAATGCAGGTGCATTAAAGGGGTTTTTCTACTCCCGTACTGTTATTCGTGAGTTACAAGGTCGTGCATAGAACTTTAAAACCCTACATAAAAGATGTCAGGACAAGTCTATCTAGTCTATACCCTGAAAACATTTAGTAGCAGTAGCACGATATAGCTGTTACAGTTCAGTAAATACATTGCTACCAACTTAACAAACCAATTCGCAGAGTCGAGACTCCTTCGTTTTCTGCTGCGTTCATTGGCGACGCGTCGAATCGCATTCAAATGTATGAGAACTCGATTCAACTCGGCTCGATTCGTCTTAGTGGCCAGGCTTCAAAGAACCATACCATAGACAGTTTTATTTTCATGTTTGCACTCAAACTGCATATTCAAAATGGTAGGCGGTCCACCTAGATAACTAAGATGACTGAAAGTAGGTATTTGTTGAATTTATAATTTTCTTTCAAAAGAAGTGCTTGGTCGTAGAAAAAGTATTGTATGCAACGGTGTTTAATTGAGTCAAAAAATGCTCGTGGCGTCTTTATTAACAATTTTCGGCTTCGCCTCAAATTGTTACCCACGCCACTCACCTTTTTTTACCTCTTTTAACCACCAGTTGCATAAAATACTATTTTAGATCTTTTTATGCCACAAACAATATTTTGAGAAGTTTTGATTATTAACCCCCGACACAAAAACGCCGGGGTGTTATAAGTTTGACGTGACGTGTGCCCGAACGGATGAACCGATTTAGATTTAGTTTTTTTTTTGTTTGAAAGCTGAATTAGTCGGGAGTGTTCTTTAGTAATGTTTTATTAAAATTGGTCCTCTATGTCGCGGTCGGGGGTTTTTTCAAACTTTTAATATTGTGGTTATGACATTAATACATCAAAGCTGTTTGTATACATGGCCTACCACGTTCGACGTGTTGTAGTTGCTTCCCTGTCACACTTACGTGCGAACTTACAAGTGCGACAAAGGGGCAATACGCCGAGCATGGTTCGCAGCATGCAGTTTACCTTCACAATATGATAGTGGTGCCCTCTTTGCAATTTTGCGTGATATTCCCTATTGCCAGTACTATTTCCGGGTCAACGCTTTTGAAACAACGACGCAGCAGGCGCTATCAGAATGTATAGGCACTCTAAATTTAGATCCAAGTGGATACAACCCAGTCGCCGAAACGCTGTACAGCTCAGCATCTCAGCTCAATATCTTTTTTTTTTTTTAGTATGGATAGGTTTGACCTCGATCACACCTGTTGGTAAGTGATGATGCGGTCTACGGTGGAGCACGCTTACCTATGAGATACCTATTTACTCTTGCTTTAAAGAGACCTGGATTGCACTCGTGCGGAAACACAGACTTAGGCAGGGCATTCCACTCCTTGGCGGTTCGCAAAAGAAATGTTGAAGCGAAACGCTTAGTGCGTATTTTTGGAATACTGACCATGAAGCGATGCAGCATTGCCGATTGTCTAGTGGTCCTATGGTGAAATGGGGACGGAGGAACAAGGTTATACAGTTCCTCAGCGCACTCTACGAAATGTATCCTGTAAAATACCGATAAACTGGCAACCTTCCGCCGATGCTCCAGGCTATGTAGTCGAGAATTGGTCAGCTCGTCGTCATTGATGATCTTCTTGGCCCTCCTCTCGACTGACTCGAGCGCCGCAAGCTGGTATTTCGCTGAACCATCCCACAGGTGAGAACAATATTCTATCTATATCTTTTAACTGAGTTGTTATAAATGGACAATTTTTTTTCTATAATAATATATATCTTTTAACTGAGTTGTTCTAAATGGACAATTTTTTTTCGATAAATCTTGTTAATAACACTAGTATATTTAACTAAAATTCGCAATTTGAAAGGGGGGCATTTTCGCTCCTGTAGCGTTTTAAGTACCTAAAGATACAGACTATACTCGTACAGTAATACTCTGCTGTAGTAAAAGCTGCATCATAAAAAAGTGGCCTCATTATAATACACCCGTGTTTAGTATATAATTTTTAATACATTCTAATAAAAAGTCTCGAGAAAAATATCAAAACCCAACGCTGTTATTCTGCATTTAAAATGAAAATACATCAAAGTATTATTCCTAGAGTTAACCAAGTAAAAGCGAAAATAAATACACTAGATTAAAGCAACGTTAGAAAAAGCTGAAAATGTAAAAACAATATTTTTATTAAAAAAATTTAAAGTAAACATGCATGAAAAAGTGGGTCATATTGAGCTGCATCGCTACCGAACGTGAACTACGTAATTACGGCGGGCAAATAATTAATTTCTCCTGGTTAAGCCCGCAGTTTCGACAAACAAAATATGTGGCGGCCGCTGCCCTTACCAAGTGCGTTTGCTGTTCTCGAGAACGTTCTCGTTATACTATGGGGAAGATTCTCGCGCGACAACATTCTTCATTCAAATATATATATCTATAGATTATCTGTGCATCGGGTCATTCTGTTCGAAAACAACATTTTCTGACTTTTTAAGTGTGAAGGCATAAAATTCAATATGTCAGTGATTGTTTTGACAAGCAGTCAGGTTTGAATTCAATGACGTCACATACATCGCTGACAGCGTTTTCGGTGGCCACAATAAATAAAAGATTACACACATATTTAATCGAAAATACGTCAGTCATTATACACTTTTAATACCCAAAATCTATAAATATTGTTGTTTTATTTGACATAAAACATAACATAATACTAAAGAAGACAATCATTTATTGTGCCCAATTCGATATGAGTCTACAGCCTATTATGTTTTATTATTAAGTCTGCTTTTATTTATTTACATAGAAGTGTATTATTTCCACTATCTCATTATTTCTTTGTAATGTGTGTACTTTCCGTGTTTTCACTCGCAATGGCCCCGAAGGAAGATCAGCGTTGGCCCTCCCAGGATAACACCATGCTGAGTTAGGACCATTTCGTTGCAGATATGTACATACTTAATTTTTTTTTTTATAATTTTGTAAATAATTTTCTGTTGTTCTTTTCTGTACGTGTAACTTTATTTCTTTTGTCAATGTTATGCCATGAATAAAATAATCTATTTCTATTTTCTATTTCTACCAAAAATCACAGGTGTCATATGTCACTACGTTCGAGTGAGGTTTAAAGCGAACGAGGTTTCCCGTTCGTAGTAGGGATACAGACTGATTCAGGGCTGCCACTGCCAGGAACTGGTTTAAACCGGATTTTATGACGGACAAGCTTACTTTGACGAAAATTGTGGCAACATTGTTACTCTCCTGTTAATTAAAGTATTCGCGTCGAATCAATCTGGGTTGGGTTTGGGTTTCGAGCATACGGGGAAGGGATGTTTTCACTACAGGAAATTGCTTTCATTAAAATGATGAAAATAAGTATCAGCGCCATTCCTAAAAGTGATTACTAGTAAAGTACGTATTAATGTTAAGGTAGATTTCTTTTTGCTCAGTGTTGCTTAGCAAAAATGTTCACCAGACGCCACTGAGAAGTATATTATGAGTACATTTTAAGACATCAACAATTGCAACTTCAGCTGTGATGTGGGGACTAAAGGACAAGTCAATTATAGTTAATACAGGTTTATTCTGCTTAGGATTACAGGGTGTGGCCTCTTATATAAGTATGGGTAGGAGTTGTAGTGTGAATGTGGCCTGTCACACACTGTTGAGTTCGTTCACGTTCATATATTAGATAGATAGATAGAATACACTTTATTGGCACGCCTCAGCAAAAGATACAGTGGAGACAAAGCTGGAGTTTTTTTTACATACACCATAAAAACAGGATATCAATTATAATTTTGCGACAGCCCTTTCTGTCGCTTCTGTTACCGACTTTATTCAGCAGTCTACAAGTAAAATGAAAGTGTTTTAAGCACCAACAATATGTAGCCTGTAACAGCGTTAAATTATTAAAGTTTACAACTTCGCGGACACCTCTAAAAGTTGCGATACAAGTAAATTGTTATAACCATCAAAAGCATAAAGTTTGTGTTCGTTCAGTGCATCGTTATGTATGACCTCGTTCCCAGATTCATACTTGGAGAGTGCTATGTACTCCTTAATTGTCATTTTGTATCAGACTGAGAATCTTAAGCTATTAAAGCAATTGTGTAAGATGTAATACATATATTATGATGTGGATGTACTGTAATAAATAAACAAAATAAACAAAATCGCTTTCATTTACGGAAACATCAGTAAATTTTACCTCAGCCCTTAGTGTAAATACGAAATTATGACATTAAATATATGACAACAACACTCATAAAATAAAAACAATAATACTAATCATAAACTAAACCTTAATCTAAAAATAAAGCCCTTTTACATCTTTACATTTTTACCTACAAAAGTAGGTAGACGAGCAGAAGGTACATAATATCATATTGACACAAAGAGGAACTACGAGTAAATATATTATGTTGCTTTGAATACATTTCTATAGGTAATTACTAGGCGTATAAAGTTTAGCTGCAGGTTTTCTTTGCTCTAGACTGTACCTAGTAAAAATTCAGGAAGGAGGTTGCCTACAATGTACTGAAAATATTTAGACTGCTTTATTTTTTTTATTATTTACCAAACGGAGGATCCCCTTTCATGAAGTGTGGAAAATACCACCAGGAAAATTAAATATTTAGAAATTATGGAAATACCTAATTTATTGTTGTTCAATTATACAACATTGAACGAAGACATTATTAAAATACCACTACTTAAGTAGTATAATTTAACGAGTCACCTCTCCCTATTATTCTCAAAGATTGCCACAACAATACAATATGAAAATCCACCTTGTTTGTTATTTTCTCTTTTAGTTTGGTAGGTACCTATAGACTCAACAGCTAAGCCAACCCGTTTTATTATAAGTAACTACAAACCAATAATTATTTAGACATCAGGGAGCAAATTTTACTCAGAAATTTTCACCGAAGTAATCAAAATCTCTAACTTGCCTCGTAACTTCCAAGAAACTTATTTAAAAGCATCGCATTAGAACTCGGACGGAAAGGATTTTGCAGAAATTTTGTGTCGGCCTTAAATTTATGAGCGGCGTCTGCAACCGATAATAAAATATCTCCGACGCAGACCACGTGTTAATTCCTGGGAATTCAATAAGTTCCCAAATAATGGGAATATCCGCGCCAATGGCACTCGAGTCCGCCTTGACAAGACAAAGAAATTGTCTGGCTTTCAGCCAACCGGCGAACCAGCTCCTTAGAACAGTCAAATCTAAGATAACAGTCAAAACATTCGCGACTTTAACTTCTGCAGCATAAAAGTCTCGCAAAAAAATATCGGAAAGGTGAAATGCCTAACCGATCAAAGATTACTACTGGACAAAAGTCACATTCAAAAGGTAGGCTTCAATTTTAAATTGCAGAAGTTTTCTATTGACTTTCTGGTGGAATGGCAAAGGCAGCGTTAGAACGGGCGAACGTATGTTGGTATTCTTGGAGAGCTGCCGAGATAGTTGGAAACGATTACTTTTTAGGTCGTCTCCAAACACATTTTATAGGTTATGAGAAAGTATTTTCATGAATTTTATGCGAGACCAGTCAAAGATGCGATGTAAATTCTTCGTGCTCGATTTTATATAGTTATTTCTTTGGTGTCAGTACAATTTGAGGCACAAAATTGCTACTTGACGGCTGAAGTACAATTTCACTTATCATTTTTTATATCACCGGCGAAACGAGAAGTCCACAGACTTTTTCGATCTAGAATGGGAAGACGATGGGTCTGTCAAGATAGTATTCTTGGGATAAAACTGATCTTTTTCGGTGGGTCGGCCGTCGGGTAGACAGTGTAATATGGCCTGATGGCAGAACTGCTGTAGCACTGCGTCAATAACAGAAAAACAGAAAGGATTAGAAAGAAGTTGGCATTGGCACGCTCTTGTTTCAATGCCAAATTAAGATCGCTTAGCGAAAACAGCCAGTTATTTCTATTCCATTAATTATTTATAACTAGCTTTTTTATAAATACCTTTGATTTGTAACGGTCACGAATCAACTAGCTTTTGTCCGCGGCTTCGCTCGCGTTAGAAAGAGACAAAAGGTAGCCTATGTCACCCTCCATCCCTTCAACTATCTCCGCCTAAAAAATCACGTCAATTCGTCGCTCCGTTTTGCCGTGAAAGACGCAAACAAACAGACACACACACTTTCCCATTTATAATATTACTACGAGTATGGACTATGGATAACCTTTGCTCATCGTAGACTACTTTAGTATATTAAACAAATAAAACAACGATATTCAACCCAACTTTGTATGTAAACAAAAGTGCAGACTCACTGCACGTAAGTCTCGCCGCCATTAATTTTGATTTAAACTTGATTCGGTTTTATTTATTACCCTGCTGATAGCTATCACATTAGCACTTATGAGGAATGAAAATATTTTAATATTTTTCTAAAATACTTTGATATAATTTTATGATAAAGTAAATTCCAATTAACAGTTAAGGTAAAGAATTAGTCTAATTGGCTTTTGTAGTTTCGTGAATAAATCGTGGAAAATTAGTGCTAGTTTTGACGACCGGTCTGGCTCAGTGGGTAGTGAAAAAATTAATAGAAATATTAATAACTTAAAATATTAATCATAAGCAAAGTAGTTATACACTGATAAAGAGTTAGAGATGTATAGTCTCTAAATGTCATATTATTACTAACTATATTTAATAAGACACTTACACAAAGAAAGCAAAAACAGATACAAAAAAAACTATTATAATTTTACAGTTGTAAATGACTCTGAATGTAAGTTAAGATATTATACTTTATCAAATAATCCATGGAGATGTATAGGGTCTCCAAGAGTCAAAATTATATAAAGTTAAAATATTTAAAAAGTAAAAACCTTATTATATACAAAAAAATCTAAGTTAACTTAAATTAAATATTAACAAATAAATAAATTATACATTTTAAGAGATGTACATCTTATAATAAAGACTACCATCGTATAGTACGGCCACTCACGCAACTTTGACATTCACCCGCCTTCTTCAGGTTTCCGTGATCATGATGCATGCAACTGCGTCGAAATATAGGGAGCTCGACAAAAATCAAAAAGGTAATCACGGTCTATATCCCGGTCAATATGTCTGATGAAAATAACCGTGAATCATTCGAAACTCTCTTTTATTTACGACGGTAAATCATATTACGTTTTAACATTTTACAGCCGGTAAAGCCCACACCACACGTATATGTTTTACTAATAAATTGATATATCTTTCAAACTACCACTATATTTTGTGCTTTGCGGCTGCGATCACGGTTCAGCGAACTTAAAAATACCCCCGCGAGTATTACGGTTGCCAGTTTACACTGAATTTACGATATAGTTCCAGCTAATGTAATCAAATTTTATTATTGTCGTGTAAACTTTATCTGGCCGGACTTTGAAAGGCAAATATGACTTTTCAATGACATTTAGTACCTATATGACATGATCATAATTATCATTATCTTTGTGAAAAACGTATCGACGACTAGTCAATTTTTAGACTAATTTGCGACGACGAGGAATGCGAGGAGAAGTGTGTTAGGTTAATCATGACCCACAGACCAATACAACAAGACGGCCCTTACAGGGCGACTCGCGGTCACCAAGCATACGACAAATCAGGTTTATAAAAGTTTGAACGCGTGCGACACCGATCAGTAGCGCCCAAGTATACGACCCGCTAACAGTGTTCGTGTCCGCTCGGGAAAAAATCTTAAATAATCAAATTTGGTTGCAAACAATGGTCTCTTGCAGCATAAAGTGGTGTGCAAGTCTTCTAACACTTCTACATATAAAAAAGATGGAATAACATTCCACAGTTAAGTCAAATTAATTATTTTGTTGAATATTGTTTATTATCCGCGGAGTTCATTTATACTGGTCAATATGGTTGTACTGAGCGGCGCCGAGGCGCGTCCATCCCTTTTTGCCTAGTTAACAATGCGATATGCTATCCCTTTCACGTAAACGACTAGGGATGGGGATGGGGCCATGTTAGTTTATGTCTGTTGCGGGAACTTCGTACTACCGTTCGTACCATGTGCTACCATTTTATGAAATATAAAAGAAAGCAGATTTGTAATAATTGTGAATAATTATCTAGAATCTGTAGAGTCTGTAGTGTTATTTAGTTGATTGATTAGTTTAGAATAAAATAAAACTATGGAAACGGATTAAATCGCGTATAATGAATTTAAAATACATCCCGACGTTCACGACTTCGACGTTCGACGTTCGTTCGACGTTTGTGGTCATGGTTCGTTAATATTTCTTGTAAGTGGGTAGCTTTTGCACATTTTAATTTTTCCTCAGTCACCCGTTGACCACGAACGCTGTAAAGAGTTCGAAACGTCGGGATGTATTTTAAATTCATTATACGCGATTTAATCCGTTTCCATAGTTTTATTTCATGAGTAACTATCGCGGTAACCGAAGACAATATTAGTTTAGAATATTTAGTTGGTAATTTAACTTAGTAAACGTAAGTAAAAATGCACAGTTTAGTTATTAGTTACTAGAATGATTTTTATTGAGGTGCTATCACAATCATCATCATCCTCCTTGCGTTATCCCGGCATCGGCATTCGCCACGGCTCATGGGAGCCTGGCGTCCGCTTTGGAAACTAATCCCAAGATTTAGCGTAGGCACTAGTTTTATGAAAGCGACTGCCATCTGACCTTCCAACCCGAAGGGTAACTAGGCCTTATTATAATTTAATTATAATATTATAATTTGTTGCAAAACAAATTCACCACAGTACTGGTACCGGTACCATTGTCTATAATAGACATGTCCCATTCCCATCCCTGCTGCTAATGGTAAAGGCGCGCCATTATTTGAAGCGACCAATGGCAGCACCGTGCGCGCCCGCCTCACCCCGCAAGGATTGGTGATTTGCGTCTCAAACAATATCGCTTGCATTAGGCTTCTAGTGGGGTGTTCTGTGTCATGACCATACCCCGTGCGAAGCAGAACGAGCGAAGAAAGTGTGCCCCGGATTCAGCCGATGATTGCAAAAAAACCTTTTTTATTATTACTATCTTTAGCCAAGAGGACGAGTACAAATAGTTGACGCTCCGTAGCAAACTATCAACTGGCTCTGTCGTACCAATACGAAAGAGCGATAGAAAAAGCCAACGATTGTAGGTGGTCTTGAACATGTACCTATGTATCAAACAAAAACATTCACTAAAACTTTGTTCTAACACAAAGAAACAAAGATTACAAAAGTAAGTAAACTTTTAGTCCCCAATTGCCTCGTAATTCAGAACGCAACATACAGTGGCCATCAAAAATATCGGAGCAGTCAAGTTGGTCACAAATTTCTGAACACGTCTCATTTTTGAAGGCGATAAGACGTGTTCAGATATTTATGACCCTGCCGCTCAGATATATTCCTGTAGGAGGTAGGGCATAGCGAATGATATTCCGCTTTGTGTGGTAAGGCACAGCACAGCGGCTATCATCTCGCTCTAATCTAGAGCAGAGCCCAACTGGGGAAGTACCTCCGCCTTACAGAAGACCGCAGCCAAATAGCACTAGACCCTACTCATAGAGTTGTGTTCCTGCCTGTGAGTAAGGCTGCCAGAGCTCAACGAGGGTGCGGTGTGCTGTGACGGAAGGACCTACGGAACTAATTTGTTCCGTCTAATTGTCCTTTGAGTAGTTTGAGTCGTCGGCAACCCGAACCCTCTTTGGAACTTGTACACTCCGTTTTGCTGTGTAAGTGTGTACTTTAACACAGCGAAAGGGAGTGTACAAGTTTCTAATGGGTTGGCAACGCGCATGTGACACTCCTTGAGTTGCAGGCGACCATAGGTTACGGTGACCGCTTTCCATCAGGCGGACCGTATGCTTGTTTGCCACCGACGTTGTGTAAAAATAGTATTTTATACAATCGTGATATACCTAATACAAAGTTTTTCGGTCGAGTACCATGTTTAGGCCACGAAGCTTGCTGAGTGGCCTAATAGTACGGTACGAGAGTGAAAAGCTTAATTATATCACTATAATATTGTATACAATACTTTTTCTATGAGTCATCAATGGACGAATAATATCATCATTCAAGTTAAAATTAATGTTCATAGCGTCGTTCACCGTTGTCTCAACATCGAATTGCCTGGCAACCAATTGTTTGTAATAACCGACTCTGATTGGTCTATAACGCGATAGATAAAAAAAATGTGTTTCAGATGCAGAATACCAGGTATCGCAAATTAGTATAGAACTTGCACGAAGTTCTATTTTTGATTTTTTTTCAGTTAACTTAAGTGAAGTGTAATGAAATATTATAGTTGACTAAGTGTCAAAGACTATCCGTCACTGAAAAGTCAGCACGTATAGTTTAGTCTGTGGTGTCCTAATTGACAGATTAAAGTCGACGACTAGAAAAAAAAAATTGATGGCGATACAAAAACAATCGTGTGATGTGAACACCGTTCCGCAGTGGGTCAAGGCCCGACCCTTATATTTCTAGGGTTAAATTTATAGCCTACTATTTCTATTTTTATCGGTTTTATTTACCTCGTTTCGACTTTGCGATACAAGATTTGTCTTACGTGGGTATATATTTTATGATATATAAAGTAATAAATATGATCAATATGATAATGCATTACAAATGAGGTACTTTAAAGGTCTTGGCAAATATCGCAATTTATTTATGTGATACCAAGTTGCTATCAACTCTTCTTCAACCTAGCGTTTTCCCGGCCTAGCGCCAGGGTCCAAGTCAAGGTCAAGTTGCTATCAACTAAACATTTTTTTTTACTACTTTAACATGGTGATACGAGTATAGGATATTGTACGTTTATTCGTATTACCAAACGGTCGAACCAAAAATACCATAATTATGTGAGTGGGTGGTGCAGGCTGTAGGTGGAAAAAAAAGAATAATAGTATTATCGAGGGAGGGAATGTAGCCAGCCTCATGGGCACACTTCCACAGGGGACGGACTTGGGGGACCTCAGGTAGCTGCATGTTATGTATATATCTTTTTAATTATTTTAGTTAAGACTTAGTTTAATTTAGATTAGTTTTTAATTTAATTGTATTTTATTTTTAATTATTACCTTTTAAAATATTAAAGAATAACAACTAAATAAACATAAAACGATACTTTAATAATATATGTGTAGCCTACTTGTATTATGTAATAAACACGTATTATACCTACTAAAACTAAAACTTTCACCAAGAGTTTATGTTTAGCGTATTAGTACAAATATATTTAAATAGTTATGCTATATTTCTCTATAATTTGAATGAATTGGTTACGCCAACGGTTTTATTTTTGGTCTCACGCTCCAAAAGGTTTACTTCAATATGAATACCTACTATGATATTTACGCTAATATTTAAACAGCCTATAAGTATTTATAAATGAAACTTTTTGTCACCTGTATATTTGATACACACAAAACATTTTGTTACCTGTATTTGATCTAAACACAGAAGTACACACTTTTAAGTAACCCTTACAAGTATTTAATGTCCAATTAGGATACTGTAAAAGTACATGATTAGGTTACACACAATGGAGAGTGACCCTCAGCGCACTCAAACCCTACACCTCACTTGACTTTACTTGAAGCGCTGTGATAATACGTTGATCTATAAGTACCTACTCTTTTTGTCTGTTAGAATCACACGTCCACACATCAACGTTCGTTTGTTTCTCATATTACCATTTGCTTGCAAGAAAGAAGCAAAGTTACACTTTTCATCCCTGATATGAGGGAATACACATACAGTAACACTTTTTGTTCATCATCCTCCTGGGGATCGATTTTTTAATTTCGGACGCACGAATTCGCCGTTTGAAAGTCTGTGGAAAACGACGTAATGCTATTTTTGAAAAAGGACGGCTATTAATTTTAAAACTAGTGGTAATGACCACTCGTTTTTGATTCTGTTAGTAGAATTTAAATCGCTAGTAGTGGAGATATTATTGAACGAGTTTCACGAAATTGAATGGCCGACATTCAAAAATCGGCCCTCAGTTCGAAGACACGTTTTATTTCTTTTTTTTTGAATCACGCGCTGTTGTTGCAGTTGGCGTGCATTTTTGTACAGGTTGTAGTTGGATTACAGCACGTCGGTATCAGCTCAGTTGCTACCGATCGGAAAAAATATGAATTTTCATATTTTAAGTAGGTAGTGCACTCGCGCTTCTATTAAATAGACGAAACTAAATGTTGTTTCTTTTGTCAGAGCATCAATATTTTGTGAGTTTGTTGGATTTTTAAGATATTTCAATGAAGCTCTGGCCAATAATGTTAAACTCCAACCTTTATATCTTAAACCAAGATTCTGTTATCGAATCGGTGAGTTCTGTCATAACATTCAAACCGTAACGTTTTAGAATGTCAAGCATTCATTCTAGAGCAGTAGCCATTGTACCAACCGATGAGCTCTAATAGATAAAGAAAACACTTACCAAGATCCTCAGCATCCTCGCTCCACTCCCCAGTCGCAAGCACCAGCGCCGCCGACACCACTACCAGCGCCACGTGGCGGGTCAACGTCCTCAACACGCCCATCTTCACTGCACTACCCCGCCATCTTGTTTAGCACGCGGCCATTTTGATTTGGCGCCATTGTGTAATGCTCTCTTTTGTTTTTTATGTGCGTTTTTTGAATCTGATTTAGTATTAACGTTTACACTCTGAGTTACTAAAATATTATTATAATACGAGTATTCTATTAATGTTTCACCGCCTTTTAATGAGTTTCATTAATTTAATTTTAATTTATTTATTTAATTCAGGCATCAAATTTTTTGCGTTGTAACTAGGTTATTAATTACACTACATAAGTATATTTATATTATTACACTAAATCATTCCAATTTAAATATTATCACTTATATGTATTGTTATATTTAAAAACCAACATGTTTTACCTAGTTTCGTATATTAACTGTATTACACACACAGGGTCGTCAATACACTTAAAATCTTCTATCTACTACCTAAAACGTATCAATTTTGAAAAACCAAACAATGTCGCGCACTAAAATTGAATAAAACCGGATTTTCTATATCAGACTCGCGTAGAATGTCAGAATAATATGTAATCTTCTTAACATTAAGTACCGCACAGTTTTGTATCACGCACGACTCGTTCGGGACTCGGTTAATATCGCCTTGAATTATTCACGAGTGTTTTAGCCACGCCGTCGGCACCTGGAACAAGGAGCGTCATTTTCTTTTCAAACAAAAACGAGAACACATGGGTGGAATATAATAAAGTTGATGGGTGAAGTTTAGGATGATTATAAAGGTTTTTAGACAAAACATTATACAACTGGTTTAAACTTTCATGATTAGTTATTACACATAATAAGTTTTAAATCGTGACTGAATCGTGTATCGCTGTTCGCTATATTAAAACTAAACTCGAACGTTTCAGGGACTACTTTGTCCCCGTGGTCTCGGAAAAGACTGGTTCTAAGTGACATCAATAACTTCTGACAGCCGCGCGAGTTTTTCGAACTACCCGCACTTTTAGGTTAGTTTTATTGTAGTTATACGCGAAAAGGATAGAAGTATTGTTATTTCATACAGCAATCGCCACTCATTATACTGCGGATTTAAGAGTAAGTACTTAAAAATATTAATTTTTGAACTGAAACTTATAATGCGACTTCCAACTCAACTGACAGCGCGTAATACTCAGTCATTGTTACTTTGCGTGAAATGCCGCTCACTCAGCGCGTAACATTCTGTCAGCGCGTAACATTCTGTCTCAACTCACTCATTCCGTTCATTCACTTATTCACTCAGTGACAGGACATAATGCCCAGAATGGTTTTGAATGGTGTTATGGTTCGTTGGAATGTGCGTAACATTCTGTCAGTGTCGTTACGCTCAACGACTCACTCATTCCATTCATTCACTTAGGCCCACTTGCACCAAACATTTAACTCGGGGTTAGTGGGCCTCGGGTTAACCCTCCATTTTCGTTGGTGCAAGTGGCACTTATTCACTCAGTCTGTGACAGAACAAAAATGAATTGGAATGTGTGTGTTTTATATTTAGATCGAGTGCAAAATGAGTTTATGTTTGTTTATTCAATAATTTGAGCAAATAGCAATGTGAATAAAATATTTAAAACAGTTAGAAGATGGACATAACTAAACACAAAAACGTGATAGTCACTTGACAAAATATTTTTGAGGTTATGTTGTTTGTTTTATGTTGTGTTGGAGTTGCTTATGTTGAAGTTTCACTTCTTCCTCGCGAAGGGACTCCACGCACTGTTTTTTTCACAAAATCTTATAGAAAATGAGGATAACAGAATCACTTATTTTAACACGTTCACTGCGGAGCCGGATTTTGTGAACTCGCTCTCAGTGCGTTACAACCCATGAGAGTCCTGTATTGAGCTTTCTCTCTGTGCGGTACAAGTCAATTACAGCTTGTAAGGAGGGTTTCATATTTTACCTAAAATACCTTTACCAGATACACATTCATTAAATTTTATTGAAACAATGTTTAGTCTAATAACTAATCTACACAATACTGTCTTCGCCGAAGTTGATGACTGTTCGTTTAGATTTTATAGACGAATTAATTAACAGGTCAAAATTGACTTGTACCGCACAGCCAGAACGGGCACAGGTAAAAATGTCGATGATTTAGTAGTGATGAGGAAAATAAACGAACTAATATATCGATCCAATTCTTACTTTCTTTACCTTTAATGTAACCAGATTTTTATATACAACCAAAACTTTTAACTTTGCTCTTAACATTATTTAAAAAACGATTTTTAGAAATTTTAGTAAATATTTTGCATCAAGCAATTTAAACTTTTTACAATATATTTTTACGTAATAATATTTAGCAAAATTGTAAGCGTTTTGCGTATAAAAGCGTTATATTGTATTTAACGAATTTCATTTAAAACAATCAAAACACATTTTTTCACCACAAAATAACGTGTGGATTGATAATATGGTAACAACACTAATGCATTTTGCACTTTGCTCCAGTGCTATACAAGGTCGTGCGTAGCAGGTCATTAAAGGCCCTGTTCCGCACTGAATAACAAAAGTCTAAGACTGGTGCGAACAGGACATATGTGACCTGTTTATTAATTTTATATGCTGTCAAATAGAGTGTAAAATGACAAATATAAACGTATACTTGACTATACAAAAATAATAAAATATAACAATGATATGGGCTTCGCACCAGGGTAAAGTTGCGCATTTCTGTCGCCGCACCAGTGGGAAGTCCAGAACAGGGTCAGAATGACCTGTTGCGCAGTGAACGTGTTAAGCTGATCATGATCGTGAATCCTGGCTATATAATGCCCATGTTAGTTTTTGTTAGAAATCCCACAGTGTGGCACCAAAAATACGAATCATTATGGTTGTGTTAGGTACTGACACTATTCCCGAAGCTCGTGTAAGTCAATAATAATATACTTAAAATGTGTTACATTGCTTCACAAGTAATTATAATAGATATTGTCATATTTTCTTGGTAATAGCGTATAACAAGTCACAATTTCTTTTTATTAAACATCTTACTTAATATGTCAACCACGGCAACTGGGTATATTGCCCATCTCTTCTACCACTTTTTATGTACTCGGCAATAATGCTGAACTATAATCTAAGAGTTAAAATTATTTCTTTTTGTAAAACACATTTATTTATTTTTTTACCTACTGTTCATCTGAAACTTCAACCTTAATGTACTTAGCAATAATGCTTTTATAACTTAAGATTTGATTTTGTAAACAACTTTGTTACCTAAATGTTTATTTAACACCTTGTATGAAGGAGCGAATTCCTCCTAACACAAGTGTCAAACTTAAAAGGAGAATTCGACACCCTAAGAAACCTTGTTTGATAAATAAACGAATTTTGATTTTTTTTTTAATTTTGAATTTTTAATATTATTCAATATCTCATAAATTAGCCTGTCACTGCAATACCACAATTTCGATTTCTTTCAACCCCTTTTTGCCAAGAGTGGCATTGTAACTTGGTAGTTCATGTGCTCTGCCTACCCCTTTATAGGATACAGGCGTGATTATATGTATGTATGTATGTATAAATTAGAGACTACATTTCAAGTTCAAACATCACAGAGTTTTTACAATTACTCAAGAATTTATAATTAAATAAATCATTTACGCCAAAATAATATACCTACACAATAAATATACGTTTGATGTCAACAAACCTAATTGCCCTGATTGTATTGTATCTGTTGGCCAACCAAAGTAAATCGGACACACAAAAACAACAACAGTCCATTAATAGCATTCAAAACATACACTTTACATAATATATAACTACATGTCCTACATAAGTATGTATATCAATATACGCCTTCAAACAGACGGCAACGATCGCTGGTTTTATTATTCATAAAGTAATTCATTACCTATGTACGGAAAGTAATCAACTTCACGAAGTGAAATCACTTTAAATCGAGATAGACAATTTAGTAGTAACGGAAGAAATGTTCAAAAAACTTTAATACAGATTCACATACACGGGGTAACATAAATAACCCGAAAATTTTTAACCACGCATTTCTATAGGCCTAACACATGATTGCCGCGAGACTATATGTTGCCGCGAGATAGATGACACGTTTTCTTCTAACTGTATTAGTGACATAAGGACGGGTAGTCTATGTCGCGGCGACATACTCTTGCGGCAATCATGTGCTAACCCTGCTGAGGCCAAAAGAATGAAAGAATGTTATACAGTCACCGTCATAAATAAGTGATGATTTCTGTACCTTGTCGCTTAAATCCTTTGACAATTTCGTATGACATTTCAAACACGACGTTAAAGTGAGAAGGTACAGAAATCATCACTTATTTATGTCGGTGACTGTACCTATGACATTCAGTTTGCTGCAATTTTGTTGTGTGAGTTTGAAAAGTAATAGTGGTAAATTCAACTTTTTTTTAACTTTTTCCATAAAGCCAATTGTTTGCAATGTGATTTGTCACTTTTTGACATCTATCAATAAGCAATTAGGGATAAATGCCACATAATGGCATCAACGCATCGCTATCACAAAAGCAATACCGTGAAAAGGCATCTTCTGGGCAAGTTCACTCCATCGTAGCATTCGTAGCGCGTAGTCCACGTCTTTTCCGTTGGCTAGTCTGTGGCCAAGAGTAGGTCCATTTATAATAATAATAAAAAAAGTTTTGACTATTTTTTAATGGTATTAATTCTGAAATAGGCGAAATCCAGAAAAACTTATATGACATGGCATGATTATATTAGTTTCTTGTCGTTACATAATCGAAGTGAGCCATTCAAAGTGCATCTAATTTTATTTATTAAGGCTGCTTTCGAGAAAAACGTCAAAATAATGTAAAATTGTATAGTTTTAGTCGGTGAAATACTACACTTTCTGTTATCCAATAGATATATTAAATTCAAGTTTCAATTAGAGCATCTTATCATCTTGATGCTTATCAGACTGGATTTTAGAAAACTAATTCAGTAAATTAATTATGATTTTTTCTCTGATGCACGTTTAGGAAAACCCGCGTATAGCGCTGGATTAGTCGATCTTATTTGTAAAATTTGGACAGTTTGTAATACTGAAACTGGTAAATTTATAATACGTATATCCTGTACTATAAACTTCTCAGACTACATTTTTATTATAAGGTTTTAAAAAAGAGTAAACAAGGCTAAGACGAATTCAATTTTTTTCAGAAATTACCTAAATTTAAGTGACAATTTCTTTGAAAATCTACATCACGTCGGAGATAAGTATTTTCGTACGAAATTAATCTGCAACGTTTACTAAAATTGCTCTTATGCCTTAGTGATTATAAATTTTTATTATATATTTTTGGAAACGAGCCTTCCCCGTCACAATTATTGCCACTTCTGGACATATTCTCATATTTTGTTAGACTAAGTAGAAAAAGTCCTATAATATGTTATATTTGATACCACACACGGTATGATTAAGCGCTCGGTTGCGATTTCACTATTTTTCACATGAAAGCCCTCTTAACAATAATGAAACTTCATTGAAATCAATACGCAGAACATGGTGAGTTTAGTTCAAAATTGAGTTCCTTGCTATAAAATGTAATAAAAGCTTTTAAGGAGTAAATTCTTCATCAAAAGTAGTGCTGAGCGAAGTACGGTATAAATAGAATGCTTACGTACACAAATTGACTGCTATGCCCTGCCGCCGTTATTTCAAGAAGTCTAGGAATGGAACCGGGCATAACTTTGCAGAAATCCAGGAGAATCAAAATAATCTTCTAGATTTTGACAATCATTATGATAAGTAAAAACGTTGAGGCAGAACAGAAGGCGGTCTTGAACACGGCGCGGATAGTCCGGCCGTTCCTCTCTTTATGACCCTGACTGCCGGCAGCTTCGGCCTTGCCCCTCTGCCGACGGTATCCTAAGTAGTCCATGTTTTTTTTTTTTCGTGTTTATTTATGCCTAATATGTGTAGGTTAGTGTTTATGTTTTTGACTTTACATATTTATTACTGTTGGCCCGACGCTACGCTCGCGAGACGCTAGATGTGGGGGGCTTATTAATTACAATATCTACGATGTTCATAATGCGTTTGAAAAATAAACGTAATTTAAATTGTTCCCCACGTCTTTCAGCAAAAGGTAAAGTAACAAGAAGTTATTTAGCAAAAATATTAAGGATATGTCTTGTATTTCTCCTTAAACATCAAATAATAACTAGGGCTTATTATTTCAGACGAACATAACCGGGTGGGTAAACACTAAAGACAATATTTCTCGACTGTCTATCAATTTGGCCTTTTTCTGTTCGCTCTTTCTGCGAAGCAATCTATCAAATAAGTTTACTGAAATAATAGCTCATGTCGAAAAATCTATTTCCCATTTTCGTTGATTGAAGGAAGTCTTTAAGTTTGTGTAGGAATATGTAGGTTCTAGTAAATGTTAAGTGTTTGAATGACTTCTATTCAAAATATACATGAAATGTAAATTTTTAAAGTAAAGGTATTTTATTTAAAACATGACGTGCGGCGAGAGGTGCGTTGAGCATCACGATCAATATTAGCGCCAGCTTCGTCCGTTCGCGTCCAGCCCACGGCCTTATAGTTAGAAGTGGTTAGGACGTGTGTTAGGATTGTACATTACAATTACCGTCAAACATTGCACAGAATGTAGAACTATTAATGCCGGACGTGGAACGACTTCCAATCTCGACAGATCTCTGTGTACCTACAAGCGCTCTTATAATTTAGTTATAGGAGTTTGAAGAATATTATGAAATAAATCGCTATGAATTTGCGGCGCTTGGCACTGGGCCCGTGGTCGACCGACACTAAACAGTTTATAAAAGAAGTGTCGGTCAGACTAAGGGTCCCCCCACATCTAGCGTCTCGCGAACGTCGTCGCCTCTCCAACGCCCGCGCGGCGTCGACGCCGCGCTTCCGCAGCGCCGACGCGACGTTGCGGCGCCTCTCGAACGTCGACGGCGCAGTGACGTCCGCGCGGCGACGACGCCGCGTTAGCGCCGCGCCTACTCGACGTCAGTGGCAATAAACCAAAAGTAGCTTATACGTTAGTTCGTATGCCTTAACCAATTTTTTGAAAAGTTATTTCTATAATGTAGGTGCATCAACTTGTTTACAGAGGGTCTGTGGCCTGTGTTGTATCAACTACGTTTGACGTATTGCTTCCCTGTCACACTTACGATTCCCAAGTGCGACAAATGTGTCAAAAGGTTCACGGCAGGCCCTCCTTAATGAATGCTCTTGACACGTATCTTTATCTAGGTAATCATCGGAAAAACTGTCATTTCATAGAAATATTGTAAAAACACTAAACAGAGAATGTGTCGAAGAAACAAGAGCAAAAAGCAATATTTACGCGTCTAGCGACCGTCATGATGCAAAAATTGAAGGTTTTGATTAGGAGTTTACGTTTATTTGCCATAATTTGTTAGTTACTAAAAATACCGCGATTCCGATTACAAAATTAAATATCGGTTTCGAAATCTACCCCAAAAATCCCGAAATACTGGGATCCCGGTATTGGAAGCCCTAGCTGGACGTTGGTATCGCGGAGGCGCTGCGCGGCCGCGGCGTCGACGCCGCGCGGACGCCACTGCGACGTCGACGTTCGAGAGGCGCTGCAACGTCGCGTCGGCGCTGCGGGAGCGCGGCGTCGACGCCGCGCGGGCGTTGGAGAGGCGACGACGTTCGCGGGACGCTAGATGTGGGGGGACCCTAATAGGTGTCTCGGGGAACTACAGGGCAGGGTCTTTCGTTGCCCAAAAATTGTTGCAAAGGGGCAACGCCGCCATCATCCTGGGTTCACATCCAGAGGTCGGTTCTCTAGGTGAGATTTTATACATTTAGTTTTATCATTAATTGTATTTTTTGTTGTGTAACATATTTTTTTTTTATTCATCATCATCCTCCTTGCGTTATCCCGGCATTTGCCACGGCTCATGGGAGCCTGGGGTCCGCTTTGACAACTAATCCCAAGATTTGGCTTAGGCACTAGTTTTTACGAAAGCGACTGCCATCTAACCTTCCAACCCGAAGGGTAAACTAGACCTTATTGGAATTAATTCGGTTTCCTCACGATGTTTTCCTTCACCGAAAAGCGACTGGCAAATATCAAACTACATTTCGCACATAAGTTCCGAAAAACTCATTGGTGCGAGCCAGGGTTCGAACCCGCGACCTCCGGAACGAGTTTTTTTTATTAATAGTTGTAAATAATAAAAAATATCCAACATTACTAAGAAGTAAAACGGAGAAAATCGATAAAACAAACTTTTACGATTATATCCACTGAAGTACTAGATTAAGGGTATATTGATTATAAAATATGTAACAATCCAAAAAGTCGTTCTTTAAATGAAGCTACTGTAAAAAATAGACTGTATTTTTTTTTCTTTTTTCGATGTTAACAAATGTTCAACCTAACCAGAATCAAATTAAAACTTGGTTGATAACATGCAACGTATTTCATTCCCGATCAGAGGTAAAACAAATAAGAAACATCTTCGTAAACAAAAGGAATTCCCGTTTTCCTGTTACATTTTAAGCAACATGTTTTACCGTTTCACTTGTCAATCACGATTACCAAGGAAAGAGAAAATCAACACGTTCGTCACGTGCCTACGTGGAAGTTTTTACAGAAAAATGTACGGCTAGCTTGCGTTTCTTAAATTTAATGCCTGTCAGTTGTGAGAAAATTTGTCTGTCTGTTTGTTTGTCCGTTTTTCAAGGCAAAACGGACCGACGAAATGACGGGATTTTTTTTAGACTGGATACATTCCCTCGCTTAATGGCAATTGAAATTCTTTGTCTAACTAGTAGTGTAAGTAAAACTAGTGTCTACGACAAATCTTGGGATTAGTTGTCACAGTGGACCCCAGGCTCCCATGAGGCGCGGCAAATACCGGGATAACGCAAGGAGGATGATGATGCTGAGTCAGAAAAAGACCAAATATAATAGCGGTCAGGGCCAAGAGTACACTTTTGCTTTTGGCGTTGAACTTCTTAGCCCGTGGGGTCTAATTGCCAAGAAACTTTAAGGGGTGCTATCTAAAAAAATATTGATGCCACTGGGGACCGTAGAGCTGGCAGCTTACTTGCTCAGCGCATAAGCGTTGCGATTCAGCGAGGTAATGTTGCCAGCATCTCAGAAGTGACGTCACAAGACCCTACTGCGGAACTTTGATGCTCTATATCTTTGTATTTTTTCATTGATTATAAAAAGCGAAAAATATGTGTTTAGTATTTTTGGACGATCTAACTGACGGACTAAACAGAATGCCATTTTTGCTGTGTAGTCATCCTTGATAGCCCTCAGAAGTTGTTTCGTAGAATTTAACCCTACCAAATAATATTATGATCCAATAACAAACCCCTCAACGATCTGAACAGGAGTTGGGCACTAAATATTTACTATGATATCGGATTTCCTTCGGGAGATGTTGGTCACGAGTAGGGTTGTAAATAGAAAAAAAACCAAATGTTTTTTTTTCAGAATTGTGAAAAAAAACATGAAAAAAAACCGAGCACCATGGTTATTTTTCTAAATATGGTTTTTTTTCAGATGAACAAATAATACGACAATAACGGTTTTTCGTGAGTTGTAACGTATTTCAATAACAATAACTTACATTTTAATTCAATTAACATTCAGTATACAAACGTTTATTGGGGAATCCCCGATGATGCGTGTATCTTGGAGAGGCGGTGGTGTTTCCAACAGTAAATAGTGATAACTACCAACTATAGATTTCGTAAATGTTGCTTTTATAAGACCAGAAATTAAAGTTATTTGATTAAATTCGTTTAATAGTTAACATTAAGTCTAAAAAACCATATAAAAGTATTTAACTACTTTGCAAATTTTGAGATTTCGTACTTTAGAAAAAAACATACTCCAGAAAAAAAACTGTTTTTTTTTCACGGTTTTTTTTTCATGTTTTTTTTTTCAAGCCAGAAAAAAAACCGTTTTTTTTGCAACCCTAGTCACGAGAATGCACATAAGTACCTATTTAGTTATTGATAATGATTTAGAAACTTGTCGGATAGAAATACAGAAGCAAAATAGGTAGAGGAAGTCCGAGACTCTTAAGTTACGTATTCACTATATGTATAAGTAAACATTTTTTTCTACTCCCGTACTGTTATTCGTGAGTTACAAGGTCGTGCATAGAACTTTAAAACCCTACATAAAAGATGTCAGGACAAGTCTATCTAGTCTATACCCTGAAAACATTCAGTAGCAGTAGCACGATTTAGCTGTTACAGTTCAGTAATACATTGCTACCAACTTAACAAACCAATTCGCAGAGTCGAGACTCCTTCGTTTTCTGCTGCGTTCATTGGCGACGCGTCGAATCGCATTCAAATGTATGAGAACTCGATTCAACTCTGCTCGATTCGTCTTAGTGGCCAGGCTTAAAAGAACCATACCATAGACAGTTTTATTTTCATGTTCACTCAAACTGCATTTTCAAAATGGTAGGCGGTCCACCTAGATAACTAAGATGACTGAAAGTAGGTATTTGTTGAATTTATAATTTTCTTTCAAAATAAGTGCTTGGTCGTAGAAAAAGTATTGTATGCAACGGTGTTTAACTGAGTCAAAAAATGCTCGTGGCGTCTTTATTAACAATTTTCGGCTTCGCCTCAAATTGTTACCCACGCCACTCACCTTTTTTGACTTCTTTTAACCACCAGTTGCATAAAATACTAATATAAGCGTATGGCGTATACTTGTAGTTAATAATTATTATAATATTATAAGTCGACATTCAGGTTACGCAATCAACCGATCGTGTCAGGTGTCTTGACATAAAAATATCCATACTTAATATTATAAATAGGAAAGTGTGTGTGTCTGTTTGTTTGTCCGTCTTTCACGGCAAAACGAAGTGACGTACTGACGTGTTTTTTTAAGTGGAGATAGTTGAAGGGATGGAGCGTGACATAGGCTACTTTTTGTCTCTTTCTAAATCCCCATTTCCCTAAAATGGGGGGCGCAATTTTCGAATTTAACGCGAGCGAAACAGCGGGCAAAAGCTTGTCTCATTATAAAATCTTATCAACAGAATCATAATTAAGTAGATATTATTGTCCCAGTCACACGATTATAATAAACAATTTAAAATCACAATCTTTGATTCAAAGATAATACAAATTATCAAAAAAATATATAAAAAACATTTCATTATTCACTAATTGATATTCCCAAATATAATTAAAAGGAAGATTGATAAGTACAGTTTTTCGTTTCATTTTTTCGTCGTTTTTCTCGAGCTAAGGACATTTCAATCGGCCCGAGGAAATTGTTTGATCTTCGGGGAAATTGTGAAAAAGCAATCGGAGATCATATTTATGAAAATAAATATTTTGGAAACTTTTGCGGACTGTTTTATTGAGGAGGTGCAGTGTTAATGAAATCATCATTATCATGATTTTTTCAGCGTTAGACGTCAAATAAATAGTAGGTACTTAAAGTGATAATTATTTTACATACATACATACCATCACGCCTGTTTCCCAGAGGGGTAGGCAGAGATCACGGATTTCCATTTACTACGACCCTGACAAACCAGTTTCGCTTCACACACTTTCATAACGATTCTCATACATGCTCGTCGGTTTCGAGCACTTCTGACCAGCACGGGAAGCATGGTCGCGCGATAGACGATAAAATATCAGGCCGTCCCTATCGCACTTATAAATAGTGTGATAGGGACGGCCTGCTATTTTATCACTTATCGCGCGACCATAATTGCCTGCCTGGCCTGTTTGCTATATTTCCCCGAGTTGATCAAGAAAAGTTCGCCTAGGTCTTCCACTTCCAACTGACCCTTCCAACTGACTCTTTTTCCATATACTTTCTTCGTTACTCTCCTCTCATCCATCCTCTCTACATGCCCGAACCACCTTAACATACCCATCTCAATCTTTGTCACCATATCTAGGTATATCCACTCCACACTTATCTCTTATCACGCTATTTTTGATCCTATCACTCAACTTCACACCACTCATGCTTCTTAACGCTCTCATTTCTCATTATTTTAACTTTTAAATTTCATATTTTTGCTTGTATTATTATGGTCAAAATCGCGATCTCGGTACGGTATGAATCGGGACATATTAGGGACAAAGCAACACTTGTGACAAGACAGACCGGGTCAAATTAAGTAGCTACTTAGTACATATTTTTTTAAATAAAAGGGTTATTGCGAAAGACACTCAAACAGGTAATTTGTATAGCATTTTACTTACTTTTATATTTTAGATTACTTTTTACATCACATTTGATGTAAAATAACAACAAACATTTTTTTGTGCCACCAAAAGAAAACAGACACACATTAAATGTAGGTTGGGACATAGATGTCACCTTTAAATTTTAACCCCCTTATTCATAAACGTAGGTACACTAAAGTTATAAAGCCGATAAAGTTCGTCTGTCCCTTTTCGACGTATTGGTGTGATAGAAAAGGACAAACGAACTTTATCGGCTTGATAACTTTAAAGTGCGATGAATAAGGGGGTAAGGCTTAAAATAGCTACTACGTTTTTTTTATAAATCGTCTTACTCTTTACTGTGTGGTGACGGGTTAAGAATTTCATCACCCCCTTTCTTCCCGTGGGTGTCGTAGAAGGCGACTATGGACTATGGGTTAAATTGTGGCGTAGGCGAGAGGCTGGCAACCTGTCACTGCAATGCCACAGTTTCGTTTTCTTTCAACCCCTTATTTGCCAAGAGTGGCACTGAAGCTTTAGTAGTTTCATGTGCTCTGCCACCCCTTTATGGGACACAGGCGTGATCGTATGTATGTATGTATGTATGTATGTATGTATGTATGTATGTATGTATGTCTTACTCTTGGCTAGCCACAGGCAAAGACGTGATATCCATTTGTTATAAAGCACACTCAAATTGAGACTTCTGTGAAAAGTAACAGTGCTACATATGGTCTACGGCGTAGACGCAAATGCTACGAGTAGTGCTACAAACATTCGTAGCGATTCGTAAATGGGCCAGTTTAAACGTACCTTGACATTAAAGAAAAAAGTAAAAAATATATTTATTTCGTATAAAAATATAGAACAAGATAAACTGAAATAGATACCATACACTAAAAAAAGCGATCAAGCCCACTGGTGGCGAAGCATCATCATACAACAAGACATCGATAGAACAAGGTACTATCAGCTGCAATAGTGCAAGGAGAAATTATGAAAGAATTCATTGATAAATTCGCCATGCACTTTTGTAGCTGATAGTACATAGATACAGGTGAATCATTAGGTACTGTTATACCAAATAGGATGCCGCTCAGCGTAGACCGTAATCTAAGAGACACGGCACTGATTTTCAGGCACCCATAATTAAAACTAAACTTAGGTAAAACTCGTCTTCCTCCTACCCTTATCCCACGTTATGTGGGGTCGGTACAACACGTCTTCCTCTTCCATTCTCCTCTATCTTTCGTCATCTCAACACTCACATCTTTCTTCCTCATATCCTCTTTCACACAATCCATCCAGCGTTGTTTGGGTTTACCCCTCCCTCTCCATCCATCAACCTTCATCTCCAACATTCTTTTGCCTATATGACATTCATCCCTCCTCATTATATGGCCATACCACGCCAACCTGCCACTCCTCATCTTTTCCGTTATAGGCGCAACTTTCAAACTTCCCCTAATATACTCATTCCTGATCCGATCCATTCTGGTCACTCCACACATCCATCTCAACATTCTCATTTCCGCTACGTGCACTTTCCTTTCATCCTCCACCTTTGTCGCCCAGCTTTCAGATCCATACAATACAACAGGCCTCACAATCGTCTTGTAGATTTTCCCCTTAAGTTTAAGGGGCATCCGTCGATCGCATGTTGTCCCTGAGACCTGTCGCCATTTCATCCATCCCGCATTTATTCTGTTTTCCACGTCACGGTCAATGCTTCCGTCATTTTGGAATAATGACCCAAGGTACCGGAAGTCGGAGCAGACTGGTAGGTATACACCATCTAAGGCAATAGGGGAAAAACTGGATAGACCACCGAAATCGCATAACATATGTTCAGTTAAACTTAGGTAAAACTAAAACGACAAAAACAAACTAGAAAGAACAAATTAGAAATATAATATATACAAAATATATTAGTATATTCTCACTTTTTTACATTTTTTTGTACGGTTTATAAATTAAACGGCAAAGATCTCAAAAACCATGACATTTTCATTAAGGTCAAATTCGCTTAATATGATAGCTAATGTGATGTACTGTGTACCCCTTTTAATTTTGGTGTTGGTTTACAGGACACCCTGTATAATTAGAAACTAAATAACTATTGTGTATAGCTAGTTTTTAACCCCCGACGCAAAAACGACGGGGTGTTATAAGTTTGATGTGTCTGTCTGTGTGTGTGTCTGTCTGTGGCATCGTATCTGCCGAACGGGTAAAGCGATTTAGATTTCGTTTATTTTTTGTCTGAAAGCTGAGTTAGTCGGGAGTGTTCAGAGCCATGTTTCATGAAAATCGGTCTATTATGTCGCGGTCAGGGGTTTTTTAAAAATTAATTTTGTGCTTTGTTTATATTCAAGCCATTTAATTTTCATACATTCTACTTAGCCAATTTTAGCCAAGTTAACGAACTTTTATCAAAAACTCGCGAATGATAAAAGGCCATTCAATATACATCAAAAGGAATACGAAAAAAAATCAAGTCGTTTACAATAACCCGCAAACAAGTAAAAACTCGCAAAGGAAATAACAAAAAGCTAAGTGTGCAAGCGTAATTTACGAAAGGGCGTAAGCGCCTTATATTTCAATTGAAGATATGACTTTTTGTAACGAAATTTTTCGGCCTTGCTAGTAAATTATTCACACGTCGTAGTAAACGTATCAGACTACATTGTATCAATGGAGTAACTAGGTACCTACTTATTAAACTTTCTCCACTTTAAAAAATCACGTCAATTCATCGCTTCGTTTTGCCGTGAAAGACGGACAAACAAACAGACACACACATTTTCCCAATTAAGAATAATATTAAGTATGGATAGAGCACTGATTATTTAGAACGAAACTTCATATTTTCATGCTCAATTGTTCAGCGTAACTTTTAATTAGACTCGTCATAATGTGGTAAAAAACATTTTTAATACTTTTACATACGCCTAGCATTTATTTAGTATCATGACATGAAAATTAGAATTTCTAAACTGTTTAAAAAGTGATAGATAATATTCAAATTTAAAACTAGAAATTGTTGGAATGTTTATTTATTACTTCACCGTTCGTTTAAAAAAAAATACTACGTACCTAGTTCCGTAATAATCCTTATTAGACATAACGTAATTATAAGTACTTGACGAGTTATTTTGGTAACTTCTAGATTTCCCTTAATGAATAGGCTAGGCAACTTGACTGTACTTAAAATAAAATATTGTATACCATACACGAAATAAAGCATCTGATAATTATAAGAAAAACAGCAACAGAAGTTATTTTTAACTCCAATTTCTATTTTATAAATCAGATAGAAATATTTAAAGTAAATCAGTTGACCGTGACGTCACTCAATTCGATTTCATATTAATTCCATATTAGCAAGTCATTCAAAATTGTTTTGACAGGTCTTAAAAAGAAGCTAATTTGACTAGGAGGCAAGTAGCCTATTAACGGAGTAACTTTGATTTAAAACAAAAGCGTAAGTAATTAAAAACAATAGCTGCAAATAATAATTTAAAAAAGGTATTAATTTTATAAAAGCCACTCTAAATAGGTATAACATAATTTAGCATGCAAATATTGTTGTTATGAATGGGTTAGTTTGAGCAAGTGCATTTTCACACGTCATGGTTATTATTGTGTTTTTGTGAACGATATTGTGTCTGTTAACTATATCCGTGTAGTAAATTTACTACATAATTATGTATCATATTATTCATATTTGTAACAAAAAATGAAGTGTTTTTACTAAACAACATGTTTTTAAAATTTTTAACTACAATTTTTTTTTCTATAATAAAACGTAATATCTTCAAAGTATTCTTCAACTTTAATAATTATGTTAAATTATCATTAATAATATGAATTGAAATATTTTGTCAAGGTACGGTAACGTTAAAACCACAACCATCGGGTATATAATTTAAATAACAAGTATAATATTTAATTGTAGTTATATTTAATATTAACATAAACAACTACTTTTATAGACAGGAAATAATAACTGAAATTTATCAGTATATTTTTTACTGTGTGTAAATTAATGAACAAGAAAATATTTTCTATTAACGATAAGAAGTAGGAAGCCAAAAACAATGATGATTTGTATGCTAATTTCCTTATAGATTTAATTACTATTTTGACATAAACAAAAACAAATAACTACTTACTATCAAACTAAAAACCCACTAACAAACACGAAGTTATAAAATCCTTTTCATTTACCTAAAACTTCCTCCAACCACTTCAGTCCACACACACAAGTTGTTCTATAAATAAATTGAAACTCCATGGAAGTTCGACGTAACTACGTGACGTCGCGTGACGTATACGTGAATCCAGTCGCGCGCCGCGCGGCCCACTGAAGTCTAAACGTAGGTAGGGTTGGTTCGTACCTCGGCCGCCCCGCTTCGCGCCGAGTTACAGGTAGCTACGTAAAGGGGGCAAACTCTTCTTCGTACAAAGGTAGTCCTTATTTCCCTCTTTGGATTGCAACATGAAAGAACCAGCGCTGGAAAACGCCAGCAATATGCTGAGGTGAGACCATTTCGTGGCACTTTATTATTTCATTTCAGTGTTTTTTAATTGTCTCTGTCTGCTTTCGAATAAATAATTATTAATAAATTCATTAATTCAAAACTTTTTTGAACTGAGGTAAACGTCGTAGTGTAAAGAATAAGTGACCAAGGATGGGGTGTAAGCTGAAGAGCCGGTTTACTTAGGTCTACCGCTTGACTTGGTTACTTTTTCTTTAGTGTATGACATCCAATATGCCGTTATTAAGTAACAGGTATCATTTTATCACTTAAACGTAAGGACACTTTAACAATTTTATTCGTATTAGGATATGAGCACATATCATATTCCGTTGAAAATATAAAAGAAAGACTACTTACTTAAAAATACTCAAAAAAAGTATTTGCTAAAATAATTTTATTTGTTCCCTATATGACAAAATATTATTTACATGGTTAGGAATTATATAATATGAAAACTATGCCTACCTACTCCGTTCATTTATTTATATACGAGTAACGAGCTAACATAATACCAAACTTTTTAAAATCAGTTTTTTTTTTCTATTAGATAGTCTAAAAATATCAAACGAGCGGGTATAGATGTACCAATTTCGTATGCATCAAATTGCGCAAAAAAATTTTCAAAACTGTTAACATTTAAAGAGGAAAATGAG
Source organism: Leguminivora glycinivorella (assembly GCF_023078275.1). Classification (NCBI taxonomy): domain Eukaryota; kingdom Metazoa; phylum Arthropoda; class Insecta; order Lepidoptera; family Tortricidae; genus Leguminivora; species Leguminivora glycinivorella. The sequence goes on along the minus strand of NC_062983.1, from coordinate 16,798,010 downwards.
GCCACCGTTTATATGGAGAACAGTTTCCAGGCGGTCCACTTTTGTCTTAATTACTCAGATGAAAATTACCGTATTGACCGCGAGACGTGACGAAATGCTCGGTGACGTCTGATTCCTTTTTTATGTGTTCGGGTTCGTCATTTAATCGATTGAGAAATCGCCATTTGTTTCAATCTTTTTATTTTGTATAACTTGAGCAATAGGAAGAGTTTGTTGTATAACTTACTAGCGACCCGCCCCGGCTTCGCACGGATACTATACCTACATGTAAACCTTCATCTAGATTTACAACAATAAATTGCTCTGATAATTAGGTTAGATTAAGATCATAATATATATGTAATGAACTATTCATAAGAGCTTGTAACTAGGCCTACATGAATAAAGATATTTTGAATTGAATTGAATTGAATTGAATTGAATTGAATTGAATAGAATCACTCTATCTATTAAAAAAAACCGCATCAAAATCCGTTGCGTAGTTTTAAAGATTTAAGCATACATAGGGACATAGGGACAGAGAAAGCGTCTTTGTTTTATACTATGTAGTGATAGTGAAGTGATAGTGATGATAGTGAAGTGAAATTTATTTATTTAAACTTTATTGCACAAAATATACAAAAATGTACAAATGGCGGACTTAATGCCAAAAGGCATTCTCTACCAGTCAACCATAGGGCCAAACAGAGATTCAATACAAATGGTGCAGAGAGAAAACAAAAAGGTGATTTACTAATAAGAAAAGCAAACTATATATGTATATATATATATATACATATACAGCATATACTACACATACTTTAACATAAATAGATATTTACAATAAATATTTTAAATATTACATATAATACATACAATGAAATACATATAATATTGATGGATATTATTAGAATTCTTGTTTTAGCAAGTGCTTGCGTAACAAACGCTTAAAATTTATAAGTAAAGTTAGTCCCATGGATGTAACTACAAATATAATAATTTTAAATACTAATCGTAAAAAGTTGCTAGTGGTTATTTATCAAGTTTTTAGGGTTCCGTAGTTAACCCTTACAGTTTCGCCATGTCTGCCTGTCCGTTCGTCTGTTCGTTCGTCCGTCCGTCCGTCCGTCCGCGGATAATCTCTGTGACTGTTATCACTATTTGAAATATTAATTTCAATTAATATTAATTTAAACTCGCAAAAGCGAAAACGTTCAATTATTCTTTAAAAGAAAAAGTATAGAGATTATAAAAATACAATTAGGAAAAAAATATTTACAAAAATTTACTCGAACACACTTCAAAGTCGTTTGTTTAATTCGAACTGAAGCTAAATTCAGCCCAATGCTCTGATAACATTGGTTTAACCTTGATTACGAAGTTTTCTTGTATAGTAATAAACAGCTGAAATTTATTATTTCTACATTTGTAACTTAAACTACGTTTCTACAATATTACAACACAAGAAAAATAGTTAAATTAGCCCCAAGCTTCAAAATGACGACCGGTCTGGCTCGGTCGGTAGTGACCCTGCCTGCTGAGCCGCGGTCCTGGGTTCGAATCCCGGTAAGGGCATTTATTTGTGTGATGAGCACAGATATTTGTTCCTGAGTCATGGATGTTTTCTATACATGTCGCAGGGAAATGGCCAAAACAGAGATTTGATCAAATCTCTAAGGGATATGATCAAATCACGCAGGATATCAAAATGGCGAATCCATTTCATCATTTCTCTAGAAAATTTCAGTTATTTGACTAAATCCCTGACTCTTTTTAGTGAAATCACAAAATCTGCCAATAGACACGCCACGTTTTGTCATTTCACTAGATTTGTTTAGCGATTTGACAAAATCCCTGAATCACAACACTTATGAAGTCAACTTGTTTTATCATTTCGCGACGAAACCTGTCCAGAGATTTGATCAAATCACCATATTTATTATATGTATACCATATTTCAGTTAAGACTCATTTCCCTAAATTCGTTTAGCGAAATGTTAAAAGAAATTGACTTTTTGAGTTCGTTTCGTCAAATTACTGCCGTGGTTCAGGGATTTTATCAAATCCCTAAACAAATATAGTAAAATGACGAACCGTGGCGTGTCTATTGGCCGATTTTGTGATTTAACTAAACAGAGTCAAGGATTTAGTCAAATGACTGAAATTTTCTAGATAAATGATGAAATGGATTCGCCATTTTGGCATCTTGCGTGATTTGATCATATCCCTTAGAGATTTGATCAAATCTCTGTTTTGGCCATTTCCCTGCGACATATATAAGTATGTATATCGTCGCTTAGCACCCATGGTACTAGCTTTGCTTAGTTTGGGGCTAAGTTTATCTGTGTACTGTCGACTTATATATTCATAACACATTTCGCAAAATAATGGGCGCAATAATAAACTGTTTCTTTCGCAATAAAATACCTACATAATACGCTTGTCGGCCATGTTGATACATAAAAGGACATATTGAGACATAAAAGGATGTCACGGGAACTTTCAGTACATCCACTTACCAATATCACGATTGGAACTAGAAATTGCGCCAGTCACGATGGCGCCCCAATTTGTAAAATCTAAGCTTTAATAACAAAACAAACCAACGCATGAGACTTGGTAAATGACACGATCTATAAGCAAACACAGACCACCTTAACTACTAGATGGAGCATTCATGCCAACTCAAAGTCACCACACATAAATGATGCAGTTGTGTCAACATGCACGACTAATGGCCTATTTGGGCTACTTGATATAGTGACAATTGTCGCCAGATATTGACACTTCGCGCTACATTGCCTGTTGAACAAGGAAATATTGACGCCGAATAACAATGTTACTTATCAACTCAGATAGGCACAGAATGTCAAGTGTCAATGTCACTGTGGTGAAACTTGTAAACCACAGTGACAGCCCAAAAATTTAGGTTTATACCTGGGCTGTTTTACTCCATAATGGTGTAAAAAGTAACGCAATTGCTGCTCAAATCGTATTATTTTATCACTATTTATGAACTTCGGGGAGTGTACTCAAGAGTTACACGAGATTATTCCACCGTCCCCATTCTACCATCGGACTCTTAGACGCACGGCCGGTTTCCATCCTTACTTGGTAGATATTCCGCGAATTCGCACGAAGCGCTTTGCTTCTTCTTTTCTTATGCGCACTGCGAAGGAGTGGAATTCCTTGCCGGCGGCTATATTTGCGAACTCATATAACCCGGCAACCTTCAAATCAAGAGTGAACAGGCATCTTCTGGGCGAGCTCACTCCATCGTAGGCCACGTCTTTGCCTTCGGCTAGTCTGTGGCCAAGATTAAGCCCATTTATAATTAAAAAAAAAGTAGTACGATTCTGGTATCCCCGTGCTCATTAAAGAAGCTTCAAAAATGCGGTGTCTATGTACTCTGTGTGCGGGAAGTTTATCGCACTTTCCGCCCGAGTGAAGTAGGCCCAGGATTACTAACGAACAGAGCACTTGGCATGATATATGATCAACTAACTAACTATTATGGCTCAGTGATCCGAAAAGAATTTTGGCCTCCAAAAGAGGGCGCCTGTCTCGATCCTGCAAAACAATCTACAGCCTTATCTTCTTATCTTAATTCTGCGGAAATACTGTGTGTATTTCCGTAAGTGTGTCCATTACACTTCGACCTATCTGGATCTTTTGTACAATAACCCCCTAATACGATCCTAAGATCCTAATGTGCGCCATAAAGAATACTATTATTATTTATTTGTGTATTATTTCTATATCTCGGGGCCATGTGGTCCCGCACCTTTGGGAGGCGTACGTGGTGGGGCCGAAGCCAACAGCGTAAAGGCCCTTTCGAACAATTTCATCTAAAATCAAAGATACACGTGGCGGATACCATCCCTGTGTGCATTATTATTATTATCCTTCAGCTATTCAGGAACTTCTCGACCATCTCCACGTATCGGATGATGAGGCTCATGAGTGTTCTACAGTCACTAACATGAAACTCAAGCAGATGCTTCGCCACCCTTGGTATCTAGCCAACATCTCAGTAGCTTACTCTTTGTAACTGTATTGTAGCTGCTTCTCCCTATCGCTCTTCTGCAGTGGCACAACAAAGTCAGACTACGTTTCAATTGCCACGAGCGTCAACGATTTTCACTTCGGTTCGGCCACCTGACTCCCTAGCAGTAGGCTAGTTTCCTACTAGTCAAATCAGCTTCTTTTTAAGAACTGTCAAAGCGATTTTCTAATACGGAATTACTATGACATACTGAGGAGTGACGTCACGGTCAAATATTTTTTTATATTTTTCACTTTGACTTAAATAGAGGTATAAATTATGTTTTAACGTAACTAGTGTCCATAATTTTCTTCTAATTATGTGATGATTTATGTCGTGTACTGCATAAAATATTTTAATAATTATTTTAGTTGTGGTAGCGGTAATTATAAGCAAGAAGTTTTAATTTCAGTTCTCAGAATCATTATTTTGTCTTAAATACGCGGTAAAGCACATTATAATTACATACCGTAATTGTATTCCTTCATCGCTACAACTAAAGCTCTAGTTTCCTATGATATCAGTCATTTAGCAGAGTTCACATTTTGTATGGAAAACGGCTTTGCTAGGAAACTGGAGCTTAACATATATAACAATCGTGTACTTCATAGAGAAATATAGATAGAAAGATATTCGTGGTTGATACGCCCTTTGTCATGGGCACCAGAAAGTATGTAATAGTACATTACATCAGAGGCCGGGAAAATGAGGATTTCCGGCCAAGTGGGTATATACGAGGCCGGATAGGGATACGAGGCCGGGAATCCGTTTTCACGCCAAGGCATGTATAGTGCTTTTCTCAAACATACAATGAAATAAAAAAAATGCTCTAAAGGACAATATTTTATTAAAAAAAGTTACTTTGCAGGCCTAGGTCTAAAAAATAATGTGAAATCCCTTTACAGTCCTCTCGAGTTGTTGCGCCCAAAAAGCGATACTTCCCAGCCCATTTTAAGGAACGTAAAGACAATATTTCATTGCATGTTTGAGAAATAGATATTTATACAACTCCCTGGGCGAATATGTTGGGATACGTAATAATTTCAATGTCACTTTATATTGAATTTTTTATATTTCTGTTTGTTTTTTTGTTTCGTAATTCTTACTGAAAGATACAATAAAAATGTGTAAAATCTTATAAAGCAGAAAAAGATTGAAATTACTTTATTATTCCAATTTTGAATTAAACGCAATCAAAACTACATAAAGGCAATAAGACTATTTCCTGTACGGTGGGGGCTAAAAATTTTACTACCCTTCTTCCAACTGACAGCGCGTTAACACTCAGTCATTGTTACTTTGCGTGGAATGCCGCTCACTCAGCGCGTAACATTCAGTCAGCGCGTAACCGTAACATTCTGTTTCAACGCGACTCACTCATTCCATTCATTCACTAATTCACTCAGTCAGTGACAGAACAGAATGGAATGGAATGGTTGGTTGAAATGTGTGTTTTTATTTAGATCGAGTGCAAAATGAGTTTATGTTTTGTAAGGACATTACTACCCGACGTTCGCATCACTAGCCGCTTGTAAGATGACGTCAGAAGGGATTGTCGCGTCACACGTATCGATTGTCATTGATCTTTAGATTGCTCTTGTATTTTAGGTTTTCGTTCAGTAACGGTTTGTTTGTCAATAATTTGAGCAAATAGCAATGTAAAATATAATATATATAACAGTAAAAATATGAACGCATCTAAACGCATAAACGTGACATAGGTCTCAAACTCGACAAAATGTTTTTGAGGTTATGTTAGGAAGTCTTCTTTCGCGCGGAGGGACTCTACGTAATGCCACACCTCGGACACTGGCGATCAAATATATGAAAGAGGCGCGTTCCTAGCACACATTCTAAGCTCGTGTAGGTGAACGCGTACCATGCTTGTGTGAGTGAAATATGACAGGTCGACTGATCGCGTTTTTGACAGGCGGTAACTGTGAGGTAACCGAGAGGGGGTGAGCGGCACTTTCAGCGGGGAGCGGGAGTGGCCATACTGTACGATAGTACTCTTTATTATACTGTGGTAATGCACTGTTTTTTGACTGGTTTATTATGTCAAGGTCCAAATCGATTTCGAATTTGGAGTGAAGCACAATAAATAGAAACAAGTGTCAGTCAAAGTCTTGCATTTGACAGCAGAATGTATTTTTTGATGAAATTGGCGTTACAAGGAAACTTCCGTATTATATTGGCTATAAATTTTCCGGTGATATTTTCCTCGTTCTTTTACGGGAAAATTGAATATAACTATCTACAGATTATGTGTTACCTACCTAACAATTTTATTGAGTCCTTCCTGAACATGTTATTATGTTTTTTAAGAGATATTCATACTCGTGACCTATGTAATTAAACAATTAATCTAATAGGCCACTAAACTCATATCGAATTCGGCACTATAAATAATTGTCTTCTGTAGTATTTGACATAAAAAAAGACAATATTTATAAATTTTGGGTATTACAAGTGTATGATGACCAAGATGACTACGTATTTTCGATTAAAAATGTGTGTAATTTTTTTTTTTTTCATCAAAAACGCTGTTAACGATGTAGTGACGTCATCGGATAGGAACTAACTTCATGTCAAAACAATCACTGACATAATTAACTTTATGCCTCATACTCAAAAGTCAGAAAAAGCTGTTTTCGAGTAGAATGACTTGATGCACAGATAAACTATAGATGTAACATACGTACATACCTAAACTCACGCCTATTTCCCGAAAGGGCACAGAGCGCGGAACATAAGAAACTGCTCATGTTGTAAAGCCACTTTTAATATTAAAAGGTAAAAAAAAATGTAAAAGATAGGTACTCTTATTTTAACTTTGAATGAAAATGCAAGAGACCGTTCTTGGATCGACCGGCTAGTGGCCATCCGGCGGGTCAACCCAGGTATCTCAGGAAGGTACACTGTGGCGGCGGGCGGATCTGCGTCAACTTCAAGTCAGTCACTGGCAGGAGGCTGCGCAGGATCGGGACAGGTGGCGTGCTCTCATTTCGAATCGAACACTGACAGAAACAGTTTAATTACTCTCTCTCTCTCTCTCTCTCTCTCTCTCTCTCTCTCTCTCTCTCTCTCTCTCTCTCTCTCTCTCTATCTCTCTCTCTCTTTTATTTCTGCTTTATTTCTTTTCTAAACTTACTCACAAGCTAGCGACCTGTGGCCCGTTTCTCGAAAGGTACAAGCCTTGTATTACAAGTGTGTTTCCATGACAACCCATACGATTTGACAGTTCGCGCACTTGTAATACAAGGCTTGTACCTTTCGAGAAACGGGCCACAGGGGCCCGTTTCTCGAAAGGTACAAGTGCGCGAATTGTCAAATCGTATGGGTTTCTATGGAAACACACTTGTAATACAAGGCTTATACCACAGGGGCCCATTTCTCGAAGCTACAAGTTACAATTTACTAGTGGCACAGAATATATAATTGGTAATGGTTGTCAATGTCTAATATGACAAGTTGGAAAGAGACTTCCGCTTGTAACTTGTCACCAGGGAGAATAGAAAACGTCTAATCTTCATACTTGTTACTTTCAGTTTTGAGAAATGGACCCCATGTCGATCCAACGAGCCAATGGAAAATACCGCAAAAATGTAGTCTGGCTCTGTCAAGCCACTCCCCAAGAGCGATAGAGATAGGTATATACCTGCGAAAGAGATATTATCGTGAGCGTTTCGTGAGCATTTGTGTACAGTCAACTAATTGGAACCCTAGGCCACTGTAAAACTATGTCATAGTGACAAGTTATAAATCAGATTATAAGAAATCTCTTACACAGATTGACTGAGGCCCACGGTAAGCTCAAGAAGGCTTGTGTTGTGGGTACTCAGACAACGATATATATAATATTTATAAATACTTATATACATAGAAAACATCCATGACTCAGGTACAAATATCTGTGCTCAACACACAAATAGATGCCCTTACCGGGATTCGAACCCGGGACCGCGGCGTAGCAGGCAGGGTCACTACCGACTGCGCCAGACCGGTCGTCAACGGTATCATGGTTGTAGAGTGGCCTAGTATTCCAATTGGTTGACTGTACTTCTCACATTTGTAACGAATGTTTGAGTATCAAACTCATGGTAAGGCCACAGATGCACGTGTAAGGGCAATCCATACATTATTTATAAAAGTGTCCCCAAGGTTACAACGTGTTCGTAAAAAACAATACAATTATACGAGTATTCTTACACGTGGAACAAGTCATTATCCTTGACTAGCAAAATTGTCTCCATCGTAGACTATTCAAAACTGTAAAGTTTGGAGTAGAACAAATTCGGATTTGCAAGTCACGCTCGTGCTCATGCACGCAAAGATTTAGTTTAAACAAATCCCTCTCTTTTTCAGAAGTAATAGTAAAAAAAAAAAAAAAAAAAAAGCTTGCCAGGATGTCGCCGTCGACGGATACGTCTGGGAGGACATCACATTTAAGTATAAACAATTCAAACCATTTAAGTGCTGCGTTATATTAACGGCGCGCGGCAAACAGTAAGCTTGCAGTAAGTAATACGTGTAAGCGGTGAATAATAATAGTAATATGTATGTATACATAAGCGCTAGTGGCCCAGCGATAAGAACGAGCGACTTTCAATCCGGAGGTCGCGGGTTCGAACCCCGGCTCGTACCAATGTTTTTCAGAACTTATACAATACAATACAAATACCCTTTATTGTACACCTCAATACAGAACAACATAGTAAGTATAAACAACAACTTAAGAGGTAACACAAGAAGCGTTCTTATCGCTAAAGAGCGATCTCTTCCAGACAACCTAGGTAGTGGAGAATCATAAATTGAACCTTGTAAGTAGGTGTACTAAATGTAGACTAAGAGGAAATTTAGCACAAACTATACTACGCAAAACAATATAAGTACTCTGATTGGTTGATAACGCGATAGATAAAAAAAACGTGTTTCAGATGCAGAAAAATTTGCCAGGTATCGCAAATTAGTAAAGAACTTGTATGAAGTTCTATTTTTGAAATTATTACAGTTAACTAAAAGTGGACTGTAATAAAATATTATAGTTGACTAAGTGTCAAAGACTATCTAACACTGAAAAGTCAGCACTTATAGTTTAGTCTGTGGTGTCCTAATTGACAGATTAAAGTCGACGAGTAGAAAAATACTTCCGTTGGACTCAGTGTGATAATGTACTATAATATTTATTCTAATTACCTAAATATTATTTGGTTTACATGAACAAGCCCAAATCACTATCAAAGCGAAGGCCTATTTAGTATATTTTTAATCAAAATACCTATTGATAATGTTCGCTAAGAAATAGATTTAATTAACTAAGGGCTAGTTGCATCAACCACATTTAACAGGTACAACATCGTCACGCAGCAAACGTCTATGGAACTTCCCATACATAACAACAAAATTAAAATTTTGAAAAAACCCCCGACCGCGACATAGTAGACCGATTTTCATGAAACATGGCTAAAAACACTCCCGACTTACTCAGCTTTCAGACAAAAAAAAACTAAGTCACAATCGGTTCATCCGTTCGGGAGCTACGATGCCACAGACAGACACACACACAGACAGACAGACAAACAGACAGACCGTCGTTTTTGCGTCGGGGGTTAAAAATAACATTTAACGATCGCTTTAACGATGACAGATGGTCTGATGCAACCGACCCTAAGTAGGCAGCATCTAAAAACAAAACGTCATCATTTTTAAAAGCTTGCAAATATTCAAACAATCTTTTAGATTCTCAAGATTAATGTAACGTTAGTTCGTCAACAGGAAAACACAAAATATCTGCAAAAAGCCAAAGGCTCCTTTCTAGGGGTCATCAAGTGAGGTCACCTCGAAACGAAATTGACAGATTGTGGTTACGTGTTCGAGCCGCGGTGAGCAGGGAACGTAGCCAAATGCTTACGATATTAGAAGATTTAGAAGCTATCTCTATCGCTCTTCCGTATTGGCGTGACAAAACTAGGGTTGTAAATAGAAAAAAAACCAAATGTTTTTTTTTTCAGAATTGTGAAAAAAAATATGAAAAAAAACCGAGCACCATGGTTTTTTTTCTAAATATGGTTTTTTTTTCAGATGAACAAATAATACGACAATAACGGTTTTTCGTGAGTTGTAACGTGTTTCAATAACAGTAACGTACATTTTAATTCAATTAACATTCAGTATACAAACGTTTATTGGGGAATCCCCGATGCTGCGTGTAGCGTGGAGAGGCGGTGGTGTTTCCAATACCTAGTAAATAGTGATAACTACCAACTACAGATTTTGTAAATGTTACTTTTACACTGGTCAAAAAGAGAAATAAAAAAACAAAGTGTGATGTAAAGCTGCATTTTTGGTATGTTATTTGGGGTCCTTGGGGGAATGTAGGACTATATTTTGCAAGCAAAAAAATGGTGTGCTAACTTCGTAATTAAAAAAAAGTAAAAAAATCAGAATTTTTTTGGTTTTTGCCGTTTTATTAAAAAACTATGCATTTATGGTCGAAAGTTGCTTTGTAATATTGAAAGCGCATTAAATTCCAAACAGTTTGACATCTTTTTTATCAATGTCCGTCAAATATTTTTTGAGATATGAAGCGTCAAAAAAAGAGCATTTTTCCCCTTTCTATGAAAATATTCGTTTTGCTAATATTTAGAGACAGATATCAGCAAAACAACTCAGGCTATTACATAAATTGTAAAATAAAAATGTAAAAAATTTCACTAGCTTTCATTTAAGACCAAAAGAGTGCCAGTTATTTCAAAAAATAGGATTATATTATAAGTCTAGTATAACTGGATTAGAAATAATCGGTGGATGGTAATGGCCAAATGGGATAGTTTACATATATTTACAGGAGGCGTAGCGGAGAACGAATTATTATTATTTGGGGGCTGTTCAAGTATTACTTAGGGTCACTTGCACCGACGAAAATGGAGGGTTAACCCGAGGGTTAACCCACCATTTTATATGGAATGTGACAGATGACAGCCCACTAACCCTGAGTTAAGTGGTTGGTGCAAGTGGGCCTTAGACACATATTTGCGTATATCAAATCAACATTTATTTAGTAAGTTAAGTTTACGGTCAGAAAGACCTCAGGATCGCCGCTTGGCGGAAAAAAATATTTACGAGTAGAAAACCCTCATTAATTGAATCAGATTGTTCCGAAATTGTTCTTGTACGGACTGGTTTTTAAAGCATATCACTGAGGGTCAATAACATCGATGCAATCTCACAAGCGTTGTCGTGGACGTGCTCGAATCATAGTATTCTCCGTTTAACGATATATCAGTACATAGCATGTGTTGTATTGCACGCGCAGGTCTCTCACCGCCGCGCAGGTGTAGTCGGGCCATAACTCGACAGTATACACGCTTGTACAAAAACTGAGGAACAGCTGTCTTTTTACGCTGTCACTACATTTAGTGAATCTTCTAGCCAACATGTTTACCCTTACTGCGGTGGCTCGCCTCTGCCTTTCTATGTCCTCCTGGTCTTTTAAACTGGACAACAAGATGTGGCCAAGATATTTGACTTCGTGTACTCTCCGAAATTGAACTCCATCAAGCAAAAGAGGTGGTACAGGTGTGGGCATATGTGCTGCCTCCATGAGCATAAATTCAGACTTGTCCGGATTGTATCTCATGTTATGCTGGCTGGCGTATCTCTCGCATTCTGCAAGTAACTTACGCATAGCTCCCACAGATGGTGCTAGTAGGACCATATCGTCTGCATAAGTGATTTATCATTTGCCCATTGATGGAGCAGCCAACCTCGGTACTGGTCAAAGCCTGCGACAGCCCATCCATGTACACGCTGAAGAGAGCCGGAGACATACTGCCTCCTTGTCTCACGCCACAGTTTAGCCCGCTGGCTGTGGACAGAGTTGACTTCCATCTTACTACATTCTTCTGCTGGGAATACCACTTCTCCAGTATCTTAATAATTGGCGTGGGCGCTTTCCGTTCCCGTAGTTTATTCCACAGCAATTGGTGGTCAAATACAACTCAAGTGGACTTTCTATCACTACAGGAGTTGTGCCATCAAGATGCAGAACCAGGACCCTCAAAAAGGAAAAAGTAAAATCTAACTAATTCTGTTTTATTTTTCTAATTTAGGTACTAAACTTCAAAATTTTATTGTATTTTATTTCTTCATTAGTAATAGTCAAATCGATGCAAAGTTAGCTTAGACAATTTTTTCAGATAAACGGATATCAAAGAAAGTAAGATCGAATAGATAGCACTTTCAACCTAAAACTTTTAGCGTAAACTATTTTACCTTAACCAATCTACCAGACTCTTGGCTTCTCTATTTATAGATTTTTTTTTGTTCACCAAAGTAACTATTCGTCTTACTGACCTTTATTTGCACTAAAACTAAAGCAAAATAAATTTTATACAATGTTATATTGCAATATATATCATATTTTGAAGTATTTTGCAGATATTTGTCTAAAAATATTGGCAAAACGCTACATTTTATAAATGCGTCAAAAATTAACCTTTTTTGACGCTTCATATCTCGAAAACTATTTGACGGACATTCATAAAAAAGATGTCAAACTGTTTGAAATTTAATGCGCTTTCAACATTACACAGGAACTTTTGACCAAAAACGCATAGTTTTTTAATAAAAAAAAATAAAAACCAAAAAAAGTCCGATTTTTTACTTTTTTTTTTTAATTACGAAGTTAGCACACTTTTTTTTGCTTGCAAAATATAGTCTTACATTCCCCCAAGGACTCCAAATAACATACTAAAAATCCAGCTCTACATCACACCTTGTTTTTTTAGCCGATTTTCATGTAAGATTTGACCGGTGTATTTTATAAGACCAGAAATTAAAGTTATTTGATGAAATTCGTTTAATAGTTAACATTAAGTCTTAAAAACCGTATAAAATCATTATACGATATTTTTCTGGCACGAACGAAGTGACACTAGTGACTTGCTTCCGACATTTAGTTCATCGATAACTTACATTATAACATATCATTAATTATTATAATAATGTCAATAATTATTGCCGTGGCACTGACTCTTGAGTAGTTTCATGTGCTCTGCCTACCCCGTTTAGGGAATATAGGCTTGAATTCATGACATGTGTATATAACATTAACTATGGGTCAAACTGATTTTAATGTGATGGGTAATTGGTTATATCTCTCCTGTGAACATTACAAAAGTTAAGAAAATCTAGTGCTAATTTTTAGACGACATTCTAATGACGGGGAAACATTTTTTTTAGAATTAGAATTAGAATTATTTATTGCATATCACATTACAGGCATTGGGTGGAGTGGAACATATAGGTATACATGTGACACCCTGTAAGGGCACAGCAATATAGAGGGCTACAAGTAGGTAATTACTTAGATTAAAATATGATTATATACATTATTTTACACATTTCGTTACATTAACATACATTCAATAATTATCATTTGGTCTTACTATTACATTATTTCCTTACAAAAAATAAAGCACTATTGTATTTTCACTTACTGACTAAAATATTCGTTCATATTATAGAAACACTCGTTAACTAAAAACTGTTTCAGATGTTTTTTAAATTGATTAATGTTTTGCAGTTCTTTAATAGAGTTCGGGAGGTGATTGTAGATTTTTATAGTCATAAAATGTGGGCTACTTGTGACAAGTTTTAGTTTAGAAAAAGGCAATTTTAGTTGGTTAACATTACGGTTATTTCTTTTAATTTGGGTTGTATCTTGGTATGAGTACAAATCTAGGTGTTTCCTAACGAATTTACATGATTCGAATATATACATACACGCAACGGTCAATATTTCAAGTTTAATAAAATAAGGTTTACATGATTCCATCTGATCTATGTTTACTAGAGTTCTGATGCATTTTTTTTGCAGAATGAATACTTTTTCAATATCGCAGCTATTTCCCCAAAGAACCAGGCCATACGATATACGTGAATATGCATATGCGTAATATGCTGCAAGGGATGTCTGTAGATCCGAGACTCGTTTTTAGTTCTTGACACTCAAATAGGAAAAACGCGATACGAATGTACCAGAGTCGTTAACTTTTATAATATTGTCCACAGAAGTGACGTTTTTACTAAATCTTTTTGACCCTAATGTTTTATAGAAATGTCTCATGTTTGAAAATAAATGAATAATAAAACGAACCATATTTTAATAGTTTAAATAATTTCTTACATCATTTAAACTTTCACGATTATTACACATAATTATTTTTAAAAACCGGGACTTAATCGCGTATAACTACATATTAAACTGACCTCCAACGTTTCAAGGACGGCGTTGTCCCCGTGGTCTCGGAGAAGACTGGCAGTTTTTAAAATGACATCAACACCTTCTGACAGCCGCGCGAGTTTTTCGAACTACCCGCACTTGGTTTCTTCATCAGCTTCTCACTACACCATTAGTTTACTGCATTATCAACTTGAACTGTTTGCGCACTAGGGATGTTACTCTGTCGACATACAACACTGACGATATTCGATTTAACGACTGTCGATATTATTTTCGGCTTACACTTATTAATGACAGGATTCCATGTGGATGAGATCCTAAAACCTTCGTCCCGATTGAAATTGCGATGTTTTTTGATTTCAATGGCTTCACGCACTTTTCTACTGTAGAAATGGCGTTCCGTGGAAAGGACTTTAGGGTCATGTAGTTCGATCCAGTGGTTTGGCCCTGACTCTAACAAATGTTCAGCCACGGCAGACTTGTTGACCTGACGATTTTTCACAGCCGCGATGTGCTCCTTTACCCTTTCTTCTATGGTGCGCTTAGTTTCTCCGATGTAGGAGCTATCAGCTACCACAACTGCAATCAATTTTATAAACGCCAGGTGATTGAAACGGTATAACGTCCTTAGGTGATCTTAGGCTTCCTGCAACTTTGGATAATGGCGTGTACACCGTCTTTATAGAGTACTTTCCAAGTACTGTACCAACCTTATCCGTCACACCTTTAACATACGGCAGAAATGCCGGTTGTCTGGACACCTCAGGACGTTTCCCCCTTGCCTTCCGTCTAGGTTGCCACTTTTTATTCTTGTACCCGTTCCTTCTAAGCACCTCCTGAATATGTGACAACTCATCCTTCAAATATTCAGGGTCACACAGATCATACGCTCTATTTAAACGCTGGAGGTCAGTTTAATATGTAGTTATACGCGATTAAGTCCCGGTTTTTAAAAATAATTCTTACATCATTATTCATAATTTTAGAGATTATTACTAGGAATAATTAATAACCTTATGTAAGATTATTTATCGATAAAAGGATTGTCGATGTTTTTATATTGTCAAGCTCTAAGTACAACTTGACGTTCGTCCCAGAAAAATATCTAGGTATAATCATCATCCACCTAGCATTATCCCGGCATTTGCCACGGCACATGGGAGCCGGTGGTCCGTTTTGACAACTAAGTCGATCTTTTTAAGGGGTCAATCGATATGTATCACCAAATACTGCGTTGACGTCCAATTCAAGTCAATCTAGGAAGTAGAATTCTCTAAAGAAATTATATCTTGATCAGACATAAGCTTAATTTTATCCAAATCAGAATCCACCTGCACGTTACATATAAAAACTTTATTAGTAATAAAACTACCACCGTGAGACACTGACATATTAAACATGTAAATGTGGGTACCTATGTACGTAGCACAATGTCGAAAATCAAATGTCCGAAGTACGAAATTCCGAAAAACATTATTTCGAAAATTAAAATTGCTAATGTAAGGTAACGGACCCAATCATGGACAGTTTAAGAAAAATTTTCGCCTCTTTTCGATATTTCACTGATAAATGTAAAAATTCTACCGCTAAGCGTGTTAAATCTTGAATGTCCTATCCTTCTTTTACATTTCAAGCGTATTGCAGAATGGATACTCCTATTGGTTTCTTCATAGTTAACAAATTAAAAATAGGTGTTTTTTCTCCAATTATGGACGGCAGTTCTCCAGTAATGGATCCCCCATTATGGACAGTGAAATAAGTTTAAAATTTTACTTTTAAAGCCAACTGATACTCAATGCGTCAATATTATATACCACAAATACAATTAGTTTGAGTTATTTTAACATAGTATTGTTTCTTGTAAATTTTGGTTTTGTAAATTGTTCCTTGTCCATCATAGGAGGTAGGCAGTTTTTCGGTTCCAGTAATGGACACTCGCAAAATAACGCTAATTCTTTATATCTTTGGAGCAACAAACTAGTATGTTTTATACCTTATCTCATGCTTAATGCAGTAGGTAAAACGCATTCAAGTTTACACCAAGTATTATTTTTTTATTATTTTATACATGAACTCAACTCTCTTAGCAACATTACTAAGAATTCGTCTTGATATTTTTTTCAGTAAACTGATGAATTTTATCTTGTCGCCAATTCCTTCAGAAATAACCGAATTAATTGAAACTTCAAAATGAAACAGCTCTACAACTCTAGTTTATGGTACATAGCTGTCAGTTTTTAGAAACTAATTTTAGATACTTATTTTTAAGGATTTGTGTTTTTTTGTCCATAATGGCATCACCGTCCATTATGGGGTATTTCACCTTACGAAATTCTTAAAGATGCATGTCCTATTACACTCTTAATTAAACGATCTCATTTTCGAAAGCCAATATTTCTTTGTCCAAAATACCTTACACCAATACTTCGAAAGTCGATATATCTAGTTCTTAAAATTGCTACTTTCAATAATCCTTATGATTGTTTTTCGAAGAGAAATCATATCTATTTCATGTTCAGTGTGGGGACTTGTAGGCTTCTGTAATAGTTTCCCATGCGACACAACAAGCTTAGAATAAAACCTCAATGTTTTCATAAAGGTGTAATTTGTACGAGGGACGTTCAAAAAGTAATGAGAATGGATATGTTCCTGTATCTTGATTTAATTTGTCTTCACTTGTCCATGTAGCAGTACTAATTAAAGTGAAATTGCATAATTCAAATTTTTACTACTTTCATTTGTTTTTCTTTGATATGTAAATAATTGACACAAGGTGGGGGATGAAAATTTTCAGTAAAATAAGAGCATGTTTTCATGAATATTTGACATGTCGTGAGTTCATTTCTGACATGAATATCAAAAATAATCATACTTTAAATTAAAGCTGGGTTTATCCTTTGTTAGTAACAGCAATAAAAAAAGTTCGTATAGATACATTTTCAAACGGTATGGTATCCAAAAAAAATCTAGGTGCTGTTTTGGGTCATGTTCACGATTTTTACAGATTATCACGAAAATTGAGAATATAGATTGGAAACAAAATTACGTTAGTATTAAAGAAGAACATACAATCATTTTAATATTAAAAAAATGATATGTTTAAATATGTGTACAAATCGCGAGAACTTGAAGTGTTAGTTATATAGCTTTCATTTTTTCATAAAATTTTAAACATTTTTATTGAATAAATAAGCAGTAAATAATAAGTACAAACAAAAATCCACAGCACAGGCTTCGTCAAATATAGTATCTATGTCATGTCAAGTAGGTTATTAACATATATATATATATATAAAGGAACACAACATACACCTAAATCTAAAATAACCCTCCCTGGATCGTACCTGGCTCAAACGTCCCCATTATACCCGCCGCATTTCCCCGCTGAACTGCAATGGAGACCTGTTGGACCAGATACGACCCAGAACGAGGATCGCAGCCCCTCTCCCGCAAACGACGCCCTAATTCCCTGAAAAAGGAGCGAGCCTCTGAACCCCAAGGCCCCGCTGTCTCAATTGCCACCGGCACAAAGTCATAAGCGGTTTCCAACGCGGAGTACTTTGTGTGCTTAGACTTTGCCGCGGACTCCGCCGCTGAGCCAGCACAACTTGTAGTCTGCCTCAAATGGGATGCAGCGTAAGTGCTGACACAAGTTGCATCCCACACGAGACAGCGCCCCCTTCGCCACGGAACCAAGGTCAGTCCGTCTGGCCGTTTGCCGTCTGTGCGACTCAACCCCGGTGGCTCCAAGACGCAAGGCACATTGGCAGAGACCAACGCGCGACGCACGATCTCGTTAATTGAGTGATGCCTCGGGAACCGCCCAGCACACCTTTGGCAACTAAGGCCGTGGTGCCCATCTTCCTCAACCATCACTCCACAGCGGCAACGGTGAGCCGCACACACCCTTGCCCCCAGCCTAAGAGCCGCTGAAATTCGTAACGAATCATTATCTAACAGCGTACCAAGCTGAGGCGAAGGCAAGGCATGTAACCACGCCCCAGATTCAGCCCGTTCGAGGGCTTTAAGGCGCGCCAGATCAACGCCCGATGCACCACCCACCAGCGAATCATATACCCGCTTGCTCAATATGTCATCCCACTGTTTTTGGATAACAGGGTTGTCAGGCCGCTTACCGCAGGGGATTGTGTCCGACCACTGTGCAAGTGCATCAGAAACGTACGAGACTGGAAAATTGCCGCCATATTCAGGGTAAATGCGAGCGACAAGATCCGCAGCCCCGTGAGCTGATGCAAGAAATGCAACTAGTCCCAACCCCTCAACCGCGCGTATCCCTAGACCCCCATATCTTATGGGAAGAGCAGCCTGAACCCACTGGGTGTTGCTCAGTTCCACGTTCAACACCATCTCCAAAGTCACCCTGAGCTCACGATCGATTTCCTTAGCCTCGTTAACAAATTTCCACGTTGGGGGGGGGGGGGGGGGGGAAATGATTAGTTACAATAAGAACATTTTAAACAAACAAATAATAATGTTTTTGGCCTTCAAATTGACAGTCGACAGGGCCGAACCCTCAAATTGCCGAGGGTGCTGCTCAAGTTAGTGTATTTAAAGCTCCAAGTGACATACCTAATATTGAAGGTAATATAAGGATTATTAATATTTTATACCCGACCTTTAAATAAAATTGTAATATAATCGCTGCTCTGAAGTATAATGAAGTGAAGTGCTTACTGACATGGTATTTAGACTATCGTTAAAGATTTTAATTTTTAAAGGGGGCAAAAAAATAATAATTATAAAATTAAATATGTAAATAAATCACAAAAGAGTTACTTTTAATTATAAAAATATAAGGATACTTACATTCTTATGTTTTAATACTCATTATCATTACTTATTGAACGCCCCTCGTACATTTGCACATTTAAAATTAATTTAACAAGACATACGACAAACATCTTTCGAAATTTCGTACTTAATAATTTTGAACTTAGGTCACCTAAACGTAGGAAAAATGTCGATAGTATTTTCGTACATTAGCAGTATTGTCCTTTCGGCTTCTCAAAAATAGGCCAATTAATCATAGGACATGCATCTGTAGGAATTTCGTACATTAGCAATTTTGAGTTTCGATATCATGTCTTTCGGAATTTCGTACTTCGGACATTTGATTTTCGACATTGTCCTACGTACCCTGTAAAGTCGGGTAGCTCACGTAAAATTGTCAAAGATTGCTCGACATATTTCGCTCTGTATAACAATTTTACGTAAGTAACCCGATTTTACAAGTTTAACATAGCAAAAACTTGTTGAAATGATCTCGGAGGCACGTTAATAATGTTCACGGCATGTCGACTCGAGAATAAATTCACTTACTCAAGGGACTAATGTCCGCGTTTATATCATTTATCGCCGAGGAAGACGGAACGTGACGAATGTTTTATCCACAATATGGCACATTAGAGCGACCCTCACGCTCCAGCTGGCCTATATAATTATTTAGCAAAAAGGTTGGATGGTTCAACTTGAGAAACCTTTGAAATAACCTAAACACGATTTGGATATGTATGTAGCAAGTAATACAATAAAATTGTACTAGATTGATTAATTTAGAAATTATGATAAATACATGACATATACATAGAGACATAAATATTAGGCAACAAAATATGGACATATAACAATTGTTATCAATAAAGATTTTCATTTTCATTTTCATTTTTTTTTTCCACAAAATTAAAATTTTGAAAAAATTCCCGACCGCGACATAGTAGTCCGATTTTCATAAAACATGGCTAAGAAGAAATCCTACTAATTCAGCTTTTAGACAAAAAAAAACTAAATATAAATCGGTTCATCCGTTTGGGAGCTACGTTGCCACAGACAGACACACACACAGACAGACAGACAGACACGTCAAACTTATAACACCCCGTCGTTTTTGCGTCGGGGGTTAAAAATACTAATAATTAACAATTCTACAATTTTCTGTATTTTTTGAATGTGAAAATTTTCATCTTCAGTCCTTTGGTTTTTTGACGACCTACGGGCGTAGCACACTAGTTGGATAAACTATGTCGCATCGGTGCGTCCCTATCGCAGCTACAGATAGTGCGAAAAGGACGACCTTAAGAGGATACGGTAGCGAAAATGCTAAAATGGAAAGGAGCCCCCCTTTCAACTTGGAAATTTTAGTTAAATATACAAGTGTTATTAACTAGATTTATCGAAAAAAAATTGTCCATTAAGAACAACTCAGTCAAAAAATATTTCAAAAAAATTATAAAATCGAGGTTCCGCTCTCGACTCTTTCCTCCTTCAAAACTTAATCAATCGGAACGAAATTTGAGAATCTGAATAACAATGAAATAATCTATGTCGGACCGTTTAGCTTTTTTGGTTAATTGTTACCAATCTTGAGTATCACACCTTTTTTTGCGCCATAATGAAAAAGGCCGTTTTTGTAAATTTTTGATTTGCTCTAGTCTTTAAAAAGCAGAATATCAAAAAAATCAAAACGGTCCGACACAGATATAGTTATTTGTTATACAAGGGGGCAAAGTTGTATTTTAACGCCGAGTGTGGAATTAAAAAACGAGCAAGTGAAAGGATTCTATAGTTGAACCACGAGCGAAGCGAGTGGATCGAGAATAGAATCCTGAACTTGCGAGTTTTTTAACACATGAGAAGTAAAATACATTTGCACCCGAGTGTAACACAAAACTTTTCCCCTCACTATTAGCGAGGAAACTACAACGCAAAAAATGCGTTTATCACTACTTCCAGTAGTTCCACAGGTGGTAAATCATCTTTATTACTAGATTCACCTACTTTTATCAATTTTAAAGCAGTTAATTTGACTTTATTCAAGGTCAAATTACTTTACCCACTAGTGGATAAAATTCGTTTTTACCCGCTGGTATTAAAGGACAAAATACGTGTTTCCGAGCTAGTGAGGGGAAAAAAATAATAACAATCTGTGTTGAAAAAATCACTGCTTTATCTTCAAAAACCAGGGAGGAAATAGTCGAGAGCGTTTGTATGGAGAATTGACCCTCACCGTATCGTCTTAAGTTTTATCGATTATCACGCGACCATTTTTGCCTTGCTGGTGTATTGCGCAATAGGAGCGTCCATCTACAAGTGTGTGGGGTGGGTTCAAGAAGCTGCGACACACGTAGTCGGGCATTTTCGCGAGAAAAATCACCAAAAAATTGTTTTCGAAGGTAGGTGAATTTTATGTTTTTCCTACTTACGAATCACGAGCTCTGTCGATCTAGGGCAAAGACCAAGAGACAAAAAAATACTCCCATTCTATTATTTTGCATACTTTCCACTTTGTAACCGCTGTACAAAGTGTTTGAAAAATAGTAACGAAGTGGAAAAATTAAACTTGGGACGCTTTTTTTACCTACTGGGATGGAAAGGGCTCGTGATTCTCAGTAGGAAAAACATTAAATTTACATATTATTTTAGAAAAAAAAGTTTTTGAATCTTTTTTCACGAAAATGCCCAGTCAATACAAATCGCCTGATGGCATGTCCGATCGCCTTCTTCCTATATCTGTGGTAATCGTAGTACTATTATTTATTATGTACTAGCTTTTGCCCGCGGCTTCGCTCTCGTTAGAAAGAGACAAAAAGTAGCCTATATCACTCTCCATCCCTTCAACTATCTCCACTTAAAAATCACGACAATTTTTCGCTCCGTTTTGCCGTGAAGGACGGACAAACAAACAGACACACACACTTTCGCATTTATAATATTAGTACAGTATAGTATGGATGGTTGAAAATAAAAAAAAAAAAACACATTTCAATAATGTACTTGAAAAGTTTTGTACTTAGGTACTTTTTGTCTAGTCGTAATTTTTAGGGTTCCGTAGTCAACTAGGCACCCTTATAGTTTCGCCATGTCTGTCTGTCCGTCCGTCCGTCCGTCCGTCCGTCCGTCCGTCCGTCCGTCCGTCCGTCCGTCCGTCCGTCCGTCCGTCCGTCCGTCCGTCCGTCCGTCCGTCCGTCCGTCCGTCCGTCCGTCCGTCTGTCCGTTCGACCGTCCGTCCGCGGATAATCTCAGTAACCGTAAGCACTAGAAAGCTGAAATTTGGTACCAATATGTATATCAATCACGCCAACAAAGTGCAAAAATAAAAAATGGAAAAAAATGTTTTATTAGGGTACCCCCCCTACATGTAAAGTGGGAGCTGATATTTTTTTTCATTCCAACCCCAACGTGTGATATATTGTTGGATAGGTATTTAAAAATGAATAAGGGTTTACTCAGATCGTTTTTTGATAATATTAATATTTTCGGAAATAATCGCTCCTAAAGGAAAAAAAAGTGCGCCCCCCCCCCCCCCTCTAACTTTTGAACCATATGTTTAAAAAATATGAAAAAAATCACAAAAGTAGAACTTTATAAAGACTTTATAGGAAAATTGTTTTGAACTTGATAGGTTCAGTAGTTTTTGAGAAAAATACGAAAAACTACGGAACCCTACTCTGAGCGTGGCCTAACACGCTCTTGGCCGGTTTTTTTTACAGTCTCCTATCGAATACAAGTACGTTCGGCCCCTAGCTGTTCACTCGGAGGCACTGCACAGTTAAGTACTTAGTGCTTAGTAACTTAAGCAACAAATTAGGGGCTAAAACTTGGCGAGTGCAGGTGTCGTTAGTACAGTGCGGCGTGATGGAGGTTAAAAATGGACCCAAGGCCTGTTGGACTAGATCTTAGTTTTAGTCTGGGCTTGGTGTAACTGGGCTAACACTTGGATATGTGTAGTCTAAACGAGTCAATTTGGTCTTTCCAGTGACATTTGGTGCAGTGGAACTGCTGATGATGGTCAGAACGGAACTCCTCAAATCTGAACGGCACACTTCTAGTGACTTTAGTATTTTTATAAGAACAGCATGCACTTACGACCAAAACAGTGACATTTGGTGCAGTGGAACCGCTGATGAAGATCAGAACGGAACTCCTCAAATCTGAACGGCACACTTCTAGTGACTTTGGTATTTTTATAAGAACAGCGTGCATTTAAGTTCAGAATATTGACATTTATTTGTTAGGAGATTTGTTATCTTTGTTATGTTTGTTAAGCATCTTGAGTTTTCAAGTCAAACTTTGTCAAGCTCGATGTCTTATAATCGGATATTGGATTCATGAGGAATTGAGGAAACTCCTCAAACCTTAACGGTATACTTATTCATTATTTCAGTTTAAAAAAATACCTACACATTTCTACATAATCCAACATTCCAAGTACCTTTCACCAGAACCCTAAAAGCGGTAGTTTTTTTTTTAATTATCTCTGTCCAAGCTTGGCAACCAATGGATACGTCCATTTGGCGTTAAAAAGGCGATTGACGACCTAACCGAAGTGACAATCGTTGTTGAGCGATCGAAACGCACCCTGGGTGCGTAGCCGCATGGCACTAACGCTCACGAAACGCTTACGAAACGAAACGCTAGTCCGACTCGGGTAAGGAATGTCGAGATCCGTCGTCGCACCAAGGTGCAAGACGTGGTTTCGTCATTACCAAACTAAAATGGAGTTGGGCGGGACATGTTGCTAGGCAGAGTGATGGTAGGTGGACTAAAATGTTAACGGAATGGTGGCCGCTTACAGACGTAAGAAGCGCTTGGCATCCGTTAGCTCGTTGGGTGGACGACATCCGCAAGGTTGCGGGTCACCTGAATGAGACTAGCTCAGCCGAATGGCATTTGCTCAACGAGGCGATAAAGGGCTGACATGATGATGATGATGATGATGAGTCCGACTCTGTCGCGCCAATATGCAAGAGCGATAGGGATAGATATCTACTAGCGCTTCGTTTCGTGAGCGTTTGTGTCATTCGGCTACGCACCCTGGATCTCTCGCGCCACAGAAAAGCGATAGGTGCTAGCTAAGAACGCTTACGAAGCTTCTGCGATTGTTACGTTGGTTGGATAGGCACAATGATGTCGTTCCTGAGTGCTAAAAATTTCAAAATAAGTAATAATATTTTATATAATATAGATTAAGGTACTAGTGCGATGAAACTGCGTCCACAAACACAGGGTTTCCTAGCTCAGGACACAGGGTCGCGATTTTCTGTAATTGTTAATTTATATAATAAACTTTTTTCATTTTAAGACGGGTTAAGAATTTCACCACCCCCTTTCTTCCCGTGGGTGTCGTAGAAGGCGACTGTGGGATATGGGTTAAATTGTGGCGTAGGCGAGGCTGGCCATCTGTCACTGTAATGTCACAGTTTCGTTTTCTTTCAACCCCTTATTTGCCAATAGTGGCACTGAAGCTTTTGTAGTTTCATGTGTTCTGCCTACCCCTTTATGGGATATAGGCGTGATTGTATGTATCTATGTATATAGTCGACGAGGTCCGAAAAATTGCGGCTTACAACTGGATGAGACTAGCCCAGGACCGGGAGAAGTGGCGTATTAGAAGAGAGGTCTATACTCAGCAGTGTGCGATAAAGGGCTGATATGATAATGTGATGATGATGAATAGTATCTTGCTCATCAGAATAAAATAAAATTAAATAACACCTATCAAATGTAGTAAAACAAATCGCTCACGTATTTCGAAATCGAAGATTGTTCTGAATGTTTTGACTCCATAAATAACGGTTTCCGTTCTTTTTTATTTGCTCCTATTTATTCTCAAAGCATCTAAAGATTTTATTCTGTCTATGAAATATCTTCTGTACGAGGAAAACCTGATTAAATTATAAGAAGCATATTATTTCCGGGGATAAGAATTGTCTATAAGGGTTTTCATGGCTTTCTGCGGAATTGTAATGACGCAATCAGTAAGGCTACATCTTTACAGATATCCGTTATTATTTTTAGGATTCAATATATTTAATTTTAATTGACGACTTGTCTAACCTAATTTGGTAGCAATCACTATGACCAAGTAATTATATATTTTTTATGTAGTTATAGCGAAGCGAATGAAAGCTTAATAAACATTGCAAAAATCGTTACTGTATTTGAAGCCATTGAGTATTATATTTTCACTTTTGTTAACGTGCGTATGTAATTAAATTTCGACCCGACATGAAGTGAACCACTTTGTTCACTAGTGCGGGAAAAAAGCATCATCTGTACCTACTGAAAAACTATTTCAAAACCAATCGCTCCTTCCAAAGCGTGTCCTAACCCGAATAGCGAGGACAGTAGCGACAATGTAATTTGCTGGTATTAGCGATTACCGCCCGAGCGTAAGGCCATCGCCAAGTAATATAAGTAAGCCAAATGAGCACTCCCTCGTAAATAGACACAATACTGTTATTGTATTTATTGTGTGCTAGAAATAGGTAAGAATGGAGTGCTCACTCCGTATACAATTTTTGACAGTTTAGAATTCGGTAGTGTGAACACCACGAAACATGACATTCACGTGGAATAACTGTATGCAAAAATAGTTTACGCTAATTTGTAACGTATTCAAAAATGTCAAACAGTCATGGTTCCCCAGTTTTCTTACTAAAGCGCTTATTTTTCGACGCTAGCGAAGCCGCGAGCAAAACCAGTTTTAATGTCATTATAATTCAAAATTTATTTAGCCAGTCTGGATTTCTTCGATTGGAAAGAGTTAACAGAATTACATAATGCCATATCCTCAACATTGAGGGAATGACTGAACGATGAGCCTATCCGATGTATGAAGTGAGCACTCTATCCTTATTTCTCGCTCGGGATTATAACATTGACGGATTATGTTACCAATTAGTATTGAATGGCTTGTGGGATAAAAACAAAGGAGAGCCGCAGCCGTAACTTCGATTACGTAATTTTGTATTGTGTGTTGATTGTTTAACCTTCCTCAAAATAACATACATTATAATCCATACTCCACACTAATATTATGGGAAAGTGTGTGTGTCTGTTTGTTTGTCCGTCTTTCACGACAAAACGGAGCGACGAATTGACGTGATTTTTTAAGTGGAGATAGTTAAAGGGATGGAAAGTGACATAGGCTACTTTTTGTCTCTTTCTAACGCGAGCAAAGCCGTGGGCAAAAGCTAGTTTAGTATAATTTATTACATACATTATAATTTAATATAATTTATTGAAATTAATTTCCATAGAGTGCCTAGTCTGTTAATATTGTTTGATGAATACTTTTGCATGTTAAATTAATATCTTGTTATTTAATGCATGTTAATTATAAAAACAAGAAGTGGTCCGCCGAGTTTTTTGCCGGTCCCATAGTGGATACCCCCTTCCCAACTGAGAGGGGACTGAAATCTTCTCGAGGCTGAGGCGTAGGGTTAGAGCCGGCGTAGCTTTATTTGACGTTCATATGCGCATTGTAATATGCCTACTTGAAAATTAAATATTTCATTTTCATTTTTTTATTTTACTCATTCATAGACGATGATATCGGTGGTTCAAATCCCGGCACTAGCGAGCTTTTTCCAACATTGTCGCTTTTAATTATGTACGAAATTACATACATAAATTAATTCAATTATAATCAATTTTAAAGCTCTTTGAGCAACACAGGTATTTTAGGCACTGGTCCCACCGCGAGCTAGTAAGCTATAAGCTATCGGCTATAAAATCGAACAAAAGATTATCACTCCCGCGTAAATAAAAGAGACACGGCGATGTTTATAGTTCTCTTTTATTTCCACGGTGCTTATCTTTTGTTCGTTTTTATAGCCGAGAGCTCATACCTTACTAGCTCGCGGTGGGACCAGTGCCTTAATGTATAACCAAAATCGCTTTGGGAATTAATAAGATAAGAGTAATGAATTTTAAATCGCGCTTTAACCAAACCACACTTATTATTCTTATCATGATATGGTTTAAAAGTCCATTAGTAATGCAAATGTCATCTGTAGTTTCACGTGAACCGTATTTACATAATGTCCCACTTAGCATGACTGCGATGAGGTTTTTGGGGTTCCTCGCTGGAGAAACCTTTGATAATTTGAAACAGTTAACTGAGATGAGACTTCATGGATGTCGCTTTTTATAAATGCCCATCTTGTGGGGTCACAGATGACTGAATGACAGATATTAGATTGATATCCATTTTATTGGGCACGCATCCAGTTTTTTATCCATAGCCCCAATAAAAATTTGAATTAAATATTTATTTATCAAGTAGGCGTATTACAATCCGCATATGAACGTCAAATAAAGCTACACCGACTCTAACCCTATTACGCTTCAGCCTCGAGAAGATTTCAGTCCCTCCTCATTAGCAGAACAATTTAACATGCAAGAGTATTCATCAAAAATATTAACAGAGTAGGTACTCTATAGAAATTTCATTTCAATACATTATATTAAAGTTTACTATTCGTTACTAATATGTCGTCCTTCTTCAGAGAAAATATATCAAAAAATATTTAGTCGTTCACTGTCATCCAATATCCCAGTGTACCTAGCCAAATGCACAAACGCTCACGAAACGCTCACAATAATATCTCTTTCGTAGCTATCTATCGCTATCGCTCTTGCCTATTGGCGCGACAGAGCCAGACTACCTTTCTGCGGCGTTTCGATTTCGTTTCGCGTCGCAGAAATGCCATTCGGCTACGGGACCTGTTCATATTAAATTCCATCAACTCTCAAATAGTCCCGATGGCAGGTGCAACGTCTACGAGTGTCTCATTACCTCTCGATAGACAGATAGACGGAACCTCTCGTATTAAAACAAGGTTCCGCTGTCAGTTTTTATTTCAAGCTCGTTAGGAAGGGTCAGCGCCTTTGGCTGCCGAGACTTGCCCCTTGTTTAACTTCTAGCTGAGAAACTTCATTACATTGATGATCTGCCGGCGTATCATGCTGCCAATTTTATCACTTATCCACGTGGATAAAGCATCCGTCACGCTTTAGCAAGTATATCAGTGTGAGAGTGACAGATGTCTTATCCACGTGGATAAGTGATAAAATTGGCAGCATGATACTGGTTTTTAAATCTTTGGAATAAATGATATGTGATAAGTTATAAGTTACTAGCTTTTCCCCGCGGCCTCGCTCGCGTTAGAAAGAGACACAAAGTAGCCTATGTCACTCTCCATCCCTTCAACTATTTAAAAAATCACGTCAATTCGTCGCTCCGTTTTGTCGTGAAAGACGGACAAACAAACAGACACACACACTTTCCCATTTATAATATTAGCATGGATAAGAGGTGATAAGTTAAAACCTGTCGGGCTGCCGAACATGGGGAAAGTTGAAAGGAAAATATCGTCACTACTTTGAAAAAATCTCGTATCTCACGCTGCTTCTCATAGTTAAATATCAGTAAGTCTATATGCATTCCATACATACTTACTACAATTTTCTTTTCATTGACAGACGAAGATACAAGTTTTTTTAAAAGTAGTGACGATATGTCGCAGTAGAAAATATGGTCGCAGATCTATTATTCATCATGTCTTGTGATTAGACTTTATCATATAATAATATAATTATGATCAAAATCCTCAATCCATACTTCCATACCAAGTTCCATACTAATATTATAAATGGGAAAGTGTGTGTGTCCGTTTGTTTGTCCGTCTTTCACGGCAAAACGGAGTGACGAAATGACTTGAATTTTTAAGCAGAAATAGTTGAAGGGATGGAGAGTGACATAGGCTACTTTTTGTCTCTTTCTAACGCGAGCGAAGTCGCGGGCATAAACTAGTAAATAATAATCTTAGGCTTGTTAAAAAATTTCTCAACTAGCATTACCATCCTAGTTAAATGCGCTGGGGTCCGCTTTGACAACTAATCCCGAAATTTGGTGTTTTTACGAAAGCCACCTGACCTTCTAACCCGAGTGACATAGGCTACTTTTTGTCTCTTCTAACGCGAAGCGAAGTCGCGGGCATAAACTAGTAAATAATAATCTTAGGCTTGTTAAAAAATTTCTCAACTAGCATTACCATCCTAGTTAAATGCGCTGGGGTCCGCTTTGACAACTAATCCCGAAATTTGGTGTTTTTACGAAAGCCACCTGACCTTCTAAACCCGAAGGGTATAACTAAACCTTTGTTTTGACATTTAAATGACATTTTCTTACATAAGTTTCGAAAAACTCATTGTTATGCCCTATCGTATCCGGAGTATTAAGATTCAGAGCTTTGACAGTTCCGATATTTGATGCCGACTGTACACATATTATGACATTATCCGTCGGTCCCTTGCAACCATCAATGTGCCTGCTCTCCTTGAGCCGACTGGCATAATCAGAGATGATGGCCTGGGATGGATGAATCAGCCTGATGGAGTGTCCTTGGTCCCTTGGAGTATGGGACGAATGTTAGTGTGGGATGCTACCTGCGTAGACACATTGGCACCGTCTCACCTCCAACGGACCAAGATAAAAGCGGGCGCAGCGGCAGAAAGTGCCGAAATTTTGAAACGTAATAAATACAAAAGTCTTGGCAAAGAATACCTTTTTGTACCCTTTGGTGTAGAAACTCTAGGTCCATGGGGCCCCAGCGCGAACAAGTTGTTCACAGAAATCGCGAAGCGTCTGGTTGAGGTAACTGGTGACCGAAGAGCTGGCGACTTCCTCGCTCAACGTATCAGCATTGCGATACAGCGAGGAAATGTCGCCAGTATCCTTGGTACAATGCCTCAAGGGCCTATTTTAGACATTAGCTAGCTTTTAAGTTTAGTCTTAGTTTCTTATATAATTATGTAAATATGTTCATGTAAATAAAGAGATATTATGATTTATGAAAGGTATTAAAATACTAGACAATAAAATTTCGCTGTTCATTTTTATTGCATCGTATATTAGTGGTATCTTTTACAAAAATGGGCCATTGTTTTCAAAGTTGTCCACCCCACTTTTTTGTAACATGGGTATTTTAAAGCGATTTATACTTAGAATCGAGAAGTCTTTCGATCCTGATAGGAGAAAAAAAAATCCCAATATTTCCATACATTTTTAAGACCTTCCATTCCGTTATCGCCATACAAAATGTATGAAAAAATGGTAACGGAATGGGACACTTTTTTTCTCCTATTAGGATTGAAAGACCGCGTGATTCTGGGTGAAACACATAAAAATTTCCAAATCCAAAAAAAAGTGGAGTAGGTATCACTGGCGGGGCGTGAAAATTTTCGATGGTAAAGCCGGAGGGGTTTTTGGCATCTGTTTTGTATGGACTTCTACAGATACTAGAGAATTTTAGGGAACCCGTTGGGAATCGAGTTGTATCGACGCTCCGCCACTGGTAGGTATACAACTTTGAAAAAAAAAATGGTCCAAATATCTCATACCTAACTTGCAAACAAGTGTAGCAAACGACCAATACAATAACCATAGACAGCAAAAATAAATAAATAAAATAAAACAGAACGAAACATGGTTAGTCTTGCATCAGAAGTACGAGCATCAATTCCTCTACTATGAGATTTAACGTTTTTACGTTACTCGATAATAGTTATTTGTTATACAAGGGGGCAAAGTTGTATTTTAACGCCGAGTGTGGAATTGAAAAACGAGCAAGCGAAAGGATTCTGTAGTTGAACCACGAGCGAAGCGAGTGGTTCGAGAATAGAATCCTGAACTTGCGAGTTTTTAACACACGAGAAGTAAAATACATTTGCACCCGAGTGTAACACAAAACTTTTCCCCTCACTGTAGCGAGGAAACTACAACGCAAAAAATGCGTTTATCACTGCTTCCAGTAGTTCCACAGGTGGTAAATCATCTTTATTACTAGATTCACCTACTTTTATTAATTTTAAAGCAGTTAATTTAACGTTATTCAAGGTCAAATTACTTTACCCACTAGTGGATAAAATGCGTTTTTACCCGCTGGTATTAAAGGACAAAACACGTGTTTCCGAGCTAGTGAGGGGAAAACGTTTTTTTTTTATGAATGAAGTAGACTTTATTCGAAGCACAGAATAATGCTGGGTTTACGTGGGCTTAGTAGCTAATGCTTAGTGCGTGTCACTAACACTTGTCACATGCGTGTAAACACATTGTACAAGTGCTTAGTATTAGTGCAACTGCGAGTGGTTCTACTTACTGAGTATCTACCGCTCCGGCAAAAAATACTAATACTTGCCGCTTTACAAGTGGTGTAAATATTACTGACAAGTGAAGTTCAATTACTCCACTGATTAGTTTATTTTGTAACTAATACTATTCTCTAATACCCATGTGTAGACGGCTACATGCCAATAATTATTTTTAAAATCGGGACTTAATCGCGTATGACTACATATTAAACTGACTGTCATACGGGATTAAGTCCCGATTTTAAAAATAATTATGTGGCTACATGCCACTTGTCACTTTGCTGAGAGCCCCTAATCGCTAATACTAATGACAAATACTAAGCCCGTGTAAACCTAGCTTAACATTAAAATGAACAGCTGATAGACTAGTTATAAGCAACACTCCGAGCAACAGCTTATGTTAAATTCGAAAATTGCGTAATCCTACATACAAGGTCAACCCCCCCTTTTCCGGGAAGTGGGGGGTTAGAAAAGGATAATAATTATGCAGTCTATGTCACTCTCCATTCCTTCAACTATCTCCACTTTAAAATCTCGTCAATTTGTCGCTCTGTTTTGCCGTGAAAGACGGACAAAAAACTGACAAACACATGCACTTTCCCATTTCGAATATTAGTTTGGATTAGGGTTGCAAAAAAACGGTTTTTTTTCTGGCTTGAAAAAAAACATGAAAAAAAACCGTGAAAAAAAACAGTTTTTTTTCTGGAGTATGTTTTTTTTCTAAAGTACGAAATCTCAAAATTTGCAAAGTAGTTAATACTTTTATACGGTTTTTTAGACTTAATGTTAACTATTAAACGAATTTAATTAAATAACTTTAATTTCTGGTCTTATAAAAGTAACATTTACGAAATCTGTAGTTGGTAGTTATCACTATTTACTGTTGGCAACACCACCGCCTCTCCACACTACACGCAGCATCGGAAATTCCCCAATAAACGTTTGTATACTGAATGTTAATTGAATTAA
Organism: Leguminivora glycinivorella; assembly: GCF_023078275.1. Taxonomy (NCBI): domain Eukaryota; kingdom Metazoa; phylum Arthropoda; class Insecta; order Lepidoptera; family Tortricidae; genus Leguminivora; species Leguminivora glycinivorella. The sequence continues at coordinate 16,765,815 of NC_062983.1, read as the reverse complement.
AATGTACGGTTATTGTTATTGAAACACGTTACAACTCACGAAAAACCGTTATTGTCGTATTATTTGTTCATCTGAAAAAAAACCATATTTAGAAAAAAACCCATGGTGCTCGGTTTTTTTTCATGTTTTTTTTTCACAATTCTGAAAAAAAAACATTTGGTTTTTTTTCTATTTACAACCCTAGTTTGGATGCTCGTTTCCTCGCAATGTGTGTCATTTTCCGTCTGGATCAGTGGACTATTTCATTACAGTGATATTGACACTTGGCTCTGAAAATTGACGACGGCCTAGCGGGTAGTGACCCTGCCTGCTAAGCCGCGGTCCCGGGTTCGAATCCCGGTAAGCGCATTTATTGGTGTGATGAGCACAGATATTTGTTCCTGAGTCATAGATGTTTTTTATATATATAAGTATTTGTATAGTATAAATATCGTTGTCTGAGTACCCACAACACAAGCCTTCTTGAGCTTACCGTGAGACTCAGTCAATCTGTGTAAGAATGTCTTATAATATTTATATTTAATTCTGTGCCTATTTCTGGGTAGATAAGTAACATTGTTACTCAGTGTCAGTCAATATTTCTCTATTAAACAGTCAATGAACGGCTAAGTGTAACCGACGGGCGACAATAGACGAGACGACAAAAAAAAACTATTTAGTCCGTCAGTTAGATTAGATTATCAAACAATTTTGGACACATATTTTTTCTTTTTTCTCTTAAACGAAAAATGACGACCAGTGGCCCGTTACAAGGCTTGTAACTTTCGAGAAACGGGACCCTGTGCGTTGTAGTTTCGCGTGACGTCGCGCCTAGGTACAATTTTTACTTAAAAGTGACGTCACAAGCCCCCACTCCGGAACTTTGGTGTTCTGTATCTTTGTATTTTTTCATTAATTTGAAAAAGCGAAAAATATGTTCTGTATTTTTGGACGATCTAACTAACGGACTAAACAGAATACCATATTTTTTATGTAGTTGTCATCCATATTGTCGCTATTGTCGCTATTGTGAAATGGGTTACAGGTATCGAGTACCTAAGGTATTGTAAAACGTCAGAAACATAGTAGAGGATCAGGGGCGCGCAACCTGCGCTTTATTTTACGGCAATTTATTTCGTGCGCTGCAGCAGAATTGCATTAGGCAAATACGTTCAACTATAGCGTTCCATATTCTCGGATACGTTTAAATCCTCCTCGATAAAGGTTTGCGATCTATGGATGTTGAAGCATATTGGTTTGAGGTATCGGTGTGATACGAACTTTCTATAGGTACAGTCAAGAACGATTTAATCCTGGACTGACAAAGCCCATACAAAAAAGCGTACCCCTTAGCCTTTTAGGCTTAAAACTAGATGGCGCTGTTTCTCAGCCTGAAAGGGGACAAAATCATATTTCCTCAAATATTTTGCGTGTTTTAATTTTTTATAAGAACAAATGACATATTTCTTTATGTTAAAATCAAGATATCACGTCACTAAACATTTTGAAAAAAAAAAAAGAATTTTGTAGGCGTCATCAGTGTAGTTATGATAGTATTTAATAGGTGGCGCTAAAAAATCGAGGTACGATTCTTAGTGTGAATTATGTAAATAACAATAATCTTATATAAATAATCCTTGGTACAATCAACCAATTTTAATCCTAGGCCACTGTAGAACCTTTTCACAGTAAACATCAAAGTGACTTCCACGGCTAATAAAGCACGGTGTCAATTGAGACAGAGTTCTAGAGTGGCCTAGGATTCCAATTGGTTGACTGTACAGAACATTCTGTCAACATTTTAGTCCACCTTGTCGCCTCGGCCTGGCAAGATGTCCCTTCTGTTCCCCGTCCCGTACGACGTCGGTCACGATCCTTTCGCCGCGCTACAAGTACATGCCGGCGGCGGCGGCCCATTCTCGACATTTCGCGCGGCGCAATAGAATTTAATGTCGTCTGATCTCCGTTTGTTAATGTAGGTTATTTAGAATGGCGTTCCAAAGGAGTGAGCCTTCTGTACTTGTACTCGGATCTCGACATTCCTCACTCGATCTTGAAGTGATCGTGCGTTCCATGGCTCTCTGTGCTACTTCTATCTTCTGCGCCTTATATATGTCGCAGGGAAATGGCCAAAACAGAGATTTCATCAAATCACTAAGGGATATGATCAAATCACGCAGGATGTCAAAATGGCGAATCCACTTTATCATTTCTCTAGAAAATTACAGTGATTTGACTAAATCCCTAACTCTGTTTAGTGAAATCACAAAATCGACCAATAGACACGCCACGTTTTGTCATTTCACTAGATTTGTTTAGAGATTTGATAAAATCTCTGAACCACGTCAGTAAGTTGACGAAACGAGCTTATAAAGTCAACTAGTTTTATCATTTCGCTAAACAAGTTCAGTGAAAAGACAAAATGTTTTAATAATATGAATATCATTTAAAATGAAACATTTTTAGCTTTGTTTCTTCACTTATTCTATTTTTTTTTTTATTTATAGAAAACCAAAAACTCTTAAAAACGGATTCAATTTTACCATTTCACTAATCTAGTTAAGGATTCAATCAAATCAAGTGACAAAGGCAAGAATCTAATAAATCTAATTGGATATATTAGATTCTTAGCTTTGTCATTTCACGAAACCAGTTTAGACATTTGATCAAATCACCAGTTGAGACTTTATCATTTCCCTAAATTTGTTTAGGGAAATGTTAAAACTAGTTGACTTTTTGAGTTCGTTTCGTCAACTCACTGTCGTGGTTCAGAGATTTTATCAATTCCTAAACAAATCTAGTGAAATGACAAAACGTGGCGTGTCTATTGGCCGATTTTGTGATCTCACTAAACAGAGTCAGGGATTTAGTCAAATGACTGAAATTTTCTAGAGAAATGATGAAATGGATTCGCCATTTTGACATCCTGTGTGATTTGATCAAATCCCTTAGAGATTTGATCAAATCTCTGTTTTGGCCATTTCCCTGCGACATAATTTATATACCATACTGTATCGTATATTTTATAATTATTATTATGTTCGAAGCGGCCCGACAGTAGGTTGGCAAGAATTTGAATATATTGACAACAATAATTCCCAAAGCTTATCAAAGGTATCAAGAGCTCTGCAAATACGATTAAATATTATCTCCTTATATCCTATATTAAACAGTTTATAGAATCGGGTCACGGGTCATGGTTTACGTGCCCGACTCGGGTTGTAGGGGATCTGTTGTCCTTGTTAGTTAAATAGCAAATAATTGTACAGTTCAAGCAATAATAATGAATGAAATATAATAATGATACATTTAAACACATGCCAATCGAGCAAGGATGAGAAATTAATAAAGAAGGTACTACATTTTTAGAGTACCAACATCATTTTATAATTATCTGAATACTTATTGTTACACATATATAAATTAAATATAGGTATTACTTTATTATTAAATTAAAACCGGACTTAATCGCGTAAAACTTACGTTTATATTTAACCCGACGTTTCGGACATGACATTACGTCCGTGGTCACGGGTAGACTGGCTGGGAGTTGTATCAACATCTTCTAGCTGTTCGAGTTTTTCGAACTACCCGCACTTGATTGTCATTAGTTACTTTTACGCTAGGGTTGCCACTCTGCCTACATACAACACTCACGACATCCGATGGTACTCGATTCGATGGTGGTAAACTTGTACAGCTAGAAGATATTGATACAACTCCCAGCCAGTCTACCCGTGACCACGGACGTAATGTCATGTCCGAAACGTCGGGATAAATATAAACGTAAGTTTTACGCGATTAAGTCCCGTTTTAATTTAATAATATGAGTGAAGATCGTGTTAGTTTAAATCAATATATTATAGGTATTACTTTAATTTGTGGCACAAGGTTTTCACATAATTTCCCGAACACTTCTGCCTGATATAATATGCCTACACCGCCGTGGTAAGACCTAGGTTTAACCAAATCAATGTCGGCAAAAGCTCGAAATATTTCTCACTTCGGATTTATACCAATCGGCAACAGTGAAACCTAGGATTTACCAATAAAACCTAGGTTTTGTCGTTCTTCAGGCTTTTACAGTTCCTAACTAACTAAACTAACTAATATGGCTCTGCGATCCAAAGAGAATCCTGGGTGCGTAGCCGAATGGCACAAACGCTAACGAAACGAAACGCTCGCAGATGGCACCTGGCCCCGTACCCAAATGGCATTTCTCCGACGCGAAACGAAAACAGAACGCCGCGAAAGGTAGTCTGGCTCTGTCACGCCAATACGCAAGAGCGATAGAGATAGATATCCACTAGCGTTTCGTTTCGTGAACTACGCACTCTGGCCTCCGAAATGAGAGCACGCCACTTATCCCGATCCTGAGCAGCTTCCTGGCAATTGTCGGCTTGTAGCTGACACAGATCCGCCATCACATTGTCTTCCTAGCGGTATCTGGGCCGACCCGCCGGGCGCCACCCGTTGGTCTTCCCAGGTATACCCCTGAGAAGCCCGATCCTCTCCCATTCTTGAAGTTCACCATTTGTATTTTTTTTATGTATAAATAAATACGAAATGGTGTGCTATACAGCAACTCTGCACGTAACCAGCACGTTGAAGCTAGGGTCATTCTTAACTTCTAGTTTCAACAACTACGTACCTATTCTCATAATAAACTTAAGACTATATACCCGATAAAAGAGTAGAAAACTTTTGTCACGTAACTTATCGAATCTAGCGTCGGTCTGGAGGCACGTGGCAAAATAAAGCGCATCTGCAGGTTTTATTTCATTTTTAACGACTTTAAAAATGTACAGTTGTAAAAGGTACAATGGCTACGAAATTGGTTAGAAAGTCTGACTACAATGTTCGCAGAATGATAAATATTCAATTAATTAAATCATTGTACGAGTACTTAAATAAAAATAGCATAGATTAAATAGAAGAAAATCATACCATCCCATACATTAAAATGCGGCCGCCTAAGAACGCGCATACACTGCACCAGACATAGAGGGCGCCACAAAAAAATGTGTGAGTGTTTTCTATGTATATAAATATGTATGTCACAGTTTAGTTTTCTTTCAACCCCTTATTTGCCAAGAGTGGCACTGAAACTTGAGTAGTTTCATGTGCTCTGCCTACCCCTTCATGGGATACAGGCGTGATTGTATGTTGTATGTTATGTTTATAAATATGTATTTGTCTATTTAAGTATGTACTCGTATATCGTCGCTTAGCACCCATAGTACAAGCTTTGCTTAGTTTGGGGCTAAGTTGATCTGTGTAAGGTGTCCCCTATATTTATTTATTTATTTATCTAAATACTTTCTATCACACTTCAGATATTAAAGTAAGTACTGATATCTAACACCTTACTACTATTATAATTATTTACCGCTATAAAGAAATCTCTTCAAGACAATCATTCGGCGCACACAATAGTTTCGGCCCAAAAGCTCCGAAGCGTGGAGTCTCGATTTCTCTCCAAACAGTCATAACATCTCTGTATGCCTCGCCATGCATTAACCCGCGTTATCCTGACAACACCCTTTTCACCCCAGAGGCGTCTCAAAGCCAATGCAAATAAAATTTACAAATGCCTTTACGACTTTTTCTGTAAGAGTATTCAGCCAGAAAACGTATCCAGGGGCTTTTCGTGATTCGGTTTGTGTGAGACCATAGATTAAATATAAGAAAATCATACCATCCCATACATTAAATGTCGGTATTATTTAAATTATCAATTGTTCTTTTCCCATTTTTATAGTGTAATTTTTCGATTCCTTTTTTTTAATGTAGTATTTGTTTATTCCCATAAATTATGTGTGGTGACGGGTTAAGAATTTCACCACCCCCTTTCTTCCCGTGGGTGTCGTAGAAGTCGACTGTGGGATATGGGTTAAATTGTGGCGTAGGCGAGAAGCTGGCAACCTGTCACTGCAATGTCACAATTTTGGATTTCTTTCAACCCCTTTTTGCCAAGAGTGGCACTGAAACTTAGTAGTTCATGTGCTCTGCCTACCCCTTTATGGGATACAGGCGTGATTATATATGTATGTATGTAAATTATGTGTGTATTTATTTATTTGTCTTTCTGGTACCTTGTTGTACATGTTGCTGCATTTGTCACCCTCATCTCTTTTTATCCTCTCATTCACTCAAAGGTTAACTGGAGGAAATCCCTCAAAGGGATAAGTTCGCCTTTGTACTGTTCTTTACTGAATTTAAAAGGTTTTTTGTTATTAATTGTACAATAAAGAGTTTACTACTACTACTACACCCTTTTCACTCCAGAGGCGTCTCAAAGCCAATGCAAATAAAATTTACAAATGCCTTTACGACTTTTTTTGTAAGCCCCCGTAAGAGTATTCAGTCAGAAAACGTATCCACGGGCTTTTCGTGATTCGGTTTGTGTGAGACCATAGATTAAATATAAGAAAATCATACCATCCCATACATTGAAATGCGACCACCTAAGAACGCGCATACACTACACCAGACATAGATGGCGCCACAAAAAATGTCTTGTAGCTTTCGATTATACATTGTAGATGGCGTTAAGTGTCACTTTTGACATAGATTTATGGCTCGAAAGTGACACATCGCCAATTCTACAAATAATCGATGGTAACAAGGCCTTTTTTTTGTGGCGCCATCTATGCGCCAGCTCATGTTTAACTGATCATGAAAATCAGTAAATCAATTTAATGTATTTAAAATATAATATAATGATAACACCCTTTTCACTCCAGAGGCACCTCAAAGCCAATGCAAATAAAATTTACAAATGCCTTTACGTCTTTTTTTGTAAGCCCCCGTAAGAGTATTCAGTCAGAATGTCAGAAAACGTATCCAGGGGCTTTTCGTGATTCGGTTTGTATGAGACCATAGATTAAATATAAGAAAATCATACCATCCCTACATTAAATGTCTTTATTATTTAAATTATCAATTGTTTTTTTCCCATTTTAGTGTAATTTCTCCATTCCTTTTTTTTAATGTAATATTTGTTTATTCCCATAAATTATGTGTGTATTTATTTATTTGTCTTTCTGGTACCTTGTTGTACATGTTGCTGCATTTGTCACCCTCATCTCTTTTATCCTCTCATTCACTCAAAGGTTAACTGGAGGAAATCCCTCAAAGGGATTAGTTCGCCTTTGTACTGTTCTTTAATGAATTTAAAAGGTTTTTTTGTTATTTTTTTTTTTATTTGTATCTCTTTATTTACATGAACATATTTACATAATTATATAAGAAACTAAGACTAAACTTAAAAGCTAGCTAATGTCTAAAATAGGCCCTTGAGGCATTGTACCAAGGATACTGGCGACATTTCCTCGCTGTATCGCAATGCTGATACGTTGTGCGAGGAAGTCGCCAGCTCTTCGGTCACCAGTTACCTCAACCAGACGCTTCGCGATTTCTGTGAACAACTTGTTCGCGCTGGGGCCCCATGGACCTAGAGTTTCTACACCAAAGGGTACAAAAAGGTATTCTTTGCCAAGACTTTTGTATTTATTAAGTTTCAAAATTTCGGCACTTTCTGCCGCTGCGCCCGTTGGAGGTGAGACGGTGCCAATGTGTCTACGCAGGTAGCATCCCACACTAACATTCGTCCCATACTCCAAGGGACCAAAGACACTCCATCAGGCCTCTTGCCATCATCTCTGATTATGCCAGTCGGCTCAAGGAGAGCAGGCACATTGATGGTTGCAAGGGACCGACGGATAATGTTATTAAGCGACGCATGTCTCGAAAAACGGCCTGCACTTTTTTGACAAGATAATCCATGGTGTCCCAGTCGGTCCACGTCCGTGCCACAAGAGCATATGTGTGGCGTACAAACCGAAACCCCAAGTCGCAGGCCAATCGCCAGTCTAAGGAAGGTCGGATCCAAGAAAGTACCAGTGTTTGGTGAGGGATGGGCATGTAGCCAGTAACCGGCTTCCCGGGCTCCGACCGCCAAAAGCCTCGCGTGTTCTGGACCTGTGAAGTTGTTTAGGAGAGTATTGTAAGCTAAATCACAATAAATATTATCCCAACTCCTTTGTGATTTTGGATTGTCTGGAAAGTTTTTGCCTGGGCAGGCAATTTTGAAAGCATTTCTGGCATCCTCAAAGCCCGCAATCTCATAGTTTGTGGGCAAAGCCCTTAAGATATTTCCTATGAGATTTGACGCGCCATGAGTAGATGCCAAAAAGGCTGGGGAAGCGACACTGGTAATTTTGCGAATACCTAAACCACCAAACCGAATAGGAAGGGATGCTTGAGACCAGAGGCCTCACTCAAATGAATATTTAGGATTGTCTCTAAACTAATTTTGATTAAATCATCTATGGGTGACAGTAAATTTTGATGTTTCCAGAAAGGACAGCAACGGAGCACATATGTAAATTTAGAGACAAAAAGACAGAATTTAAGAATTACGAGAGCATAATGAGGGCTAATTTCGAGTAACCGATCAGTGTGACTTTTGAATTTAGATATGGAATTAGAAACGTAACCGAGAAAAGATTCTTCAAATACGGGAGAACCCAGGAGGCTAAGGGAATACTTGTCTAGTAATTTGATATTGGGGGCCAGAACGTCAAATTTTGGTTTAAAATCAGTGAACGTATAAGGCTTTTGAATAAAAAGTTCAAGTTTGTTATTAATTGTACAATAAAGAGTTTACTACTACTACTACACCCTTTTCAATCCAGAGACGCCTCAAAGCCAATGCAAATAAAATTTACAAATGCCTTTACGACTTTTTTTGTAAGCCCTCGTAAGAGTATTCAGCCAGAAAACGTATCCACGGGCTTTTCGTGATTCGGTTTGTGTGAGACATAGATTGTGGAAACCGCTAGAGGTATGTGACGTCATGGTGGCACCACTTTCCATTACAATTTAAGACTGATAGATATTTGCTCACCAAAATTTATATAAGATACAGCAGCGGGGGACTCGACTGGGGGACAAATGTAACTGGTCCATTTTTTCCATGTTTTACAATGTTTGTATTATTAAATAGAGTATCCACCGGTTATATATGGTAGGCGTGTTTAGTGGATACCTACATGTAGAACTCAATATCATAATGTAATAATGGAAAAAAAATGATTATTACAATTGACCCCCAGTCGAGATTTGCCCTTTACCTTAGATTGAAGATCGAATAGAGTTGCAATATCTGTCCAGTTCAGTATGTGGTTGGTACTTCATAAGAGTGAGGTTATTTACTTAGATCAGCTCATGTTTAACTGATCACGAAAATCAGTAAACCAATTTAATGTATTTAAAATGTAATATAATGACAACACCCTTTTCACTCAAGAGGCGCCTCAAAGCCAATGCAAATAAAATTTACAAATGCCTTTACGACTTTTTTTTGTAAGCCCCCGTAAGTGTATTCAGCCTGAAAACGTATCCACGGGCGTGATTCGGTTTGTGTGAGACATAGATTGTGGAAACCGCTAAAGGCATGTGACGTCATCGTGGCACCAATTTTCATTGCGTCGCATGTGGTGACGGGTAAAGAAGGCCACCACCCCCCTTTCTTCCTGTGGGTGTCATAAAAATCAACCGTGGGATATGGGTTAAATTGTGGTGACGTAGGCGAGAGGCTGGCAACCTGTCATTGCAATGTCACAGTATTATCTTTCAGCCCCTTATTTGCCAAGAGTGACACGGAAGCTTGAGTAATATACCTGTAATGTAATTATGTATGACTGATAGCCAGTTGTTTAATTACCAAATATTCATATAATTTCAATGCAGCAAGAGAGATAAAGCAGTATCGCGGTACTTATCGAATATCGAGTAGAGCTATATCTGTCTCTTTCAGTATGTGGTATGCTTCATGAGAGTGTACGGGATGAGATAAGGTTATTTAGAACCTTCCATCTATATTTTTCCCATGTCTACGGTATGAAAGGCGTGCGAATGTCCCGCTTCACAGAACTTTTGTTTGATGTCTTGTATTCTTGTGAGCAGTCAAGCATGCTCAATATACATGGAATATATGCGGATTTCTATCACAGAGGGGTACTTTTGCTTGCAGTGCATTTAGACCTGTTAAATATAAAATTCTAAAAGGTATTCTTATAGAGTAGATTTGCACTTGAGTGAAAAAGAACCCTTCTATGGTAGAAAGCCACTATAATCGCGATTTTAAGGTCCATATATGGGCATTTTCAGAATTTAGGACACCCCAATTAGCGTAATTTGTTAACAAAAATTAACTCGCTGCCAGTTTTATGACGACAATTAAGCATAAAATATTAAATGTTTGTCTAAAAAATTACTTTTTTTATATTTTGAATGTAGATTATCGCTTAAAGTTTATGTAATTAACACAAAAACAATATTTTTATTGAAATTTCTTGCTTAAAAATCGTCACAAAATTGACAGTGAGTTTATTTTTGTTAACAACTTATGCTAATTGTGGGGTCTCAAATTCTGAAAATGCTCATATACACAGTGAAAAATGTGAAATCTAATAATTTTAACAGCGTCTGCCTTCTTCGTCGCCCTTCGGTATTGGCGCGACAGAGTCAGACTGCATTTCAACCGGCATCTAGCGTCAACGATTGTCCGCCGCAATTAACGTGCATTAGGGTAATTCCGAATGACAAAAATGCTCTGGTAATTCCGAAAGGGGAATCTTGATGTGATTGGTGATTTTTTTTTGCGACTTTCGTAATTAACCCATATGTGCCCAACACCAACACTTATATTTTTTCCTTATTTTTTGAGGTGACAACCTCATTCTGATACTTATTTTAATGAGTACCTAGTAGCGTGTTTTCAGCAGTGGGTCAAAAACGACCCTATGAGCATATATGGGTTAGACGACTTTCGGAATTGCCCTAATGCACCTAACAATATTCTAAGCGGGTTACTCGCGTTGTTTTAATCAAGTCGAAATAACACTCGAATTAAATATTGACGTTTGAATTAAAGAATATCCGCCGCTCAAGACCGAGCAAAGCGTCTTGGACGCCAAAACTCATTTTGGGTTATCTCGCCAGCCAAGTATTTTAGCGGACCAAATGGGTACATAGTATCCGCATATCGGCTGTGGTCTGCGGTATGAGAACGCAGGTGTTAAATGCTTAATGCTCATATTATTGCGCCGGGATACTAAATTTCACTAAATTTCATTTCCATTAGCAAACATTATCGGTAATTGCTCCATGTGGGATTGGAATATACAAAACGTTAATATGTCGGTGACAATCAAATGAGTAACTAGTATTATATGTATCAATAAATAATAGATCATTGTAAATGTTATCATATTATGTGAGATAGGACACAGCATGGGATGGAATTGGTTATATTATATTATAGCCAAACTTTGCCTAGTGACTTTTGAGGTCATATTATACTGCGATTTGAACCCAGGATCGTCGGCTCACCAGGCAGGGCCACCTGTGGACTAAGAGCCCAGACCCCCAGACCTTCCCCATTTTCTCAAGAATGAAACTGGGATAATGTCAAGTTTGTATCAACGTTTAATGATAGTTCGGCCCTTCAGCCATTTTTTTTGATATATGGTTTTTTTCTGATTTTTATGTGTTAGGAAACACTGTTAGGAAATGATAGAAGTGTCCGGTAAATGGTCCGGAATTGATGATTATTAAATCCTTATTAAAAATCAGCTTTGAGAATTTAAGGAAAGTTAGTGATTTTTTTATAACAAAAAATAGCAAAAAATTGCCGTTGGGCTGAACTAGGTAATATGCAGACATTAAACGTCAATATGAACTCTACATTATCCCAATATTTCATCTTTGAGAAAATGAGGCTCGCGAGTGCCGCGAGGCTAGCAGTCCATGAAATATAGTAAAAACACTCACCGATGCGCTTTTAACACGTTCAACCATGTCCTAAAAACTTCAGGAGTCTTCGCTCTCAAACGGTATATGAACTCATCAGCGTTCTATATCAATGCGCCTCCTCCTAGGTTTAGCCGAGTTGACAGACAGACCGACATCGAGCGAGCCGTGAAGGCGGCCGCGCGCCAGGTCGGTTGGCGAACGAGCGTAGACTAGAATACCGCCGTCCACAACGAAGAAACGCTAGAAAGATAATAATTATAAATATTACAGGACTTCTTCTTACACAGAAGAAAGAGCCTAACGGTAAGTACGGGCGACTTTCGTTCCGGAGGTCGCGGGTTCGAACCCCGGCTCGCACCAATGAGTTTTTCGGAATTTATGTGCGAAATGTCACGTGCGAGTGCGAGGCTCTGGGCTCTTAGTCCACTAGATCAGACCGGTCGTATGAATACTATACATCTATTCATTTTTATATTAAAGGAAAAAATGGAAAAATTTACGCTTCCGGCGGGACTTGAACCCGCACCATTTTTGCAATCCGTGCAATGCTCTTACCAATTGAGCTACGGAAGCCACGCCGGACCTCGCAAATCTTTCCATGCCTTTCCTTTATGTACAGACGTCTTGGGGTGACGTCTAGCGTCATCTACCGACAGACTATTACATCTTGTAACGGCACTGGAGTCGGCATGGAGTTTCCATTTTTTCCTTTAATATAAAAATGTTTAGAATCGTTAGCTGACGTTTCTGCTTAATAAAAATTAATTTATACATCTATTCTATAGTTATTAAGCATTTTTTGTTAATAACTAGTCTGACGTGACACACTCGTCCAATAAGCTCACAGCCGTGCATCCTTTTCACGAGTTATCTATCCATCCACACGGGCGCACACCATTGTTCTACACATCACATCAAAAACGTATCAATAACCTTTGAAAATGGTAAAGACTTACATTCTTTTGGTTCCGAACTCGCGTGACATAAGTCTGAGCTAGATTGACGAATGATCAGCCGGGCGCTGCATTCGTTTTGTTTCTAGAAAGAATAACAGTATATTTTGGTACGTTGTAATCTATTGTGTTTAGTCACGCGAGTTGCGTAGATCATGGGGTAAATAATTTGGAAAGAAAACTTGCAGATAACGTCACTTTGATACGGGTTAATATGGCTGTGCAAGCAAGGCTGAATTTAATATTGATTGTAAAACAAGTATACAGAGTAGCAAATTTTTAACAAAAGTATTTCACAGTACATACATAATCAATGAGTAACGGTGAAAATTTAACTGAACGTGAGGTGCAAATGTAACTGAACATGACATGACATAATCCATTGGTCCCTTGCAACCATCAATGTGCCTGCTCTTCTTGAGCCGACTGGCATAATTAGAGATGAGGCCTGATCGAGTGTCCTTGGGGCCTTGGAGTATGGGATGAATGTTAGTGTGGGATGCTACCTGCGTAGATACATTGGCACCGTCTCACCTCCAACGGACCAAGATAAAAGCGAACGTAGCGGCAGAAAGTGCCGAAATTTTGAAACTTAATAAATACAATTGTCTTGGCAAAGCGTCTGGTTGAGCTAACTGGTGGCCGAAGAGCTGGCGACTTCCTCCCATAATGTATAGTGCATGGCCTCGTGCAGTTTTAATTGCATGTGAACAGTAATTTGAACACACCATCTAGTAGGGAGAGGGGCCTGAGGTTTCGTGCCTTCAACTTTGCCCGTCATAATTAATCTCTCCAGGCTATCTGGTGGGCGACGTGATATGTGACCGAAATACACTAAGTAAGGTACTTAGTTTTACACATAACTTAATTATCTCAAAGCCCGCGCAGGTGCAATCGAAGGCGGTAAGTAAATACCGCAATGAATCACCGGAACAGTTTTCCGATAAGAGCCCTCGGCCGATAGAGTTGGACCGTTTTATTGTGCCACTATTTTCACTGTATCGCGAGTGAGCTGGGACGGAAACTGAGATAAAGTCTCTGTAATATACAGTTGTTTACTTGGCGTAAGGGCAGTGCATACGGATGTATAACGTATCGGTGTATTGAAGATGGTTTATTGGTGTTTAACCTGTCTTGGCGGGTGTTGCTGTACAGTTGTGAGACATGGAAGGTCATTAAAAACATGTCGCAACGGCTCAAGGTCTTTGTCTTCGCCGTCTTCGCTGCATTTTTGGCGTATACTGACCCGAGAAAATCTCCAACGCAGATCTTTGGGAACGCTGCGGTGAGACTGTACAAACTGGATTGGCCAAACCCGATAGGGATGACCTAGAGCGAAGTTAAGCGCGAAACTCAAAACCGTTCGGGATGGCGACGCACTTTGCACGCTCTATGCCCTCTGCCCCATCTAGGGGACATAGAACATTAAGTCAAGTAAGTCATGTCTATGCGAGACACCAGCGCGCTAACTTTCGTCTCTCAACTCAACACGACGTTCTCCTGTTAGTTGTGCGGTCGCGGATGCCGCTCTCGTGACTGTATTGCTTTGCCTAGCACGTCCACCTCTACTGATTGTATCTTTAATCTGTTGAATATGCAATAAATTCAGTATAAAATACAAGTGGACAATTAATTTAAATAAAAATTACAAGAAATTAAAAACTAACAAAACGACTTCTTATCATACATGTCCATGCTTCATCTTCTTCTCCGCCGCATTATTGGCGTCCTGTTAGCCTCTGCTGGGGTGTATGTCCATGTTCATGCATCCTTAATCAAAACCAGAGTCCCTGCTGAGTCCCCAGACTTGCAGCACCGAAACATATTACCCAGGACGTATTGCAACAAACTTGCACCAATTCGCACATTACTTGCTGCAACGATCGAGACCCCAAAAAGGCATTCCGGGCGATGTTCACGGTAATGAAATATTTTATTGCGCGCCGTTACGAGACCTTCCCGGAATTTCAACGGGACCTTAAGAGGAAAGAAGACGAGTTTTTCCATACAAACGAGTCCTGATTTTCCTCTCTATATATTATAAATAGGAAAGTGTGTGTGAAAATAAATATCTGTGTTCACCACACACACACACACACACAAATGATCTTACCAGGGCTTGAACCCTGGACCATTGGCTAAGCAGACAGGGTCACTACTGACTACAATCCCTCAAAGAGTTCGCCTTTGTAATTTACATCTCAATGTATGTTATTTTTAATGTGTTTTTGTACAATAAAGAGTTACTACTACTACGCCAGACTAGTCGTCGTATACAGTCATAATCAGAAATAAAGTTTAGAATCAAGTTGAAAATATTTGGGATACCTAATGTTAACTATCGGCCCGCCCCGGCTACCGTTAGAAGATAGGCATAATTTATGCCATCGCAAACTTTTTTGTAGATATGAGAAAGACACAATTTCGCCATACATTTGGACAGCGTTTTCGATTAAAGCTCTCAGCCAGCGAGATTAAGTCGTGTGCTACTCTGCGGCGGCGCCACCATAATGAAATTCAACTAATTATATGTTAAAATGATGTTCGTAAGACGTACAGTATGTACGTATAATGTTATGACTGTACCTATAGCGGGAAACGAAATAATGGGCTTTTATTGTGGCGCCGCCAGGGAGCATACTCTGCAGCGGCGCCACTCAGTTCTCATAGATAGAAATGACATCATCTAATTTTTTCTCATGGGAATTGATGTACCAATGCTGTTTATTATGTACGTATTGAAAAAATCACTATAACTTAGTAAATGTATGTACTTTCAGTAATTCCGCATTCCGCCTGAACGGTATGAGCTAGTATGTAAGGAGGTGTACCTACGGGTAAGCGAGAGGGAGATATGTTCCTTCCCGCTCGCTCCCGCGCTTTGCGTGTTTCGTTCTAGGTTTCAATAATAATTATTAAATTTATGCCCCTGTTGTACACTGCTTTTCACTTCGATTGCGGGGAATTATTATTATATATTTTTCTCGGCAATTTACACCACGAAATTGTCGTAAAGCGAAAGAACATAATAGGTACATAAGATAACCAATTCCCGCCAACTTTTTTTTCAACATGTGATCAGAGTTTCAGACGCTTGGTTTTTGCCAAGTCAAACATTTTTTAAACGATAAGTAATCGAATCCTATTTTATTTTATTTACTTAATTTAATGACAAAAAATACGGAATTCTAATAAATTATAGCAAAACTAAAATAACCTATCAAAGTTTTGTCACCTACACAATTTTATTGCTCAATAAAATTTTGCAATATGTTTTAACTGTTTGTCTCTTGAGACCGATTACCTTAGTCTTAGGCCGGCACGGCAACAGACAGTCTTAAAATTCATAATTCGATAAAGTCATAATCAGTACAAAAATCAGAGCGAGTGCACGGAGTTACATATAATTTCGCGACTGTCCACACACACTCTTGTTTTTTAAGATTATGAATTTTAAGACTGTCTGTTGCCGGCCTTAGAAGAAAATTGTACCTACTTTATGCTCTAGAATGTAAAATGCGATTTTATGTCGTCTTCGCACTACATAAACATGCACTTTTCGAGCATGAGAAGTGAAAACGAATTTTTTTTGTTATACTTATACAGAAATGCCTGCCAACGATACTATATTTATATACTATGATTCCTAAAATAATACTCTCTTTAAAAAAAATTACATTATGTAAACACTGTCAAACAATTTAAATCTGTCAGTAAATAAGAACAAAGAAAACTATTTGCATCCTTTTCTATAGCAATAGAAAAGGATGCACAATTTTATTGAGCAATAAAATTGTGTAGGTGACAAAACTTTAATAGGTTATTTTAGTTTTGCTATAATTTATTAGAATTCCGTATTTTCTGTCATTAAATTAAGTAAATAAAATAAAATAGGATTCGATTACTTCCCGTTTAAAAAATGTTTGACTTGGCAAAAAACCAAGCGTCTGAAACTCTGATCACATGTTGAAAAAAAAGTTGGCGGGAATTGGTTATCTTATGTACCTTACCTATTATGCTCTTTCGCTTCACGACAATTTCGTGGTGTAAATTGCCGAGAAAAATATAATTAATTCCTCGCAATCGAAGTGAAAAGCAAAGTGTACAACAGGGGCATAAATTTAATAATAATTATTAAAACCTAGAACGAAACGCGCCGAGCGCGGGAGCGAGCGGGAAGGAACATATCTCCCTCTCGCTTACCCGTAGGTACACCTCCTTACATACTAGCTCATACCGTTCAGGCGGAATGCGGAATTACTGAAAGTACATACATTTACTAAGTTATAGTGATTTTTTCAATACGTACATAATAAACAGCATTGGTACATCAATTCCCATGAGAAAAAAGTAGATGATGTCATTTCTATCTATGAGAACTGAGTGGCGCCGCTGCAGAGTATGCTCCCTGGCGGCGCCACAATAAAAGCCCATTATTTCGTTTCCCGCTATAGGTACAGTCATAACATTATACGTACATACTGTACGTCTTACGAACATCATTTTAACATATAATTAGTTGAATTTCATTATGGTGGCGCCGCCGCAGAGTAGCACACATTAAGTCCGACTTGATTGGCAAATATCATCATATTTCAACCAATTCAATCAAAATCTCAACAAATTACATACCTCAACCTTCCTCAACAATCGTTATTTTTGTACGTGAAAAGTGCATAAAAATCCGTTCAGAAGTTTTTGAGTTTATCGCGAATACACACACATAGACACACAGCCAGAGGCGCCCGCGCCTTTGTTTTATGTGTAGGATAGGATATCCAGTAGGCCTAGCACATGATTGCCGCGAGAGTATGTCACCGGATGATAAGGATGGGTAGTCTATCTCGCGGCGACATACTTTCGCGGCAGTCATGTGCTAACCCTGCTGGGAGGAAAACCCAGTACTCACGTTTGTATGAGAAGCCGATTTTGCGACCCCGTCTACTTCCGTCTAACACAACATTGTACTCAGATTTTTAGTAATCCTCAAGTGTTGAGAGTTTTTATGAGGTTTTATTTCGTGCGGACGTGACGGAAGCACGTGGTTATGATTCTTGTGTGTTTTTCTTTTGTTGCAGTACTGAAATATTTTGAGGAAGTTTTGGAAGTTGAGTATGCTAGCTAGTTGAGTATCTTTGGTCTTTTTAAAATGTTAAGGTTTGAATCTTCCTAAAAAAATATTTTACTTTGAGGTAAGTACTCGTATTTCATGCACCGTGAATACCTGGGTATGAACATAAACGGAATCCTAACAAAACTTAAAAATAGGTAAATTCGTGCGGGGCAAATCTCGACTGGGGGGAAATGTAACTGGTCCATTTTTTCTATGTTTTACAATGTTTGCATTATTAAATAGAGTGTCCACCGATTACATATGGTAGAGGCGTGTTCAGTGGATACATGTAGAACTCAACATCATCGTGTTAAAAATGGAAAAAATGGATCAGTTACAATTGCCCCCCAGTCGAGATTTGACCCGAAGGTATAGATGATGCAAAGAGACCGGTCGGACGGCCAATGCTGCGCTTTAAAGATTGCGTGAAGCGTGACATGGTCATTTGATATTCCATGCAACCAATGGCAGCGACTGGCCGAAGACCGACCCACGTGGTGCCGTGTTGTCCATGACGGTAAATCCAAGCAAGACAATGCCTGGTTCTCCTGCTTGAATGATAAAGGCATGAGGCGTCACGAGCAGGACTCTAACCCCCACCCATCTGGGGGAGCATACACCTGCCACGTGTGCGGACGAGGGATCCTCTCTCGAATTGGGCTATACAGCCACGAACGTAAGTGTCGCAAGTATGCTGCTTGAATCATCTGTTATAGATGCAAAGGCCTGTTATTACCTTAGGTATACATTTTGTTTCTTTTTTTGCAGAAATCTCAAAGCGTCTGTTTGACATAGATCTGGTCACTCAAAATCTGATTTCCTCGGAAAACATCAGTTTTGTAATACAGTGAGGAAATGCCGCTAGCAGCCTTGGTACAACATTTCAAGGGTCTACTTTATATGTAGGTAAATTCTAGTATACGTAAAACTGTTGGAACATATGCGATACGATTGCATTTCTTACGAACTATCCCGTAGTACCTGATTAAACCGGGTTCCAATAGTAATCCAACACAATATACGCCCACGACTCCTTAATATGCAGCAAGTTTCGTATTGCTTAGCCTCAACGTGAAATCCAAGGATTGCTACACATTTTGAATCTTGATACATTGGATTTAGAAGCAAAAATACCTACTACATGTCACTGATCAGCTGCCGTCCTAGCCAAAATGACGTTCGTTGACGCCACGTAACGATTTAACGCAGTATGGCTCTATCGTGGCGTCAGACTTATGTATCATTTCGCTTACGCTTAAAGTGCGAAAGAGAAGCTGCCACTTGAATGAACATCCCATGAGTACAAAAGAGGCAGACTACAAATGAAAAAAAAGTGACCTTTTTGACGTGACAACAACGTCTAATAACTCGTTACTACGGGCTGCATGCACGAAAAAGTTGACGTCATTGTCCCGTTCCGCAAGCGAATGTTAATCTATACAGTATACTACTGTAATGTGTGACGTTGTTACGTCAAACTACCGTCCGTAAACCGACTTTACAGACAACCAATTTTTTTGAGGACAGGCGTGGCCGCTAGCAGCCTACTCAATTTAATTTAACGGATTAATCGGACTTTTCTGTACAAAAAATTTGTATTAGAGGACACAGTGGGTGATTTCCGTAAACAGAAAAACAAATTATGAATTCATGTTATCTATATAGTATGAATTTTCTGAGATGAACGTTTCGCTTTAGCCGTAATCTGTTAAACAAAGGCCTTTGTGTCTATTGTTGACGGCGGCTAGCTCCCGTTTAAACGGCACGTGCTATAGTCTCAGTGTAGTTAAAAAGCAACTATCATGATAGCAATAAGGTTCAAATTTATTAAACAGTTTGTAGTATGCAGGTAACTTTTTTTGAAGATGACAAAACGTGTTATCTCCGAAAGGGCTTTTTATGGATTTGAACCTTATTACTATCATGATAGTTGCTTTCTAACTACACTGAGACTATAGCACGTGCCGTTTAAACGGGAGCTAGCCGCCGTCAACAATAGACACAAAGGCCTTTGTTTCACATATTACGGCTAAAGCGAAAAGTTCATCTCAGAAAATTCATACTATACATAATTTCTGAATTTAATACTCCCAATGACACTGGACAATGGTCCAATTTTGATTTCAATTTTTAAATTCGACAGTAAAGTTCTTTAGAAAGAATATGTCTAAAGTCTAATGAAAATAACCGTGAATCATTCAAAACTCTTATAGTAAAGTACTTCTCTGTCTTCCTACATCTATGGTCGTGGCGAGACAGATGAGCAATTTTAGGGAGAGCTACGATACGCTTGCGATTGTCTCATTGGCTAGGCAACCTGAACGTTAGTTACAGAGTTACGACCATTTTCCGTCAGAGGGCGCTGCGGCTAACCGAACTCTAATCCCAAGACCAGCTATTAGACTTCGGAATCATGTAGTTCAATCAAATTGGATATCGAATCCTCTGGCTTGGCTATGGAATGAGCTAACTTCCGAAGTTTTCTCGAAATACTTACTTATTTATACAAAAGGCGAACTTAATGCCGACTTAATTATGTACGTAATTAGGAGAATTTTTTTAAATAACCTTTATTCAGGGCCACCTGATTCACAGAATACGGTCCACGTATGCTTGTTTACCACCAACAGTTTTTGCCGTTGGGTTAAGAAAATATTTTAATAAATGTTGATTTAGATTTGAATTTGAATTAAATGAAAGTCTTATTTGACAAACTTTATTTATTTAACACAAAATCATATAAACTAGTAAGAACTAAAACAATAACATGAAAACCTATAAATAAAACTAAATATAAAAAAAAAAACCTACAAAACTACCTACCTAGAGAAGTTCCAATAGGTCGGCCTACGGCATGGACCCCATTCGTTTCTTATTTTTCGTTCAGTTCTATGAGACTTAACGCTTAAAAGTTCTCCATCCAACATCCTGACGCAAAGGAAGCAAAAGAAGTTGGCGAGCATTGCAAGAATCTGTCAAACATAAACTACTCTAACCTAACAGACTAGACCAAAGGCCTAAAATAGCTTATTTCCCGGCCTCCTTAGCCTTTGAACATCCAAATATCCAGGCGCAGACGATTTATTTGTTTCATTGATTACTCAAAGGCCCAAGGTTGCCGGAATGCAGATGCCATTTAACTGCGAGCCTTACGTACAAACAGACTGAATTTCCGGGATTTGGCAATGTATTTTAGCCAATGCGATTACTTGCCATTGACTTGTATATTACTTTTAAAGACGGGCCATACGGCCCCAATAAAAGCGCTGGTGGCTTAGCGCTAAAAGCGTGCGACTTTCAATCCGGAGGTTCATGAGTTTTTCTGAACTTGTGTCGTGCGAAATTTCATTTAATATTAGCCAATCGCTTTTTAGGAAAGAGAAATATTGTAGGGAAACCAGGCAGGCCTTGATGGCTAAGTTGGTCGACGAAGCGACTTCTCCGGCAAAGCAGTTGGTCGCAGGTTCGAATCCTGCCGGAGGTGTGAAATTTTCAATTTTTTCTTTAATTGAAAAGTATGAGCGTATGTTTACATTAAAAGAACCGAAGAAGAGTGGTTATGGACTATTTACATTTATCTTCATTTATTTATTTTGCATGACAAATTGGATCATAATTATATTATTCGCCGAAATCCTAAAATACATTAAATTAATTAAATTAAAAAACACTAAGAGCTAAATTAGCCAATTTATCATCCACTGGGGGTAATAATTAACTTAATTATCTTACCGCTAGCTATCATTTAAGAATATAGACCCAAAGACGTCCCGAAACAGATATAACTGGAGAAAATTATAAACTGAAATAGATACCACAGGTACACCCTAGAAAAAGCGATTAAGCCCACTGGTGGAGAAAATTAATTAGGAGAGCCGACCCCAAATAAAAATTGGATAAGGCCAGAAGAAGATACAATATACAAAGTATTTATTTGCCGGAATACAGTGGGTGCATAGATGGTAACATACAATCAGTGGTAGTGTCTACTCACAACTGAACATGCAAAAATTACAAGACAATCCATTATTTCATGCAATTAAATTTGAACTAAACATACAATATAATATACACAATACTTACATTAAAACAATAATTAATTACATAATTGTGTCTGGATAAATTATTCTTGACTAAAGCTAGCATACAATTGTTTTAATTAATCCTCATTATCATTTTCGTCAGTATTAAAGAACTCATTTATGGAGTTAAAAACATTTATTTAATTAGGCCAGTAAAAATAGCTTGACCTGGACATAATTCGGTAACCGTAATTTTCTTTTTCTGTCGTATAAAGTATCATTAGTGATAATTAAAATACAAATTATTAATCAAATTAGGGTTCCGATTCAATTAAAAAAAAAAAAACGAACTTTGAATAATTTTTGATTTTATAACTAAAGTATTAAATGTAATCCGGAAAAAGTGCTTGTATTATGTTGTGACACCTGCATTTCATATAAAAACATCTAATTTTTATAAATAATTCATACAGAACTATCATTTCTAAAGAAGGTTTAGTAAGTTACACATTTTCAGGCGTATTTCACTAGAAAATATTGTTAACTGTAATCCTGCAATTTATTATGAATATAATATTACGCGTGTTGATAAATTATTAAAACTTATACCAATACTTTTGGCGCTTGTTCAAAATCTTAAATATTGATAATTTTAGGAAAGGAAAAATACTTGACTAAATTGAAAGATGGTAAATTTTGCCGTTAATATATTCTTAGTACTATACGAAATCAATTAAACAACAAATATGTAAGATTCATTACTTAATTGATATTTTTCTTACTTGCGCTTTAATATGAACGTTATTACCTGCAGAATAAGGTCGTGCACAGAGTAGGTATAGCTAGTATAGTAGTAGCGGGAACGGGCGGCGAGTCGTCGACACGTGTTTCGCTCGGCGATATCAAGGGCGCCGCGTTTTCAAAACGCTTCGATAACAAATATTTCACCGTCCAGTATAAGAGAGCTCCCTTATTACAAGTGACAAAAGTCATACAAATCAATTAGTCCGATAGGTCACGTTAAACTGGTCAAGTCGTTAGCTCAATAATAGTACCTATCGAGCTTGACGAGATGCTTGGATCACAACAACGTAATATCTATGAAAGCTTGCGGCGCTTAAGACTGTATTCTTTCGAGTGTGTAACGTATTTTGGCGAGGCAAATTTGAAGCACAGTGCGTGTCTGTCTCACTCACTCTTACGGTAAACCTAATGAACTGTTTCACTTTCAGAGGATTTTTGAAGTAATTTGGGTAATGTGACATTGTCACGGTGAGGTCTTTCCGATACAAATTTATCGGTGGATCTTTTCGGATTTGTGGACGATGAGCCGATGCGATGTCGCTTCATTTTGAAGTGTCGACTCTCACGAGGGAGTTCTTAGAGGACCGCGAGGAGCGCGTGTGACAGTTGAGTTTTTGAATGATTTGAAGTTTGTGAATGATTTTATTTTGTGTGTATTTGTGTGGGCATGAGGTGTTTGTGTTGCGAGAGTCAAATCAATAATATGAGTGGTACAAATTAGGGGGCCTCATGTGTGAGAAACTCAACACTCGAATGCTGCGTAACAATGCGAGCCGAAATCGCCTAATCGGAAGTGTCCGACTTGGTATCGACTAATCTACACGGTGTTTCCGGTATCACTCAAAACCTCAGACACCCCAACTGATTTTTATTTTTTGAAACTAATCTAGAGTATTCATCTTTTAATCTGATCGTTACTTTTTTTTAAATTGAATTTTTAATTTTCTGTACAGCTCTACTTGACTTTTAGCTCTACACTCAATAAAATAATTGCTAACTACCATCATAAACCATAAGACTATTTTATTTGTGTATGTTACTGCAACGACATAAGGTTTACCAATAGACAGCTAAGATGTCACTGTAAAACACTTTAAATCTTTGTCACAGTAAACTTCAAATTGGACAGGTAATCGCAGTAAGCAAATAAACTCAATATTCAAAATGACAAGGTTGTAATTAGGTACGAGTTCAATTTGTTATGACTTATGATAAACATTAAGATTAAACTGACAAACAACGTCAAACTAGTAGCGGAAAAAATAATCGTCCAAGTAACCGGCCAGTATTAATACCCCTAAATACTGAAAAAAGGTAAACAACCTCTAGCAATGCGATATACACAATGTTGTATTACGAGTACAATAGAATAGGCACGTAAAAAATAACTAATAATACTAATTTAAATAAAAATATTACCCCCATCAAGATATAACTCAATCGATTCTACTCTCGATTCTGAACAAACTGTTTTCAGGTTTTTAGTGTTAAGTGAAACACGGTGTATACACGTTGTAACATGAGAAACCAGAAATCAAAACCTGGTTTCTGGTATCTGGTACCCGGTAACCGGTAACCGGTATCCGGAATCCTGTATCCGGTATCCGGTATCCGGTATCCGGTATCCGGTAACCGGTGACAGGTCTCCGGTATTCGGTGACCGGTAACCGGTAACCAGTAACCAATGACCGTTAACCGGTATCCGGTAAACGGTGACCGGTATCCGGTAACCGGTAGACGGTAACTGGTATCCGGTAAACGGTAGACAGTAACCGGTAACCAGTATCCGATATCCGGTTTCCCGTGTTCGGTTTCCCGTTTCTGGTTTGGTTTTGGTTTTAGTTTTAGTTCTGTTAGTTTAAACAAAAACAAAACTGAAAACGAAAACGGAAATCGAAACGGGAATGGAAACGAAAACCGAAATCGAAACCGAAACCGACACCGAAACCTACACCAAAACCGACACCGAAACCAAGACCAAAACCGAAAGCGAAACCGAAAAAAATATTTAAGTTCCTAGAAGTAAAGAGTGACAGAGATAGTACTCATGTTAGTCAAACTCGTGGTATGTGCACTTCCCGCACACAGTAAAGAGTGACAGAGATAGCACTATAATCATTTAAGTTCCTGGTAGTAAAGAGTGACAGAGATAGCACTCATGTTAGTCAAACTCGTGGTATGTGCACTTCCCGCACACAGTAAAGAGTGACAGAGATAGCACTATAATCATTTAAGTTCCTGGTAGTAAAGAGTGACAGAGATAGCACTATCATAATTAAGTTCCTGGTAGTAAAAAGTAATAGAGATAGCACTCATGTTAGTCAAACTCGTGGTATGTGCACTTCCCGCACACAGTAAAGAGTGACAGAGATAGCACTATAATAATTTAAGTTCCTGGTAGTAAAGAGTGACAGAGAAAGCATTTTTGTTATTTAAATTTCTGTTAGTAAAGAGTGACAGAGATAGCATTATTGTTATTTAAATTTCTGTTAGTAAAGACGTAAAGAGTGACAGAGATATCACTCACGTTGGTCAAAGACGTGGTTTATGGACTACTATTTGGACCCCCCAATGTCACGCTTTTTTAATCCTTTAACCAGGGGCGGCTCACTTCGCGATTCTATCGCCGCGCTACAAGTACATGCCGGCGGCCGCGAGTTCGCGGCCTAATCAGGGGTGGCGCGAGTTCTCACGGAACGCACGTTCGCACTTTCTATTGTTACTTTACGTCGCGAGTTTTTTTAAGGTTTTATATGCGATGTCCGTGTGTGAATGGCTAATGGTGCTTAGTTGAATAGACATCATGAATAAAATAGGACAATCTTACACAGATCTACTATTGATTAAGTTCCACGGAAAAGTTCAATGAGGCTTGTGATGTTGGGACTTAAACAAAAATATATAAATACTGTATATATACCTAGAAAGTACCCAAGACTGGAATATAATAGCACATTTCATCTGAAGTATTACTTCGTTTTAATCCATAGGCAACCCTATCGTCCGACGCTGCGCACGTGCGGCTAGTTTCTTTGTTAGAATTTTGTAGGCATTTAAAAGGCGGCATTTCGTGAACATCAAAGCAGTGGGCCTTCTGTACTTGTACTATTATATATTCTGTGCTTTAACATGGATTGTCACATTTAGTATGACGTAATATATGAATGACGCCTAAAGATTGAGAGAGACAGCAATATTGTTCTACAAATTCGTGGTAGTGAGAACAGGGTGCGTAGGCGAATGGCACAAACGCTCACGAAACGAAACGCTAGTAGATATCTATCTCTATCGCTCTTGCGTATTGGCGCTACAGAGCCAGACTGCGTTTCGTTTTCGTTTCGCGTCGAAGAAATGCCATTCGGCTACGGGGCCTGAACAGAGACAGCACTATGTATCGCGCGGCCGCCGACTACGCAAGTCACCGTTCGGCTCCTTTTTAGATCGTGTACAGTCAACAACACAGCTGGCAAGACAAAGTGCCAAAAATATGTATAGAGTATTTTATTTCCTGTACAAGTGTTGGTACTTGGTACATTAAGGTGTGTGTATACATATATTTGGCACTTTATCTGTATTCACTTCACAGCTGAGTTGCTGACTGTACCAATAACGATCAACTATGAACTTTTGTGGTTTGTTTTAAATAGTTCTATGCAAATATAGATTAGAATACCTATTCTATCGGTACTTTTTGTATAGGTTATTATAATAACTGGACAAAATAATTATAATCAGGGCCCGCGCACTCCGCGATCACGATTCTTTCGCCGAGCTAGAAGGCCTACAAGGACATGACGGCGGCAGTAGATGGCGACCTTGTCGCGGGGCAGTAGAACTCAATGTCGTCTGCTCGCGAAAGGTCCGTTTTTAACCCCCGACGCATAAACGAAGGGGTGTTATAAGTTTGACGTGTCTGACTGTGTGTATGTCTATCTGTCTGTCTATTTGTCTGTCTGTGGCATCGTAGCTCTCGAATGGATGAACCGATTTTGTCGGGAGTGTTCTTAGCCACGTTTCATGAAAATCGGTCCACTAGGTCGCGGTCGGGGGTTTTTTCAAAATTGTAATTTTGTGATTATTGAATGTATGTAGGATGTAGGTAAGAATTATGAAGAGCGGGCGGCATTTTGTGAACCACAAAGCAAAGCAGTGAGTCTTTTATCCTTGTACTAATATATATTCTGTGCTGCAAGTTATTATTAGACGACCGGTCTGGCGCAGTCGGTAGTGACCCTGCCTCCTACGCCGCGGTCCCGGGTTCGAATCCCGGTAAGGGCATTTATTTGTGTGATGAGCACAGATATTTGTTCCTGAGTCATGGATGTTTTGTATATAAGTATTTATATATATTATATATATCGTTGTCTGAGTACCCACAACACAAGCCTTCTTGAGCTTACCGTGGGGCTCAGTCAATCTGTGTAAGAATGTCCTATAATATTTATTTATTTATTTATTTATTTTATTATTATGGGATTTTATTTACGAGGGGCGTTCAATATATTGTCGGTATTGATATCTTACAACCTCTTTTACAATTTCTTTTGTTACTGGCCACTAAGGTTCATTCGTTGACATTAAAAAAAAGTATAATTCGAACAGAGATTTTCTTTTGTTTTTCTGCAATTACCAAACAAACACGCACACCATGAGCGAATTATCAATGTTGACGAAATTAGAACATCGATCTGTTATAAAATTCTTGACTAAACAGGGTAAAAATCAAAAAAACCATAAAAGAGGAGATGGATTGTGTTTACCGTGAGTCTTCTCCTTCTTTATCTACTATTCAAAAGTGGTCAAGCGAATTCAAACGTGGAAGGGAGAGTATTGAAGATGACCTGGCCTGGTCGGCCTGTAGTCGCCACTTCACAAGAAAATATTGAGAAGGTGGAAAAACTTATATTGGAAGATGGGCGAATTAAGATAAAATCAATAGCTAAAGTAACCAATCTTTCTATTGGTACCATACATGATATTATCCATGACCATCTTAATATGTCAAAAGTAAGTGCAAGATGGGTTCCGCGAATGCTGACTCGGCTTCAAAAAGATATGCGTGCCGCTTGTTGTTCCGATTTTATTGACCTGTGCGGTGAAAATCCTGATGAGGTCCTGCAAAAGATTGTTACTGGAGATGAAACTTGGGTTCATCATTATGACACAGAGAGTAAACAAGAGTCCATGCAGTGGCACATTAAGGGTTCAGCTCATCCCACGAAGTTCAAGGTCATGCCTTCAGCTGGCAAGGTCATGGCCACAATATTTTGGGATTGTGAAGGTGTTTTACTAATCGATTATAAAGAAAAAGGTGTCAATATCACAGGACAGTACTACGCCAACCTTCTACGTCAATTAAGGGATGCAATCAAAGAAAAGAGGCGAGGAAAGTTAACCAAAGGTGTTTTGCTTCTGCATGACAACGCCCCTGTCCATACTGCTCATATTGCCAAGGCAGCTATAGCTGAATGTAGGTTTGAAACTATTACCCATCCACCGTACAGTCCGGACTTAGCCCCCAGCGACTTCTTTTTGTTCCCCAATCTCAAAAAGGATCTGCGTGGAAATCGGTTTTCTGATGATGAAGCATTGAAGGCAGCAGTGGAGGAGCATTTTTTCACCAAAGATAAAAAATATTTTTTTGAGGGATTAAAAAAAATAATTGATCGATCTTTTAAGTGTATTAACATAGGGGGGGAGTATATTGAAAAATAAAAAATATCAGACTTTTCGTACCTGTTTGTTTTCATTCTCATAGCGAGAATTTATTGAACGCCCCTCGTATATTAAATGTAGTGGCTGATGCACATGTACGTTCAACATCGCCTATATTTACGATGAGATTGCATTCATTGCCGATGCGATGAATCGAATTCGCTGTTCAAAGTAAATGTATAGAAGGCAGTTTTTTTTTCGATTCGATTCCGCAAGCCTAGTTAACGCCAGGTTTAATAGGTATGTCACTAAAACCTAAAATCGAATCGTTGGTCGCCAGCGGCCACACACTTTTGATCCATCGTTGCGATATTCATGATTGCACAGGATTTTGCTACGATGTCCGATATCATATGCGAACAATGATATCGTTAACGATAACGATATTAAAATAAAAAAAATACACTGTCGATTGGTCCGATCGGTCGTTTCGATTAATGTCTTACGACCGATCGTAAAGATAAAATGCCTTTTGGTAGTTTACGTTCGCCTTTTGTAAATTTTTTTACTGTGCAATAATGTTTAAATGAATAAATCATACCGTTTATGAGGCCATTAAGTAATAGGGTGCAACGGGGTAATTTCGAAAGTCGTCCAATTTCGAAAGTCACATAAAAATTACAACTTATTCCATCATATCAAGAACCCCTTTCGACATTACCCGAGTATTTCTGTGATTCGAAATCACCCCAATGCACCCTTAGTGACCGACCACACCAGAGCGTCGCGTGTCTCGGGGCGCGCAACGGACGTCTCCGCCACGCCGCCTGAATGTAATTTAACGAGGTGGCGGCGGCGCGGTGGTGGCGTCGCATGAGGCGCGTCTTACGTCTTTCCTATACAAAATGTACTGAGGAGACGTTTTTTTTTAAATTACACTGAAGCGGCGCGGCGCAGGCGGCGCAGGCAACTCAAGCGACGCGCCTCTAGCAGACACAACTCGAGCGTCGCACAGGTGGCGCGCCCCTTGATATATAGGATGTATTATTTTATCAGCAACAAAAATATGTGATGATATTGAATTAAGGCAAAACAAGACATATAAACGCTCTCCATTATTTCCTCCCTGGTTTATGAAGCTAGAACAAGAAACTGGCTTGCATGTAACTCATTCATAACTAAATTCTGCAGGCTTTTTGGAATGATTACTCGTGTCATGTGCCCCACAGTAGGCAGCCCTGATCAATACTTAGTTCATTTTGTTTCTCATAAAAAGATTTTAATTCTTCATTTAACATTGTTTTATCAGGCCAACCATCAGTACAATATCTCATTACAGTTGAGAGATGAATTTGATAACCTAAATGATAACTTAAATAATAAGATGTAAATTGTATATTTTCGACACAAATAATGAAAAATTAATTTAACGTAATTTTGAACAATTATTAATTTGAAATGTATACTTACCTAACTGAATTTATGATTATCGCGCAATTGTAATAATATATTATACTAATCGCATAATTTAAGTTTAGTCTTAAATGCATGTTGCTGTTTTAATATGACTTGTAAAAATGTATAACTTTTTACCAATAAAGATCTGAAATCTGAAATCTGAAAATAGGGTAGTACATTTTTTTGTTTCTTGTTCCACCATTTTCCAATTTACAGTTTCAAAATTTGATAATGACAAGAATTTTAACACACTTATTTCACTACTATCTAATACTGGGTGACTAAAAGTACTATCGTCTGGTGTAGGATTGCGAGATAAGTAATCTGCTGGGTTACAATCAGTTTTTATGTGATGGATAGTGTAGTTAAACCCTGACAAGAATATAGCCCAGTGCTGTAGCCTTCGACATGCCATTTTTGGTATACCCTTTTTTGGGCCAAATATAGTAACTAGTGCAGCATTATCTGTTTGTAGTTCGAATGTTCGACCAAATAAATATTCATAAAATTTTGTTATTCCAAAGATTATTGAAAATGCCTCTTTCTCTATGGTTGGGTACTTTATTTGGGCATCTGTCAACTTTTTACTTGCATAGGCTACTGGTTTCACTACACCATCCTCAGATCTCACTGAAAGGACAGCGGCCACCCCACAGTCTGAGGCGTCGCAGCTTAAAATTACTGGCAAGTCATTGCTGTAATGAGATAAAGTGACTGTTTTTGTTAAAGCTTCCTTTATTTTTAAGAAAGCCTTCTCACATTCAGGGGTCCAAATAAATTTTCATTCTTTAGACAATTATACAAAGGTTGTAGTATTGTGGCCATATTCTTCAAAAATCGATTATAATAATTTACTTTTCCTAAAAAAGAACGTAACATTTTTATGTTTTCAGGTTGGGGTGCTTTTAATAAGGGTTCAATATTTTCTTTAATCACGCGGATCCCTTCACCTGACACATGATATCCAAATACTGTTAGATGGTCTTCAAAAAACTTGCACTTTGATATTTTTAATTTCAGCTCTGCCTCTGTGAAGCGTTCCAATACAGATTTTAGTCTTGAATTTACTTCTTCTATTGTTTTTCCTGCAATGAAAACATTATCTATATATACTTTCACACCTTCCAGTCCCGACAACAACTGAACAATTAGGCGCTGTAACGAGCCTGGCCCAGTACTGACACCATAATCAGTCGAATTGAGAACCTCCTACTTTTTTTGAAGTCGGTTAAAAAAACAACCTTTATTGCCGGCCGGCAAACGGCTAACCGATTGAAACAGAAACATAAATGAAAAGAGAGGGCGAACGGCGACACCTGCGTGTCGGCGATTTCAAAGGTAAGCGCACGTGCACCCGATCTCGCTACCTACGCACAGGTGCGGGCGCGGCTTTCGACCTTCGCGCCGTGCAATAGAATTCAATGTCGGCTGCTCGTGTGCGGTCTGTTTGTTTTATAGAGTGGCGGCATTTTCAACATCAAAGGGTGAGCCTATTTTGTGCAAAATTCTGTTATATGTATCAATAACTTCTCACGTCACTAGATTATCGACTTTGAATGTCGAGTATATTTATAGTATCGTCACTTTATTTCAGTGTACGAATTTCGTATGTGTTAAAAAATCATTGTTCTAGCTTCATAAACCAGGGAGGAAATAATGGAGAGCGTTTATATGTCTTGTTTTGCCTTAATTCAATATCATCACATATTTTTGTTGCTGATAAAATAATACATCCTATATATCAAGCGGCGCGCCACCTGTGCGATGCTCGAGTTGTGTCTGCTAGAGGCGCGTCTTACGTCTTTCCTATACAAAATGTACTGAGGAGACGTTTTTTAAATTACACTGAAGCGGCGCGGCGCAGGCGGCGCAGGCAACTCAAGCGACGCGCCTCTAGCAGACACAACTCGAGCGTCGCACAGGTGGCGCGCCGCTTGATATATAGGATGTATTATTTTATCAGCAACAAAAATATGTGATGATATTGAATTAAGGCAAAACAAGACATATAAACGCTCTCCATTATTTCCTCCCTGGTTTATGAAGCTAGAACAATGATTTTTTAACACATACGAAATTCGTACACTGAAATAAAGTGACGATACTATAAATATACTCGACATTCAAAGTCGATAATCTAGTGACGTGAGAAGTTATTGATACATATAACAGAATTTTGCACAAAATAGGCTCACCCTTTGATGTTGAAAATTCCGCCACTCTATAAAACAAACAGACCGCACACGAGCAGCCGACATTGAATTCGGGACTGGAAGGTGTGAAAGTATATATAGATAATGTTTTCATTGCAGGAAAAACAATAGAAGAAGTAAATTCAAGACTAAAATCTGTATTGGAACGCTTCACAGAGGCAGAGCTGAAATTAAAAATATCAAAGTGCAAGTTTTTTGAAGACCATCTAACAGTATTTGGATATCATGTGTCAGGTGAAGGGATCCGCGTGATTAAAGAAAATATTGAACCCTTATTAAAAGCACCCCAACCTGAAAACATAAAAATGTTACGTTCTTTTTTAGGAAAAGTAAATTATTATAATCGATTTTTGAAGAATATGGCCACAATACTACAACCTTTGTATAATTGTCTAAAGAATGAAAAATTTATTTGGACCCCTGAATGTGAGAAGGCTTTCTTAAAAATAAAGGAAGCTTTAACAAAAACAGTCACTTTATCTCATTACAGCAATGACTTGCCAGTAATTTTAAGCTGCGACGCCTCAGACTGTGGGGTGGCCGCTGTCCTTTCAGTGAGATCTGAGGATGGTGTAGTGAAACCAGTAGCCTATGCAAGTAAAAAGTTGACAGATGCCCAAATAAAGTACCCAACCATAGAGAAAGAGGCATTTTCAATAATCTTTGGAATAACAAAATTTTATGAATATTTATTTGGTCGAACATTCGAACTACAAACAGATAATGCTGCACTAGTTACTATATTTGGCCCAAAAAAGGGTATACCAAAAATGGCATGTCGAAGGCTACAGCACTGGGCTATATTCTTGTCAGGGTTTAACTACACTATCCATCACATAAAAACTGATTGTAACCCAGCAGATTACTTATCTCGCAATCCTACACCAGACGATAGTACTTTTAGTCACCCAGTATTAGATAGTAGTGAAATAAGTGTGTTAAAATTCTTGTCATTATCAAATTTTGAAACTGTAAATTGGAAAATGGTGGAACAAGAAACAAAAAAATGTACTACCCTATCAACTGTAATGAGATATTGTACTGATGGTTGGCCTGATAAAACAATGTTAAATGAAGAATTAAAATCTTTTTATGAGAAACAAAATGAACTAAGTATTGATCAGGGCTGCCTACTGTGGGGCACATGACACGAGTAATCATTCCAAAAAGCCTGCAGAATTTAGTTATGAATGAGTTACATGCAAGCCATTTTGGAATAAATAGAATGAAACAAATTGCTAGGTCATATTTTTGGTGGAAAACAATAGATAAGGATATCACAGATATAACAAATGCATGCATGATTTGTTTAGAGAACAGAAAGGCCCCCGAAAAGGTACCTTTAACGCCCTGGCCACAGGCCCATACAGTCTGAGAGCGTTTACATGCGGATTTTCTTGGACCTTTCTGTGGTAAGATGTTTCTAGTGGTAATAGATAGCTTTTCAAAGTGGCCAGAAGCATACTTAATGTCTAATATAACGGCCACTACATTGAAAGTCTTTAAAACACTATTTGCCAGGTATGGTTACCCGCTCCATTTGGTGGTGGATAATGGAACAACGTGAATTATAGTACACAAAAACCTGGTCTTAAGCAAAAAAATCTCAGTTACAATTTATACCTACTGAGAAATTCATGTTTCTATAAGCGTTAAAAATATATGTTTAAGATCGGTGCTAAATGTCTATATATACTCAATACAATGCAAATTGATATAATTATATATCATGGTCACCATTTTTACCTACCTAGATATTCACATTAAATGAAAACGGTAAAAAAAAGTACACAATCAGATTTATTTTCATTGTAATATCGCAAATAACTGATCGCATTTGAGTGCACCACAAAGTTAATCTAACAAAGTTTTCGGTTAACTATTTTGCTGTTAGCGAAAAGTTGGATAATGTACTATATCTCATGATTTTTATAAGATATGAATACGATCGTATTTTTTTTTATCTATGTACATAATTACTATTTGATGCTTAATAATAATACCCGATAAAATATCAAAAAGGACGAGTTATTGAATTATGTCCAGGGTAGCTTACTTTTCTTAGTCTAAATAGCCAATCTGGAAGAGAGAGCGTATCTTTAGATATCTTTGCAACTACTCACAGTATTCACGTCGAAACTGGCACCTTTCGGAAAGCCAGTGAACCAGGCAAAGGGCGGGTTCATTGAGGAATAAATACCGTAGATAACGTACACGTCTATTTATGGTTTGTGCGCGTTTTGGTTAAGCCATTTATATTCATTGTAACGGGTTGGTTTCGGGCACATTTGAAGTTAGGTAAGTTGATGAGCTTAACTTGAAAAGTGGTAGGTATGCCTTGTAACACTTTAAGTTCTCGCGCTTTGTACACGTATTTAAAGTCATATACAGGTCGAACGCGATTAATTAACAAGGAAGACGGGTCTATACCCGTCTTCTATCGCCAAAATGGGGACCAGTGATTCAAATATTCAAACAAAAGATGTATCTTCGGACCAGTGCGCGGATGTTGTGAGTGTTGTGTGTCATGCGGTGGGAAATAAACATTAACTAAAAGCGGGTAGATTATATTTATTTAATAATAAATAAAATAAATAATCAATATTATAGGACATTGTTACACAGAATGACTGAGTCCCACGGTAAGCTCAAGAAGGCTTGTGTTGCAGGTACTCAGACAACGATATATTATTATTTTCTTTATTTACTTTTCTTAGATTAGATATATATAAAAGTATATAAATACTTATATACATAGAAAACATCCATTGTTGGTCGTCGGACTACCTAATCTAGCGCTCAGGAACAAATATCTGTGCTCATCACACGTTGAATCAACATCCCAATTATTATTATTATGCCCTCGTACCGGGCATTTTTTCGTCTGAACCCGGACCGTTCATCCCTCCATCTCCAAAGACAACGATATATATAATATATAAATACTTATATACATAGAAAACATCCAGGTATCTGTGCTCATCACCAAATAAATGACTGCGAACCCGGGACCGCGGCGTAGCAGGCAAGGTCACTACCGACTGCGCCAGACCGGTCGTCAAAATTTGTCTACCCCGAACATTTATATAAATTAATATCGGGTAGTTTTGTGGTGTTTACATCCGGTGACACTTTGCTGGGACGTCAGCCTTCCGCGACCACGGCCAGTGCGACCTGACCGAAACGTTGGGAAAAAAGGTAAAATAATGTTAATTAATCGCGTTCGACCTGTATGTGACTTTAAATTTAATATGGTATGCCTTGGTTGAATCTTGAACTCAAGGCCTCTGAAAACTTCATGTCTATTAAACATGTAAAATCAGGTAACTCGGGTATCCCGACGCAGACTCCATCGGCATCGCGCGTGCTCAATGAAACTTCTCCTCGTTACGGAGCGAAACATGTCCAGCTATCTTCGACAATCTTACGTTTTTACATGACGATTTTACATGTTTATTATTAAAACTTCATGTCTAGTGTTTTTTCTTGGGCACTTTTTAAGTGTGATATTTTTGATAAATTTTATGTTATTTCTTCTCAAAATCACTAACCTTTTTTAATCATAATAGGTACAAAAAGTCCTATAGGATTCATAGATAGTTTTTTTGTTATTACTAACATAATGGATGTATTGGTGTCCGAAATATATGCTTTCATTTCATTCATTTTCATTTCATTTATCTTAGTTTGTTTCCATTTTCCATACATTTTGTATAGGGTAACAAAAGAGGAAAGTAACAAAAATGTGCGAAAATTCTGGGACACTTTTTGTCTCCTGTAGAGATAGAAAAAGTGCTCGTGATTCGATTACAATTGACCTTAAATTCCAAATAAAGAATCTAAATAAAAAAATTTAACTTCTGATTAGCAGAAACGTCTGCAATCGATGCCACTAGGCTTAGAATAAATTTAAAAGTGGAAAATGTCTGCCTTGGGTGAGACTTAAATAAAAAAGTGGCAAAAAAAGAAACGTTTAGCAAAATCCAATCCATACTGAAATTACTGAATTATAGTTAGTTATTGAAAACAAAATCACCCCAATTTTTTTTTTAGTTTAGAACTAACGGCACATAGTGTGTCAAAACGTGGTAGCTACCCGCGACACCCTTGTGCGTCTTCAGCAAAATAGTACATTACAATACAAGTGTGTAAAGTGTGTAAAAAAGGAAGTTCGAAACGAGTGGCGATAAATTAAAACACGACCGGAGGGAGTGTTTTAAATCGACACGAGTTACGAATTTCCTTTTCGCACGTGTATCGTACGACGTTTTTAAGTACAGATGAGCCTCCGAAGTTTCGACCTGGCATATAATGAACCACTTCTCGCACTAGTGCGTAAAAAATCAACATCTGTACTGAAAAGTTTAATTACACAACCCTTAAACAAGTCAGTTAATATGTCTAAAAACTTACCAAAGTGAAATTAAACTCATAAATCCGACACGCTTTCAACTACGCGATTTAACTAACTTGAGACAACATGTAACTTTATAACTAATGTGAAGGAACATGAGATGCAATGCACAGAATATGTTTACAGACAATCCTCTTTAACCCTTAAATGCATGAATTTTTCTTTTAAAGAGATATAATATATGTGATAGACAATGGTTTTCTGACTGGGAAAAATAATAAAAAATATATTTAAGATCGATTTTTATACTAAATCAGTGTTAGAAGTTAAATAGGCCAAATCTTATTTATATAAATATATCGTAATTGGTAAGTTTTATTTCAAAAAAAATACTACTATTAAAAAGGTACATTATTTGTGAAACCTTTATGATAAAAATGTTTAAACATAAACTAATTACTAACTCCGAAAAAATCAGCCTATATCACATACTAAAAATTGCCATCGTCCTGTTTTTTCACACTTTTCCGCCATTTCATCTTAATCCTTAAATAATAAATAGTAAATCATTATATTATTTAACTTATTTCATTATATATTAAATAGTAATAAATAATGAATAATAATTAAGCAATAAACGTGATTTTGGATAGCTACATATCGAGCCACGGGCCACCAAATATATGATGCATATATACATCACCATGCATTTAAGGGTTACCGGATGGCGAAAGCAATGCTAGAGGGCCATGGTTGGTGGACTGTAAATTAAAATTCCTTGGTAGGAAAAAATTGGCTTTATTTAGACATTACGACCGATAGGTTTGGAGAGCAATTTAGAAGAGAAACATTATTGTTTTCATGGAAACAAGTAAACAATCGGAAACTATTTTGAATTAGGAATATTTCCAATACCAATGTTGCCAACATTAGCAGCAGTAGTGATATAATAACGTGAGTACAACCGTAGATTCATTAAATATTTGTATATGTCTCACGAAAGTTTAACGTCTATAATCCTCTTTATGGTTAAGAAAATATTAAAAACTATCTTTTTCCCGCGGCTTCACTCGCGTTAAATTCAAAAATTGCGGAATGATCCATACAAACGTCCACCCCCCATTCTAGGGAAGTAGGGGGTTAGAAAGAGACAAAAAGTAGCCTATGTCACTCTCCATCCCTTCAACTATCTCCACTTAAAAAATGACGTTTAGACGTAGCTCCGTTTTGCCGTGAAAGACGGACATATTTGTCCAGACACACACACTTTCCCATTTATAATATTAGTATGGATAGTGCGTAGAGTCCCTCCGCACTGAAGAAGTTAAACTTTGTAATTTGGAAATGGAAATAGGAAGGGGTATTTCAATATTCGAGTTGGCAACACGGAGTTTCAATATTCGAGATTTACGCTGTCAGTTAGAAATCACATTAGAAGTTTCACTTCAATAATTGAGCCTATATATACGTCCCACTGCTGGACACAGGCCAGACTTCCTCTCACAAGTGAGAAGGCTCGGGCTATAATCCCCACGCCAGCCCAATGCGGATTGGAGACTTCACTTCCTTTGAATTTCGCCGATGTACGCAGCTTTCCTCACGATGTATTCCTTCACCTAAAAGCGAGTGGTAAATATCAAATTACATTTCGTACATAAGATCCGAAAAACTCATTGGTACGAGCCAAGACTTGAACGCGAAGTCTCTCTCGCAAACGTTAACTACGTGTACTTTATACTAGTGCGAGAAGTGGTACTTTATGTGCCTATGTCGAAACTTTAAAGGGTAAGGTGGTGTCGATTTAACACATTCCCTGCCACCAACGCGTATACGCGATTTCATCACTTTCATTGTGGAATGTCTACGTGGCACGTAGTCTGACATCTTTGAGATACTTACTATGGCTCCACCCAGAGGGCGCTGTACAGTGTTGCCGCAGGGGAATATTCTTGGGGCTCTACAGTTTCGCGTTGGTCGCGACACCCGTACGTACAGGCGCATTCATAGTATTTAGTGACTTTCAACCAGTGTCTTTGACGCACATGTGAGTCCTAAATTTGTATGTAATTATCAGGGTGGCTAGCCGAATGGCACAATCGCTCACGAAACGCTCACGAAACGAAGCGCTAGTAGATATCTATCTCTATCGCGCTTCCGTATTGGCGCGACAGAGCCAGCGGCGTATCGCTTTCGTTTGGCGTCGGAGAAATGCCATTCGGCTACGGGGCCAGATTAGTATGAACTCTCATGTACGTTAGAGGCACTGGAAAATAGTCGGTTGAACTCACATGCGCGTTTGAGGCACACAGCAATGTGTGGCACCTGGCGAATAGCCAGGAAAAAAGGGTGACTGTGAATGAGTTAATAGTTATTTGTTTTACAAAGGGGTAAAGTTGTGGTTTAACCGCACGTGATAATATTGATATCATTCTTGGTTCAAAAAGTGGAATTTTGAGCGTCGCGAGGGTGCCTTGAAGGCACGAAGGTTAAACAAACTTTGCCACCGAATGAAACATATTTTTTTACCACACCAACACGAACAAAATACTGACTAATAAAACATCAGACTAAATCAAATCCATCAATTTGTTCAATATTTAAGATTCAAAATCGTCATTTATAGCCCGCTTAAGACTTCGAGTTCAAAGTATGAAATTATTACTTTGCACTCTTTTTGGATAAAATGCAATTGTGTTATCTGTTTTAGAACATCAAAGAGAGCTTTTTCTTTTCCGGACCTCAGCATCTATCGTACTGTACCTACTATTATTTACATAGATAGATCTGTTCTAAGCTGTGTGCAAGTCACGGGGTTCAACCCAACCTACACGGTAGCTAGTTGGTCCTAAGATAACAATGTACAGTCAGATTGCGAATGACATTGAGGATGTACGTTTGTTAGTTCCCTTTGTAGTCACGGTGTGTATGAATAGGGTGTGACAGGGCTAGGGATGGGGTAAGGCTGGGAATGTACCCGTAATGGGAACAGTGGTCTCACCTTAAGGAATGTTGCTTTTCTTTTATAATCTAAGTTAGATTCCCTCGATTCTAACTTTTCTTTTACCAAAAATCACAGGACAAGTTTCAACTCAAGATGTAAATGCTCGTTTAGGTACCTCGTATCGCATTAAAAATAATAAAAACGATTAGCAGGTAGGCAAGCATTTATTTATTTATTAGAAAAAAACATGTTTAAATGACATTACTTAATGAAACTTAAATAACAAAAAAGAGAACAATAATAGTACGGAGAACAATAAAAATAAAATTAAACAATTAATTTGGGCAATGACGTCAGTTAAATTGCGTGGCTCCGCCTTTATCTCTTCGACCCGGTGTCAGTTTGGTCGCGTCGCTGAACCGGCTAATCTAAAAAAGCTTTGGCTCTCTGATGAAAACTAAGGTATTGGATGTATGCGGTTTTGTAGTTGAGAATCCGTTTCCTGCGCCGTTTGTACTGTATGCCTATTCTCCCTCAATTGCTCAAAGGTTAACTGGAAGAGATCCCTTAAAGGGATAAGTTCGCCTTTGTACTTGTAATAAGCTCTTTTTCCTGTGTGTTGTATTATTTTCTGGTACAATAAAGTGTTTTACTACTACTACTACTACGAACGAGTACGTCCTTTTAGCATTATTTGTGTGATAGGTACGCACCGATGCGATAAAGCTTATCGAACTAGTGTGCTAAGCCCGCAGGTCAGTTTCTAAGCCGGGAATATTTACATATTTTCAGAAATGGCACATAACTAGAGCCCACTTCGAATTCATGCGTAATTGTTAAGCAATAGTGTAAATGATATGGCGGTGACCCTTCATTTGTAAGATAATAATGATCTAGTATGGAGGTCAGGGATATAATGACATGGATGCTGTTCGTGAAGCTTCAATAAGGGTTGTGTTCTGTCTAGACGAGGATATAGGTCGTACATATACGCATTGTACACTATACGGGTAGTCATGTCACTCACACACACACAGTCACTCGTTGGGTACCACAAAGTCCACAAACTGTAAGGCGTAGTGGTAGACCTCACCAGAGATGGCGTGACGAGCTTGCCCCGTAGCCAAATGGCATTTCTGCGACGCCAAACGCCACAGAAAAAGAGCGATAGAGATAGATAGATATAGCTACTAAAAAGATATTATCGTGAGCGAGCGTTTCGTGAGCGTTTGCGCATTCGACTACGTACACTTGACATTCAAGCATTCAAGCAAGACTAAGCATCCTTCGAATCTGTTTGAGAGTAATCTCAACATTTTTGAAAAAATTAAAATGGAATGTATGAAAACGGTTACAAGACGTAATTGTCGTCAGTATGTCTGTTTACGCCACCCCAAGGCGTGTATACTTATGGAAAGGAATGGAAAGATTTGCGAGATTGCTCAATTTTGGTTTTTTAAAAGCAATGCACGAATTGAAGATGGTGCGGGTTTGAAGTCCCGCCAGAAGTTTAAAATTATATTTTCACCACACCAACTGATAAAAGCTTACTTTGCTATTCGAAAACAGATAGCAAAATTGCATTTAATCCACAAGAGTGCAAAGTAATTTCATACAAATTTTAACTTGATATCTTGAGCTGGTTGGTAGAAATTAAGACCCCTCCTGCTTCTCATCTTTTGAAAAGTAACTGCAGGCAACGGCTTCGTCAATACATCGGCCAATTGCTCACCTGTGGGAACATGCATTAATTTTATTACATTATGTTGAACTTGTTCCCTTGAAAAATGGTATTTTATGTCAATATGTTTTGACCTTTTGTGACAGGTTGGATTATTGGCTATACTTATGCATCCGTTGTTATCTTCAAATATAACTATCGGGTCAGTTATTTTTAAATTAATACTATTTGCAAGAGACTTCAGCCACAATGCTTCTTTAACTGCTTCATATAAAGCCATATATTCAGCTTCAGTAGACGATGCTGCTACTGAAACCTGTCTCTTTGTACACCAAGTAATTGTACATTGATCAAACAATTGAAATACATAACCAGTAGTACTTCTTCTGTCACTTTTATCACTGCCTCCCCAGTCTGAGTCGGCATACCCACTTAAAAGGTTTTTATAGCTACCTCTTTTGTAGGTTAATTTTAAATTCATAGTACCTTTTATATATCTAAGTACTCTTTTTAGACATTGCCACAATTCTTGATTATTATTATTTGTATAGCGACTCAGTATATTTACAGAAGCACTCAAATCAGGTCGTGTACATAACATAAGATACATTAAGCACCCTATAAGGTTGCGACAAGGGGCATCACAGTTTGTTTTCGAGTTCAATGAGTCATAATTTAGTTTCGCTTCAGTGGGGGTAGACACGGGATTGCATTCACTCATATTAAATTTATTAAGTATGGTTTGAATGTAAGCACTTTGATCTAAAGTGATTGTGTCACTGTACCGTGTCACTTTTATACCGAGAAAGAATTGAATGTCCTTAAGATCCGTCATATCAAACTTAGTTTTTAAATAATTTTTAAAATTATTCATTATTTGAATATCGGCACACACTATGACCAAATCATCAACATACAGTACTACATATATATTTTTGTTGATATCTCCTTTATCTAAAATATATATACATCTATCAACTGACGAATTTTGAAAGCCCTTTTCATTAAGTGATTTCTCGAAAACTTCGAACCAACATCTAGCAGCCTGTTTAAGCCCATACAAAGCTTTGTTTAATTTGCACACCTCATTATTTTTATTCAAAACACCGTCTGGAACTTTCATGTAAATTTCTTCTTTTAGAGTCCCATTTAAAAACGCTGTTTTAACATCCATATGATGAATCAACAAGTTATTTTGATTAGCGAAACTAATTATAAATCTAAAACTAGCTATTCTCGCAACAGGTGCAAAAGTTTCATTATAGTCAGTCAAGTATTCTTGGCTAAAACCTCGAGCTACAAGACGAGCTTTATACCGTAAAGGCTTTCCGAATCCGTCACTTTTAATCGTAAAAATCCATTTACAATCGACTATGTTTTTATTCGCAGGTCGTGGTACAAGTGTCCACGTATTATTCATTTTTAATGAATTTAATTCATCCCTAACTGCCTTCTCCCACTGAGGCCTATCATCAAGGGTTTTAATTTCATAAAATGTTTTTGGTACTTTACTTGTGGTTGTCTGTACACTATACAAATAATCGTCATCAATTTCATTATATGACACAGGTATACGACCTTTTAGCCTATCACTCCTCCTAAGTTCACTGACATTGGAATCATCACTACGTATATTTAAAGGTGTCTCAGATGTATCAGAGTTCATCTCGGTTGCAAGTGGTTCATTAGAATTCATTCTGCGAATTTTACTTGGACTGCCTTGCTCATCAACTTTGGAATATGTTGATTTAGGAACTTGTGTATCTTGAGACTTTTGCGATACTGATTTTGGCACAAAGGCACTATCAGTTTTGTCCTGGGAATATTCGACTTTACTCCCTTCTGGCCGTGGCCTGGACACAAGAAAATTTGTCTCATCTACCACAACGTCCCTGACAGTAACACACTTTTCGCATTCTGTGTTCCATACCTTATAACCGTTCGGCTCGTAACCTACCAATATGCCTTTCCAAGACTTGTCATCAAATTTGGTTTTACCGGTTTTATTATGGACAAACACAGTTGAACCAAACACTTTAAGGGTTTTAAGACTAGGTTTTTTATCGTGCCACATTTCATATGGTGTTTTAGACTGTTTTAAAGCCCTTGTTGGTGTTATATTGATTAAGTGAACAGCAGTTTGCACTGCTTCACCCCACAAACATTTATTCAATTTAGCACCAGTCAACATAGAACGAGCCTTTTCAGTTATTGTCCGAACCATGCGTTCAGACACACCATTTAACTGTGGAGTCCTAGGTACTGTTAAATGATATGATATACCCTTTTCCTTGCAATACTCTTTCATATCGGTAGATAAATATTCTCCACCGTTGTCACAATACAAATTTACTAATTTGAGATTAAACTTTGCTTCACTTTTGGCAACAAAGTCTTTAAACGCTGAGAACACATCTGATTTATACGTTAATGTATACACTACACAATAATGTG
This sequence comes from Leguminivora glycinivorella, assembly GCF_023078275.1. Classification (NCBI taxonomy): domain Eukaryota; kingdom Metazoa; phylum Arthropoda; class Insecta; order Lepidoptera; family Tortricidae; genus Leguminivora; species Leguminivora glycinivorella. The sequence continues at coordinate 16,722,365 of NC_062983.1, read as the reverse complement.
TAAACTCATCAACAAACAAGACAAAATAATTTTTGTTGTCAGTTTTAGGTGGAGTAATAGGACCACAGACATCTGAGTGCACAATGAATAAAGGTCGTTTAACATGACTTTTATCTTTAACCTTGTTAAAAGGAAGTCGCGTCTGTTTCCCATTTATGCAAGCCTCGCACAAGTTGTCATTTGGAACAACTTTTTCAATTTGTTGCATGTCTTCAACCATATTATTCCTTTTCATTTCAAGAAATTTAGCATTACTTATATGACCTAAACGTTCGTGCCATAATTTGTAAGAATCACTAGTGCTGTGACATACTTGGGAAACAGACTGATTTATTCTAGCAGGTAGATCAAAATCAATAGCAATTAAATTGTGCGAAGGTTTACCTTTCATGATGACCTCACCATCCCTCGTGATACTGCAGGTCTCATCTGGATGAAATGTTGTTGTTAAACCAGCCTTCATGATCTTCTTCACCGACAGCAAGTTGTATGGCAATTCCGAGCTGAACAGCACGTTCTCCAAAACACCAGGGACACCGGTATTGCTGACGACATTGATATGGCCACGTTTTGTTGCTGAAATAAATGCATTATTTTTAGCGACAGACATTTTTACAGGTGGATTTAAAGTTTCGTAAGCAATAAACATGTCATCCCTGTTTATAAGATGTTCCGATGCACCGGAGTCCAATAAAAACGTCAGTTTATTTTCGTTGTTTTCTTGCTGGTAATCGCCGGTCATAAATGCAAACCCAGAAAAATCATCTGACGTCGATGCTTGATTCAACTGAACATTTTGAACTGTTCTCGGCCTCTCCGGGTTATTTTGCTGATTATTGTTCCTCTTGAAGTAATAACAGTCGTTCTTGGTATGTCCTTTACGACCACAGTGATGACATTTAACAAATTTAGATTTAAACTTTCCTTTGAACCTTTTATTGTTTTGTCGAGGGTAGTTATGATTAGGATTTTCATCGCTGAATTTCCGTTTTTTGCTTGTTTCACCTTTGTTCTCGACATGTAACACTTTTAAACTTGTATCACCACCTTCATTTTTCAATTTGACCTCATGATCTAACAGCCTGGTTTTGACAAAAACCAAGGTCAAATTATCTTCCGACAAAGTTTCAATAGCCGTTATCACGCCGTCATAAGATCCAGGCAGGGTCAGTAGCAAATGGGCAACTTTATCCGTTTCGTCTAATTTTGCCCCGGCCGCAATCAATTCCGTGATCAAATCATCAAATAAAGTAAAATGTTTTACTAGGGGCATGTCACCCTGTAGCTTTAAACATAACAGTTTTTTTCTTAACGCCAATTGAGTTGCTAAACTTTTACGTTCATACAACGAATCAAGATTTTGAAACACTTCTTTGGCAGTAATTGTGTCATTTACAAATCCAATGTACGAATCAGACAAATACTCAACTAGAATATTCTTTGCCAATCGATTAATGCTCACCCAATCCTCGTTTTGAATTTCAGGAATTTCGTTGTCAATAACATCAATCACATTTAATTCACTGAGCAACGATCGCATTCGAAATTTCCATATACTATATTTTTCACCATCAAAAGGTTTGATGTTCCGTTTTTGTTTAAACTTGTCCATTGTTAACGGTTATAATTATGACACTTTCACTTCACACTGATTTAACTATTTACAGTTTTACAACGACCCGTACTACATATTTAAAAGCTGGACACATAACCTATCGTTATTTTAGGGCCGTGAAATAAAAGATTGAATGCGGATTAGATAATTATATTAACTTTATCTTTTACAAGAACACTGGGAAGCAAGTACAGGTTCGTTCAAGTTCAAAGTGAGGGTATCTGAGATTGCCATTGTAAAAATCGTGTAACTTAGTGTTGCTACATTTCTAAATACAATTCGATATAATCAAATATAGATTTACATTTCTATTATGTTAATGTGATTGGTTTTTGTAAATACGTAATATAATTCAATAAAACCAACAGAAATTACCTATATATGCTAATTTTGAATTATAAATATTGATCAAATTGATAGATTTGATTTATAATATTGTCTTCGGTTAGATTTGATTTAGTTTGATGTTTTATAGTCAGTATTTTGTTCGTGTTGGTGTGGTAAAAAATGTGTGTTTCACTCAGCGGCAAAGTTTGTTTAACCTTCGTGGCTTGAAACCCTCGCAACGCTCAAGATTCTACTTTTGGAATCTTTCGCTTGCTCGGGCTTCAATATTGGCACGTGCGGTTAAACAACGTTGCCCCCTTGTAAAACAAATAACTATTTTTTCCTTTCTCTTTCTTTCTTAGGTTAAATAGGAGGAGCTTACAATACCAACAGTTCCCTAAAAATAAACTTTTTAACAAAAAATAAAACCGCCTTCAAAAATAAGCGCGTTACAAAACAAGGAGAAACTAAAAAGCAAAAAATAATAAACCTTTGAATTCAGATTTCTTATCGTATTGCAATAATCTAAACATCCAAATTATAAACAAATCAATTATTTTTGTAGTCGGTACCAGACCTGTTCGTCGCCTTGCTATTGCCTGTTTGCCTCACCCATCCATACACAGGCTGGTACCGACTCCAAAAATAATTGATTTGTTTATAATTTGGATGTTTAGATTATTGCAATACGATAAGAAATCTGAATTCAAAGGTTTATTATTTTTTGCTTTTTAGTTTCTCCTTGTTTTGTAACGCGCTTATTTTTGAAGGCGGTTTTATTTTTTGTTAAAAAGTTTATTTATTTGTTGATTTTTAGTGGTTCCTATTGATATTATATGTATCAGTCCGAATATATGCACACTAGTGAAAGAATTATCCTTTAACTCCTAACCATTGAGGAGTTGACCTTCCATCATCAGCTCAGCCACATAAAATTATTACCATCAGGCGTAAATACTGGTGTACCTTTGAAAAATACACTAAAAACATTACATGTGCCTATAACATTTGAAGAGTTCCCTCGATTTCTCCAGGATCCCATCATCAGACCCCGACTTGGTGCCAATGGGACCATCTCGGGGTTATACCCGTACGATCAAAAAAAAATTTTTGAAAATCGGTCTACAATTCTTAGAGATATCGAGTAACATACATACAAAAAAATAAAAAAAAAAAAACATTCAGTCGAATTGAGAACCTCCTCCTTTTTTGAAGTCGGTTAAAAATGATCGACCCGCTAGTATTCTCCTTGTCTACTGCCCCGTAAGAGATTTTCTGCGAAAGGTTTTTGAGCGGCGGTACATCCCCCTTTCCGGCATTATCCGGGCCTGACTACAATGCTTAGTCAGTCAAGGGTAAAATCGCATGTACGTACAATATACATTTTTTCCTCCTGTTACATTGAAAAAATGGAACATGACAAAACTAGTTGACTTTACAAGTTCCTTTAGTCAACTTAGGTACTGTTGTGGTTCAGGGATTTTATCACATCCCTAAACAAATCTAGTGAAATGACTAAGCGTGGAGTGTCTATTGGCCGATTTTGTGATTTCACTAAACAGATGACTCTGTGATTATATGCTTTTTTGGATTTAGTCAAATGAATGAAAATTTCTAGAGAAATTATGAAATGGATACGCCATTTTGACATCCTGCATTGTTTGATCATGTCCCCAGGTATAGATTTGTTCAGATCTCTGTTTTGGCCATTTCGTTGGAGGTGACATAATCACCTTCGTCGATATAATTGATCTGGTTGCTCTTGAAGCTTAGACCTATGAAACAAAGTTCATTTTAACGAGTCGCTAATGTATTCGAGATGCATTTCATGTCCACGTAGGATTTCACGCTGATATCGTCTGATATATGAATATCGTCACTTTGTGTGGTACAAAAATGGTCACGAATTTTACTACTTTTACTATGATTATGTGATAAAAAGTTTAGTGTTATTTTTAGTTAGTTACCTATTTTTTCCGATATCCTCTTTTATTTAATGTCTTGTATGTATAATTTCAGATGCTCACTGATTTACTGATATATTTTTAGTACTAGTATAACACGTTATTCTCATTAAGTGAAAATGTAAATTTTCTTTTGGGAAATAAAGTTCTTTAAACACACGCAACTATGGGAACAAATCAAATTATTTTAACAAATATTTTGATTTGTGTTTTTAAGTAGTCACACTCCTATATATAAATTAATTCTTTAAACACAATTTTGAAGTAGCTTCCTTACTTACATTACTAAAATACTACCTTGCGATTGTGCTCTAGATTAGTGTAAAGAACAGTAGAATGATTGTACGAAACATATCTCAGAGTTTCCTAATACACCGCTAGATGTCGCTGACCCTTTGGCAAGGCATAAAATTCATTTTGATTATTTGTGAATTTGTGTGGAGTTTTTAGTACAATAAATATACGATTGTTGATTATTTTTAACACGGTTTTTGTTCTTTGCTGCTTTTTCTTTGTTTGAATGAAGTAGTCGGGAGTGTTCTTAGCCATGTTTGATGAAAAGCAGTCCACTATGTCGGGGTTTTTTTTTTTTCAAAATTAGCCATGTTTGATGAAAATCATTATCGTGGTTATGAGACTAAAATCAAAAATGAGTCTAAATTGAAGAGCATGTCGGGCCACGCTCAGTGTAGGGTTCCGTAGTTTTCCGTACAAAAACAAAATAAGTTCAAAACAATTTTCCTAGAAAGTGATTCTAATTTTTTTCATATTTTTTAAGCAAAAAAGTTAGAGGGGGGGGACAAAATTATTTCCGAAAATACTAATATTATCAAAAAACCATCTTAGTAAACCTTATTCATTTTTAAATCTATCCAATATATAACGTTGGGGTTGGAATGAAAAAAAATATCAGCCCCCACTTTACATGTAGGGGGGTAAACATTTTTTTCCATTTTTTATTTTTGACTTTGTCGGCGTGATTGAAATACTATTGACCAAATTTCAGACTAACGGTTACATATCCGCGGACGCACAGGACGGACGGACAACGCTGGTCGGGTTCCTAGACTACGAACCCTTGACTGGACTGACTGATTATCAACGCACAGCACGTAGGTTCTAAATTAGGCTTTCCTTTTAAGATGTAGAGAAGCACTAAGAAAGGATTTTTCAAAATTCACATCCTAAGGGGTTTAAATGGGGTCCAAAGTTCAACGTTTGAATAATATTACTTTTAGTACCTACGTGGGCGAAGCCGCGGGAAAAAGCTAGTATAAATAATAGCTAAAGTATCTGAATAAAAACTTACCCGAATAGAACCCATTACAGCTTACAATGATAAAGTGAAGACTGTAAATGCATCCCAGAGTCATAAAAAAACTTTTTAATGCCATCAATCTAACTTTTACATGAAAACTATGACATCCAGTACCTACAGTGTGTTACCACCATGCGAGCATTTATTAAAACCGATAATAATATGAGAGTAGGTCATTTAATCATTAAAATTAAATATGGTATAAACTACATTACACTATTAAGAAGAAAAAATCTTCTCGACGAGAGCCCTTCTGAGGATGTCGTTGAGGTCGGCATGGCGACAAAGGCGGCCTTTGGAGGCGGAAAGGTCGTGGTGGCCCAGCAAGAAGCACACGAGTAGTCTGTGAGAAGCACACGAGTGGTCTGCGTAATAATATGATCCATTAGCAATCGTTTGCGTCTTTAAGCAGCTATTTAAATTAACTGCAAACTTAATTTTTCGAAATCCACACATTCAATGGACTGCATGCACTTCGTATTTAATTGTCATTACTCTCATTGCTAATACTTATGACGTATCATTGCCGTTACATGACAAGTGTCTGTGCTGTACATTGCTGGCAATATTTTTCTTATTTGAAAGTTTATATTAAAGTCAACATTTTTATTAATTAATTAAATTAATGGCATGGTTAAATTAGATAACTATGTAATATTACGCTCCTTTAAAATAAGCCCACTTGCTGGTAACACGCTGTATGCCACGTGCTAGAAACCTTCCTTCAGAAGCAAGCGCTCTTAAAAAGTCGTAAAAAAAGGAATTCAAATTCTTAAGCGACCTAAGCGAATTCCCCTTTGCGTGAAATTTGTTTGCCTGCTGCATAGATATGTGGAATGAATAGATCTCTCGTGCGCCGTTGTTTATTTTTATAAATAAATAGGTACAAAATTGTTTTTATAATCTGTAGTATTATCATACGTCTGTTCGATTATCGATTAAAATCGACATCGAATCAAAACAATTGACAGATGAATGAGAAATGGCCTGTAATGGCAGTCGAAGCGATTCGCGAGACTATCGGTACCTTGTTCCAATATCATAAACTAGAACATTCCTTTGCTAATCTGCGAATAGATAACTTGCAAGTCAATCAGGGCTAACCTGTTATACTTGCGTATTTTTACATGCAATTAATTTTCCCACCGCAAAAAAAAATACGCAAATAAATATAACAACCCACCACCTATAATACAAAACTCGACACGACCGTGTTTCGCCACTCTACGAGGCATCCTCAGGAGCTGATGTTGACGGTCCGAAGTTCCGCAAGTGACTGATCGTTCCCAGAATAGTCGGCCATATTTATACTTTGTACACTGTACAGGTTAGCACTGATTGACTTGCACGTTATCTATTCACGGATTAGCAAAGGAATGTTCTAGTTTATGATTAACATGGATTTCTGCAAAGTAACGTCTGATCCCATCGATTAGTTCCAATATACTTAGGAACATCTAGGACACACAAATAGGAATACATAATTTTTTTCTAAATGAATTAAATAATTTGAATACGTTCAATGACTGGGCTTCAACATCTACCTAATTACAATACATTTTAATTTTTTTTTATTAAAAAAAACGTATGACTAAAGTATTACTTTTTTTTGCCAAACTTTAACCAGTTTGTTGGCGAATATTGCGCTCTCAAATCAAACATATTTTACCTTAATTAAAATGTTTACCATAAACCACAATGCAACTTACAGCTAACATGCGTTTGCGTACCTACTTCGCTTATGTTACTGTAATTAATTATTATCAATATTCGTTTAAGTTCATAAACTATGAACTGACATTTTGACTTTGACGCTAGACGCTGATAGAAACGCCGTTTGGCTCCGTGGTGCCAATTCGGAAAAGCGATAGAAATACTCTACAATAAAGATATTATCGCAATAGTTTGCGCATTTGGCCACAACCCAGGTATGTGCACGAATTAATAAGACGAGGATGCGAGGCAGTTTTCATAGTTTACTTAGATATATTATGTCTGTGGCACCTTACTATGCACCATAAGCTTCTTTCCGAATCTGTGTGCAGCGGATCAGTGTGAGGCAAACCTGTCCTTGCATTCTCATTTTATTCGCGAGCGAGGGTGAGTGCCATTTCGGGAAATCCTAGGATGCGTCTTACGGATCAGCCACGACATTGGTCTAAGCGCGACAGCGGCCATACATTGGAGCGAGACACAGCGATGGGACTTTTCATTCGCACGTATGGCTGCCGCTCACCGCTGTCGCGCTTAGACCAATGTCGTGGCTGAGCCGTTAGGGTTTCACACACGCCGAATTGGCTTTCGCTGATCAAAAATCGCTTGTTAGTATTAAACATGCGTACGGATGAGTTCAGCGACGACGACGCGTAAGCGTCTTCATACTAGCGAGCGATTTTTGGTCGGCCAGAGCCAATTCAGCGTCCAAAGGTTTGGGGAAAACCTTATAATAACACAAGAAAGGATCCTAAGAGACCTGAAAACACTAAGCCTCCGCCACACATAAAGTGTTTTGATAGCGTAGCGTTAGCGCTCGCAATCCGTGCTCGTTAGTTCCCGCCGGCGTCCGCTGGGCGCAACGCCAGCGTTCGTCCGGCGCACCGCTATCATTGCGCTCCGCTAACGCTCCGCCTACACTAAAACGCGCATGTGTGGCCGAACTTTAAAGGAGACACACGTGTGGTGACGGATTAAGAATTTCACCTCCCGTGGGTGTAGCAGAAGTGGACTCTGGGTTTGGGTTTAATTAGCCGGTCGCGTCTTGATAGCCGGCGACTGTGAGGTAACCGAGAGCGGGTTAGGGTGAAGACACATATATCAGCATCGAATCGCATTTAGCTGGATGATTTTGGACACACTATACGCATCGGAAGTTAAAGTATGCTGTTACAGGTGTTCAGGTGCTAAAGGGAGCTAACGCACGTTTTTAAAGCTGAAGTATCATATAGCATGCATTTCATCCGCTTAACCAAGCGATCGCATGCTATTGAATTGAATCGCATACGTTATGCCGCAGTTGAAGTTGAAAACCGTTATGGATTGGTCAACTATAAACGTCATTGTGATAGCGTGTATTATAGAAGCAATGAAAAGGTAAAAAAGCAAAAAACGAAGCACATGGATTAATCCACTATGGAAAACTAGAGTTATCAATGGATGTTTTGTAGCACTTGTGGCAGATTTAAAGAAATGTCCTTCTCAATGCCACTCAATGTCACTGCAATGTCACAGTTTCGTTTTCTGTCAACCCTTTATTTGCCAAGAGTGGCACTGAAACTTGAGTAGTTTCATGTGCTCTGCCTACCCCTTCATGGGATACAGGCGTGATTGTATGTTATATGTCCTTCTCAATTTAAAACTACTAGCATAATCAATTTATCCTCGTCCATTTTTGCAAGTAAGTAATTATTGCAATGTAAACAAACTAGTGCACTTTGCTAGATGGACACGTAGTATAATATCATGCTTAAGCAGCCTTGCTCATTCGCATCCCTCCCTTAAGCAGCCGTTATCAATCGCAAGTGTCATGACTCACGCGTAATCATCTTTTCTCATCCGCAAGCATCTAACCTCATGTCATAAGCAGCCGTTCTCATGCTTTATCTTGAATAAGCATTCTTCAGCATGAGAAGTGGATAGTTACACTTATACGCATTTAATGCTGAAGCTGAATCGATGCGGAAGGGTGAATTGATGCGGACGCATCTCCATACAATATTGCGTTTTTGTACTACAAAATGCGATTCGATGCTGATATATGTGTCTTCACCCTTAGGCGGATCTTTAGCGTAAGGCGGAGAGTGGCCATACTGTGCGACAGTACCTCTCTTTATTATACTGTGTCTTTGATACGCTCATGCTCGCTTAGCTAATACAACGACACCTTGTTCAGATTGGGACAGTCTAGGAGCGCTCCAATTGCGAACGTAATACTGTATTTTATTTGCGCCGTGTGTCCGTCTCGAGAGGCACTTATGTAAATTCTTGTCGTGTTGGCAGTACAGTTGCCAGGTATATCGGACTGGACAAGGTGGTCACAAATACACCCTTTGCTCAGATATGACTAATAATTTTTATTGTACACTTCATGTACAACAATTAAAATAATGTAGGTCGTCCTCGTTACGTTATCCCGCGGTGGTGAGAGCCTGGGGTCCGCTTTGATAACTGATCGCAGGATTTTGCGTAGGCACTAGTTTTTACGAAAGCCCCTGCCATGACCTTTCGACCCGAAGGGTGACTAGGCCTTACTGGAATTAGTCGAATCTCCTCACGATTTTTTCCTTCGCTGAAAAGTGACTGGCAAATATCAAATATCAAAGTTCCGAAAAACTCATTGGTACGAGCCGGGGTTCTAACGTGTGACCTCTGGATTGAAAGTCGCGCGCTCTTACCGCAAGGCCACCAGCGCAGTGTCAAAATTGATGTGTTTGTTTGTAAAACGACTGTGACCTATCTGATCCATACCGTATTTAATTGGTATTCTAGAGCAAATATTTATGACAACCGGTCTGGCCTAGCGCATAGTGACCCTGCCTGCTACGCCGCGGTCCCGGGTTAGAATCCCGGTAAGGGCATTTATTTGTGTGATGAGCACAGATCTTTGTTCCTGAGTCATGGATGTTTTCTATGTATATAAGTATTTGTATTATCACCTATATATATCGTTGTCTGAGTACCCGCAATGCAAGCCTTTTTGAGCTTACCGTGGACTCAGTCAATCTGTGTAAGAATAAGAATGTCCTCTAATATTAACTAATTAATTATTTATTTTGTCATTTAATGTATTTTTAAGTTTAAATGGAGCCGTAAGGCTTTTTAAACGTGTTTTCTCATTCACGACCAAGAAAGAACTTCGTTCGAACTTCGAGCCCTTTCGTGACTTCAAGCAATGCTAACCAGTTTTGATGTTTAACGACACGTAAGAATACACGCAGCTAGTAACTTAATAACGATTTCGTAATATTATAACTAAAGTACCTATTAGAAAAACATAATAGGTATCTGAAACTTCATCGCAATTAAAACGCCTAAGCGATTTATGCGAAACTTTTTAGAGTTGGAATTATAAAAATTTCTACTTCAAATTCGTTGTTTGATGCTGACTTACAAAAGTTACCTAAGTATTTACATTACATAATTATTAGATGATTATTCCGCATTTATTAATTTTATTAGAGAGAGACCAAGTCACACAATATAATAAATATATTTTATTTTTTTTTTTTTTTTATTAATAGGTACAATAACATAATGCAGGCAAACAACATTGTAAATTATTCCTTACATTAGCAACTTATATATTACTTACATGTCTTTCCCATCACGGAACAATGGTATTCCGGACCTTTGGGAGGCGTGCGCGGGGCCGAAGCCAACACGTAGAGGCCCTTTCGACACTTTAATGAAATGTAACACGAGCGGATGTTGCCCTAGCCCGTATCATGGGACACACGCAGAGGCAACACCCGCCAGGGTGTAAGGACTATTTGAGAGTTAATGGAATCAAAATGAACTGGTCTATTTTGATGAAAGTGATGGACTAAATACTGGGCTTGGATAAAAAACCGGACGCCTGCCTAATAAAACGGTATCCAATTTTATTTCCGGCAGACAGTGACTCGTCCCCACAAGATGGGCCCCCACAAAAAGCGACATCATTACATTACTTACATTACTATTACAATTGTACACAGCATTATAATAAAAAACGTTTTAGCGCTAAATACATTTATCACAAATGAAAAGGTCGACAATAGTTGAGTTTAAAAAAAAATACAATCAAATGTTAATCACTTACTTGTAAATTTCGGGATAATAAAACATTTTTGAACTAAGTCATTGTACAAACGACACATTCTAAGGATAGGCGCATTGTTAGATATATTATTATTAGCCACCATGGGCAAGGTAAACATTTCTAGATTTCGTGTTCTCTTATTGTTGGCTCTAAAATAGACATAATGCATGAGGTTACTGTCGAGACCGCCATGCGTGATTTTATATAGTGCAACCAGATCTACGACATCCCGTCGGGAGGCTAGGGATATATCTATAAAATATTTGTTTTAGTCTATATGTAGAAGGGTGGCACCGTTATCATTAGATGATTATTATCAGCCTGCAAAGATACTGTGTCCAATGATAGGATACTATCAGCCTGCATGACTAGAGGTAAATGTCTTAAAACTGACGTTGATCTTTAACGCATCTCATACACACAATAAATATGTATAGATATCAATCCTGCCGGTATAATTACTATGCCAATTATTCACGTCGTAGAAAACATGACGATAATGTTTCTTTATCACCATCTAGTGTGATATTACAGAAAAATATCTTAGATGGCAAAGCTAGCAAAGGACTAGCAACTTGGCTAGGCGACCTGATAACTCATTTATGGACTCCGATCAATTATTCAAGCCACCACATTAACGTCAAACTGTCACAGCGTAATCCCAGATTACCGATACTCCGAGAAACGTTTTTCCAGTCCATTTCCCATGATTTTATCAATACCCAAACAAACAAATGTGCCCCCTGAAGCATGAAAGTAACGCGTTCTCTGCCGTGAGATTATGATCTATAATTTCTACAGCTTTGCCTTTTTTATTACCTGTCTTTATGGCGCTTGCTGTTGTATTTACTTAAGTCTGTTATTTTAAGTCTGTATTTTTATTAGAGAAATTACGCTGTCTTTCTTTCTCTGTGTAATGGCCACGTTTATTGCTTGATAAGGCAAAGAATTCTTTCAGGCAGAGATATTCAAATCGTTTGATAAATGTTACTGTAAGCTTTCTGTTTTACGTGTGTACTGTTTTGATGTTAGCCAAGTGTGAATGTTAGTCAAAACTCAATACCAAAAAACTCAAAAATAATATAATATATCTTTATTCATGTAGGCCTAATTACAAGCTCTTATGAATAGTTCATTACATATATATTATATGCGCCCATTCTAAGCCCACTTATACTTATAACTGTAACATATTACTTATAAATGTAAATAAATGCAAATGTGGCCGCTTAGTGTTAATCATTTACTTGAGACTCAAATAGATGCTGTTTAAGATTGTGCCTGAAAGAGGTAATGGATTTACAGTTTCTGATTGGTGGCGGTAAATTGTTCCAACATTTCGTGGCAGCATATCGGAAGCTGCCACGAAAAGCGGCCGTACTATGTTGCGTACCAATAAGTCTAAGAACACCTCGTATATTATTAGCCTTTGAGAACTTGAGTTTTTCGAATAAGTAAGATGGTTGTTTATCGCGAATTATTCCAAAAAGCAGTGACGCAAAATGTAAGGTACGTCTAGCAGCCATGTTTAATAAGTTGTTACAGTTTAAAAATAGAGTGATATGGGAGCGAGAAAGAACAGAGAAACAAAAACGGGCGCAAGCATTTTGAACTCGCTGTAAATAGCACCGAGGTACGCGCCAGCATACCTTGAACCTACACTTCTACGCTCGGTGCTAAAGGGCTGAAATGATGATGAACATGCCCTAATAATAAACACAACCGCTTAAATTAAAATGTTGACCCATCCATCAATAACTCTAATCTAATTTTAATTCAGCTGAAAGGCCGTGTTGATTGAGATCTAATAAATCAGTCAGATCACTATCATAACGTCGTGCTATGACAAAATCCAAAATCACAGTATAAAACCAGTAACATGCGGAACCGAAGGATGAACGTCGCGTCAGTACGGGCCGCGCTGCCGTGTCGCGCGCGGCGCGTGCGAGAGAGCCAAATAGCCGACATTAACTACTGAGTCGTCCTTATACTGTGACAAAGTCCAGTAAGCCATTACGAGTAATGATACTAATGATCTAATTTTGTGGTAATGACACACATTGGTCAAACAATGTTAACTTTTTCCTCGGTCTAAACGATTGGCCTACATGATTATGACATTAACAGGCCCATTCTACCTAACATTTGTAATAACGATATTAAATTTAAAGACTGTTGTTCGAATTATTGTAAAGGCAAAGCATTAAAGGCAGACAAAGTGGCAAAAATATGTATCCAAAACTTCTACGTACAAGCAATAAAGTACACACATCATATTTGTGACACTTTGTCTATATTAAATACCTTGACACTTCTCCGTTGTAGCGCTGGCGACGATGGCTGAATGATATATCTTTCGGATCATCATCCTCCTTGATTCATCATTCGCCACGGCTCATGGGAACCTGGGGTCCGCTGTGACAACTAATCCCAAGATCTGGCGTTGGCACTAGTTTTACGAAAGCGACTGTTATCTGACCTTCCAACCCAAAGGGTTGGAAGGGCAAAAATCCGGTTCCTCACAATGTTTTCCTTCACCGAACGAAATGATGATGATATTAGAATGATATCTTTCGGATATCGTTCTGATATATGTGTACATTTGAATTGGCTTATATGTCATAAGTCGGTTATACAGGTCAGCACTAAAAGCATTTTTCGTCGATACAAGATTTTTAACGACATGATTGCCTGTTGTATTTATAACCATCCGTTTAGCTGTAGGTATATGGTTTTAGTCGTGTTTCAAGGCTGCCTACTCATTTCTTGTATGTTAAGTTACTTTAGGTTTTCTGTATTAATTTTTCGTGAACGTTTTGCTATTCATAAATATCTAAACACACATTTTTCCACAGAGAGTGCAGACCATTTAGATATATTATTGTGTACCTAGAAACCAGTATAGATTTTCTGGCATTCTCATAAAATCATATTTGTTTGTAAACTATGTAAGGGGAAAAAATTCGACTGGGTGGCAATTTTAAACGCAACTACTTTTTTCCATGTTTAACACTAACCTAGGTGTCACTAACGGCATTCTAGGTGTCAAAAATAAGATCAAAAACTAAAACCCGACTACTGTAAAATGTGCTCTAAAAAGTATGAAACAAGATAGAATTAGTTTATGAAATTATCATGCATGATATTCACAGGATGTGTATTCTTTTCAATACGTTAATAGATAAGTGGGCTAACATAGCCACCAAGTGGATGCCGACGAAGAAGCGTGGGCCGGGCAGGCCCAGACAAATATGGCGAAACGATCTTGACGCCTTTCTGAGGAACTGGCCGGAGGAAACGGAGAACCGGGAGTCATGGAGAGCCAGGGGAGAGGCCTTTGCCCAGCAGTGGGACACTTAAATGGGCTAACGAAAAAAAAAACACGAACCTCGTAGGTTATCTTGGGTTCCATATTTAAATAAATAAATAAATAATAAATAAATATTGGGGACACCTTACACAGATCAACTTAGCCCCAAACTAAGCAAAGCTTGTACTATGGGTGCTAAGCGACGATATACATACTTAAATAGATAAATACATATTTATATACATAGAAAACATCCATGACCCAGGAACAAATATCTGTGCTCATCACACAAATAAATGCCCTTACCGGGATTCGAACCCAGGACCACGGCTTAGCAGACAGGGTCACTACCGACTGAGCCAGCAGACCGGTCGTCATTTATTCACTGAACACGCGTACCCTACATAACATGTGAACACTCTATTTAATAAATCGTTTAGTTCTAAGTCCTGTAACTTAAGTATATTTCAAACAGCGAAAGAAAACCGGATATAGGTACTTGAACATCAACGACTTCGTAGAAATACTAAATTCATAAAAGTTCAAACTTTAAGAGGATACGGTAGCGAAAATGCTAAAATGGAAAGGAGCCCCCCTTTCAACTTGGGAATTTTAGTTAAATATACAAGTGTTATTAATTAGATTTATCGAAAAAAAATTGTTCATTAAGAACAACTCAGTTAAAAGATATTTCAAAAAAATCTTTAAAATCGAGGTTCCGCTCTCGACTCTTTCCTCCTTCAAAACTTAATCAGTCGGAACGAAATTTGAGAATCTGAATAACAATGAAATAATCTATGTCGGACCGTTTAGCTTTTTTGGTTAATTGTTACCAATCTTGAGTATCACACTTTTTTTTGCGCCACAATGAAAAAGGCCGTTTTTGGAAATTTTTGATTGGCTCTAGAGTCTTTAAAAAGCAGAATATCAAAAAAATCAAAACGGTCCGACACAGATAAAAATAATAACAATCTGTGTTGAAAAAATCATTGCTCTATCTTCAAAAACCAGGGAGGAAATAGTCGAGAGCGTTTGTATGGAGAATTGACCCCTACCGTATCGTCTTAACCCACTTAACGATAATTACTCTAAATTTTCCGC